>NC_143130.1:52507500-53132500 GCF_059928025.1 Delphinapterus leucas | reverse complement strand
TGGCAGGCGCTTCTCTTTGGTTAAAAGCTCTGTGAAAGCTTACATTAAAGACACTTTTTAACTTTCACTCAACACAGAGCATGGGGCCCCATGGAACTGGCATCCCTGGCCACCATCGTTGCAAAGGGAAGCGCTCTGGAGTCTAGAGTAAGCTCCGGAAATCAGCACATACTTCACCGGCCCCTGCCCTTGTCCCACCTACAACCCCAGCAGAAGGCTTTTGAAAATTATGAGGCAGAGACCAAACAAAACCTAAGATCCAAAAGATTAAATTCCAAACAACTTTGTACTGTATTGCTTTATATGATTTCCCATCCAGACTCTAGTTCTTTGAAGAGTGAAGCCCCAGTACAGTGCTAAGGACCAGGGGTAGTCAACAAATAACTGCTGATTATTTGTGGATGCCTGTGAGGTCACAAGCCTCTATGCCACGACTGCCATGTTTCCTTTACTTCTAATTTTTTAAAAAGGCACAAAATCATCACTCCAACACAAATTTTTAACTTGAAGCTACAAACTGTTCCCTTTAAAATATTTCTGAATTTGTGTGGATGTTGTCTTAAACTGTCATCCTAAGATGACAGTTTAAGGATTTGGGAATACTTCCAATTCTGGCCCAGACTGGGCAGGACCAGGGCTAACCCTGGGACTGGGCTAGGTGTACAGACAATAAATCCAGCCACAGGTGTCACCGTGTCAGTGTCAGAAGTCTGAGCTCTGCTTCTCTGAAATAGGAACTGTTTATATTACCTGTACTTGTAATAACATCCTGCCATAGGGACCTGCGTTACCACAGCTTTTACACAACCCAGAGATCAGACATCAGCTTGTACTGTGAGAAAAACATCTCTGATCTTAATGCTCTTTTCTGCATTAAGATTACTGTCCCTCCTAAGAACAAATGAGGCAGTGGCCCAGGGAGCCACCACCAGCTGCTTCCAACTGGGAAATCATCCTGGCAAAATAAAAACCGATTTGTAAAACAAGTTAAGGTTTCCCCAGGGGAGCCCTAGTGCCAGCGGGGCTGCCATTCTGAACGGCTCACGATAAGGACTTGGCCATTGCCTAGAAACCTCCCAACACTGAGACTTGTCTGAGAAGGAAGGAGCTGTCACCTCTGGAAGTCACTTCTGGGACTTCTTGGTTGACTTTTAAGTGAACTCGGTCTTCGAAGCACAGGAAACTGAAAGAGAACCTAGAGCTTGACGGGGTCATTTGTCAGGATGCACCCAGTCATGCCAAGGGCCAAAGAAATTGACAACCAAATAGGAGGGCAGGGACGGGTCTATCCAGCGGGACCTGCCACTTGGCACGCGCCCACTGAGTCGAAGGGCCAGGGGTGGCGAGATGCCGGGACCCTGAGGCCCCACTGCAGAGCAGGGCGGTCCCTTCGGTGCCTGGGTCCACACCGGCACCCTCTGGGCCGGCCCCGCCCGTGGGCGACGTCGCGCCTGGCATGAACGAGCCGTGGTCCGGGGAGCCCCACCGCTCCCCCGTAGCCCCCACCCGCAGGGCGCGCGGGCCTGGGCTGGGGGCTTCCCAGCGCACTGACCTGCCGCTCCTCTGCCTGCAGCTCGTACGCCTCGCGCACCCGCAGCAGCTCATCCTCCAGCAGCGCCCGCAGCTGCTCCAACTCGAGCGACTCACGCCGCAGCGCCTCCGCCTCCTGCGCGCACAGCCGCGTCTCCTCCTCGGCCTCGCGCCGGCTATCCTGGCCGCGCCGCAGCGCCTCCTCCAGCTCGCGCACCTCGTCCTCGTACAGCTGCACGGTGTCCCGCCACGACTCGGCCACAAGCAGCGCGTAGCCGTTGTGGACCTCCCGCATGCGCGGCGGGGGCGCGGTGGGGCCGGCAGCGCGGGCGCGGTAGCGCAGGGTCAGGCCGGCGGCGCGCGCCCGCAGCTCCCGCACGTCGCGTTCGTGGGCCTCGTCTAGGCCGCGGCGCTCGGCCTGAAGCCGGCCCAGCAACGCCTCGAGGGCGGCGCGCGCGCCCAACTCCTCCTGCAGCTCCCGCCGCTGCGCGTCCAGCTCGGCGTCCAGGCGGCCGCGGGCTGCGCGTGCCTCCCCGCCCAGCAGCTGCAGCTCCCGCAGCTCGCGCCGCAGCGCATCGCGCTCGCCCTCGGCCAGCGCTGTGGCCCAGCTCAGTTCGTCTAGCTGCTGCCGCAGGCTGCGCGCCTCCTTGGTGAAGCGGGCTTGCGCCTCGGCCCACAGGCCCTCGTACCCATGTCGGCCGCGCAGCTCCTCCTCCAGGAGCAGGTTTTCGCGCTCCAGCTCCCGTACCCGGCACACGTAGTCGTACAGCCGGGCGTTGAGCTCCTGCAGCTCGGCCTTCTCGGAGCCCGTTTGCAGCCGCCAGGACAGCATCTTGATGGTGTACAGGTCTCTCCCAGCCGGCCAGTTCCCTCCTACCCTGGTCTTGTCCCCTCGGCTGTGCCCCTCCTGCCGCACAGCTACTCCGGAGGCCCGCAGACTGGGGCGGGAGCTGGCGAGAGGCTGCACTTAACAGGCCTGGAGGGCGGGAATGGGCGCGGGCCACGGCCTCCAGCCAATCAGAGCGCGGCCCGGCGCGGCCACTGTGGCCGGACAGCGCCCCCTGCCGGACTGACAGTGGCGCCGCGCGGCTGTCCAGCCCAAGGCGTGGGCGGTCGTGAGTCCTCGTCGCCGGCTGTCGGATAACGGCGGGCAGGACTCGCAGAAAGAATGCCGAAGAAGTGTACCCGTTACTGTCCTTCTCCCATTCACCCAGGTGCACATCGTCACCTGGCCGTTGTTTATCAGGCCACACAGCTGCTGTGATGTCAGCACCCAGACCTGTATGGAAGTCCCATCAGTACGAACGTCTCTCGGACCGCACTGGGGCATCCATCGGGTTCTGTAGAGCGGCTCACGGTTGCCTGGACTCAGCCTGCAGCCATTTGTTCTCAATTCTTTAGCTCCCCACGTTACCAGGGGTTCTGCTGTCCCACCTCTTCCAGCTTGGCAGGGTAGGAGGGCCTTCTCAGGGACCAGTGGATCTCCCAGCAGGATGCTTTGCTCCCATTCATTAGGTTTTCTTTGCCCCGATACCCTTCAAGGTCTTGGATTTTGGAATTTATGCTTTTCCCCCTATTTATGCTTTAAATCCTGTCCTGAGAAACATCTGCTACAGAGTGTAGCTGCCCAGTTTGGAAAAGAGTTGTAGGGCACCAGGAAATAGCAGGAGGAAAAAATTAAGTACCACTGGTTAATCTTTCAAAATCATACCATACTGCATCATACTTAATTCTCACAAAACTGTAGCTCAGAGAAGTTGAGCCCAAGGACACACAGTTCCTATATTTAGGAATAGAAGTATTAGAAGTTGTGACCCCAGAAGCAGACTTGAGCAGGAAGGGTCCAGCCAGGAAACAGAGATACACTCAAAGGGAAGGGAATGATTAATGGGGTGTGATGAAAGTAAATTCTTACAAAGGGGTGGATGTGATGGGGAAGCACTAGGAACCAGCAAGAGCAAGAAGCCAAGAAGCCATTAACCCCCTAGAGGCAGAGGAAAGAACAGTGTTGGCTGAGCCTGGAGGAACAGGAGCTGCAGGATGCATCCCAGGACAGAGCAGAAGGAAAACCCAACCCTTCCCTCTTGCTGCTCTCCCATCTCCTGCCAGTGCCTGTCACTGTGGAACCCAGAAGTCACTGGGGCCTGGCAGTGGTGTGCTCGGGCCAGATCCTAATGGCTTGTGAGAGCCAATTGTTAAATTATCAGGAATTTTGTGAGCCAGTTGTTAAAAGCTATTGTTAGAAATAACAGCCAGCTACCATTAAAAATTAAATTATGTATGTTTACCATTAATTATACAAAAACAAAGGAAATAAATACTTATATCACTTCCTAGTTATTTTACTGCATTTTACTATTATCTGTTCTTGAAGTTATGGATGTCTAATATCCCTGCAGGATGGAAATGCTATATAACGCGTGCTACTGAGTGTCTCTACCCAACTCCGCGTTCTCTGACTTTGTGTTGGTAGCTTGAGTATTCAGACTGCAGAAATCAGTAAATGGCTTGTTAACTGTCAACTTGACTTATTATTCTGTTGATTGTCTAGACTTAAAGAAGTGATGGAGAACATGTTAATAATGCAGATGAAACTTAGTGTGTTGTGTCTGTAGCTACTGAATTTTGAATAGCACAAAAATTTCAGGAAATATCTTTCTAGTGTTTCAAAACTATTATCCGAGTTAGCAAAGAAGTTGCTTCCTGTTGAGAATGAAGTTTCTTAGTTATTTCACCTTTGTCCTTCTTGTTGAGGTAAACAAAAATATCAACCAACATTCATGTCATGCTACACTCGTTTGTCAATTACAATCACAGATTGTTGAGGGACACCAGAGTTCTGCAAAAATCACTGAAAGCATTCTGCAGGAATCAATTTGCTGTATGGAATTTATTATAAGTATTGTATATTTTATTATTCTTTTTGATAAAAATGTAAAATTGCCCCGACGTCGCTACCATATTAACAAATACACTTCTATATTAATAGCTTAAGGCCAAAAAAAAGTCCTGCAGCCCTCGTTTTATTATTGACATATTGGCATTCTTCTATTCAATATAGTGGGTAATCTAAGCTGTAAGTATGTGTATATATGTGTGTGTGTGTGTGTGTGTGATTAAATAAAATCACTTTTACTTTGAAGTTTTAAAATTGCCCGTAAATATTTTTTCTAGAATTGGTCCAATATAGAAGAAATTGCTCCCCACTACAGTGAAACAATGGTTTAGATTTTTCTTTTAACCAGAGCCCCCCTGACAGGTTAAACACCTCCAGGACTATCTACCTCACCTGTTACCAATTTGCAATAAAAACAGAACTCAGGAATATCAGAGAATTGGCGAGAAGAACTTTACATTTTAGCCCCGCTTACTGATTTCAGGAGACTAATAGATGCTTGTCGTCAGCTGTGCAAATGAAGCGTGGTGGGATGAGGGGTTCTCTGCGGCTGTGAGCCGCGAGCCCTGAAGGAGAGCGAGAATTTTCCCCAACCTCCCGGCAGGGGGCGCTGCCTGAGGATGGCGAGCCCAGAAAAGCCTCCAAGCGCCGCTTCAAGCAAGAATCCTAACACATATATATGGAATTTAAGAAAAAAAAATGTGAAGAACCTAGGGGTAAGACAGGAATAAAGACACAGACCTACTGGAGAACGGACTTGAGGACATGGGGAGGGGGAAGGGTGAGCTGTGACAAAGCGAGAGAGAGGCATGGACATATATACACTACCGAACATAAGGTAGATAGCTAGTGGGAAGCAGCCGCATAGCACAGAGATATCAGCTCGGTGCTTTGTGACGGCCTGGAGGGGTGGGATAGGGAGGGTGGGAGGGAGGGAGACGCAAGAGGGAAGAGATATGGGAACATATGTATATGTATAACTGATTCACTTTGTTATAAAGCAGAAACTAACACACAATTGTAAAGCAATTATACTCCAATAAAGATGTTAAAAAAAAAAAAAGAATCCCTTCCTCCACCCTGCGCAAGAGGCACTGCGGATGGGCGAGAGCCGGCGCCCAGGCAGTTTCACCGGAAGACCCAGAAGCAGGAGTGCTGCGCAGGGCTGGAGGGACCAGTCTTTTTCATCAGCCCCTGGGCTAGGCTGGGGAAATGGGAATGGTTGGTCTTTTCTCTACTTGGAGAACCTGGAGCCGAGTGGCCAGTGGCCCACGGGCCCCCCAGCATGGTGGAACAATTCAGGGTGGGGGAGGGAATAATGAATGGATTTCCCCCCAAATAGTTCATTCCCCCCCCCCCCGCCTCCAACCCCCATCCATTGTGTAAGTGGAGGCAGGCAGAAAGCCAGGCCAGATAGGTATTCCTGACTTTGATCTTATAAAAATGCAGGTTTTGATGGCTTGGAGAGGACTTCTGTCTAGACAAAATGTTAGGGAGGAAATCCTGCGGGACGGCAGAGCAGGAAGCTGAGGAGAGTTGGGTTTCCAGGGAGATAAAAAAGGATTCCCTTAGATAGGAGATGGGGAGAGTGATGAAGGGGAGTGATGAAAGAGCACAGTAGTTCCTGGAGAGGTTCTAGAAAGGGGAGCCTTGTGCTCCTTCCTGGGCAGAGCCCCAAGGAGACAACAAAATCCCAGCTACGTCGTGGCTCCAGGAACAGTGGCCTTGTGCTGGCTTCCCCAGTGCACCCTTGGGGAGTTAGCAGGCCTGAGGGAAAGAGCTGCAGCCTAGGCCAGGAGGGCATTTCTGAGGTGACCACCCCCAGCATGAGTGAGGCCAGGAGCCCAAGCACCACTCAGAAGCGGCAGAGGACCTAAGGGAGCCATTCAGACAGGGATGGGGTGACGCCAGCAGGGCCACAGCCAGCTCTCAGATGCCTCTGTGCAAATTAGAAAAAGGTAGATGAAGGAGCCGTAGGTACATGGCCTAGACTGTGGGTGTTGGTAGGAAGCAGCCCTGTACCTACATCCACAGCTTAGCAAGAACAGCACAGGCTGGATTTCAGTTTCACTCATTCAGGTACGTTTGTACAGTGGAGAACCCACTCGACTGTCCATAGGGGCCCACTGTCCCAGCCTCTGCCTATGTGGATGAAGACCACGGGCTCTATGGAGTGGAGTGGAAGGCTAGTGGATGCCAGCACAGAGAGGTGACATAAGGTCCAGGTAGGTCCCCAGCCCCACAGAGCCTTGGCTCTGTGTAAGTCTTCTAGTGCAGCCCTGAGGAAGCTTAGAACCTCAAACTGATATTGAGTTTCCATCACCATGGTGGAACTTGGGGCCCTAAATAGGTGGAGATATAGAAAAAACAAATCTGCCGTGATTCCCTACACACCCAAGTTTGTGATCTGGGAGGCACATCTGCCGCCCAGTAGGTTTGACCTGGTAGCAGATGAAGCAAGTGGAGGAAGGGAAATGCAAGGCGCTGACTGGAAGGTCCAAGCTGGGCAGGCTGGCACAGAGTGAACAGAGCTGCTTTGTGCCCTGGCACCTACCAGCAGCATGGCCGTGGGCACAGCATCTCGTCTGCCTTACCCATGTAACAATGAAGACAAAATAGCACACAGAGGGGCTTCCCGAGGGGCTTCCCTGGTGGCGCAGTGGTTGAGCGTCCACCTGCCGACGCAGGGGACACGGGTTCACGCCCCGGTCTGGGAAGATCCCACATGCCGTGGAACGGCTGGGCCCGTGAGCCATGGCCGCTGAGCCTGCGTGTCCAGAGCCTGTGCTCCACAACGGGAGAGGCCACAACAGTGAGAGGCCCGCGTACCGCAAAAAAAAAAAAATAGCGCACAGAGAACCCCCGGGGTGGACAACCAGAGTTAGTCCTTGCAGGGCCCTCAGTGTGTGCCAGGCACTGTTCTGAGCTCTTTACGTAGATTAACTCACATGATCAGCACAGCCACCTAGGAAGTAGGTACTAGCAGCTCTATTTCAGTGATGAGGAAAAGGAGGTGCAGTGTGGTCAGCTTGGCCAAGGCCAGGCAAGCAACAAGTGGCAGGATTTGGGCCCTGGTCTCACCCACTCCCCACACTGCCCATTGTACTGTGTGAAGCTCGTCGTGCAGTGCCTGGGGCACAGCACCCAGGAAATGTTGGTTGTCCTCATAGGTGAAGTTCCGAAGCCCAGGAATCACACGGAGGCTCAGGAAAGCCGGAGAAGATGCTCAGGACCCAGGGGACCAATGCAGATGACAGGCAGCTCAGTGGGGTCCCCAGGAGAGTGGGGCTAGCGAGCAGGAGGGCAGGCCTGGACTAGTCCTTGAACCTTCCACACCCAGGTTCCTTGTTGGTAGAGTGAGGATAACGCCTCCTTCACTACAAGATCTAAAGGAGAAGAGAACATAAGGCCTTCAGGACACAGCATCTTTATGCCCTACCTCATTTGAAAAACTGAATCCAGCCACTCTTGCTTAGAGCCCAGAGCGTTCCTCATGTTGTCACGGCTCTTCTGGCTATTTCGAGAGGGCAGACCATTTGTTTATCACTGTTTCATCGGAAGACAACAGGTGTCTCTTGGGGTAGAGGCTGCCTGTTTTAAAGGTGCAAAAATAGCATTTGTAGCCAGGACATGGAAGCGACCTAAGTGTCCATTAACAGATGGATAAAGAAGATGTGGCACATATATACAATGGAATATTACTCAGCCATAAAAAGAAACGAAATTGAGTTATTTGTAGTGAGGTGGATGGACCTAGAGTCTGTCATACAGAGTGAAGTAAGTCAGAAAGAGAAAGACAAATACTGTATGCTAACACATATATATGGAATTTAAGAAAAAAAATGTCATGAAGAACCTAGGGGTAAGACAGGAATAAAGACACAGACCTACTAGAGCATGGACTTGAGGATATGAGGAGGGCGAAGGGTAAGCTGTGACAAAGTAAGAGAGTGGCATGGACATATATACACTACCAAAGGTAAAATAGATAGCTAGTGGGAAGTAGCCACATAGCACAGGGAGATCAGCTAGGTGCTTTGTGACCACCTAGAGGGGTGGGATAGGGAGGGTGGGAGGGAGAGAGACGCAAGAGGGAAGAGATATGGGAACATATGTATATGTATAACTGATTCACTTTGTTATAAAGCAGAAACTAACACACCATTGTAAAGTAATTATACTCCAATAAAGATGTTAAAAAAAATAGCATTTGTCGTATGAAAAAAAATGCGCAGTAACTTAACCTGCACAACCTCCCTCTCTTAATTTGGAAAGTCATGACATATACAATACATTACAAATGAACTTGGGAAGGGCCCCAAGTGGTAAAGAGACATCCCCTGGTTAATCTTCCCAACAGGGACAGAACAAGATTCACATTTCATCTTAAGAACTACAAAAAGAAGAATCTTCCATCAAAGAACATCATGTTTGCTGTTACTGCCCTGAACACATTTTCCATGGAGTTCATCAGTGGTGGCCATGGTGGGATAATTCAAAACCAGTTACTGAGTCCCTCCTCTGTGCCAGGGGCAGGGCTGGGCCCTAGGGACACAGAGCAGAAGGGGACACAGCCCCTTCCTCATTGACTCGGAGTCTGGGGAGTACAGGAGGCTTTGGGAGGATGCTGTCTTTCCTCAGTGCTGCCTCAAATGTGTGTTGCCTCTTCTCTCTGCTAATCACCAGTCACTCAGCAAGACTTCTCTTCACTGTGTATACTTGGCTGCTCCAATCTCGTGGCTTTGAATACCAACCATATACCAATGACCTTCAAATATGTCAGTCCCAGATTGTTCTTCTAAACCCACTGTGTCTTGGGCCAGGGCTCTGTTTAGGACATGACCCTGATATGTCCCTACTCTTACAGGAGAGTCAGGAGGATGCTTTGCGTCCCTGAGCATCAGCGTTAATTTGAACCTGGTCATGGGTACGCAACTGCTTTGGAAAGAAATGGCTATTCCCTTTACCCCAGTGTAAATGGTTGTCCTCCCTTTGGGGAAGGCCCTGGAGATCATATCTGTACTTACTCATCATGGAGGTGGTCAGGTTCTGCCTTCTGTCAATGGGATCTGAGAACTGACTCAGGTCTGGTAATCAGTCAATGACCTACCATGATTATGTATGTATTCACGATGTTTTCGTCAGCAGCCTCATTTGTCTTTCCGCAACAGCACCATGTTCTGCGAGTCATCTCTGTAGATCCCTTAGGTCATCTCTCTTACCCCGGGTTACCATTCCAGGGTAGCTGCTAATCACAGTAGTTATACTCATCTTGCTCCTGATGCCTACAGGCTGCCACCTGCCCTCTGCTAGGCCCGTATCCAGTGGTTCTCACCAGTGTATCAGGGTGCTCGAACTAGTGCCAACAGCACGACCTAGGAACTTTTTAGAAATGTACATTCCCCAGCCGTAAACCCAAACCTGCTAAATCAAAAACTCTGGCTTTTGACAAGCCCTCTGTTTGAGTTTAATGCCCATTAAAGTTTGAGAACCACGGCTGCCTTAACCCTCCAGAGAGGCCCCCATCTACCACCACCCCCTCCTCCTGCAGAAGAAGCCACCCTGGAGCTTCTCAACAATGCCTCATCCCCTCACCTGTGGGTGCCTTATCAAGTTGGTAGATGGCGTGTCCGCACAGCCTCCCAAGGAACATGGCCAGCCAGGTGGGTTTCTGTCTAATGCCCACTTTTGAATCTTTTGTTCCATTCCTCCATGGTTTGCCACAGAAGTTCTGGTATCTCTATGTCATTTAATGTGGGCCGGCCCAGCAGCATACCCACAGTCACCCAGGGCTCTGTCACACACCAGACAGACTCCCTGACCCAGCCCCCTCAGAACTCGCGCAGGCCTGCTGTTCCAGTCACTGCTGGTAGCCAAGCTCTGTAGCACCTTCAGTGTGTAACTTCTGTCCATCCTGTGCAGACCCAGCACTCCCCCACTTGGTTTGCTGAGGTTTCAACCTAAATATAGGTCTGGGGGTGGTGGTCAACCCCTAAAGGCAAGCATCATCCTGGAAGGTACCTGCCCTATTTGTGGCCTCCCCAAGGTCTTCTTGCAGGAGGCAGGAGGGGGCTCTGTATTCCAACAGGGGGAGAAGGTCACTTCTGCAGGCCCAGGGGAATCTGGAAGTCCAAGGTTCTCACATGCAGCACCCAGATACCCCGTCCCTAGTCTCTGAGTCCTACTCCTTCCCCAACAGGGACCTGAGTTTGACATAGGAGACTTGCCTGGTGTGAGAACTCAGCCTTCTCAGAAGTGCTGCCTCTCTTACCCTTAGAAAGTACTGTGCCTGGACTTCTGTCCTCTCTGCCTTGGAGAACAATCAAGTAGCTTCTCTGACCCTCACACTTTGCTTTATATTGCTGACCAGTAAGGCTGAGATCAACATTTCCTTTCTTAAAGAATCAGGGGCACTTAGCAAATAGTCATCTGATTCCACAGTTTTTCTAATTGCTGTTTCCTCTAAAGTCCACACCGTTGTACAGTAGTGCATCCCCTTCTGCCTGTATCCTGTCTTAATTCATCAAGGAGGAAAGTCTTAGCAGTCACATATGACAGCATACTGGGAACTTCTCCTACCCAATCGAAAAATGAAGTTAAGAAAACAACTCCATTTACAATGGCATCAAAAAGAATAAAATACCTAGGACTAAAGTTAATGAAAGAAGGGTAAGACTTGCACCCTGAAAACTACAAAATATTATTGAAACAAGTTAAGGAAGACCTTAGTAAATGGAAAGACCTCCCATGTTCATGGATTGGAAGATTTCATATTGTTAAGATGGCAACATACACACATACATACACACATAACCCCTGTATACACACATATCTGTATTTATTTTTCTATCTACACACAAACATGGGTGCATATGAATGCCTCCAAATCCCATCCACAAGGTTCATTCTAGCCTCCCTTCTCCCTTTGCTTATCTGTAACTTCTTTCTCTGACAGTGAGAAGCCTGGGTCTCATTCTCTACAGTATATTCACTTATTTGTTCAACTCTAGTATACATGTAGTTTCTCCATAGTCTTTTTAAAGCCCAAGTCAGATCACTCCACTGCTGAAAACATTCCCACATCTTCCCATTTCACTCAGAGTAAACCCTAGTCCTTGACCTCCTGTGGCCTCCAGGGCACTACCACATGTAGACCAGTAAGACATATCGACCTCCTCTCCCTTGTGCTTCTGCTCCAAACACCTTGTTTTCTTGTTGCACCCCAGAGGCAGCGATGTTGGGAGGGGATTAGACTGAAAACAGGGAAATAAGCGAACTTGTTGGGGATAGTACAACTATTCCATATCTTGACTTTGGGGGTGGTAACATGACTATATACATTTGTCAAAATTCCTTGAACTATACACTTAAAATCAGTGAATCTTATTGAATGTCAAGTACCCCTCAATAAAGTTGATCTTTTTTAAAGAAAGACCTTTATACCAAGCAATAAATGGTCTTTTTTAAAAAGACCTTTATACCAAACAAGTATACCACCCTTTTGAAATGTTTGCTGTGTTTCTCAAATAGTTTTAAAAAAAACGTGTAACTAGTAAGATTTTCCATTCTTTCCTCCACTTCTACCTAAAATCATGTCCCCTTTCCCCATGGTATGGTCCCTATGGTGAACACTGTTGGGTTTTAGCAGAGGATCCAGTGTGATTGGTTGGATTTGGCTGCCTTTCTCTCCTCTCATATTGGGCAAAATTGTTATCCATCAGTGGCTTTCAAACTGTTTTGGTAGTGGCCACAATGAAAAGGAAGTATAGTTTACACTGAACATATGTCCAAGTCACAGAAACAAAAGTACTACAAATTATTACTTATCCCCTCAATATTTTAATCTTTTTTTAAATGCCAATTTGGATCTACAAATTTAATATTATGACTCATTAATGAGTCTTAACTAATAACGTCAAAATTCTTCATCTAAATGATGTCATCTACAATTTTAATCAAAACACTGGCCTGGCATTCATGAACACGTGGGTTTTCTAAGTGCGATGGGCACGTACTGTAACTGACCTCTGCTGATCATCCCTCTGCCCCCACCTTCCTGAAGGTTCCTGGCCCATGCCTGGGAAATGCAGCCCTCAACCCTAGGCCACCCTTTCTCACCTCTTACCACCTCCTCAATAGTTAATTGCCGAGATCAACTCACAGGTGGGTAAATCAGTGGGCAAGGATGATTCTCCAAAACGAGCAGACATCAACTTACCAACTGTACTTCATTTGTTTTCCACTGAATTTGGGGGTTGTTTTGATGACACAGACAGTCAAGAAGCTGCTTTAAGGCAGTAGGCATGTGAGGCGGCGGCGAAGAGCCAGAGGAGGGGCATGGATGGGGGAAAAGAAGAAGAAGCTGCTTTATTTCTTGATTACAA
Source organism: Delphinapterus leucas (assembly GCF_059928025.1). Classification (NCBI taxonomy): domain Eukaryota; kingdom Metazoa; phylum Chordata; class Mammalia; order Artiodactyla; family Monodontidae; genus Delphinapterus; species Delphinapterus leucas. The sequence continues at coordinate 53,119,690 of NC_143130.1, read as the reverse complement.
AGTATCAGCTCCACTAGTAAAAAGAGCAGTGGCAGCTAAGGCAAGTGGAGCTCTCAGAAAAACTGCCACAGTCCTCCTTCCGGACAGCCCCGAAGTTTAATCGTCAGTAGCCAAGAAGTGATTCAGATGCAAACCTTTGACTAATACTGCTGTGTCTGAACCTCAAAGAGTTAGATTTGAGGGTAGCTGAGTCACATCATGGACTCTCAGCCTAAGTCCCCTATTCATCATGTTGTCAAAGATCTACTCCAAGGCCCAACTCAAATGTCCCTATATCCACACGCCTCCCACACGGTGCCTGTGGGAGTCGGGCCTTCTCTTGAAACTCTTGTGGCCATCAGTTGTAAGTCTCTGAGGAAATGTGCTGGGAAATCTCTTTCAGGGTACCCTGCTCTTCACCACACCTGTGATCTCCTGAGCAGGGACTCCAGTTGTATTCTTCACCCTGGAATCTCCACGCTGCCTGGCCTGGTCTTGCTTTTGGTAAGCACCTAGTAAGTAAAATAAGTACCTGCTGAATTGAAATGTCCTAAAATATGGAAAGCCCACGTACAAGTCTTGGTTTGATCTTGGCCAGCTCACCTCACCTCTCCGGGCTGCAGCTTCCTTGGCTGTAACTGAGAGGATCACACTGTGTTATCTCTGGGGTCCTGTGGCAGCCGGCCTCCAAGGTGGCCCCAATGACCCCACCTCCTGTCATTCCCTCCCTCACACTACCTGGGAGAGTGGGCATGACACTTGAGTTTGGGTTATAAAAGACACTGCAGCTTCCTTCTTTGTCACTCTCTCTTTCCTTTGGATCACTCACTCGGGGGGAAGGCTGATGCCACGTCCTATGCAGCCCTTTGGAGAAGCCGAGGCAATGAGGAACTCAAGTCTCAGGCCAACAGCCTTCAAGAAACAGCCATGTGGGTGAGCTTGGAAGTCATCCTTGAGATGATTGCAGCTTGACTGGACCTCATGAGAGACCTTGAGCCAGGACCACCCAGCTAAGCCACTCCCTAATGCCTGACCCTCCATAATGTGAGATAATAAATATTTGTTGATTTGAGATCCTCTGTGACACAGACATAGATAACTAATACAGGCCACTTCTGGCTCTAAAATCCTATAAGCCCAAAGTCCCCGAAATATATTTATCACTTTCAGGGAAAGCCTGATTTATAGCAATTGTCAATCTTCCCCCTCCCACCCCCAGCAAGAATCCATAAAGAGAGAATACAAAATGTGTCAAAATATATTTTGGAGTAACTATTTATTTTATTTGTGTTTGTAAGCGTTCCCAAAGCTTTCTTGATTTTGCTTCACTGAACCTTTTATTTCACAAATGAAGGTGGAAATACAGATAAATTAGGTGATTGGAATAATGCAAAGGTTTTTCACAACATTTGCATCTCTTCAGTGGTGAATAACAATGAGGTACAGGCTTGCTTGGTTTCGCTCCAGCTTCATCTTGAGAAATGTGTCATGAACAGTGGTGACACTGGCACATATATTCCCAGGCAGCTAAGGGCCCAGAGAAATCCCAGGGCGGGGAGGGGTGGGGGGGTGGGGGCGGGGCTAAGACAGGGCAGCCGGCGACAAGAAGGGAGCCTGCAGTGTGCTAAGTCACCTCCAGAGAAGTAGCTAAAGGTTGGACAGAGGGACAGTGGGCAGTGGAGCTGCCACGTCAGCCTGGGTTAAGAAAAGACTTTCGCGAGGACAACAAATGACAGGAAGTGATTTTCTGTTTAAAATGAGACCATGGTCCCATGATAAACAGGGGGATGGGAAGGAAATTAAGAGCGTGGAAGGTTCATAAAGGAGGATCGTGTCTCCTCTGGCCATGGGCATGAGCCTAGGTAGCCCCCAGACAGAAACAAATAGCTAATGACCTCAGAAATCTGGGTGCAGTAATGAGTTTGGGAAGAGTGTAAAACGTGGCCAAGAGGGAAAGGAGAATGCCTGACTCTGATAAAGCACATAGAGAGGTCTGTTTTACTCATTCATGTATCTGTAGATTTGGTACCTCCTGGAGGAGATCATCAAAATAGATTTATTGAAAGGACACAAGTAAATGGGAAAATGAAATGAGGAAAAGAGGCATAGATGGGTGGGAGATGACCCTGGCAGCATAAAAGTGTGTTCCTCTGAAAGCATCTGCTTCACCAAACAGAATATCATTGCAGTATTTTCTCATTTGGGTAATATTGGGAATTAGAGAAACCCCATCTTGAACTTATTAATTGCCTTGTGGATCAAAGAGATCTAAACGGTCTTAACTGGATGGGAATTTTTGGACCTTTCGGTATTGCTACCAAATAAAGCTGGAGGTTGGACCAAAAATAAGAGATGAGAGCCAGAGGGAGAAGCTGATGGGATGCTCAGCCTGTTGGTCAAATCTTTCAGGGGACTTAAGACCCCAACGGTGCTTTGACTGGGCTGCACACCTACTATGGATCAAGCAAATCTTGCTGCTTCACGAAGATCACCCAAGCAGATTTCTTCCTCCCGTCAACACATCCCTTTCAAAATCGTAGACCACTTGCAGCTGAACACATTTTTGCTCCTCTATATGAATTTTTCCTTTGTTAACGGAATAAAGACGTGTTTGGGAAATGAATAACGGAAAAGCCTATCAAAATGGAAATACTAGGGAATGGAATTCTGAAAGATAAAGGAACTTGGGTATTTTTTAGTGTATTAAAGAGCAATCTCTCCCCCTTATATTTGCACACAACATGACGATGAACTTTTCTGAAAGTGAGTCTCAGGGTAGATGTGATAATAGATGTGAAAGCGTCTTGTGTTCAATAAACTGTTGTTGTACTGGTGATGGTAGCACAGTATTTTACTTATTCTCACAATGTGCCTGTCAGGAAGGGAGGAAGCAAATGTCATTGACATTTTGCAGCAAGATGACCAAGCCATGGAGTTTTTAACAACTTGCTCAGTGTGATAGGATGGGTCAGAGTGATTCACTGGGTAATAAGTACCAGGCAATATCTTGGTTTCTAAATATGCTTTTCCACTGGGACCCTCTTGAGGTTTGGCACAGGGATCTCAGTGATGGGCAGCAGATCCAAAGGGAGTCAAGTCTCCACTTGCCAAGTTAGTGGAGGGCCTTGGAGCAAAGATAACCCAAGATAACATAGATACAGAAGTAAGTCATGCTGAACTTTGTAAAGCAGGGCACAATGTTAGGAGGCCCGGGCAGACATGACTGTGGGGTCAGGTAGAGACCCAGTCATTATCTGGGATTTGATTGGCCGTGAGGCACAAAGACTCAAGGCGGATCCGCGGGAAGGGAGTGGATAATATTTGCAGTAACAGCCAAACTCCCCTTCCCCATTCCATCCGCTAGGCTTTCCATGGTGCTCAGGGAAGGGACGACTCCACAGAAAGTGAGGAAAAGCAAAGATTCAGGTGTTGGCCTTAGCTTTCCTAACGGTCTCAGGGGTTACAGAAGAAACCATGGTGTAAGGAGCAGATCTGGCAGAACTCTCCAGGAGGAAGAACACAAGGTTTTGCCTTCCACCCTCAGCCCTCAGGCTAGAAAAGTTACCCCACATTTAGTGTATTAGAAGCATTGCTGAGAAAGCCAGGAGTAGGGTGGTGGTTCCCAAAGAAGGGCTTCTGTGCTCTAATCCCTTGGGCTCTGCCAGGGAGGTTGGGGCATCCAGAAGGACGGAGGACTGGTCTGGGAAAGTGACAAGATTCCAGAAGAAAAATATGACCATGCAGTGAATCTAGACAGAAACGCTCACAGACAGTCCTGTATGTTTCCTGTATGTCTAAGGATGGCAGGAAGAAGAGAGAGAGAAAGAAAGCTTAACTTGAAGGGGTCAGGGAGGCAGTAGCATGTCCTGGGTCAGCCTGTGACAGAAGAGCAAACAAAAGCAAAGGTATCTTACCAAGCTCCCTGAAAGGGTCTCTCTCCATGGCTTCTTTCACCCAGGCTCACCTCACCACATGAAATACCTTACCCCCAACACCTGGGCACCACGCAAGCCCCCTGAAATACAAGTCCAATGCTAGAAAGACCCGAGGACCTCTCCAGATTGATGAGATTGCATATCTACCATGAAAAAGGCGCAGATGACTTTATAGAAAATTGAGGAAGTTACCCTTCCTGCACACCTGAGTTTGTAGATTAAGAGCTGAACCTGTGGCATTATGCCAGAGGATTAGGGAGCCCAGGAAATGGGCACAGCTCAACTCAGGGCTGTGGTTGCAAACTGGCCCCTCCAGTGATGATAAACGTCTATCTACTTTGTGCCTTGTTGATCCCCCTTTTTTTTCTTTTCCCCAATTTTGGCAGACATTGTGCTAATCCATCATGGACAGCTCTCTTCATGAGGCTCTGTCTGAATTCAGCAAAACAAAGTGTGATAATCAAGTGTGAGGTTGGCCTTGTGTAAAGGGAAAGAAGCAAGCTTACCAGTATTCACCATTCCAGCCTCTCTCAAATCCCAGGAGTGAAAAGGTCTGAAAAACTGAGATGTGGAGACGTAAGCAAAAGGTCCAGTTACTCAAACACATGGGGAATTTTCTAGAAGGGCAAGAAAGAGCTCATGTTGCTAAGCTAGGGGTCTGACAATCCCAGATGCTTGGCCACTGGGCAAAGGCAGTCCAAGATGGCTTCCAATTCCCACGGTCGGCACTGCCAGCCTGACAGGATGTACTGGGAGTCATCTTCTTGGTGTCATGATGGGGGTGGGGTGGGGAGGGAGGGAGTCTATTAGTGGGGAGGGATCAGAACGGACAGCAGTGGGGAAGACGATCTGGCAGGCAGAGATACAAGGTGGCTTCCAGGACCTGGAGTCATTTTGGGATTAAAAATATTATAGGATAATTTTTTTTAATGTACACTCCCACTAGAGATAAGTGAATCTTGGTTGTATTATGAAATACCAATGCTTAAAAATTGAAGTTGATTTACAATATTATGTTAGTTTTAGGTGTACAGCAATGCAATTCAGTTTTATATAAATATTTTTCAAAATCTTTTCCATTATAGGTTATTACAAGATATTGAATATAGTTCCCTGTGCTATACAATAAATCCTTGTTATCAGTTTTATACATAATGATGTGTAACTGTTAATCCTATACTCCTAATTTATCCCTCCCTCTTTCCCCTTTGGTAACCATAAGTTTGTTTTCTATATCTGTTAGTCTGTTTCTGTTTTGTAAATAGATTCATTTGTATTATATTTTAGATTCCACATATAAGTGATATCACATATATTTGTCTTTCTCTGACTTCACTCAGTATGATAATCTCTAGGTCCATCCATGTTTCTGCAAGTGGCAATATTTCATTCTTTTTTATAGCTGAGTAATATTCCATTGTGTGTGTGTATACATATATATATACACACATATATGTATATATGTATATGTGTATATATATACACACACACACACACACACCACATCTTCTTTATCCATTCATCTGTTGATGGACACTTAGGTTGCTTCCATGTCTTGACTATTGTAAATAGTGCTGTTATGAGCATTCAGGTGCATGTATCTTTTCGAATTAGAGTTTTTGTCTTATGAAATACCAAGTTAGTTGATATCATTAAATCAACTAAATATCAGTTTTCAGGCAGCTATCTTCTCTTCTGAAAGGCATTGAATTTAGAAACACACTTATATGACAATGAGATAAAAATCAGTACATGTGTCAGATTTCCAGCTCACTGCTTTAAAAAGACATATTCTAATAAATGAAAATACACTATGTGTAACTAACATTCCTGCTATAGAAAGCCAAGTGAAGATGCGGACAGAAGAAAATCCATGTGTAAAGCTACTAGTTCTTCTGAGATGCTCCACCAATGCCATTCTTTAGGGACCATTGAAATAATACTAGCATGTGGCTTTTCATTCGGATTTATCCAACAATTTACAATGGAACAGAGGTCTTTGTTTATATCATATAACAGAATTGAGAGCAATTAAATCATTTCATTCAATTGTCCATCACTGCTAATAATTTACTTTTCTTACAGTTAAGGAAGTCAATAAAAGAATGACTGGATTCTACTGCCATTCATACTATCACTCCGAGTACTTACAGTCAAGGGTGGAAAAGCCACCACCACCAACTCTGAGGATGGGGTGACGATCCAAAGAAGTACTGTACATAGCTGGTGAACCAAAGAAACATAGGATGTCCAGGAACTAAACCAAAAGGCATGGCAGCCTAGCAGGAAAACTCAAGCCTATAAATACCCAAGACATATGCCCCTGGGGCTGGCCTCTGTCTGCCTCCAGCTTGCCTGCCTTCATAAAGTGGCTTTAGTAGCTGTGGATAGCAAAAGAAATATATTGTTCAATTTGGTTCTAAGTAAGTTTTGAGTTTCTGGAGTAGATTTTAGTTGAAATGTGGAAGAGCACAATCCTCACATTATCACAAAGTGAACACACCCCGTTTCAGTATCAAGATTAAGAAATAGAAGACAGCCAGCACACAGAGCCTCCCTCATCTCCCCCTCAGGCACTCCCTTCCCCCTTTAAAGCCATAGACTGCTGTAGCCATTATAATGGAATCACACAATACACATTCTAATGTATCTGACTTCCTTCATTCAACACAACAGCCAAGAACTGGAAACAACCCAAATGCTCAGCAACAGAAATAATGAGTAAGTAAATTGTGATCTGTTCGTACAATGTAATACAACACAGCAACCAAAACCAGTGACCTGTTGCTACCTGCAGCAGCATGAATTACGTTCACAAACATAAGGTTGAGTGAAAGAAGCCAGACTCCAAAGAATATACAATCAAAAACAAACAAAACGAGCTATGGGGTTAGAAGTCAGAGCTGTGGTTCCCTTTGGTGATTATGAAAAATGTAATGTTCTGGGAGATTTTCAGTATTTTAAATTGTAGCCATTATAATGAGTTAGGGTTTAGGGTTAGGACTGAGAGTAATGTTAGGGTTTTACATTGTCCTGATTACTGATGAGGTTGAGCATTTTTGCGTATTAGCTACTCTTTTGTGACATGTCTGTTCACATCATCTGCCCATTTTTCTGTAGGGTTGTGTGTCTTTTGCTCATTGATTCTTTTTTTACATATTCCAGACACAAGTCCTCTCCTGTATCTGTGGTTATACCTCTCTGGTTATGTATTGCAAATCTCTTCTCCCACTCTGAGTCTTGCCTCTTCTTTTTCTTAATGGTGTCTTTTTAAAAATTGAGATATAATTCACGTTCCATAAAATATACCTACTTAAAGTATACAATTCAGCTATTGTTAGTATATTCATAAGGTTTTACATCCACTATCTAATTCCAGAACATTTTCATCAGCCCAAAAAGAAACCCCATGCCCACTAGCTGTCACTTTGCATTCTCTCCTCCTATTCTTGGCAAACACTAATCTACTTTTTGTCTCTGTAGATTTGCCTATTCCGAACACTTTGTAAAAATAGAATCATACAATATGTGTTCTTTTGTGTCTGAATTCTATCTCTTTGCAAAACGTTTTCAAGGTTCATCTATGTTGTAGCATGTATCAATACTTCATTCCTTTCTGTGGCTGAATACTAACTATTCCTTTGTATGGATGTAACAAATTTTGCTTATCAATTAATCAGCTGATGGACATTTGAGTTGTTTCCACTTGTTGACTCTTACAAGTAATGCTGCTATGAACATTCATGTACAAGTTTTTGTGTGAACAAATGTTTTCATTTCTCTGGAATTTAAAGGTAGGAGTGGAATTGCTGAATTATATGGTAGCTGGATGCTTAACTTTTTGAGGAATGGCCAAACTTCTCAAAAACAGTCTCACCATTTTACATTCTCATTAGCAACATACGAGGGTTCCAATTTCTCCACATCCTTGTCAACACTTGCTTATTGTCTGTCTTTTTGGCTATGTCATTAGAGGATGTGAAGTGGTAGTTCCTTGTGGTTTTGATTTGCATTTTCCTAATGACTAATGACGTTTAGCATCTTTTCATGTGCTTATTGGCCATTTGCGTATCTTCTTTAAGAAATGTTTATTCAAATCCTTTGCACATTTTTAAACTGAGTTGTTTTTTCATTGTTGAGTGGTAAGAGTTATTTATATATTCTGGATACAAGTCCCTTATCTCATGTATGATTTGCAAATATCTTCTCCCGTTCTGTAGGTTGTCTTCTCACTTTCTTGATAGCATCCTTTGAAGCACAAAGTTTTACAATTTTGGTGAAGTCTAATTTATCTGTTTTTTTTCTTTGGTTGCTTGTGTTTTGGTGTCATATCTAGGAAAACATTGCCTAATCCAAGGTCATAAATGTGTGCACCTATGTTTTTCTCCTAAGAGTTTTATAGTTTTAGCTTTGGTCTATGATCCATTTTGAGTGATTTGGGGGGGGGTATGGTGTGAGGCAGGTATCCAATTTCATTACTTTGCATGTGGATACTCAGTTGTCCCCTCACTATTTGTTGAAAAGACTATTATTTCTTCCACTGAATTGTTTTGGAATTCTTGTCAAAATCAATTGACCAAAAAAAGGTAAGGATTTATTTCTGACTCAATTCTATTTCGTTGATCTATATGGCTATCCTTATGGAGTACCACATTGTCTTAATTGCTGTAGTTTTGTAGTAAGTTTTAAAATTAGGAAGTGTGCATCTTCCAACTTTGTTCTTTTTTTTCAAGATTGTTCAGGCTGGTCTGGGTCCCTTGCATTTCTATATCAAATTTTTTATCAGCTTATCAATTGCTGCAAAAAAAAAAAAGCAGCTAGGATTTTGATAGGGATTGTGTTGAATTTGTTGATCAATTTAAGGAGTATTGCCATCTTAACAATATTAAGTATTTCAATCCATGAACATGGGATGTCTTTCCATTTATTTAGGTCTTCTTTAGTTTCTTTCAATGACATTTCGTAGTTTTCAGTATACAAATCTTGCAACTCTTCTGTTAAATTTAATCCCAGGTATGTTATTCCCTGTGATGCTATTGTAAATGGAATTGTTTTCTTAATTTCACTTCTAGATTAGTCATTGCTAGTATATAGAAATACACTGAATTATATATGTTGATCTTATATCCTGTGGCCTTGCTAAACTCATTTATTATCTCTAGGAAGTTTCTTTGGTATAGATTCCTTAAGATTTTCTATATACAAGACCATGTCATCTGCAAAAAAGATAGTTTTACTTCCTCCTTTCCAATCTGGGTGCATTTTTATTTTATTATCTTCCTAATTTCCTTGGCTAGAACCTCCAGAACAATGTTGAATAGAAGTGGTGAGAGTAGACATTCTTGGCTTGTTCCTGATCATAGCATTTCATCATTAGGTCTTCTACATTAAGCATAATGTTAGCTGTAGGGTTTTCATAGATGCCCTTTAACAGATTGAGGCAGTTCCCTTCTTTTCCAAATTTGTTGAGTATTTTTATTATGAAAGGTATTGGATTTTTTCAAGTGTTTTCTCTGCATCTATTGAGATGATCATGTTGTTTTATTTTTGATTCTATTAATATGGCATATTACATTGATTGAGTTTCCTATTTTGAACCAACAGTGTCCTCTGATGAACAGAAGTTCTTAATCTAAATATAGGTCAATTTATCAATTTTTTACTTTAGGTTTTGTGTCCTGTATAAGAAATCTTTGCCTATCCCAAGATCATGAAGATACTCTCCTATATATCTTTTATATACTTTGTTGTTTTACCTTTCACATTTAGATCCACAATCCATCGCTAATTGATTTTTTTGTGTAGACTGCTTATAGAGATCAACATAAATTTTGCCCATACCGATTTCCAATTGACCCAGCACTATTTATTGAAAAGATCATCCTTTCCCATTGCTCTGATGACAAAAGTGTCACTCTTGTCACAAATGGAGTATGTGTGTATACTTCTAGACTCTCTATTCTGTTTCATTGATCATTTGTCTAATCTGGCTCCAATGCCACATTGTCTAAATGATTGAGCTTTATAACAAGGTTTGATAATGCTATAGTGTAATCCTCTATTTTGTTCTTTTTCTTCAAGTTTAGCTTGGTTATTTTTGGTGCATTATATTTGCTGTATAAATTTTACAATTGACTTGTGAATTTACACACACACATAGACCTATACATGCACACACATGAAATCTGGAATTTTTATTGAGATTGCATTGAGTATGTAGATCAGTTTTGGAGAGAACTGACACTTTTAGAGAGATTGAGTATCCATTTGAGTCCAACAGTAAGGAGTTTTTTAAGCCTTGTCTTTTCTATGATTATTTAATGAGAATAAGTAAAGATAATTATAAAAATAACATTTTAAATAATTACTATATGCTGGATGTTTGGGCTAAGTGCTTTATGGGTATAATTTTATTATAAAAAATTTGCCAGAAAACTATGAGACCTCCCTGAAGAAAGCCATAACATTTTGTTAAAGACATAAGTACAATATTTGAAAAATGGCGAGGCACACCATGTCCTTGGATGAGAAGAGTTAATCATCATTAAAGTGTCAGTGATTTTCAAAGAAAATTTACCTTAAGCTAATTCTAATCAGAATATCAATGGTGTTTTTCTAGAGCTAAACAAAAGCATTTTAGCACTTATATTTTTAAAATTCTAAATATTTTAGAATTGACAACAAAAAACTTTAATTTCAAAAAAGAATGTTAAGGTAGGATTACCTTACCAGATATTACTTTCCAAAACGCAAATGTAATAACGTTTAAAAACTGTATGGTTTGGCTCACGAATAAGCTCACAGATCAGAAGACCAAAAAGTCAAAAAGATCTGGGTATATATTCAAGTCTACTACATAATGAAGAGCATTTTTGCTCCATACAGAGAAGGTGGTTTATTTAATTAATGTTATTGGCATAATTGATTATTGATCTGAAAAAAAAATCTCAACCATGAATAAAATCATTATGAATGGATTAAAACTTGAAACAAACAAAAAAACATAAAACAAAAAATAATAGAATCAATTTAGGAGGAAATTTGCATAGCCTCAAGACTGGGGAGGAGAGACGTACTTATGCAATACAGGGAATCTAGAATCCATAAAGGAAAAGACTGATAAGTTTGAGTATAAAAAGTTAAAATGCAAAAACAAACTGGAGAAAGTATTTGCAACTTTCTTGACTGATAAGTGAATGTCCCTAATATACAAGGAGCTCCTGCAACTGATTTTTTTAAAAAGTTCAACCCAGTGGAAACATGAGCAAAGGGTATGACTGGCAACACAAAGAAGAGGAAATAAAAATGGCCAACAAAACCTCGAAAAGCTCTCCAGACTCTCTGTTAGACGGGGAACTTACAGCTTATATCATATCACCATTCATATTGGTAAGAATTTAAAGGCTTCAAAAGCACATTTAGTGCTTATGAAGGCATAGAGGAAACAGATTATCCTATACAATGCTTGTAGGAGGGTGAATTACTTCCTTTTGGTAAAGCAAGCTGAATGGCAGCATCAGTTAAAATTTCAAATATATCTCTTGAACCCAGCAGATCCATTTGGTGGATGCTAAACTTCAAAGTACGTATGTTCACAGGTGGCCTCTTGCAGTTATTGAAGAATAAGTTAGATCTATTGTATGGATTATATGGAATGTCTAGAACATATTTAAGTTGAAAAGGCAAGTTGTAAAGTAATGTTATAGACTCTTAATAACATACATTTAAATAAAATTTATTATGCAGTAGGATCAGTTGTAAGTGATTCGCATGTATTTACTCATGGAAACATCAGGACCAGTGAGGCTGTGCCCTCATCCGTCCTGGTTTATTGATGTAGCACCAAAAGGTCACACAGCAGGTGTATGGTGGAGCTGGCATTGGAACCCAAGCCTCTAATTCATGTCTGTGTTTGTAACCTCTCTGGAATTCTGCATGTTGATCCCATTTTTAAAAATAATCCAAATTTAGAGAAAAAGAAAGAAAACAGAAACCTGTATATATGAAATATTTTAAATGAAATGTGTGATACGAAATTACTGCAGGATGTTTTGCTACCTTTTAATGCATTCTTTCAGTCTCAAGGATCACTCTTCTCATTGGAATCATCTGGGAAGTTTAAGAATGTTGATGCCTGGGCCCCACTCCCAGAGATTCTAACTGGTGTGGGGTGTAGCCTGTGCATCAGATTTTTACAGGCTCCTTGGGTGAATTTTAATGTGTAGCAAAGTCTGAGAACCACTGGCATGGGTAACTTAGGCTGATGCCCAGTTTTGGAATAGTTTGTCATGGGATTTGAGAAGCTATTTTTTGCAATTATCCTGTTAACCACTAGATGGGGTATTGTCCACATGACAGTAATTCAGCCGCCAGGTTTCTGCAGAACTCTTTTCGGAAGGCGAAGTAGGAGGCATCCATGATGCCACCAGGTATTCTGCCAGGCTTTGGCCTCACACTGTATTATGTAGTTAGCATACATCTTTGTAAAGTTCTAGGAAGAAATTCTCATCACCTTTTAAGCCTGGCTCTCCCTCAAGTCAGAGAGGCACGTCCCCTTAGTTTCTTCCTGTCTCTGTCTTCTCTTGGACCTGAATTACAGAAAGTCATTCTTTGTGGAAAGGCCACACCCTCTGTTGTTTGGCTGCAAGGGTAAAAATGGAATGACGCTCTCTGGAAATCTCCTAATTAAAAGTACGTAATTGACTGTGTAGTAAATAGCCAGGAGGGCAATATTTAAACCCCCTCTTACAGATTCAGATTAGTGTTGGGAATAAATAGGACAATCAGGGCTTCCCTGGTGGCGCAGTGGTTGAGAGTCTGCCTGCCGATGCAGGGGACACGGGTTTGTGCCCCGGTCCGGGAGGATCCCACGTGCCGCGGGGCGGCTGGGCCCGTGAGCCATGGCCGCTGAGGCTGCACGTCCGGAGCCTGTGCTCCGCAGCGGGAGATGCCACAGCAGTGAAAGGCCCACGTGCTGCAAAAAAAAAAAAAAATAGGACAATCAGGAGAAAACTGCTAAGAAGATTTTCATCCCCCAACACAGGTCTGATTTTTCCAGGAAACAAGTATCTCTGAGCTTAGTTTTTCTCCCTTTGATCTCAAAATAAACAACAACCTGCACATTTCTTGGTCATGTACTTTTGATTCATTAAAGAGCTGTATGCTGATTTCCTGTAAGTGTTTAACTCATAATGATCATGGACAAAGTCAAGAAACATAATTTAAGGAAAAATTTGCAATAAAATTACCCTGAAAACTGAGTGTAATTACTGCATCAGTGTTTCCACTATTTGCACTTTTTCCCATTAGAATTTATAAATAATGTTCTTAGTGAATGTACAATTTACATGTTTCCCAGAACAAAGAACTCCAACTCAACAAGGAGGGAGATGGTAGCTATATCCCAGAGCAGGAAATTAATTTGAAGGCCTTGAGATTTCTGTCATAGCTATTCATTCACAAAGCAGTCTATAAACTATGAGGCCCTGTGGACCATCCTACCAAAAATCTGTACCACAATCTATATTAGTCAGGGTTCTCCAGAGAAACAGAACCAGTAGGGAATGTATTTATATAATTACATATATAAATACGTGTGTGTGTATATTGGCAATTCCTTATAATAAATTTCTCCACAATATGGAAGCTGAGAAGTCCCAAGATCTGAGGTCAGCAAGCTGGAAGCCCAAGAGAACTGATGGTGTAAGTTCCAGTCCAAGTCCAAGTTCAAAGGCAGAAGATCGATGCCTCAGCTAGAAGACTGTGAGAGTGAATTCTCCCTTCCTCAGCCTTTTTCTTTTTTTTCTATTGAGTCTTCAATGGATTGGATGGAAATCCAATAGCTTTCTCAAAGCGTGTTCACAGAATTTTAGTTCCTTGGAATAGAAATTAGACATTGTTCATACAGACAATTTGGTATAAAAGAGTTCCAATGTCAAATAAGTTTGGAGAATCCTGGGCAAAATACTTAAACAGATTTCCTTTCTGCAGTCCTTCTCAAAGCCTTTAGTATGTCAATGTGCTTTGTGATTATCTAAGAATAGTTGATACTTTGTAAAGCTTTCCAAACTTATTTAACACAGTATCTTGTTTGGCATTAGCACCTCTCCAAATACTGGAATAGTGCTTTATAAAGTACGGCAGAGCAGAAACTGTATTTTATCAGATTTTGTACCCCAGCCTCTAGCTCAGTGCCTGCCAGACAGAAGAGACCCAATAAATGTTTGAGGGCCTATTCAATGAAATGGTGAATGATGGATGAAAGGGTAGTAGAGTTATAGCCAAGCCATAAACAAATTCTATACACGGCTAGCCTGAGTCTATGGCAAGGACTTCCTAGCCCACTCCTAGAAGGCCAGAAAACCTGAAAAAGGTTTTGAGGACATTGGAGTCAGATCTCTCACCATTATGGAAGATGCCACAGGGAGAACAAGGTGAATTAGCTCTTTCTTAGTAAAGAGGATGCCGCCTATGACCTGCCCATATACCCTGTTCCTCCCAACTGCTGGCACCTGCATTTCTGTCTGAGGTTTTCTTCTGCTGCAAGAGCCAGCTTTGCTGTCCATTCAGCAGGCCCTGGGAGCAGCTCTCACCAATGATCAACTGCAGTTGGTGTATCAATACCCCAGCTCCCCACCCCCAAGATGGGCTAACTCAGTGCTGTGTTTCACCACTCCCAGAGCTCTCCACAGTGGCAACTTGACAATGCACTGGCCCCTCCCCATCCTTGCCTCACTTCCCCACCCCCCTACCAGGATCCCAGGGATCACCTCTCACATGTGCTACTTGCTTCTGATCCTTGGCTCAGGTTCTGCTTCTGGGGGACCCCTAAAATGACAGTGCTCACCCTTCCATGGACTCCTTCCTGTCTTGACTCCACTTCAACTACAGGACCTCAGGACCCCTGGAAATTCCCCCTCAATTAGTTCTCAAAGGGGAACCTCCTGTTGGCTCACAGCCCCGTTGACCAGCTATAGTCATCCCAGTGTGTGTCCCAGTCATGCATTCAGTTGGTATTAAGGAGAGACTCAAGGATGCACCCAGTCCTGTGCCAGGCACTGGGCGGGGGGGTGGGGGTGGTGGTGCGTACAAAGGTGAGAGAGACAGACTTGGAACCAGCCCTCAGGAAGATTCCAGGCTTTTAGGGAAGACAGAACAAATCACATTAACACACAAATCAACACACAACAATAAGAAGTGCTGAAAAGTAAAACCACAGGGTGTCGTGAAGGAGAATAACAGGAGGGCCTAATCCAGCTGCAGGTGTGAGAGAGGCTTCCCAGTGGAACTTAACTTCTTGTTGAGATACGGAGGATCAGTAGGAACTGGGTAGGTCTTGGGGGTGGGGGGGTCGGGGGGAAGACAGATCCAGGCAGAGGGAACAGCATATGCAAAGGCCCTGAGAGGAGTGTGCTCCTTTCCATGCCAATAGTCCTGATAGGTGGGCCTCCCAGGGTTCCCAAAGCCATCAATCCCACCCAAGGGGCAGGAGCAGAAGTAGGACCAGAAAAGCCCCCTTCCTAACTCTGTGCTAAACTTTGTCCTCTGGGGCCCCACAGAGGCTCATGGATGTCTCCCCTGCAGATTGCGGAGTCCACCAGTTCCTCTCTCTGCACCAGAGTTGCACTCCCCAGGCCCCTTAGAGATGGGTTTGCTTTGGCCAATGAAATGTGAGCAGGAGTGATAAAGTCCATTTCCTAGAGGCGGCCTTTATGAGCCGAGGCACAATTGCTGTGCTCTTTCCCCTCTGCCATGGCAACTGACAGTGTTCCAGATGGGTCAGCTCTGTTTGTCTAGGATGACTGTGACACATCAGCTGACCCTCAATAATCATGTATCATAAGCTAGAAATAAACCTTTGTTGCTTTAGGCTACTGAGATTTGAGGGTTCCTACTGTGGCATGGTCCAGCCAACCCTGACAGATAAACTTGTAAAAACCTCTCTGGGGAAGACAAGCAGAGCACACACAGGCAAGGTAGCACAGTGGACACACAGGCAGGGTAGCACAGTTGTTACTGCACCGCCCCTGGGGCCCACTGGCTTGCATTTGAATCCTGGCTCTGCTATGTTCTTGCTGAGAGACACGGGGCAAGTTGCTCAAGCTCTTTATGCCTTTGTTTCTTCATCTATAAAATAGAAATAATTGTATTTACTGCATATTCTTGAGAGAATTATATAAGTTCATTCATGTAAAGAGCTTGGAAAATTGCCAGGCACAGAGTAAGTGCTCAATAAATATTAGCTTTAATATTACTTTTTCTTAAAAAAAAAAAAAAAAAACAATAGTTGGATGCCACAGGTGACCTAGATCTTCCCTTAGGAAAAATATTACCCAAAGGGAACCTTGCTGGCATCAGGCCTCCAGGAGAGGCAACCTTCTATATGCAAATCCAAATGTCTCCAGGGAGCCATCAGTGGCATCAATGTGTTAGCTCTTTTTTTTCACATTTGATAGGTGCCCAGGTACCTAGAAAAACTCGAGTCTGCTGTAATAAAAACAATGATGCAAATGCAGTGACAAGTGACAGCTGATGTTCAGCTTCTGTGCTGGGGGGCCATGGGTAACACGGGTACTGTGGGGGGAGAGGAGCCCAGAAGAAGTCATGCCCCATCCAAAGGGACAGCTGGGGCCACCTGCAAATGCAGGGGCAGTGATGCTAGATTTTCAGAGTTGTTTTTTTAAATAGGAGATTCAGCTTTTAAAATGTGAACTTGTTTCTTTTTAAAACACGGTGCAGCGCAAACACATCGTATTAGAAAGTTGGATGCAGTCTGTGGTTTGCATCTCTTGTTTTCAAGACCCTGCTCTTGCATGGGGCAGATGTTCAAACATTTGCATCACTAAATGTTTGAGTGCTTGTTTAAATGGCTTTTCCAGAACCTAGGTAACACCTTCCCAAAGATCCACTTAGGCCTCCACCTCCTGCAAACATAAAATCACTCCCATTTTTGAAATGGCAATATTTTCAGGCTCCACCACTGTCTCAAAGTTGCACAGACTGCGGTCCCTGTCTTAGTCTGAGCTCAAACCAACATGAGCAATGTCGGTGCAAAGACTCGGCAGTATTGGGAGAAGCAGCTCCTCCAGGCTCCTGGCCTCAACACGGGGGTTGAACTGGAGAGGTGGCAGTGCAAACAGGCCCTGTATCCCCATCAGCTCCACGAGCTTCCCAGGGCCAATATTTGGAAGGCGTAGGCTTTTGAGGCAACTTTGAGGAAGTGGTCCCTGTTGCAGCCCTGGAGCAATGCTGCGTTACATCCATTTGTTCCTTTGGAATCTGTCCATGTCGCCCTCACCCCCCCAATCAATGGTCAGCCAACAGCAGGTGTATGCAGTCTTGGGGGAGCAGGTGTGGGAGGTCTTCCCTCTCCCTCACGATGGAGAAAGAAATCCGAGAGTTGAGGAAGCCACCACCCCACCCACACCTCTTGTCTGTTACCCTTGGTCTGTGGCGACTGTGATTTCACAACAGCTGCAGTAAAGCAGGGGGATCCTTCAAAACTGTTACTGGCGACTTCCAAGTTGACACCAGGCAGAGCACTGAAATTTTTTTTTTTTTTTGATGATTCAGTCTCTTATCTGTAACGTAGGTATAATAATAGCATCTTCAGAGAGTCACGTGTCACGTAACTCATTAGCATTTCTAAAACCCAGTGAGCTTCTTAGGAGGAGAGAAGGTTTACCCCTCTGCACTACTCCATACTCTCCCGTACGTGAATGTCTCCATTTTCTGGTAACAGAATGGGAAAAATGCTTTTGAGAAACATGATTTAAAATACTTCACGATGATGCATTAATACTTCACACGACTGTCAGTGTTTCTCACTGCAATTTATCTTTCCATGTAGGTTTCTCCAAACAGAGCTGGCAGATTTTTTTATCTCCCCAATCCGACCTCAATTCCAATTCCAACCTTTGTCTGATTTCTTGCATGTGGTCTAAACACATAGCCCCACACAAACATGGGAACAAATTGGTTTTTAATCATGTAGAAGAGGGAGAGCAGGGGGTCTTCACTGGGTAGTGAAATGTGGAGAGCCTAAGATTCTGGAAGAACAAAACAACCTTTCTAGAGACATTTTTTACCAGAGTCATACTCATTAATATTAAAAGACATTTGCTGCCACTTTAAGAGATGAAGCTTTGTAACATGTCTGTAACTAGTGCAGAACAAATTAATTTATTTCAGGTGGGTTCCTAGCAGCAGCTGGGGGAAGCTTTTGGTTACACCTCCATCCTTCCAGCAGATACACTGGGACTGACTCTTTCTTCTGTGGGAACTTGAAGGCGTGGCAAGGTCTCATAATCCCCAAGGAGAAAGCAGCCAGGTATTCTCCCATCTCTTCCAGCACCCACTGGAGCAAACAACATGGGCTTTAAGCACAAGATAAGGATCTGGTTACTTCTATATTCTTTTGTTACTCTCCAAATATTCTTGGCCCTGCATTTACAAGAATGGATGTACTGGGGGGGCAAGGGACGTGGGAGTTAGGCATGGGGTCCATCCACATGTGCTTGCCAGCCCCTGGTGACCAAGAGCACAGAGATGGGCCTGAGCCAGCAGGGGTCAAGAGGCCAGCCAACCCTGGTCAACTGTCCTTCAGTAGGTCATGGGAACCAGCTACTGGGGCTCCCAAAACATTGACAAATGAAAACACAGCAGTCCAGTGGCTAACCCAGTTCTATCAGTCAGATGTCCCCTCTGACTGGTTGGTGGCTGTGCCTTTCAGGTTATTCAATACTTTGAAAGTTACCCCTGCCCACAGGCATGGAAGAAGCTAATAGGTCCCAGTCATCCATGTGCATGAGCTCCTTAACCTTCACACAGTTTCACTCTGTAGAAACTGTTAGTATGCCCCATTTCACAGATGAGGAAACTGAGGCTCCAATTATGTCATTTGAGGTCATTTAGTCAACCAGCTAGAGAGGGAGGATTCTCCTCTGTGAGGCAAGATTCCAGGCTGACTCGCTCATCTTTGTGCTCCCAGATCTGGCACAGAGTAAGTGCTCAGTAAATATCTCCTAGATGAATGAACAAAAGAGTAAATAGCTGAATGACTGTCCAAGGGCCCACACTATTCTATATCATGGTGATGCCTCCTTGGGGAATAAGGGCCCTTCTGATTTCTCATATTTTGCCTCCTCTTCTAGCCCCTGATAATTGAGAATCCAGCTCAGAGCAAAGCAGGCTGGCAGGGGAGCCAAGCTCACATAGCACCTTGCCCTTTGCTAAGAAAGATATATCTCCTTCCCCACCATGGCCTCTATTTAAGCTCTGTTCACCCCTGAGGCTCCAGCAGCTCCAGCAGCCCTGCCACAGGGGTGTGTGGCATCAGCTCTGTCCTCACTGGCTGTGTGTCCTTGACCAAGTCTCTGAGTCTCAACTTTCTCATCTGTAAAATGGGACAAATAATATAGCTTACTATGCAGATTGCATGAGCCCAGATTTCTGTGGGGTTTAGCATGGTGATCCTGTTAAAATAACAGAGCAACTGCAGGAAATGTCTTTCAGAATGTTTGTAGGGGGTTCTATGCTAGTTTCTCTACTTTTGAGTATTTGGAAATTTTATAATATTTTTTAAATAAAGGGACCTTTACAGGTACCTCAATGATGCATTAGGACTTGTTTCTAAGGGAAAAGGAGGTGGAAGCCCCACTAGGGCTCCGGCAGGTCTGCAAGGGATGGAGAGGGCAGTGCAGGGAGTGACGCAGAAAAGCCAATATTTCCTCCCTGTGTGCAGGAGGTTTATCAAGTTCTCAGCAAACAGAAGATCTGCCTTGAGGTTCCAAGCTGAATCCACTAAACCAACAATGAAAGCCCCATTGTTGGGAATCCAGAAAAGCTAAGAGTGTGATAATGAGAATGTCCTCATTCATCTCTTATCCTTCCTGGATTCATGCTTATTCTTCCATTCCCACCAACTTACCCAAGCTATTGCTCTTAGACTTCTCCTCTCAGCAGCCTGCAGGGTCTGCTGCCATCACCTTCGTGCAGGCATAACTTTTTCCTTGGTCCTTTCTTTTTGACCCCAAATATTTAACCCATTTCTGGGCTCTGTCCCATCCCTCCTTGCCCCAATGGCTGTCCTCCAAATGCAATTGACAGGGCTCGGAGAAGGGCTCTGGGGTAGTGCTTAGTGCTGTCCATCAAATATTTCCAGTTCTTTTTCTAGGCGATGATAGGATTGGAGTTGGCCATGTGACTTGCCCTGTGACGTGGAGTTAGCTATGTGACTTGTTTTGGCCAATAAAATGTGAGTGAAAATGATGTGTGTCACTTCCAGGCAGAAGCTTTAAGAGCCAGTAAACCACTGGCCAAGCTCTTTCCCTCTGCCATGCAGCTGGAAACATTCCAGCTATCAGTTCCTCTGTCAACTTGTGTCCTGGAGTGAGGCTGATTGATGCAGGGCAGAGCCCCCAGACTCCTAACAATGGGCATGAGCATGATTGAGAAATAAATTCTTTTTGTTTTGTGCCTCTGAAATTTGGGGGTTGTTTGTTACCACAGCAGGACCTGTCCCAAACTGACTGATGCAGACTGGGTTTCAAGAGTGGAGAGGCTATTACTAGAAGAAATGCAGAAGTCATGGCTAATGGTTGATGACTGGCCTTCCCCTCCAGGATCCTGAGAGACAGAAGCAGAGGTGGAGGGTGGGGAAGCACAGCCTCACAAGGGGGCCTATTCAACAGTTGTTACCACTCTGGTGGAAAGACTTCAGAGGAGTCAGTGTGGAACACGTGACTGAACATGGCTAGGCTGCAAGACAGGATAGGAGGTGGTCAAAGGATGCTTTGTTTCATCTTACCTCCACAAGCCAATGTCATAGTTCCCTGCCCTTGGGGTCCACTCCCAGACTCACAGCAGCACCCACCCACCCTCCACCACCATGCAAGAACTTAGCTAATCCTTTAAGATCCCAGATCATGACTGAAACTAGCATTGACATTTATTGCACTCTGTCCAAGAATCAATCCATTTCCCTTTCCACCAGTGCCTTCCACCTCTCCTGTGGCAATGAATATATAAAATTTTAAATGCTTTTGGTCTGTGTTTTTATAAACTCACATAGAGAAAGATGCCAAAATTCCAAGTGTACAATTTAGCAAATTATCATCAGGACAAGACCCCAGTAATTATCACTCAGTTGGTAAGTTCTTACAGGATGCTAAATTGGAACTTCCAACTGAGGCACGGAGGCCCATAGAGGCTGCATTCCTAAGTGGTGAGCACAAAACCAGACACATGAGTCTCAAAACCAGGGCCCACTTGAGAGTTTAGAAGGATTGAGTTGTTGGATATTAGAGAAGATTTGTGAAGAACATCTCTTTGGAGAAGACTGAGCTAAAAGTACGGACACCCCCACCCAAGAGGGGAGAAGTGGAGCTGCTTCCTCCTTCCTTCCATCGAGAGAGGGTCTTCCAAGGGACCACATGGAGTGCTTGACATGAGTCCCTTGCCATAAAGGGGAGCCAGTGGACTGACTGCTCAGGAAATCTTGAGGACAAGAGATCAAAGTTTGGTAGGATTGTTTATTAATGATCTATCCTTAGAAAAACTACCTAGACAAAAGACTAGGTTCAGCATAGTGCCTGGCACCCATAGGATACTCTCTGTCCACCATAGTAGCCATTATTGTAATTATTCTTGCCCTTTGGACTTGAGGCTTGGTAAAGGGGTAAATCCCTCCTGGAGAAGACTTCACTGCTTCATGGCTACTTATTGGATAATTCAGGGCTGTGTCTTTTTTCTTGGAGAGCTGCCATCACAAGCACAACAGGGGCACTCTCTGAGATCTGAAGGGAACAGATCTAAATATTTCTTCCACCACCCATCTCTGCCTCCAAACATCCTCCCCCGCCACCTTCTTAAGTTCCATCATTCGCCCTCCTTTGGGTATTACTCTAAAAGCTGCTCTTGACCATAGAAGGGACAGCACATTAACCTATGGATTGGTTAGCGCCTTGTATTGCTCTGGGCTATGGATACGTGCCATTTTCTTTTGGGCTGCATGGCATCTCACCTCCTTCCTTTCCAGGGGGTTCCCCACCATGGGAAACTCAGTCAGCAGGGCACATGCAAGGATGTGCTGAATAAGATTCACCAAACCACCAGAGCCAAGATTCTTAAATTCTCAGGAGTCTTTTGAGCTGGGTGTTAAATGGTTGTTAGATAAAAATTGGTCATGGTGGGAATTTCGACACCATAGAGGTCAGCAGATTGCCACAGATCAGAGCTTTCCTCACTGGAGAGCAGATTGTTAAAAATTTACCAGCCCACCGCTAGGCACATCACCTAGGCTGAGCCAGCTGATCCCATGTGAGGCTTTGAATCTCGGGCAGGTGATCCAAGACAGAATCCACTTCCTGCAGTGGCCTCTGGCCATAGCAGGGGTGTCTACTTGGCAGGGGAGGGTGGCAGTGCCCGGGGACCCCTGGCATGACCTAGGCCAGGTCTTCCTTCTACCTGACTTCCTTTGTTCCTGCCCAACTTCCAAGCCTCCTTCTCCAGCCTTTCCATCAATTCCAAGAGCTTCCCTTTCCTGCTAAGTGAACCAGAGTCAGTTCCTCCCGAGGGGTCTGCCAGATACAGATGGCTAATCACCTGGTACACAGAGGTCCCCGAAGGAGGAAGCAGCTCTCATTTTGATTTCTCAAGGGGAAACGCTGCTTGGGGCAGAGCAGCCTTGGGCCCATTCACCTAGCAAACATTTATGGAGTACCTTCTCTGTGCCAAGCAGCAGATATCTAACAACTAATCATGCCATTAATTCTTCTGTGGATTGTTCCATCATCATGAGTTCATACCAATCTATTGATAACTATTCAAACCCCACAATGGGTAAACTGCTGTGCAAGATACTAAGAGACATACTGACAAAGTTGAAGAATCTGCACCACCCTTCCTGAACTTACAGTTTAGTTGGTGACATAGGTATGTGCTCACGTAGCTGAATATCTGTCTGGACACAAGTTCTCACTTGTAAGGAGTTTGGGGAGTCGTAACTTCCAATTTTAGGGATCAGGAAAGGCTTTCTGGACTTGAGAACAGCCGTGACCATGGTCTCGTGTGTGTGTGTATCAAGAAATGCTATTTCCTTTATCCATTTGTTTTTTTCAAAAGTAAAATAGCTTTTTTATTGGAAAATAACATACATTCATTTCCAGAAAGGGTTCAGCAACATACAGAAAACATACCTGTGAAATGAGCCACCTGCAATCCCACCAGCCACAGGTGACCACAGTTAGCACTGCCACGAGCGCTCTTCTGCACAGCTGTGTGATCCTGCTATGCTGCTACACTGCATGCTGTTGTGTAACCAGCTGTTTTCACTCAACAATATGTCATGGACATTTTTGCATGTCAATTATTCCCAATCTACATCACTATTTAAGTTGCTGGAGAGTATTCCATCATATGGCTGTACTCTAAATTAATCAAATCCCCATTGATAAACATTTAGTGTTGCGGACAAGAGCACAGACTCAGGAGCCCCACAGTCCAAGCTTACATCCTGGCTCTTCCACTACCCAGCTGGGTGATCTTGAGTGGGAACCTATCCTCTGACTGTAGGTTCCTCTTCTATAAAATAGGGGTACTAAGAATACCCACTGCAGAGGAATGTGAGTAGATATTTGTCAAACGTTTATAACAGTTTCCAGCACGTAGTAAATGCTCAATTAAGGCCAATTGTTGTTGCCATCATAGCAGGGCTGTGGCCGTCATCTGAATACATATTCCCCATTACCTACCTAGGATAGAACTTAGAAATGGATGAAATAGTTAAATGGTAAACAGATTTAAAATCCTGATAAACATCATCCAATTGCCCTCCAGAAATGTCCCCACCATCGCTGGGCAGGGACCTGGGGTTGGTAGGAGGCAGTGAGAGGAGCAGCCACTGACTCCTGGCCTGGAGCACAGTCACCCTCACGAGTCACCAGCAAACCAGCCAGTGAGGTCTCCCGACTTGCCCAACCTTCTGGGTGGCATTCTGGAACACAAAGCAGGAGGAAAATTAACAGCAAGTCAGGTCAGACTCCCTTTGATTTCTAGAAGGAAAACTAGAGTTGAGGCCATATTCAAAAATATAGGTCAAATCTTGGTTTCTGTGGTTACCAAACACTGTCAACCACCAGTGAGTCCCTCCCTCGGGGGTGATGCCAGGGTTCCGAGGCCTGGCAGCCGGGTCTGGCTCCCCTCGGTCTGCGCCCCGTGCCCCGCCGGGCCCAGGGACCCGCCCGCTCCGCGGCCGCGCTGGCCGGGAGGGTCTGCAGGGAGTGTGGCAAGGGGGCGGGGCCCGGGGCACCCGGCCCTACACTTCTTGGGGTGGGGGGAGCGGCTTGGCGGTGCTGCCGATGGGGCTGGGTGTCCCTCGGATGCCGGCCCTGCCCACCCGGCTCCCCGCGCCCGAGGCTGCAGGGAGCGCCCTGCCTGGGCACGGGCCGTGCCCGCCCGGAGGAGGGAGGAGGCCGGCCGCCACGGGAACAATGTGGTCGGTGTTTTGCGGACTGTCAGCCTCGTTCCCGGATCCTCCTTTCCACGCCCCTTGGCCAAACCGCCACAGGCCCGGCACGCAGAGGGAAGCGCCCCCTTATTTGGTCTTGGAAAGAAAGGGGAAAGGTTATCCTCAGATGCCTGCGGCGTTGGGTCATCGGCCGGCAGTTTTTGGCCCGCGCCCGGGAGCAGTGCCGACTCCCGCCGGTAGGTGGCGGCGCCGGGCAGCGCCTCGCGGAGATGCCCGCAGTCGTAAACAAACCCGCAGGTTCCGGTACCTCGGTCTCGGGGTCTTCTTTTGTGTGCGCGCCGGGGGCGACGGCGCGGGGGAGGTGGGGGTGACAGGGAGCGGGAGGAGGAGGGGGCGGGCGAGGAAGGAGGAAGAGCGAGAGAAAAAGAAAACAAAGCCTTTTTTTTAATGCGACAGTCAAGCTTTCAGAATCGGAAAATCGGCTTCAGTTTAAGGGTGTGACTTTGCCGTGTGGATTTCATGTGAACCCTTTGCGAGTGCACGAGGGCATGCGGGCTTCAGGTTTACGATTAGCCGGGCGGTGGGAATGCAAATTCCTTTAGGGACGTTAATAAGGTACTAGGTGAGGATTAGTACGAGTTCCTTTCTTTCCTCCCTCCCCCACCCCCTCCTTCCCTCCTCCTGCCTCCCTTTGCGAGCTGGGGAGGTGGAGGGAGCCACCTGCCTTCTCTCGGCCGGAGCAGGACGGAAGCGGAGGTCCCTAAGTACTAAGCACGCGCAGGCCGGCACTTGCTGACCCCCGTTGCTGACCTTCACACCGTACCCGCAAGCTAGGACTGACTCTCGCCATTTTACACGGAGTTCTGAGAGGCTAAGTTCACGCGGACAGCAAGTGGCAAAGCTGGGATTTGAACCCCTGTCCTTCACACTTCAAAGCCAAGGCTGTCCCACAATGAAGGGCACCTTACCTCTCCAGTGCGTCCCCCGAATAAAGCTCTTGTAATATGTATCATTCTCCAAAGTTATGTAAAAAGAACCAGAACATTAACATGATTTGAATTTCCTCAGCAGAGCAAAACAAAAGCCACGAGCGTGTGGCGGTGACTCTGGAGGGTGAACCTGCTCCCCCGGGTGGGAAGGAAACCCGAGGTCAGGGGAGCCAGGGGGCAAGAGCTTCGGCTTTAACTGGTTCGGGGGCGCTGTACTTCTTCAGGGAGGCATCCCGTGAGGTACCTGCTACTCCACAGAGCACTCCAAAGAGGGGCCTGCCAGGCGGGAAGCTGTACTAGCTTTTATTTTTTATTTTAGGCAAGTTGCAGGCAGCCCTTTTGTTTGGCTGAGCGTCCCACACGCTCCCCGCGCCCCTGCCCATTGTTCCATCTGCCTCGTGAGGATGGAGGTGGGGGGCTGCCAATAATTTTCACTTAGAAGACCTGTTTCAGGTTTCTTCATCCGGAAAGAAATTAATTTTCCAAGCCACACAATTATAGGCAACTTTGTAAAGAGTTACTGGCGTGCCAGTTTCATGTTTAGACTAACCGGTGCCAGTTTTTCTTTTAAAGAAACAAAGTTTGTGTGAACAAAGTTAAATCCAAGAAATGTGGTTTTTCTCTATCTCTCTCTTTCTCATGAAATAGTAAAAAAAGAAAAAAAAAGTTGCTTCTACCAGTTTTGGGGGGTTTCCAGGTTTCCAAGAATTTACTTAGCTTGCTACATAATATATTTCTGTGGAAAAATTACAGCAAGAATATCTTTCAGATCATTGCTTTCCAGTCATTGTTTTATTGGTTCCCATATTCCATGAGAATCATCACTGTCTGGGTTTGCCCTGACATTCCAGAGCCCAGGTCCCCATCCCAGGAACCAGAGTACTTCTCTGCATGAGGCATATGGCAGCCATGGCTGTTGCCTTGTCCTTCCCAGATGTGCTGGCAAACCTGAGTGTGGTGTCCTCTGAGCCCTCACTCTGCACCTCACTCTGCACTTCATTCTCCCCAACATCTTGATTTGGTTCCATTCCGTTGTCTGGGTTCTGCTCCCTGACTATGCCTTGAGGCAGGTACCCACTGTCATCAAAGGGGCTGCCCTGTTTGGAGGGGCAGTGTCACCCAGCCACCTAGAGTGGACTTGGGGAACAGAACTATGCAGCCTTGACCATGCTCCTTTACTCCTGTGCTCCAGCTGTTGTGAGGATTTAATGATCCTTCATATGCAGGACTTAGGGAACAGAATAGGGCACACCTCCCAGGTTTGTTGGCAGGATCAAATGAAATGATGCCTGTAAAATCCTTAGCCAGGGTCTGGCACCCAGAAAGGGCTCAATAGATGTTCGGTGAGTAGTATAATCAGCTCCCTCTTTTTGAGGATCAGCTATCTGCCATTTAAGGGACTCTACATATGCACTTGAATCCCATGGAAAACCTAAGATGTAGATAAAATTATTACATGTACAGGTGGGTTTAGTAAACTACCCAAAGTCACACAGCTAGTATGTGGCAGGGCCAGGATCTGTCTGACTCCATAGTATGTACCCTTTTGATTATGGGCAGCCTAGGGAGAAGGAAGAAATTATAAACGATTGTTTGTGTGGTGAGCTGAAAAATCTTTATGGGAAGGGGAGTTATAACAATCAATATGAATAACTTGAGATTATCCTTGTATCTTTGGGGTGACTATGGAAGACAGTGACATAATGCTGATTACATGGATAGATATAAGTACCAGTGGACAGCAGCCACCTTTGGGTCTCCTGATTGCCCTCTGCCTAAATTCCCAAAGCCTCGTGGGGCCCTTCTAAGCACAGGCTAGAGATGGATCTGTGTACTGGCTCTATGTACTGATCAGGACTCTCTGTTTCTGCAAAAGACAGAAACCCAACCCAAACTGGTTTAAGCAAAAAAGAGATATAATTGGCTTATGAAACTGATAATGGAAAGGTTCAGCTTCAGGCATGGCTTGGTCCAGGAGTTCAATATTATCTGGATTTAGCCTTATCCATAACTCAGCTCTAGTTTCCTCCATGTTGGCTTTATTCTCAGGTTGGTTCTCTCACTGACTTTTCTTGGCCCTCATTGGTCAGACCCAAGTAAACTTGGGTCCTTAAAAGAAAAAATCATGGTTCTCTTTATTAAAAGAGGGTAGAGATGCTGACAGGCAAGAACAATAGATGTGCACTCAACCCTGCCTACTATGTAGCACCATCAATCAGAAACATGATAGGGAAAAAACATTAATAGTGAAAATTTCTGACATAAAGGACACTCATAAGTCAAACAGGCAGGGGAGGGGTAATTAGAACTGTTTCCAGTTACACAGAGGACCCAAGAGCACCCAGGATCCTCCAGTTTCAAGTCAGGCTAGGTAATTCTTAATGATAGAGTAAAACCTTGATATCATAGGGATTGTGTTGGAAGGTCTTCAGAAATCCTCAGTGTCCTACTGTAGCAAAATGCTTTAAAAATATAATATACAGTAATATAAATATAATACATAATAAAATGCTATTACAATATAAATATATACAAATATATGTAAAAGTATATATGTGTACATATATACTATTATAATATAATGATATATAAGTTAATGTAAAAATGCAGTAAAGTCCTACTGAACTAACTGCAATAAAGATCCTTGCAGACCCTTAATGAGAGTCACCAGGCACACAACTATAAATAAAACATTACAATCCACAGGGTGGATGCCGGGCTGTTGACTAGGTTGGTCACAAGATGCGTGATGATTTGTTCCTTGCACCAATCTGATGTAATTCAAACTGGTGCCTGAGCGAATTGGAAAATTATTAGATGTCACGGACCTTTGGTCACTTCTCGAACAGTCAAGCTTGAGAATGTTCACTGGATAAGTACAACATACTGCTTTCCTGCCATTGAATGTGTCCTAACCCAAGGGTGAGGCCACTGAGGCCCGGATGTTTCGGGCACCCGGGAACAGGATTGGAAAGTGGGCAGGCTTCCCACCTTCTGCCTGGAGTGGGTCTCCCAGCCCCCACGCTCCGCCTCTGGGCCTTATCCCCACTCCCCATCCTGTACTGTCCCCATCATTGGAGTGAAGGCTCTGGACCCCATTCAGAGTAGCAAAATTGCCCTTGATGTCAATCAGAGGCATCAGTCCAGGAACACTTCAATGTCATGTCCACCACAAGAACAAGAAGCAGGTAAAACCCACCTGAACAGGTGTCTGTATCTCCGGAAAGTGTTCACCCTCCTCCCATTGTCTCTCCTGATTCTCTGGCTTGCCAACATTATTAGCTTCATTTTTACACAGAGGGAACTGGGGCTTCAAGAGGTTCCGCTGTCATTGCTCCAAATCACACAGAGAGGAAGAAAACAAGACCAGATTTAGTCCCATCCCAAGTAATCCATATGTTCCCTTACCAAGTAGTCATTGGGCATTAACTAGGTGCCAGGCAGGGTGCTGGGGCCTGGGAATTCCTTGAGGAGGAGAACAGACTGCCTCAGTGAGTTTAGAATCTACCAGGAGGCAGACTTCGTAGAGCCATCATAAAGCGTACTATGTATCAAGTTATGCGTGGCGCTGTGAAGGTGAGGTGCCCAGAGTGTGATGCCTGGAACGGGGAGATCTGTCTTCACCTGGACTCCCCTACAAGCTGATCCTGAGACAGCGTTTGGGTGCAAGTTGTTCATCTGGGGGGAATGTAGAGAGGGAGTGGGTCAGGGCAGGAAACCAGTAAAGGACACATCAGTGGGATACTGCCGCCTGTGGGTAGTTGAGCTCAGTGTGCCTGGGGACGCTCTGAGAGATGGTGTAGAGCACCAGCGCCCCATGACCGAGTGATGTGGCTGGGGGTTTATATCCAGCTCCTTCACCTCATTGACTGAACGGTATTCGTAGGGGTGTTGACTCCCCAGCACTTCCAACCTGCATGGGGAGCCGGCTGAATCTTAAAGCAGCCAGAGGAGACCTTCAGGCAGACAGAGGTGGGCACTGGAGGGAGGGAGCTGTCAGCCCATAGGGACCCTTTCTCCAAAGCCTCGGGACTCGACTCAGCGGCACTGACAGCACCTGCTGCACTAATCCCATAACTTGGTTAAGAGCAAAGAGGGTAGGCCAGAGGGAACAGAACATGCAAAGGTGCAGAGGCTGGAGGGAGCCCAGGGTCTGAGAACCAAGAGGAGGTCAGAGCGCTGACCTGATGGTGCACGGGCTGTGGGAGGAGGCTGGGAGGCTGGGAGCTACCTGAGGCCGGTGAAGGCTTTCAGGAGGTGAGCGGCTCACCTTTTAGGGGCACCTGTCTGGCTGCAGTGTGGAGTATGATTCAGAGAGGGTCACAGATGAAACTGGGTAGGAGGTTCTTGTGCGTATGTTTGGGGGGTCCGGGTGAGAGGCGACGCTAGCAGGCCTGGAGAGGTGGTGTTTGAGCTGGAGGGGACACGGTTAAAGTCAGCAGGACCCCTGCTCTCTGCTTCCTCCACCCGAATCCCCCCACACCTCCGCCAAGGAAAGGGTGTGGTGGACCTTCACTGGACCCACTCCTGTTGACCTCCCATCTCAAGAGCAGGATGAGGCCTACGAAGAACACCAGAAAGAAACGAGGGCATTTGCTTTTAAGGGGTGTATGAATTAGGGCTCCTGGGAGTGAATGCCAGACAGGAACTTCAGCCAGAAAGACATTCACTAGAATGCTCCCAGAGCTCCAAAAACTTGTGCAGGTGGAGGGACCAGGCTTGAGAAATGGACGGGGACCAAACGGGCTCCAGGCAGCAGGAATCCCCGATTCTTTCATTCCTCAAACGTTTACTGAGTGCCTACTACATTCCAAGCATCGTGCAAGCACTGTGGATAGAGCATTGTGCGAGGCACTGTCCCTCCTCTTTCAGGCCTACATTCTCATGGGAGAAATGAGCAATAAACGTGACAAGTGAGGAGAGCTCATGAAAACGGTAAAGGAGGGGACTTCCCTGGTGGCGCAGTGGTTAAGAATCCACCTGCCAGTGCAGGGAACACAGATTCGAGCCCTGGTCCTGGAAGATCCCACCTGCTGCAGAGCAACTAAGCCTGTGCACCACAACTACCGAGCCTGCGCTCTAGAGCCCGTGAGCCACAACTACTGACCCTGCGTGCCACAACTACTGAAGCCCACGTGCCTAGAACCCATGCTCTGCACACAACAAGAGAAGCCACCGCAATGAGAAGCCTGAGCACCGCAGCGAAGAGTAGCCCCCACTCGCCGCAACTAGAGAAAGCCCACGCACAGCAACAAAGACCCAGGGCAGCCAAAAACAAAGGGTAAAGGAGGGCACGGGGATGTGTAGAGCATGTGTTCCACTTTAGATGGGGGACAGGGAAGTCCTTTCCAGTGGAGCCCTCAGAGGAACGTCTGAGTGAAGAGGGGGAGGAGGCAGCAAAGCGGGGGGAAGAGCATCCCAGCAGGAGTGCAGAGGCTGGGGTGGCTATTGCTGGCCTGATGGAGCAGGAGAGGTTAGGATTGTGGATTTTGAGTGAAATGGCAAGCCACTGGCAGGATTTGAACAGGGGGCTGACGCGATCTGGTTTACACGTTGGAAGGATCACTCTGACTTCTGTGTGGAGAATGGATCATAGAGGCCCAAGGAAAAAGCTCAGTTAAGAGGCTACTGTAGGGATCCCAGCAACAGATGATGGGGGTGAGGGAGCTATTACAGCAGGAAGTAAGAAGTGACCAGACTCAAGACTTTCTTTGGAGGCTGAGCTGACAGTACTGACAGATTCATGTTTGAAGGAAAGAGAGAAGTCAAGAATAACACCTAGGTTTCTGGCCCAATGAGATGCCATTTACTGAGATGGGGATGGCTTGGGACAGCTGGGGAATCGAGAGCTGTGATTGTATGTGTTGGTGTCATGGTAAGTCACACAAGACCTTTGGAAGGATCCCTGGGGTTAGATATATGCTCCAACGATCCCACATCTTTGTGTCCCTTCCTCAGTATCCAAAGCCATTTGCACGCTCCCTAGCTGATCTCAGGCTGGACAGAGAGGCCCAACCTTTGGGCACTGGCCACCCCCTCCCAGAGAAAGCCCACCCAGGGAACACCCTACAAGAGAGTCGGTGCTGTTAGGAATGGGGTGGGATGTTGGACGATCCAAAATGAGGAAGAATCCACTCTAAGAAGACAAGTCTGAGGGTATAGGCTGCCCGTGGAAGGGCAGTCCGGCCAAGCAAGAGCCAGCATGTGCTGTGTGCCCTAAGGACAAATGAGCAGAAGCTCCAGGGCGGCAGATTTTGATTTGGTGTAAGACAGAAATTTCCAACACTTTCCAAGGTCACCTGGGCCATTGGGATGCAGCCATTCCCTGGCACCTGACTCATTTAAGAGTCAGCTGGCCACACTCTTGGACGGATGCAGAGGAGAAAGCTAAGCATAGTAGGTGATTGAACCAGGTGAGGGGCTTGAAGTGTTTTGACTGAGCACTCCCATCAAGAAAATATTTTGAGGCTGCATCTCCAATATCTACATGTCTGTGCTTGTTCATTCCAACGAGTATCGTTCTACCAGTATAATTATAACTATGCCTACAATAAACCATCACGAAATAGACTTTTAAAAGGATGAGCAACAGATGAAATAAACTTGTTTTAAGTTAATTTTCATTTTATTAGCAAAACTAAAAATCTTTTATCAACAAAATATTAGATTAATTATTAATATTTCAGAGCAATGTGATTGAAAATATTTCGTTATTTGTTTTATTGGTTTCCCACTCTGTAATGTGAAAGCCTGGTTCTAAATTTAGTTTACTTGAATACTTGGTTTTAATAATGGTTGAGTTGTACAAGATAATTTTAAAAGATGCCTGGTTCCAAGCAGCAGACAGACAGCATTGGCCATAGTTAGCAGTTAGTGAATCATTATTTCCGCTTTTCGGCCCCACCCATCAATTGGTTTAAACATTTTAAATGAAATGTGGTTAGTAATTCTGTGTCTCCTTTGATGTTAATCAGTTATTCTTGAAATGGAATTGGAAGGTATTGCAGTTATATATATATATATTTTTTTTTTTTTAATCTTGTTTGAATGCTGAATGTTGTGTATTTTACATTGTCATGGGTTTGGTTATATTCTTATTTATTTATTTAGGCTGCATCGGGTCTCAGTTACAGCATGCGGGCTCTTTGTTGCGGCATGCAGGCTTCTCTCTAGTTGTGGCACGCTGATTCCAGAGTGCACGGGCTCAGTAGCTGTGGCGTGCGGGCTTAATTGCCCCGTGGCATGTGGGATCTTAGTTCCCTGACCAGGGATCGAACCCGCATCTTCTGCATTGGAAGGTAGATTCCTAACCACTGGACCACCAGGTAAGTCCCCTTATATTGTTTTAACTGTGATGAAATACACAAAATCTAAAATTCACCACCTTAACCACTGTTAAGTGTACAGTACAGTAGCATTAAGTACATTTACATGTTTTGCAACCAATCTCCTGAATTTTTCATTTTGCAAAATTGAAATTCTATACCCATTAAACTATAATGCAGTTTTATATTTTAATAATTGGGCACAAAACCCAATTAAATATTTCATTTTGTTTTTAGATTTTAAAGTACATATCTAGAGGAATTTGTTGTGACCACACGTATAATTTTTTTTGCAACAAAATCGAAATCACAGCATGTTGGAAACATTTTAAAACATCTGTTTCAAAATGATCTATTTGCAGAATGTTTCTTTCAACAAGCAGTTAATTTCTAATTCATTGTTCCAAGTGGCACTTTTCCTTGAAGGTACAGATGAAATCCATTTCTTTCTTCAATTATGCCTGCTATGTACCTATATTATTGAAAGCCGCTTGTCATCCCAGAAAAGGTCAGAAAAGCTGGAGTATTTTTCTTTTTGTTAAAAAAAGACAACACCTGTTTCTTAAGGTCACCACCTGGCATTATACCTTTGTATAAAAATTTGACTACATTTAAACTCCTTTTCATAAAATTAACCACACTGGTGGCACCTTGAATCACTTTGTGTATCTTTGCCTTTCACTTCTCTCATGCAATGCTTTGCCTGTGGGTGATGCAATGAATGGTCTTCATTTGCAGAGCTAGCTCTGAAACCTGACCCTGGAACTTTTATTTAAAAATTGCAATCAATGCAACCATCCCTCCTGCATTACATCTGTACCGTTTTCCCACAAAACATCATCTTTAATAAAGTCATAATACTATTGAGAATATGTCTTCTCTGCTACACCTTTCCTTTAATAGTTTCCAAATAACTCAATTCCTTATCTTTTCAACGTTAAAACAAAATTTAGCAAACACCATGAACTGACACATGTATAAAACCACAGTACTTTCATCCAACTGTACAGCAAGTACCCCATATTGTGTACTTTTAAATACTTGTACTTTAAAATCTCCAGCAATATGCTCTATGAATTCCAGCAGTGCTTGCTGACAAATGAATGTATTTTAGCTTGTCTTTATTTTTCTTTGTATTATTTCTGCTATTTTTATGTGAGAAGAAGAACAAATATTCATAAGTGGCATGTGAGTTTTGGACTTCTGCACCAAAAAACCTTAGAAGAGGCTTCTAAACATTTATTATTACACCTAATGAAATATTTTAAAGTTTGGATAGATAATTTTATTAAAGATTGCTGGGAAAGTTGTAGAGTGTATCTTTGTGTTCTAGATTTTGTTTGTTTACATCCACTAAAGCACACAAGTCTTACATATACAGCACAATGAATTTTTACCTATGTATCTACCAGTGTAACCGTGACCCAGATCAAGATGCAAAACATCTCCTGAGCCTCGGAAAGCTCCACTGTTCCCCTTTCTCGTCAAAAAACCTGCAGCAGTAACTGCTGTTCTGACGTTCACTACCATGGATTAGTTTTGCCTGTTCTTGAACCCTGTATAAAAGGAATCATACATCTTCTGTGTCTACCTTCTTTTGCTCAGTGTTTTTGAGATAAATCCCAGTTGTTGCATGTATCAATACATCATCCTTTGTCATTGCTGTGTAGTATTATTACAATGTACAAATATATTAATAAATCAATATTTGTTTATCTGTTCTTCTACTAGTGGACATTTGGTTTTCAGTTCAGGGAAACTATAATGTTGCTATAAAAGTTCTTTAATAAGTTTCATCGAGTAGGTGTATGTTTAATTTTATTAGAAACCGCCAAACAACTTTCCTGTTTATACTCCCACCAGAAATGGATGAGTTCAGTTGCCCTAATCCCTGCTAACACTTGACGTTGGTTTTTTAAATTTTAATCACTCTGGTTGGTGTCTATTGATATCACATTGTGTTTTAACTTGCATTTCCCTGATGAGTAATATGGCACATATATTTATTGATCATTTGCATATCTTCTTTTGTGAAGTACTTGTTCACATATTTTGCCCATTTTTAAAAAATCATTATCTTTTTCGTAGAGATGGCCAAGAGGCACATGAAAAGATGCTCAACATCACTAGTTATGAGAGAAATGCAAAACAAAACTACAATGAGGTATCACCTCACACTGGTCAGAATGGCCATCATAAAAAAATCTACAAACAGTATATGCTAGAGAGGATGTGCAGAAAAGGGAGCCTTCCTACACTGTTGGTGGGAATGTAAACTGGTATAGCCACTACGGTGAACAGTATGGAGGTTCCTTAAAAAACTAAAAATAGAGCTACTGTATGATCCAGCAATCCCACTCCTGGGCATAAATCTGGAGAAAACCATAATTTGAAAAGATACATGTACCCCAATGTTCATTGCAGTACTATTTACAATAGCCAGGACATGGAAGCAACCTAAAAGTCCATAGATGGAGGAATAGATAAAGAAGATGTGGTATGTGTGTGTGTGTGTGTGTGTATATATATATATATATATATATAAATAAAACAATGGAATATTACTCAGCCATAAAAAAGAATGAAATAATGTCATTTGCAGCAACATGGATGCACCTAGAGATTGTCATACTGAGTGAAGTAAGACAGAGAAAGACAAATATCATATAATATTGCTTATATATGGAATCTAAAAAAAAGTGGTATGAATAAACCTATTCTCAAAACAGAAATAGAGTCACATATGTAGAAAACAAACTTACAGTTACCAAGGGGGAAAAGGGGGGTGGGATAAATTGGGAGATTGGGATTGACATAAACACACTACTATACATAAAATAGATAGCTAATAAGAACTTACTGTATAGCACAGGGAACTCTACTCAATACTCTGAATAACCTATATGGGAATAGAATCTAAAAAAGGGTGGATATATGTATTTGTATAACTGATTCACTTTACTGTACAGCAGAAACTAACACAACATTGAAAATCAACTATACTCCAATAAAAAATTTTTTAAAAAGGGAAAAGAAAGAAAAATTGGTTGTTTTTTTTCTTATTGACTTACAGGTGTTCTTCATATATTTTGGATCTGTTCTTCGTTAGAATGTACTGCAAATATTTTATCTCACTCTACAGTTTGCCTCTTCATTTCCTTAATGGTGTCTTTTGATGAGCAGTTTTAAATTTTGATAAAATTCAATTTATTAATGATTTTATTTCATGGATTGTCTTCTGTGTCCTATTTAGGAAATCTATCCTACTTCTAAGTCACGAGGATAGTCTCCTATGTTTTATAGTTTCACACTTTCCAGGTCTAGCTTATACATTTAGGTCTAAGATCCGTCTGACATTCATTTTTTGAGGCAGGGCTCAGGGTTCTTTCCCCTCCCCATAATGTAGATATTCAGTTGTTCCAGCACCATTTTCTGAAAAGTGGATGTAAGTTTTCAAGTGTCAAACAAATCACAGTGACTTTATTTTACCATTAGCAAGTGCCTCCAGGAGCAATGCACACTTAGGGTGATGTTCATCTTGAAGGACAGTGGATATAAACCCCTGTTTAAAAGACTATTCTTGGAATTTATAACATTGTTTGAACATCTTTTCTGATCTCATTATCTCATCATATTTTTAACTTGCATTATGACT
The DNA here is from genome assembly GCF_059928025.1 of Delphinapterus leucas. Taxonomy (NCBI): domain Eukaryota; kingdom Metazoa; phylum Chordata; class Mammalia; order Artiodactyla; family Monodontidae; genus Delphinapterus; species Delphinapterus leucas. The sequence continues at coordinate 53,083,340 of NC_143130.1, read as the reverse complement.
AAGAGATCGTACTAAGGGTAGGAGAGAGATCAGTTCTGCAAATTTGTTTAATTTGCTCATACTCGCATTATTATAGTATATGCTAAATATAGTATATAGTATAACCTTTTAATATATTCCAGGAATCTTTTTAACCTGCTTATTCATTTTGCTAAAAATTCCCCACATTGATTTGAGGGTTTGTCTCTTTCTCTATAAAATGTGTCAATTTTTACTGTTCATATTTTGAGGATGTAATACTAGGCTCATATACATTTTAAATTATTGTATCTTTCTGATGAATTTAGTCTGTTATCACTGTGAAGTGATCATCTTATCTCTGCTAAGACTCATGGCCTTAAAGCATATATTATCGCTATTAATATGGCCACATCAGCTTTTTTTTGTCATTGCTCCAACCTTTCAATTTCAATTTTTGTGAACTTTTGTTTTCAATGTTTTTCTTAAAAAAAGAATAAGTTGAAATATGGGAAAAAATCAGTCTATCTTTTTCAGTTAACTGAACCATTTATATTTTATAATGTATTTGTGTTAAATTTAGCAACTTATTTTGTGATTTCTAATAGTTCTCTCTTGTATTAGTTTCCTAGGGCTGTCAGCATTAGTCTGGGTTCTCCACAGAAAAAGAACCAAAAGAATATGTTTGTATTTATATTTACTATAATGAATTGGCTCGTGCAGTTATGGAGACTGAGAGTCTAAGATCTTCAGTCAGAAGGCTTGGAGACCCAGGAGAGCTGATGGTATAAGTTTCAGTCTGAGTCCAAGTCCAAAAGCAGGAGAAGACCAATGTCCCAGCTCAAAGACAGGCAAAGAGAAAGAATTTTCTTACCCAGCTCTTTATTCTATTCAGACCTTCAGTGGATTGGACGAGTCCCACCCACATTGGAGAGGGCAATCTGCTCTACTTAATCTACTTATTCAAATGTAAATCTCACCCAGAATCACCCTCACAGAAACACTCAGAATAATGTTTGATCAAATATCTGGTCATCCCATGGCCCAGTCAAGTTGACATATAAAATTAACCATCACACTACATATCAAAGTATCACAAACTGGTTGACTTAAAACAATAGAAATTTATTGTTTCACATTTCTAGAGGCCAGAAGTCCAAGATCAAGGTGTTGGCCAGGACCACGCTCTCTCTGAGCTTTCAGGAAGAATCCTTCCTTGACTCTTCCTAACTTCTGGTGGCAGCTGTTGATCCTTGGCATTTCTTGGCTTGTGGCTGCATCATTCCAGTCTCTGCCTCTGTTGTCACACAGCCTTGTTATCTCTGTGTCTGGGTATTTCTTCCTCTTATAAGACACCAGTCATCTTAGATTAGGACCCATGCTACTTCAGCGTTACCCCATCTTAATTATATCTGCAAAGACCTTATTTCCAAATAACGTCATATTCACAGGTAGCAGGAGTTAGGACTTCAACATATCTTTTGAGGGGACACAGATAACACATCTATTGCATGCCTCCTTTCCTCTCCTTTCCTGCCTTCTTTTGGATTAATTTTCTTTGAATTTTATTTTATTTTATATTTTATACAGCAGGTTCTTATTAGTTATCTATTTTATACATATTAGTGTATATATGTCAATCCCAATCTCCCAATTCATCCCACAACCACCCCACCCCGCTTTCCCCCCTTGGTGTCCATATGTTTGTTCTCTACATCTGTGCCTCTATTTCTGCCTTGCAAACCAATTCATCTGTACCATTTTTCTAGATTCCACATATATGCGTTAATATACAATATTTGTTTTTCTCTTTCTGACTTACTTCACTCTGTATGACAGTCTCTAGGTCCATCCTCATCTCTACAAATGACCCTATTTCATTCCTTTTTATGGCTGAGTAATATTCCATTGTATATATGCACCACATCTGCTTTATCCATTCATCTGTCGATGGGCATTTAGGTTGCTTCCATGACCTGGCTATTGTAAATAGTGCTGCAATGAACATTGGGGTGCATGTGTCTTTTTGAATTATGGTTTTCTCTGGGTATATGCCTAGTAGTGGGATTGCTGGGTCATATGGTAATTCTATTTTTAGTTTTTGAGGAACTTCCATACTGTTCTCCATAGTGACTGTATCAATTTACATTCCCACTAACAGTACAAGAGGGTTCCCTTTTCTCCACACCCTCTCCAGCATTTGTCGTTTGTAGATTTTCTGATGATGCCCATTCTAACTGGTGTGAGGTGATACCTCATTGTAGTTTTGATTTGCATTTCTCTAATAATTAGTGATGTTGAGCAGCTTTTCATGTGCCTCTTCATCTGTATGTCTTCTTTGGAGAAATGTCTATTTAGGTCTTCTGCCCAAGACCTAAATAGACATTTGGATGGGGTTGTTTGAGCTGCATGAGCTGTTTATATATTTTGGAGATTAATCATTTTCCCATTGATTCGTTTGCAAATATTTTCTCCCATTCTGAGGGTTTTCTTTTCATCTTGTCTATAGTTTCCTTTAATGTGGAAAAGTTTTTGTTTCATTGGGTGCCATTTATTTATTTTTGTTTTTATTTCCATTACTCTAGGAGGTGGGTCAAAAAAGACCTTGCTGTGATTTATGTCAAAGAGTATTCTTCCTACATTTTCCTCTAAGAGTTTTATAGTGTCCAGTCTTACATTTAAGCCTTTAATCCATTTTGAGTTTATTTTTGTGGATGGTGTTAGGGAGTGTTCTAATTTCATTCTTTTACATGTAGCTGTCCAGTTTTCCCAGCACCACTTATTGAAGAGACTGTCTTTTCTCCATTGTATATCCTTGCCTCTTTTGTCATAGATTAGTTGACCATAGGTGCATGGGTTTATCTCTGGGCTTTCTATCCTGTTCCATTGATCTATATTTCTGTTTTTGTGCCAGTATCGTATTGTCTTGATTACTGAAAGTTTGTAGTATAGTCTGTAGTCAGGGAGTCTGATTCCTCCAGCTCCGTTTTTTCCCCTCAAGATTGCATTGGCTATTTGGGGTCTTTTGTGTCTCCATACACATTTTAAGATTTTTTTGTTCTAGTTCTGTAAAAAATGCCATTGGAGGGACTCCCCTGGTGGTGCAGTGGTTAAGCATCTGCCTGCCAATGCAGGGGACACAGGTTCGAGCCCTGGTCTGGGAAGATCCCACATGCTGTGGAGCAACTAAGCCTGTGCGCCACAACTACTGAGCCTGCGTGCCACAACTCCTGAAGCAAATGTTTTTAAAGTGTTTTAAAAAATGCCATTGGTAATTTGATAGGGATTGCATTGAATCTGTAGATAGCTTTGGGTAGTATAGTCATTTTCACAATCTTGATTCTTCCAGTCCAAGAACATGGTATATCTCTCCATCTGTCTCATCTTTGATTTCTTTCATCAATGTCTTATAGTTTTCTGAGTACAGGTCTTTTACCTAATAAGGTATGTTTAACCCTAAGTATTTTATTCTTTTTTGTTGCAATGGTGAATAGGATTGTTTCCATAATTTCTTTCTGATCTTTTGTTGTTAGTGTATAGGAATGTAAGAGATTTCTGTGCATTAATTTTGTATCCTGCAACTTTACCAAATTCATTGATTAGCTCTAGTAGTTTTCTGGTGGCATCTTTATGGTTATCTATGTATAGTATCATGTCATCTGCAAACAGTGACAGTTTTACTTCTTCTTTTCCAATTTGTATTCCTTTTATTCCTTTTTCTTCTCTGATTGCTGTGGCTAGGACTTCCAAAACTATGTTGAATAATAGTGGTGACAGTGGATATCCTTGTCTTGTTTCTGATCTTAGAGGAAATGCTTTCAGTTTTTCACCATTGAGAAATATGTTTGCTGTGGGTTTGTCATATATGGCTGTTATTATGTTGAAGTAGTCGCCCTCTATGCCCACTTTCTGGAGGATTTTTATCATAAATGGATATTGAATTTTGTCAGAAGCTTTTCTGCATCTATTGAGATGATCATATGGTTTTTAACCTTCAATTTATTAATATGGTGTATCACATTGATTGATTTGCATATATTGAAGAATCCTTTCATCCCTGGGATAAATCCCACTTGATCATGGTGTATGATCCTTATAATGTGTTGTTGGATTCTGTTTGCTACTATTTTGCTGAGGACTTTTGCATCTATACTTTAAGTATATCATGCCACTCCCTTCTGGCTTGTAGAGTTTCTGCTGAGAAATCAGTTGTTAACCTTATGGGAGTTCCCTTGTATGTTATTTGTCATTTTTCCCTTGTTGCTTTTAATAACTTTTGTCTTTAATTTTTGTCATTTTGATTACTATGTATCTTGGCGTGTTTCTCCTTGGGTTTATCCTGCCTGGGACTCTCTGATCTTCCTGGACTTGGGTGGCTTTTTCCTCTCCCATGTTAGGGAAGTTTTCAACTATAATCTCTTCAAATATTTTCTCGGGTCCTTTCTCTCTCTCTTCTCCTTCTGGGACCCCTATAATGCGAATGTTGGTGCGGTTAATGTTGTCCCAGAGGTCTCTTAGGCTGTCTTAATTTCTTTTCATTTTTTTTCCTTTATTCTGTTCCATGGCAGTGAATTCCACCAATCTGTCTTCCAGGTCACTTATCTGTTTTTCTGCCTCAGTTATTCTGCTATTGATTCCTTCTAGTGTATTTTTCATTTTAGTTATTGTATTATTCATCTCTGTTTGTTTGTTCTTTAATTCTTCTACGTGTTTGTCCTTTAATTCTTCTAGGTCTTTGTTAAACATTTCTTGCATCTTCTCAGTCTTTGCTTCCATTCTTTTCTGAGGTCCTGGATCATCTTCACTATCATTATTCTGAATTCTTTTTCTGGAATGTTGCCTATCTCCACTTCATTTAGTTGTTTTTCTGGGGTTTGATCTTATTCCTTCATCTGGTACATAGTCCTCTGCCTTTTCATTTTGTGTATCTGTGAATGTGGTTTTTGTTCCACAGGCTGCAGGATTGTAGTTCTTGATTCTGCTGTCTGCTCTCTGGTGGATGAGGCTATCTAAAAGGCTTGTGCAAACTTCCTGATGGAAGGGACTGGTGGTGGGTAGAGCTGGGTGTTGCTCCAGTGGGCAGAGCTCATTAAAACTTTAATCTGCTTGTCTGCTTATGGGTGAGGCTGGGTGAGGTTGTTTGGCCTGAGGTGACCCAGCACTGGAGGCTACAGGCTCTTTGTTGGGGCTAATGGCGGGCTCCCAGAGGGCTCATGCCAAGGAGTACTTCCCAGAACTTCTGCTGCCAGTGTCTTTGTCCCCGCAGTGAGCCACAGCCACCCCCTGCCTCTGCAGGAGACCCTCCAACACTAGCAGGTAGGTCTGGTTCAGTCTCCTGTGGGGTCACTACGCCTTCCCCTTGGGTCCTGATGTGCACACTACAGAGTGGAGTCTCTGTTTCCCCCAGTCCTGTCGAAGTCCTGCAATCAAATCCTGCTAGTCTTCAAAGTCTGATTCTCTGGGAATTCCTCCTCCTGTTGCCGAACCCCCAGATTGGGAAGCCTGATGTGGGGCTCAGAACCTTCATTCCAGTAGGTGTACTTCTGTGGTATAATTGTTCTCCAGTTTGTGAGTCACCCACCCAGCAGTTATGGGATTTGATTTTCATGTGATTGCGCCTCTCCTACCATCTCATTGCGGCTTCTCCTTTGTCTTTGTATATGGGATATATTTTTTGGTGAGTTCCAATGTCTTCCTGTCAATGATTATTCAACAGTTAGTTGTGATTCTGGTGCTCTCACGAAAAGCAGTGAGTGCACATCTTTCTACTCTGCCATCTTGAGCCAATCTCTGGATTAATTTCATCATTCCATTTTTTCCTCCCACTACATTCAAAGTTCTACATTCTATTTCTATTATTTTATCTGTTATTCTAAGAATTACAATATGTGTACTTAAGTGTAAAGATAATCACCACCTTTACCCTCTTCCCAGACAATACAAAGACCTTAGATGACTTTATCTCCACTTCCCTTCTCCCAACCTTATGTAACATTATTATCATGTATTCAATCTATTTTTAAATAATCTTCTTACTGTAAAATAAAACTTGGGAGACAGAAAGCCACATGAATCAAATGTATGGCTTAATGAACATTTTAAGAAAAAGACCATTCAGGTCAGAAGTAAAATTTTGCTGGCCACCCAGAAGCACCTTTGTATGCTTCTTCCCAATTACAACCCTCTCCTCACCACTTACATGGTCACTACCTTCATTTCTGTACTTACAACTTTCTTGCATTTCTTTTAAAAGTAGTTTTATCACCCAAATATGCATCCCTAGACACTAGAGCATTGCATTGCCCATTAAGTTTTTTGGATATTTTTTTCAATCTAAAAGTTCTTTTTCCATCTTTTTCTTTTCCTTACAGTTCATGCCTTGAAGAACCGGGGCTGTGTGATGAGTAGTTTAGCTTCCCACAGGAATTTTTTTTTAAATCACATCCTCATGGTTCAACATCTTTCTCTGCCCTTTCTCTGAAAATCAGGTGGTTGGATCAGGTTTGGGTTTGACCCCTTTTGCAAGACTCTAGTTAGAGTTTGGCAAGACTATAGAGGTACATAGTGTCCAGCTGTCACCCTTCTTGATGTTAGCAATCATTGATGTTTAATGCTAAACCTATTAATTTGTTGGGGGTTGCAAAATGGTGATATCCTATCTTTTCTTTTCTTGTTTTTTAATAGTTGTAATACTATTATAAGGAGACACTTCTCCATCTACTATCTTGTTACCCTGAGGTACAGTTCATATGGGAAAGACAGGAAAATCCTGGAATCTTTATTCAGCAGTTTTCAAGATAATAAATTAGTTTCCAATCATCCTCTGAGGGAGACCAATTCTTTTTTTTCCCCTCAATATTATTATGAACTCATGAATTTAAACATTATTTTTACTACAGCTCAAATTGTCCCAGTGGGAGCCTCTTCAGGTTGGTTCCTGAGTCCTTTTGACATGAGACTAGGAGTCTTTAAAAGCTTCATTATGACCTGATATGACAAGATGTTCCAGGTTCACCTTGCGAATTTTCTGCACCAGACCTGGATTCAGGCATTTCTGCAAGAAGTCCTGCTTTCTTTTAGTAAGAAATAGAACTTTAAGACCACAATCTCAGCACTGGGAATACTCGTTGCTCTAGGTTGGTCACCGTTTTCTTTTCAGTGGAGCTAAACACACACACACACACACACACACACACACACACACACACACACACACACGCTTCTGAGGTTTTCTAAATCTGATTTATATCATTCTTTTCATGTCCTGTACACAAATGTACAAATATATATTTAAAGATAAAATATCACATGAATCAATATTGATACTTCTAATCTAATTCAAAACAAGATTTTATGTAACTTCTCTATTACACCCTTAGCTCCTCTCTTCTACACCATGAATCCTGATTCTCAAGAATATGAAAGATGATATATTTATAATTTCCCATAATTGGTCATTTGTCTTATCCTAATTATACTAACAATAGACTTGAAATAAAAATACTAATAAATTACTAATATGATTATTTAAAACATTAAAATAAATCCTTTTGCATATGCCCTTTCCATCTTATCTCCATTTTTTAGTAGTTGTAGTACATATTGTCAGAGCCCATGACATTACAGCCTATACTCACCCCCTCTAAGCCATCACTCACTCTTAGTTCTACAGGTTACTATAAATTTAATCCTCACCATCTGCCCTCACATCCATGAGGGTTATTTTGGTTGTCTGAAGCTTATTCTTTGGTAAATTTCTCATAAAATTCTCATGGGAACGATATTCACTGAGATCTTGCACGTTGATAACTGTTTTTATATTTGAAATTCAGTTTTGCTGGATATCAAATCCTGGGTGTTTTCACAAACACATGTCATTTTTCTGGCATGATGTGCTGCTGTCAAAAAGTCTGATGGTAATCTAGTATTCTTTTCTTAAAAATTCCATTCTCTCTTTACTGATGCTCAAAATAATTTTCTAATCTTTTCTTTAAAGTCCAGTAATTACAGTAGAATGTCTCTAGGTGAAAGTAACATTTGGTTGATATTCATAGGTACATGGTATCCTCTTTTGACATGTAATTTTTCATTTTTTTTTCTAATTTTAGACAAGTTTTCTTGGATTATAGTCTTTAATATTTGTTTTGTTCCCTTATATGGCTTGCTTCTTCAGATCTTCTATTATCCATATGTTTACTCTTCTTCGTTATATTTAACATTTGTCACTTTCTCCCCAACTTTTTTATCCCTTTCTTTGTTTCTTTTTTATTTAAAAACTTTTTTTCACCTTATGTTTGTCTTAAGGCATTACTTGTTGTTTATTTTTCCTTGTGTTCCTTCTAGTTTAGTCTTCATTCCTGAAATGATTTTTTGCCTTTTATTTCTAATTATTCCTTAACTATTTCTGTCACTTCATGTCTAAGTTTTTATCATTCTGATGTATTTTCATGACTTTTTATCATTTTCTTAATTTTTTTAGCTTCATGTGAAATAGGAAGTTACATTTTTATCTATTTTGTGGGCATGGCTTTTTATGTTTTTAATGTCTTTGTTCCTTTTTTTAAAAATTCTAACTTTGTCAAATATGATCATATTGTTTTTTCTAACTGTTAATTTTTAGGTGAAATTCATTTTCCTGACTTTGAGAATAAAGCAGGGTGTAACATACTGCATATTTTTGCCCCTCAAATTTATATGTTGAAGTTCTAAACCCCAATGTGATAGTATCAGGAGGTGTGGTCTGTGGTAGATAATTAGGTCATAAGGGCTCAGCCCCCATGAATGGGATTAGTGCTCTTATAAAGAGACCTCAGAAATCTCTCTCACCCTTCCACCACCTGAAGATACATCAAGCAGTCTGAAGCCTGGAGGAGGGCTCTGAGCAGAACTCAACCATGCTGGCACTCTGACCTCAGTCTTCCAGCCTCCAGAACTGTGAGAAATAAACTTCTATTATTTTCTTATGTTAGTCCAAGCTAAGACGTGGGGTTCAGGAATTTTTTCTAACATCATAAAGCTCCCTCTTTTGTTGTTTCTGTGTGATGTGAAAAATCAGATGGCTTACTTTCTGAGATTTCCTGTCTCTGGTCCCCTCTCTTATTTTGGTCTGGGCTTTCTGTTTTCTTCATCTGTATTGCCTCTATGTGGCTTAATTTTAATTTGACTTTACAGTACTTTCCCTCCAGTGTTGGGTCTGGAAGGAAGCCCTAGAGAGACAGTTTTTAGAGTTCATGAGCCTCATACTCACCTAGTACTGGCCCCTCTCAGTTTCAAATGCTGTTCTCAGTTGGCTTTCCAAGGTTTTCTGTAAATTCCAGTTGGGATTCTGCTGTTCTTAGGTATTTCAAATGCTACTCTGTTGCTTCCTTTTTCTTCTTCCCAACACACTCCAATACCATGAAGATCTTGGAATTATTGGTGGTTTTTCCACACCCACTTCTATTTTAGGGTTTTGGGGATATCTTGTCACCAGTTCTGTTACAAACATTGTCTGATGTTATGTAGAGATTCAGAGCAAGTAAAGAGCTACCACCACTACAATTTTCCCTTAATCTCTGTCTCTTTTTTAAACTTCACAAGACACTATTATTATTTTATACAGTCAATGTTTGCTTAGAACTAGCCACATATTTTCTAACTTTCTTGGCTCTTCATTCCTTCTTCCTCTTCATTCTGGGATCAATTTCTTTCTGCCTTTAGAATTTCTTTTAATGAGAATCTACTGGTGGTAAAGTCACTGTGTTTGTTTGTTTCTGAAAGTATGTTTATTTTGCCCTTGAAAGATACTGTCTCTGAGTATGGAATCCTAGACTGGTAGCCATTTTTGTTCATCCTGTTGAAGATATTCAACTGCATCATGACTTCCATTGTTAGAACTGATACGTTAGCTATAAGTCTGTCACTCTTTCCAAGGCAGTATATCTTTTTACTCTGGCTCTTTTTATAATTTTCTACTTATTTTTCATGTTTTGCTGTTTCACTGTGATATATCTACATTTGCATCTCGTTTTATTTATGCTACTTAAAACTGAATTCATTATGGAGTGATTCAGTGTTGAATTCTCAGCCATTATCTCTTCAAATACTTCCTCAGATCATTCTCTCTGTTCTCTCCTTCAAGGACTCTGCTGAAATGGCTGTGAGACCTTCTCATGTTATCTTCCATATCTTGTAACCTCTATTCTGTTTTCATCGTTTTGCCTTTTTATACTGCATCCTGGAAATTGTCCTCTAACACATCATCCATTTCATTAGATTCTTTCCCGGCTATGTCTAGTCTGTTTTTGTGTGCATCCACTGAGTTCTTCATTTCAATTCTTGAACTTTTTATTTGTAGAAATCTTATTTGGTTTTTCCCCCAAGTCCTCTATGTCACTTTTACAGTTTCTCATTCCCTGTATATATATTTTAGATTGTCTTTAATCTTTTTTTAACTGGGCTATAGTTGCTTCACAATGTTGTGCTAGTTTCTGTAGATTGTCTTTAAACACAGTAAGCATACTTTCAGTTCCAGTACATAAAGTCTTGAGATATTTCTATTTTATGTTGTTTCTTATTGTTCTCATTCACAGCGCTTATTTTCTTATGTACTTGATTATTCTTAGTTATGTGCTGCTTTTTTCATTAAAAATTATTTGTAGGAATAACTTGAAATCTAGAAGGAAGGAGCATTTTTTACAAGAGGATTTGCATTTGTTTCTGCTGCGTACACCTCAAAGCACTACAGTCTGAGATTCTTTCAAATGAAATTCACAGCAACGTTTTGATCCTCCCAAATGATGTTGCTTTGAACTGCAAATCCATGCAAGAGTTGGGTCACTTCCAGATCACCCATAACTTGAGAGAGTATCCTTTTGGAGTCCCAGTTTATTTGGAGGAGGGTTTATTATGGCTTGATTTCTGTACCTCTTGCCCTAAGAGGTTGTAAAATCTAATGCTTAATGTGCCTAGATCAGTGAATTCCTTAAGAAAAAGGGTTTTCAGGGTTTCACTTTTCCATCAATTTTCAATTACCTTGTAATTCCTAACTATGCTGCCAATTCCTTGATATTTTAAGAAGATTTTTAAAAATCTATTTTAACTAGCATTTTTAGATGTGAAAATGAAAGTAGGAGCATTAGTCCAAATAGCTCATCATTAACACATCCAAAGATTCCACTTGTCCATTTTGTTAGAGCTAGTTTATGTAAAACTAGATACTATCATATAAGCCACTTAATCTGGTACTTAGACTGCAATGTATTAGGATGAGACTTCCTCTTATCCCTAAGGATTCCTGGTACCTTACACACTGGGCATGTTTGACCAAAGGAGAGGAGTAATGTTATCCACATATTAGATACTCATTAAAGGTAATTTCTTCCTTCATTTTTACATAAAAAATAAAAAGCAAAAAGTCTAATATTTCCTTTCTATGGTCCCAAAAGATCATCTTGTGTATCCCTTTTTGAATTTGGGTTCTGCAAACCCAGGGGTCCTATGGCTCTATCAAAACCTGCTCCAAGAACTGATCTGTTGTCACTGATGTTTTGTCTTCCCAACTCCAGCTCTTTCCTTTGCTACAAGAGCTCTAGGCCAGCACATTTAACCTTGCCTTCCAGTGTGCCTGCAATGCTACAATTTGACTTTACTGGGGACGAAAATGTCACCTCCATTTGCATAGAAAGCCCCTTTTTAAGTTGTGAAATGAAAGAAAATGTTTATTCTTGATCTTCAGGCATCTGAAAAGAGGTGTGTTTTTTGAAGGTTTTGGCATGGGGATTTCCCAGTATCCTTCTGATGACTCCACTGGACAGTTTTTTACTGGTCAGATGGAAAGCTAACCTCTGTGCTGCCACTGTCAAGCTATTTCCCCTTCTTGTGGTGCCGAGTAAATTTCCCACCTCACAGTTTCTAACATGTCAAGCAGTGGTCTTATGTTCCCATTTAGTGGGCTTTTCAGTGAACCTGTGTGTAGTTCCCTCATTTTGTGTTAGGAGGAGTAAGTAGGCTTGCCCTGAGGCAAGAAATCTGGGTTCTCCCCACCTGTTTGTTGCTGACCTGCTGGTAACCTTCAGTAAATTGCTCAACCCGATCAAATGCAGCTTCTACTTCTGTAAAGTGAAGGGGGTGATCTGGCTTGATGTTCTTTTTTTTTTTTTTTTTTTCGGTACGCAGGCCTCTCACTTGTTGTGGCCTCTCCCGTTGCGGAGTACAGGCTCTGGACGCGCAGGCTCAGTGGCCATGGCTCACGGGCCCAGCCACCCCACGGCACGTGGGATCTTCCCGGACCGGGGCACGAACCCATGTCCCCTGCATCGGCAGGCAGACTCTCAACCACTGCACCACCAGGGACGCCCTGGCTTGATGTTCTTTAACACTCTAGTCCTCAAACAATGATACATCATGGATTGATATTCTAGGATTCTCTCCCATTCCTATGAGGGTTTCTATAATGCCTTAAAGGTGTAGGAACTGAAAAATCAAAGCAACTCTGCTAGGTTAGTTTAATTTCTAGTAAGTTTTATGTGGTCAGCCACAAAGCTGTCACTGAGGCTGAAAGATGAGTGTGCTACCAGGACAAATGTCACATAGATATTACGTCTCAAGTTTAATAAAAGGGGAAAGAATTTGGCATTGTGTCTTGGATTATGTCCAACAATCACTGCCCCCTCTTTTTAAAAAAATTTGAAATAATTTGGCAAAATAACAGGTACATACACCTTACCAAGGTATTACTTCATGTTAAAGCTGCTCTTTTCCTCCCCCTCCCAAAGATAGTCTTTGCTTAAATTTATTTTTCTTATTCTATCAACGAAACAGCAGACATTTTCCTTGCTTGCCTTTCAGGGATAAAGTCTAGACACAAGTTTGTAGTGTGCTGAGCTCTCTCAAGAAAAAAGTAGGTGTCACACTGCACTGCTTTTCCTTTTCTTCTCTTCACATTTTCTACCATCTAGTTTTCACAACTTAAGGTTCCATTTAGAATCTGGGAGAAATTCTGTTATTTTAAGGCAATCATAAAAATTTGGAATGCTTTTACTCTAACTCGTCTTTGGAATGTTCAGGGGAAGGAGTGTCCCCAGTGGACAGGCTTGGTCAGGATACTGGTTGTTCTCAGCCTCCTGGTTGCCTCATGTCCCACCTTGGAGAAAGCCAGTGCCCTGCCCTGCTGCCCAACTCCTGGCTGTTGGTGGAGGGTGCGCCTTCTCCATCACCCCATGCAGCATGGTCTTCTCCTGGGCTCATCCCACCCCAGTCATTTTCTCTCTTCACCACATTTTTGGATACCCCCCTCACCGCCCTTTTTTTTTTTTTTTCATACCTCAGTGGGTAGACTGGTAGGTTTCCAGGATTCCTGAAAAAGGTGTCAGCCACCATCTGTTCAACTGCTTTTCAACTCGGGAACATGAGAGTTAGCTTGACATTGGTGCGAGATTGTGGTGGGACTCAGCCTCTGAGAAGGATGTTCACATCCTCTCTAGGATCTGATTTCAATAGCAGCGAAATACCAAGGCAGGGCCTAATTGCTTTGTGCCGGGGCTCCTTTCGGGGAAATCGAAACTGCAAAAGAATCCCAGAAAATAATGAAAACCAGAGCTTCATTTCTGCTGTGATGGATTATCAAATTTCATCATTTGCTTCAAATCTGTCCTACCCTCTCCTGTCTCTTTCTCTCCTCCCCAGGGACTCCTTAGCCTAGAATGATGAAGTGATGTGACATACTCCTCTCTCTGTTCCCATGAACTCGCCCACCACTCCAGAACCATGATGGGTCACCCCAAACAGCAGGGACAGAGACCAGAGCAGGACAGTGTGTGCCTGAGGTATACACATACCAGATGCTGTCTGTACCTTGTCCAGGTCACTTGTACCATGTGTCTTCAACGTGGGCAATAGCGCCCCCAATTGGGAGAAAATTGGTACAGGGCAAGGGGTGGTGGAGGTGATGGTTAATTTTGTTTCAACTTGACTGGGCCACTGGCTATCCAGACATTTGGTCAATCATTTTCTGAATGTGTCTGTGAGGTGTTTCTGGGTGAGATAAACATTTGAATTGGTAGACTGAGCAAAGCAGATTGCCCTTCCTAATGTAGGTGGGCGCTATTCCATCAGTTGAAGGCCTGAATAGAACAAAACGGCTGACTTTCCCTCCTGCCAGACTATCCTGAGTTCAGAAGTCACTTCTCTCCTTCCTTGGGATTTGAACTGAAACATCAGCTTTCTTTGCGTCTCAAGCCTGCTGGCCTTGGGACTGGAACTACGCCATCCTGGGTCTCCTGGGCCTCCAGCTTGTCGATGGCAGATCTTGGGGCTCGTCATCCTCCATAATCACAGGGGCTAATTCCTTATTTTATAAATACATATATATTTATATACTTTTGAGTGAAGTCTCACACACACACACACACACACCTTGTTGGTTCTGTTTCTTTAGAGAACACTGACTAACACAGGGGACAAAAAAAAAAGTCTTGCATATTTTAATGGTTTGCAACCCCCCCCTCCAAAGGACAACAGTACATAAACAGATAAACAATATATTTGCAGTATTAAAACTTGATGGGGCAGGGGCAATTAGGAAAAATTGCTTTAAAAGTCTGCTTAGGGCTTCCCTGGTGGCGCAGTGGTTGAGAGTCCACCTACCGATGCAGGGGACACGGGTTCGTGACCCGGTCCGGGAAGATCCCACATGGCGCAGAGCAGCTAGGCCCGTGAGCCATGGCCGCTGAGCCTGCCCGTCTGGAGCCTGTGCTCTGCAACGGGAGAGGCCACAACAGTGAGAGGCCCGCGTACCTCAAAAACAAAAAACAAAAATAGAAGTCTCCTTAGAGTGGTAATAATTAAAAAAAAAAAAAGAAAGATTGAGAAACACTGCTTTGGACCCTGCTTTTTCATGTGCCCCAGATTCCTACCAACTACCAGGATGTGCATTTCTGTCCTCAAAGCCTTTCCCCCATTCCTCAGCATCTGTAAACTATCAACTGATGGGGGTTGGGGTGTAAATGCCCCCACTCTTGTACCCCTCAGGTGCATCGGGCGATTCTGAGCTGTGTGTTTTCCAGTTTGCCCCCAAGGGTAAGATCCAGCTGCCTTTTGTGCTGCTCCTTAAGAACATACCCTTTCTCTGCTGCCTCTTTTCCTGCCTCACTCCCCCACTCTCCTGCTGATTTCCCCACACCTTCCAAATAAACCACCTGCACCCAAATCCCCTCAGGGTCTGCTTCCAAACTAAGACCATACATACGTGTGTGTGTTCAGTGATTTGTAACTTCATTAGTTAAATAAGTAAAAGAGAGGCTATGCATGAGAGAGTGTATCATACAAAGATTATAATTAATACAATTCTGTGTACCTGAAGTCCTTTGAAACATTTGTTTAAAGCATGGACTTTGGAGCCAGACTGCCAGGCTCCCCCACTTTCTAGCTGTGTGACCCTGGGCAAGTTACTTATCCTCTCTGTGCCCCAAGGGTTAGCTACTATTTCTGTTGTCGTGTTGCTCTTGCTGAGCACGTGGTTACTGCCAGACAGGGCTTTGTCTTTCTCACCGAGAGAACAAGAAAGGAAAGCAGCAGTTAAAGTTTTACTAGGACTTTCTGAACTAGAAGTCACATTTTGTCTAAGAAGGCCCAGACGTTGGGCTGTCTACTAATGTGTTCTTACTGTATTAATAGTCACATTACTTAGCGTCTACCCAGAGCGATCCCACACCTCTCCACCGCTGGGATTCAAAGATCCTCATCTCCAGTAAAAGCCATGGCCAGTACTTGCCTTACAACCCACTTGGCTTCTGAGTACAAACAAAATTATTAAACAGGTAGGCACTGGCCTAATATAATGAACCCTATTG
Organism: Delphinapterus leucas; assembly: GCF_059928025.1. Classification (NCBI taxonomy): domain Eukaryota; kingdom Metazoa; phylum Chordata; class Mammalia; order Artiodactyla; family Monodontidae; genus Delphinapterus; species Delphinapterus leucas. The sequence continues at coordinate 53,067,552 of NC_143130.1, read as the reverse complement.
GGCAAGAGGTCCCTCCAGCATGAGAAAAATGCTCCATGTTTCTTTTCTCTCAATTTGCAGCAACAAATGTAGGTGATGACCTTCATACAAAGTCCTAACAATGAGAGAATGCAACTGCTTTAAATACCCCCCAACAATGGGCAAGAGGAAGTTAGGATCCTTCCCTCCCGTTTTTGAGCTTCCAAAGAAATGTTTGGCTCTACTGTAGTTCTGTTATTGATGAAATTTATTTGGGAGTCAGAGATCTCATAACTTGATAAAATGTTTAATGCCTCTATAAAAACCTGCATGGTAATTTCTCTTTGTACCCAAGCCGTTCCATTTAGATTTATACTCTGCATAGACTGCTTATTAAAAAATGGAATCACAACCCACAGAACCTTCTCCTCTCCCTGTTCACGTTGGAACCCAGATCTTAACCGAAGGCCCCAATTTCCCCTGCATATACTCTTTCTGTTTCTTTCTTCCCATATGTGACTTTTTCTTTCCCCCCTCCATCTGGCCACTACCTCGCCAACAGCCTGTGGACCTTCTCTGAAATAACAGTTTCCAAAAGAACAAAGGTCAGTGATCTTTTTCTATAAAGGGCCAAATCACAAATATTTTAGGCTTTGCGGGCTGTATGGTCTCTGTTGTAACTACTCGACTCTGCTGTTGTATCATGAAAGCAGCCACAGACAACACATAAACAAATGAATGTAGTTTTTCCCAATAAAACTTTATTTATAAAAACCAGCAGTGGGCCAGACTTGGCCCATGGGCTGGAGTTTGTGGATCACTGCTACAGAACAACAAAAGCAAACAAAATTCATCATCTACCAGATCCACTCAATAAGGTATGAAAAACTGGCCTTGCTTTTTTAAATGATTTTTTATGTAACTCCGTGTACACAAGAATTTCTATATTTACTTCTGAAGCTGCTTTGAGACACAGCCAGAGTTGTCCTGCAACATTCTCCAATTCACCACACCTTGTCAAATTGAAAGCAATAATTAGGCTCCTTGTATTCATGCCTTCATGTCATAAAAAACCACACACTGGCCACTAAGGTCACACCCGTTGGGACATTCATCAGTGCTTCGTCTCACTTCTCTTCTTGCTGCACACGGTATAATTTTGTTTACCACATCAGACACAGTAACAAGGTTTTCCTCTACTACGGAGACACAATCAAAAGAAAAAGAGAATACTGACTGCAGTAACTTTGGTCCAAGACATCTTTATGGCAACCGTAGAACAGAAACACAATTTCTCTGGTTATTTTCTCCACTCTCCTGAGTTCCACTGTGCACAAAGACTTGTCATTGTGGTGATACAAATAAGACTTCATTACCACCCCCATTCTGATCTTGGTAAACAAGTTTATTTACACTCTAGCACTGCTGAAGAATGAAGTCAGAGAGAAAGGTTCAGGGTAGGTGGCCCTGCCTTGTTAATTATGGCGGCGGTGCTGACAAAATCCCCAGCACCTCGGCTGGACAAGCTGCTTTCAGCTGCCCGGGGTTAATGCAAGTGCGGGTGTGGGCCTGTTCAGGGAGGCTGGCAGCCCTTGTAATCAAGGCCTGTCACAGTTTTATTTAATGATATGTGTCGTGGCTGTTTCTGGCGGTTTTTCCTAACTCCTTGTTCCTGTGCTCTCCCAGTGCAAGTGAAAAGGATAAATCAGGTCTCCTCAGTGACATCTGATGGCTGGTTAGCTATCGGTTACGTCGGGGTGTTGACTTATAATTACTTATCAAGTAGTTCTCGAAGTGACAAAACCTGAGATGATGTGGCTCCAGGTGTTTATCTGAGATTGTGAGAAAGAATATGTTTAACCGTCATGTTGAAAAAACACTGTGGAGACCTGGCCATGTTTCCTTCTTTGAAAGCAGAATGCACATAATGGGAAAACCAACCTAAATGTCCAGGGTCCTGACGCAGGACTGGCTGGTGGGTCCTCACACTAGGAAATAAGGAGGGAAATTCCAGCTCCTGATGCTGTGAGAGGTGGGAAACTAGGTGGTGGTGGACGCAGACCCCTGAGATGGCCCCACCGGCACAGAGGAAACCCCAAGTAGGGCAGAAGGAACTCATCACCCCTCTCCAGCCTTCTGGTTCAACACTGGGCACTTCCTCTGGGACAGCCACACCTGGTCTTGCTCACACTCCTTGGGGCAGCCAGTGGTGGGCATCCTACCACTCTGGGGGATGGAGAGGAGCACCTGTTTGTGGTCTGTGAGCCAGATACCAGAGTGGTCTTCCCCCAGAGTCAGCTGGGTAGGGGTCTGGAGCAAGGATGAGACCGAACATTCACAGAGTGCCAGCCAGGCTCTGGGCGCAGCGATGAGTGCCGTACGTCATGTGGTTGCATGTCATGTAGATTACCTGATACTCTGACAGCATTATTATTATTTTTTTTTTTTTGCGGTACGCGGGCCTCTCACTGTTGTGGCCTCTCCCGTTGCGGAGCACAGGCTCCGGACGCGCAGGCTCAGCGGCCATGGCTCACGGGCCTAGCCGCTCCAAGGCACGTGGGATCTTCCCGGACCGGGGCACGAACCCGTGTCTCCTGCATCGGCAGGTGGACTCTCAACCACTGCGCCACCAGGGAAGCCCTGACAGCAGCATTATTCACACTCCAGGCAGAATGGTTTCCTCCCAGCACCCTTTTCCTGGGAGATAGGATAGAAGACGAGCTGGAGACCTGTGTTACATACTCACACCGAAGCTAAAATAAGAAAGGTTTGTGTCTGGGTGGGTTTCCACCCTCAGGTGTCTGAAGCCACCTCCCTCCAGTTTCTGTAGGAGGAAAACCTGATGGATCTGACCTGCCTCGAGCTGGGAAGTTTTTGTGGGAGAGGGATACTGCAGTGTCAGGGTTAACGGAGAAGGGGTGGGGAGAAGATGTTGCAGGAGGAAAATGAGGGAGCGTGACCAGAGAGGATGGACCCATGGACGCACATCTGAGGCAAACTCTAGACTAATAGCAAACTCAAAAAAAAAAAAAAACCATTTAAAAAATAGATCCTGCCCCCCCTCTAGACTCTGGCAGTAAGATTTCTTTCTGGTAATGAACTGGACCAATGCCACAGGGCTCCGTCCACTTTAGAGATGGGACCTGAGGCTCAGGGGCTGAGTTTGTGGCCAAAGGTTCACTAGCCTGGGCACTGGTCACATCTTACCCTTTCCCAGCCAGTGAGTCCTTGGGCAGGGGCTGAGCATCCCACAGATAAAGTTTAACAGCCAACGGGAGTTTGAAGCAGGTAAAGAGAGAAGGTTTCAAGCCACAAGGAGCTTTCAGTCCAAAAGGGGAGATACGATGAGCTGGCAAGTAATCCCCCCCATGAGACTGATAACTTACCTGGTACTCTCATGTGTTCAGCTCTGCTCTATATGCTTCACTTACTTTAATTCAGTCCTCACAACAATGCTATGGAGTTGGAACTGTTACTATCCCCATTTTAAAGATGAGGAAACTTCGCAAAGAGGTTCAATTATGTGGACAAGTTACATACTTTGTTAAGTGGCAGGGCTGGGATTCTGAGGCCCATAGTTTCAGAGGCGGAACGAGAATGAAGGAAAATGAAGAACCCCCAGCATCAAGACAGAGCTCTGCAAGGCAAGAGCACTTCCATCACTTTCAAAAATAATTACATTTACAGAGGCTTTACATTCAATACATCTAGTCCTCATAAGATAGGGAAAACTGAGCATTGGGGGAATAATACAACTTGGAAAAACTCACAAAGCTAGTAGATGGCAGATCTGAGATTCGAACTCAGATCTGTTTGATTTGCAGCTTGTTTTTTTTCCCAACTCTCCAACTATTGGCTGATTTAGAGGATGAATGGACACCCTTAACCCTTCCAGATTTCCATGATGTCCTGTTCCTGGGAGATTTCTAGAGTTATGAGCATTTATTTCCACATATGGGCCAGGCAAGATTTCCCAAGAATTGAGGTCTAATCATGGCAACCGTCCAGAATCTGTTAGATGGTTAACAGTTGTTTCTGTGGCATTAGTGCTAACTGGGGGTTGTAACACCACTGAAGAGCTCAGTCGAAGCTGCTAGCTCCAAGGTCCTTTCCACACTCCCAAGAAACTAAAGAAAAGGTGAGATTTTTAAGGCCTGGATGTAAGGAATACCCTGTTTCATACCAACTGTTCCACTCATAGTACACTAGAAAGACCACCTTTTAAACATATGGAGTGTTGAAGACTCCATGAAAGAGTCATTCTGAGATTAGTTCATTTGTTTTTTAGTTCAAATGGGCCAGGTGGAGTTCTAAGAAATTGCAGAGATCGAGGTTTTTAATTGTCTACTGAGAAGATCACAAGAGGAAAGGCTGCTGTCATAGATGCTGAATGTAAGTCATCACCCTCTTGCTGAGTCATCTGTCAGGTTAGTGTGGATTTTTGCAAGTCAAGGTACCCAGCCTTTCTAGGCAGAAGGACTGGTTACCCGAAATAACCTGGGCTGGAGGCATCAAAGTACATCCTTGGAGTGAGGGGCATTTTGGAGGCTCTGAGGGTCAAAGCTGGCAAAACTAAAATTGTCAGAAACCCCAAGGGTCAAAGGCAGATACACACTGAAATAAAACAGGGGCAAAAAGCAAAGGTAGGAAGGCATCTAGAGGACCAGGCAATCGTCATGCTCTCTTATAAGATTAGATTCACATGTGTTTAGCAGAAAATCCCAATTAACAAATAGGAATTATGGAAGTTACAGAAATCACAGAAAGTGCACGAAGTGGGGTTTGTTTCTTTCTCATGCAGAAGAGGCGTTGTGGACTGTTTAGGGTTAGTATGGCCAATCTGGTCCACAACGGTCTTGAGGACTAACTTAGGGTCAATTCTAGCTGCAGTGACAGGAAAGTGCCCCCCAGTGTTAATGTCTTAACACAATAAAAGCTGTTTCCCCTGGTTATTTAACGATCCAGCCTAAGTGTTCCTGATTTACAGGCATCTTTCCTCCATGTGGGTCCAGTGTATTGTAGGCTCTAGTAAGTATTTGTTAAATAAACCTATTTAAGAAATGTATTCAAGGAGTCAGGGACACGGGTTCCTTCCATCTTGTGGTCCTGCCATTCCCTAAAGCCTCAGAATCCTCTGCATGTGGCCAGATGATGGAGAAAGAGCTCACATGATAGGGTTGTGAGAAACAAAGCAGTCGATATATGCAAAATGCTTAGAAGAGTGCCTGGTTCATACTAAATGTTCAATAGTAGAGAGCTGGGGGAAGAGGAGGGGGAAGGAAAAGAAGGTTCCTTGAAGCAGAAGGTTCCCCAAAGCATAAATTTCCCAGAAGTTTCTGCTTATTTCCCATTGGTCAAAACTTAGTCACATGGTCACAAAGCTGCAAGGGAAGCTGGGAAATGTAGCTTTTATTCCAGAGACTCATATGACTGGCTAAAAATCAGAGGTTTATTACTATGGGAGAAAAGGAGAATGAATATTGGGGGACAACTAATAGTTTCTGTCACATTCACTAACAATCTGGGCAAGGTTCATTTTTCATGGCTGCTAAGTTCTCAGGGAATGGGCAGAACCCCCTGGTTTAAAAGATGCAATGGTTGGGCTTCCCTGGTGGCACAGTGGTTGAGAGTCCACCTGCCAATGCAGGGGACATGGGTTCGTGCCCCGGTCTGGGAAGATCCCATGTGCCGCGGAGCGGCTAGGCCCGTGAGCCATGGCCGCTGAGCCTGCGCGTCTGGAGCCTGTGCTCCACGACGGGAGAGGCCACAACAGTGAGAGGCCCACGTAACTTAAAAAAAACAAAAAAAGATGCAATGGCAACCAGAGACAAAGTCCTTAGGCAGGACCATGGAGTGACAGGCAGTTTGTAATCTCAGTCCTACTACCAGGCACACTGGCCTCACCACTGCCGCCATGAGTGTATCATCAGAGGGACTGGGTGCCATCCATCAAAGAGTATGTGGGAACTCAGCTACCTCCAGGACTGAGGCTAACTCACCTAGGATGGCCCCTGTATTCATCCATCTAAACACTCCCTCTTGTCTTCTTGATCCTTCAGGCCCTGAGGACCCCAGGTTCCTTATTGCAGCCTGGGACCTCCCACCTTCTGTCCCATTCATGCCTGACTGCCCAGGCTACATCCAGGCTTCCCTCACCCTCTGCCCCTGGTGTTACAGGTTGAATTGCATTCTCTTCAAATTCATATGTTGAGGTCCTAACCCCAGTACCTGTGAATATGACTTTATTTGGAATTAGGATCGTTGCAGATGTAATTAGCTAAAAGGAGGTCATAGTGAGTAGGATAGGCTCCTAAAGATTGGTACCCTTATGAAAAGGAGAAATTTGGACACAGACATGCACACAGGGAAAACACCATGTGAACATGAAGGCAGAAATGGGGGTATGTCTACAAGCTGAGGTATGCCAAAGACTGCCAGCAAACTCCCAGGAGCTTGGGGAGAGGCCTGGACAGATTCTCCCTCTTAGCCCTCAGAAGGAACCAACCCTGTTGACATTTTGATCTTGGTCTTCTAGCTTCCAGAACCATTAGACAATAATTGTCTGCTGCTTAAACCCGCCAGTCTTCGGGTACTTGTTATGGTAGCCTGAGGAAACGAATACACCTGCTCTGGCTCCAGCTCACCATCAGGTCTTGAGCCAAGCCTTGTTCCAACCTTCTAGGCGAGGGCTCCTTAGCTGGTCCCAGCCCTCAGCCTCACCCATTCCAGCCCCACCCCACCAACCCCCGATCTGCCCATCTGCTCTCCCGCTGCTGCTCCAGGTCTCTGTCCCTGAAACCCTTCAGGCATTGCTGCCAACACAGCTGGTGTTGATCTCAGTATTCAAGGACCACACATGCACGTTAAGAATCTTCCTCTCACGAAACCTTCTACAGCCAGAGAGTAAACTCTCACCTCCCCTTAGGCTTTATTCGTGCAACAAAATGAAACAGGGTTGAGTATCTTCCAGATAATCTGATTAATATTGATGGTCACACTGAATAATTAGGCAGACCATTTTCTTTGTGGGGGCAGGGTGTTTGCCAGAAACAGAGCAAGGAGTGGTTTCTCAGTCTTCCTCTTTAGGATGTGTGGATGTAGCTTTTTGTGCCACCCAGTTAAGCCAGAACTTCCAAGATATCTGGGCCATCAATGTGAGAAGTCTCAATTGTTATTTACAAGGTAATTTCTTTTTTTTTCTATCAAACATTTATTTATTTATTTACTTTTTACATCTTTATTGGAGTATAATTGCTTTACAATGGTGTGTTAGTTTCTGCTTTATAACAAAGTGAATCAGTTATACATATACATATGTTCCCATATCTCTTCCCTCTTGAGTCTCCCTCCCTCCCACCCTCCCCATCCCACCCCTCTAGGTGGTCACAAAGCATCGAGCTGATCTCCCTGTGCTATGCGGCTGCTTCCCACTAGCTATCTACCTTACATTTGGTACTCCATGCCACTCTCTCGCTTTGTCACAGCTTACCCTTCCCCCTCCCCAATCCTCAAGTCCACTCTCTAGTAGGTCTGTGTCTTTATTCCTGTCTTACCCCTAGGTTCTTCATGAGATATTTTTTTCTTAGATTCCATATATATGTGTTAGCATATGGTATCTGTCTTTCTCTTTCTGACTTACTTCACTCTGTATGACAGACTCTAGGTCTATCCACCTCATTACAAATAGCTCAATTTCGTTTCTTTTTATGGCTGAGTAATATTCCACTGTATATATGTGTCACATCTTCTTTATCCATTCATCTGATGATGGACACTTAGGTTGTTTCCATCTCTGGGCTATTGTAAGTAGAGCTGCAATGAACATTTTGGTACATAACTCTTTTTGAATTATGGTTTTCTCAGGGTATATGCCCAGTAGTGGGATTGCTGGGTCATATGGTAGTTCTATCTGTAGTTTTTAAAGGAATCTCCATACTGTTCTCCATAGTGGCTGTACCAATTCACATTCCCACCAGCAGTACAAGAGTGTTCCCTTTTCTCCACACCCTCTCCAGCATTTATTGTTTCTAGACGTTTTGATGATGGCCATTCTGACTGGTGTGAGATGATATCTCATTGTAGTTTTGATTTGCATTTCTCTAATGATTAATGATGTTGAGCATTCTTTCATGTGTTTGTTGGCAGTCTGTATATCTTCTTTGGAGAAATGTCTATTTAGGTTTTCTGCCCATTTTTGGATTGGCTTGTTTGTTTTTTTGTTATTGAGCTGCATGAGCTGCTTATAAATTTTGGAGATTAATCCTTTGTCAGTTGCTTCATTTGCAAATATTTTCTCCCATTCTGAGGGTTGTCTTTTGGTCTTGTTTATGGTTTCCTTTGCTGAGCAAAAGCTTTGAAGTTTCATTAGGTCTCATTTGTTTATTTGTGTTTTTATTTCCATTTCTCTAGGAGGTGGGTCAAGAAGGATCTTGCTGTGATTTATGTTATAGTGTTCTGCCTATGTTTTCCTCTAAGAGTTTGATAGTTTCTGGCCTTACATTTAGGTCTTTAATCCATTTTGAGCTTATTTTTGTGTATGGTGTTAGGGAGTGATCTAATCTCATACTTTTACATGTACCTGTCCAGTTTTCCCAGCACCACTTATTGAAGAGGCTGTCCTTTCTCCACTGTACATTCCTGCCTCCTTTATCAAAGATAAGGTGACCATATGTGTGTGGGTAAAGTAGCAGGATACAAAATTAATGCACAGAAACCTCTGGCATTCTTATACACTAATGATGAAAAATCTGAAAGTGAAATAAACACTCCCATTTACCATTGCAACAAAAAGAATAAAATATCTAGGAATAAACCTACCTAAGGAGACAAAAGACCTGTACGCAGAAAATTATAAGACACTGATGAAAGAAATTAAAGATGATACAAATAGATGGAGAGATATACCATGTTCTTCGATTGGAAGAATCAACATTGTGAAAATGACTCTACTACCCAAAGCAATCTACAGATTCAATGCAATCTCTATCAAACTACCACTGGCATTTTTCACAGAACTAGAACAAAAAATTTCATAATTTGTATGGAAACACAAAAGATCCCGAATAACCAAAGATATCTTGAGAACGAAAAATGGAGCTGGAGGAATCAGGCTCCCTGACTTAAGACTATACTACAAAGCTACAGTAATCAAGACTGTATGGTACTGGCACAAAAACAGAAAGATAGATCAATGGAACAGGATAGAAAGCACAAAGTAATTTCTGACAACAGAAATCGGTGAACTTCATGAGGGAGACACTTAGGAAACAAGTGAAATGAAAAGGCACACAACTAGCCTGACCATCTCCAAAAAGGAAGTCCCATCACTGGGAAGCTCCCAGGCCATCCAAGCAGAGGGGCAACTGCCACGTGCCCCAGCTTCCCAGGGCAGCCCTGATTTCAACAATTCACTTCCCTGAACAACCTAAGCATTCTCATACCTATGTGTTTTGATTTGGAGTTCCAAAAATATGGCTGCCATAGAGCCAAGGCTTACCAGAGGGCACAGTGGAAGGTGGGGTCTGAAGGGTGCTGCCAACGTTCTGAGGAAGGGTCACAACCTGACGGAACAGCCATGCCTGGAGTGGGCGGCCATCCCAAAGGCCCACCCGGGCAAATGCAGTCAAGGGTCTCCTCCCCCAAGCTGTGAGGCAAGTGCCATCTGGTTAAAATGAGCATCTAAGGCAACCTTGAAATGGAAGAGAAGTCCCAAATGGATAACCCAAGAGAGGGCATCCAGAGGACAGCCATCAGTCCCAACTGCCCACTTCCTACACTGCTGAGTGTGGGCGTGGGAGAGAGCATCCCAGGTCTCTATCACTCTCTCAGCATCAAACCCCAGGGAGAGTGGGGGCCACAGGCCGCACAGGAGGACGGTCGAGGAGTTGTAAGCTCACAGTGGAACTCTGGGCACATCCAGGGCCTTCTTTCTGGCCTCACCCCTGCTTTGGGGAGCCATGAGAGGCTTTCTCCTCTGGCTAATGCCTGCACCTCCCTGGCATGCCCCAGCCTGGGCTCTCCATGCCCCCATCCCCTAAGTTCTGCAGGTCCAGGGTTCACGGCAAGATGTAGTCCTGGGTACCTGGGAGGCACGTTTGGCATTCAGGCACTGCCCCCATGAGAGGATGAGAGAGGATATGCTCCCATTGGCACTGGCCACAGTGAAGAACCAGGACCCCTGCCTCATTTTAAAGGAAGGGTGACAAGGAACAAAGGGCAGGGGGGGATCCAGTCTGTGTTGGATCAAAGTTTTGTTTTTTGTTTTTAATTTTTAGATGAATAATTCAGTGGCTATGCCAAGGTTGAAATATTTTTCTGTTTTCAGTAAGATGTGAGAAAAGGAAATGAATTTTAATGAAATGTTTTGGTTTACTTTATCAGAGGCTTCCAGTATCGTGGGATTCCCACGCCCTAAACAGATGTCAACTGTTTTATCCTCTCGCCTGCAAAAGGCAAAAGAGAGCCGTGTGGCTGCCCTGCTCAGCCCTCTTACATCCCCATTTCCTGGACAGGAAAAGCTACCTGCGAACACCAAGCTGGTAGAACTTTGAAACCATGTGAACTTCAGAAAACTAACATTACAAGTGATGATTATGATGTGTTCACTGAAATAGACCAACAGGTCTCCATAGGTGGGAGCCAGGCACCTGTCCCATGTTCCTGGGTCCTGTGCACCCCTGTCCTGTTAGGCGGGGCAGGCTTTGGCAGACGGCCCAAGCTCTCTGAGCCGACTGCTCCCAGGAAGGACTTAAGCATCAGACAATTCTGAAAACAGGATTTAAGGGGAGGAGGAGAGATGGGGCAAGATCTCTATGGAGAAGGCAAAGCCATCAGGTGGAGGTGACATAACAGACGGTGGAGAATATGCCAGAGCATGAGCTAATTTATAGCTGCAGGCTCAGGACATGTCTGTAGCAGAAGTTTCTGAACTAAGTCAGCAACTAACAGACCACATGGACTCTCTTAAATGGGATTACTGATGAGATCCCTCCTAATTCAAGAAAATGCCTGCCTAAAATGAGTTGTCATCTGTAGATCAATCAAAGGAAGGACTTGCTAAGCCCTGAGCACTGTGCTAGTTGGGGGGATGGAGAGGTAAGCTAACCAGATCTTGCCTGCAAGGGCTTGTGAAAATGTGCTTGTCCAGGCAGTGACTATGCACTGACAAACCAAAGAAAACCCAAAGACAGTCTGTGATCAAGCTCTATCCCTGGGGTGTCACCTTGTCTAGAGACCCAAGTGGGTATCTAAAAAGAGAAAAAGAAGAGTAGCTGTTGAAAGAACACAGCCGTAAAAGATTTCAGTCATCAAAATGATCTCATAATAATTCTCTTTTCACAGACTTCTCCATTTAAGGTTTTCTAATCATGTTCAGTTTGTGTATCAACTTCACTCTGGTAAGGAAAGAGGAAATGTCTTTGTCGTGGTTTTACTGGTGATTTAGAGGGGGCACTGGAATTCACAATGCCAGCTTCTCAGGAGCATCTGTGCTCTGTTCTCCTGATTCATGGGGCTGGGGGGTGGGGTGCGTCTAGCAGGCAGAAAATGTGAAGCACATGACTTCTAGTGAAAGCCGAGCAGGAGACTCCCTCTTTTTTATTTTCTTTCCCTGGGTCTGATACTCTAACAGAGGAAAGTTCCCAAGCCTTCCTAGTGGAAGGCTACTGTGTTAACTACTTTCCCCAAAGTGACTGATGGAGGGACAGATGCTGTTGATCAACTTGCTATTTCTTCTCTGCCTTGGGCCTCAAATCCAACATCCTTTGGATGCTGTCTCTATGCTGGGTTGGTCCTTAAAACACACTGCCCACACCATTCGCCATCTTCTGTGCTCAGTGTAATCGACCCACACCACAGAGTGGCAAAGCAGAGGCCATCAACCTCTCTCAAAGCTGAGAGGGTGATAAAGGGGATGCTGGGAGCACAGCAAGAACAGTGTCTATGTCCCCAGGCTTTGCAGATACCTGATATCCCTGAATATGGTAAACTGGTGAAGGGAGAGGATGAGGGGGGACCTCGTGTAGACCTGGCTTAAGAAATGGATTTGGTCAGGAAAAAAGGCTCACCAGAGCAGATGGAGAGCCCCAGTGTGCAGAGAGCTGCAACTAAGGGGTGAATGAATCAAGAAAAAGCAGTAGAATTTAATAGAAGCCTGAAAAAGATAGCTACTTCTTCATCCTGCTATTAGACAAGCTGGTTCTAACATTTATGTGGGAAAAATAAACTAGCAAGAATGGATAGGAAAACTGTCAAAAAGAAGTGCAGTGAGAGAACTAGTCCTCCAGATAAAACATATTGCAAAGCCTCAATAATTAAAATAGTATGGAAATGGCCAAATAGTCAGACATACCAGCAGAATAATAGAAATAGATCCAGAGGGGCTTCCCTGGTGGCGCAGTGGTTGAGAGTCCACGTGCCGATGTAGGGGACACAGGTTCGTGCCCCCGTCCGGGAAGATCCCATGTGCCGCAGAGCGGCTGGGCCCATGAGCCATGGCCGCTGAGCCTGCGCGTCCAGAGCCTGTGCGTCCGGAGCCTGTGCTCCGCAACGGAAGAGGCCACAAGAGTGAGAGGCCCGCGTACCACAAAAAAAAAAAAAAGAAATAGATTCAGAGACATACAGGCATTTCATTTCTGATAATAGGGTTATCTCATTTCAGTGGAGGTAAATGGTACCATTTTAATAAATGGTCTTAGGACAAATGGATAAACATCCAAAAGAGATAGAGCTGGATCCATACTTCAAATTGTACATGAGGATATGCTCCAAATGCATCAAAATTTAAATGTGAAAATGAGATCACAAAAGCATAAGAAGAAAACATGAACAGATTTCTATGGAACCTTGGAGTAGAAAAGGCTTGCTTATGATTTAAAGAACCAAAATCATTAAAAAAATTATTATATAAAACAAAAACTTTTTAGAAAGGAAAAGTAGCATAGCAAAGACAAAAGACAAATGGGAAAAAATATTTGCAACTCATACCTCCCTAATATACAGAGCTCTTAGAAATTGAGAATTATGAAAAAATGAATAATCTAATAGAAAATGGGCAAAGGATTTGAAGAGAGTTCACCAAAACAAACAAAAATGGCTCTTAAATTTATGAAAAATGTTTTATAAAGGAAAGGCAAATTAAAATTACAGATACCGCTTTTCACCCATTAGCTGGGAAAACCCAAAAGTTTGAGAACACACTTTACTGGTGAGGCTGTGGGCAAACATAGCTGGTGGAAATGCAAAATGGTTCAAATCTCCTGGAGGGCAATCTGGTGCTCAAAATCTATCAAAATGACTAATGCACTAATTTTACCCAGCAATCCCACCTCTGGAAATTTCACCACATGTGCAAAATTATGCATGAACAAGATTCATCATGGTAACATCATTTGTAAGGGGGAAAAATTAGAAATACCTCAGGTGTCCATCAATAGGAAAGTGGTTAAATTAACCAGGGACCATCATGCAGCTGTTTAAAAAAAATCAAGGGGCTCTTTATATTCTAAAATGGAAAATTCTCCATAACATAGTAAGTGGAGAAAGCGAGTTTTAGAACAGTATGCTACCTTTCCTGAAAGAATGGGGAGGGGGGCGGGGGGGGTAAATAAGATTGCCTATCCGTATTGACATGTATTTGCATAAACAACATTGGAAGATTACCCGGGAAACTAGTAAAAGTGCTTATGGGGGACATGGAGTAGAATAGAGTAGTCAGAGGTGGGAGGACTGAGCCTTTTAGTCTGGCTGTGGCCCCTCAAATGACGTGTGTTCAAAACCTTCCCAGGGAAACCAAGTAGATGTATTAAATTTCAAATAAAATCAATTTTTTTTTTAGGTAATAGGAAGAAATTCTAATGAGAAAGAACTTGCTCTGATCTCCAGCTAGCCCAAATCTTTAGTCTGAGTTCCATCCTCCATTCTGTCAAATGTCAATAAGAAATTCCACAAAGTCTGGAGTTACTGTTTCCTGAGAAGATAAGTTACAGCTGATTTCCAAGTTTAGTTCAGCTATTTGCTTAGTATAAAAGCCCAAACCAGATTTCTACAAACAGTAAGATTACACCATGACTGTGGGAATACACATATATATGTCTCTTGTATGTCTGGCTTTATGTTATAAATACTTAAAATAAAGTATGATGTTTTAAAAGGGTATGAGAGCCAAATTTACTTGTTTGCTCACTCAACATTTTGGGGGCATGTATTGGATGGAAGGTTCTGTGTCAGACCTGTGGGTCCCTCGGCACTAGGGGAGAAGCCAAGATCTTCGAGTGGGCTGCATGACCAGCCTAGCACACTCTGGCTCCAGCCACTCACCCTTGTATTCTGTACTCTGACAACACAGGTCCCTCATCAATTCCTTGGCTGTGCATTGTCCCTCTGCTGGATGCTGTCCATACTGTTGTCATCCAGAAATCCTCTTCCCCTAACTGCTCAACAAGTTGGCTTCTACTTATCCATCAGGTCTCAGCTCAAGAGCGGATCACACAAAGCAGATCTGTGGCTGCCAGGGGCTGGGGGAGTGGGGGACAGAGGGTGACTGCTTATGGCCACAGGGTTTCTTTTAGGCTTGATGAAATTGTTCTGAAATTAGACAGAGGTGATGCTTACAAAACTCTGTGAAAATACTAAACCACTGAAATGTACACTTTAAAGGGTGAATTTTATGGTATGTGAATTATATTCAATAATTTTTTTAAAAAAGATCCTTCTTCAAGGAAGTCTTCCTGGTTACATCAGACACCTACTGCCTCAGAGGACCCTCTGATACCTGTTGACAGGTATCACAATTAAAAAGAGTAATTGTGTCACTTGTTATTAAATGCAGTGGTTTACTGAGGGCAAGGTGCTGGGAGGGGTACATCTATAGAGAATTTAAAAGTGATAATAACACCAACTAAAAATTAATCTCTTTACTATGCCATACCCTGGCAGTTCTAAATAATGTCAATGATAAAATACATCCCCCACTCCAAAAAAACAATTTTTTTTGGTCTAAGTGCTAAACAATCAGGGATGACTATTGAGTTTAAGTGATATATGTGTAAGCTTCAAATGAACACATTCTTACTACTTATCCTTTAGTAAACATTGTATTCTATGTGGAAGTTAATTCAGAGAATTGCCAATTACAGCCAGTCCCCCACAGGTGAACCCAGCTGCAGGGCTTCGTTTTGAGATAAATTTTTCACTGTAACAGCTCCAAATGGCTCAGTTGGTGTTTCCAGCCCTGTGCTACTACAAATACCTACCTTTAAACCGTAGATTCAAAATAAACAGATAGCACACTGATTATAAAGACAGGAACAGAACTTGCAGTACTTCAATTCTATTGAAGTTTTTGTGTTTTAAAATTTAAAACAGTGAAAGTGAGAAGCAAGGTGTAATATTTTCGTTTGGTGAGTGCAAATTTTAGTTCAGACGTGAAATACTTTACTGAATTTGACACTGAAATGTATTCTTCATTTCTAAGTTTTGTTTGTTTTAAACGAAAGAACAAATCAAGAAAATTGAATGGTTACAACAGTGTTACCATATGGTAGTTGCCCAAGTTGTACCTTTTACAGACATTATGGTTTTATTAAAATTCACTTATTCGTTACAGAACAATTATTTACATAAAATATTATATGAGACTGTAACCAAAGGATCAAAGTTTAATCTCAAATAGATATAAAAACTAATGGACAATCAGATTCTTCCTTTTTGCAAAATATCTACTTTATTTTTATTCTTTTTTACTGGCAAGATTATGTAAACAAATATGGAATACAACGAAATTTTCAGTGTCTGCATTTCTTTGCTGGCCATTTTGCTATTCATTTGATTTTGTGATTATTGCTGAAAGTAATTTAGTCATATAGAGGAGGGGATTATTTTCTAATACTCCCCACTCTATTTGATTAAATTAGTAATATTCATGAAGGATATATTAATGGGCTACATATGTTTTTGACTATATTCCTAAATATTTTGAATGTATGTTGAACATATAATAAGGTTATATATTTTTGAAGAATATTCATTTTTATTTAAAATATCCAGGAGAAATATTTTTCAGTGCTGGGCTGTGGTAAATTGCTAAATTTTTGAATCAACTCTTTGGTGAGTTAGCCACTCAGGGAGTTGTCTTCACCCCTATGAGATGGACAGTGTCATCTCCATTTATCTCCTTGGGAAAACTGAGATGTACAGAATGTGAAATAATTTGCCTACAGTCAGAGCACCAGTAAGAGGAGCTGGGATCTGACCCCGAAGTTTCTAATGGGACAGCCCACTCTCTCAGCCGTGATATTATATTCCTTCTTTGCACACTTACTACTAAAACTAAAATTGTCCAGGAAATGCCATCCAATTGTAATTTCACCAGAAATGCTGCCCAGTTGAAGATGAATGGCCAATGGGGATACAGAACCCTGATCTACACGCCTGTGAGTCAAACTCACACTTCACCTCATCACCAAGGATTTGGATCATAAGCAGGCAACACTGCAAATGCCAAGGACCTGCTTCCAGGGCAGTTCATTGGGTTCATCCTCCTCCAGACTTGGTCCTGGACCATGCCATGTTATTCATGCTTCAGGGTCTTTCCCCCCCCATCCCCTGCTCTTGATATAACTAACTCTCATGCTATCTCCTCAAAGAAACCCTCTTTAAATATGTAAAGTTACACTTTCCAACCACTAAACAATCACTAACCATTGCCCTGTTTCATTTATTTTATAGCATTGATTTTGCTCATTGTCTGTGTCTATCTATCTACTTATCTTCTTCCTTCCTTCCTTCCCTTTTCAGATCACTGCCAGGCATATAATAGGTTCCTAAAAACTATTATTAAGTTATGTAAATAATGATAATATGAAAGGATTAGTAATGTTGTGCTAAGAAAGATTCTGAGGTCACATCCAGGCTCCATGGGACTGTACTGTGAGAGATGAGCCATGCCTGCCTGCACAGGATGTGGGGAGGGGCAGCACACCTCTATGTGTGGGCCCTAGACTGCCATGTTATCCGAAACAGGTATGGGCTAGGGCTCTCCCCTCATCAGCACCTGTCAACACTCGAGCATAGGCTCATTCGCTGGTGGGGTTCCTCAGCTCTCTCTCTGGAGATGGAGAGCTATGCCCTCAGGGGTGCACATCAGAGCTATCCCTTGAGGAGGGATGGTGACTGCTGCTCTAGTAGGGCGCTGCTCAGATTCAAGAGGGTGAAGACTTTGGTTTCACTACTATTCTCACCTTCATATGGGGACAGGGGGTTCAAAGTTCACAACCCAAGACTCTCCCAGCTTCCCACAGCCTGAGTCTGAAAGGAAGGAGTTCATGAAAAGGAGGCAGAAGGAAAAAAAAAAAAAACAGTCCCAGCTGTATCCGATTCTCTCCTTCCCCTCCCAAGTCATTAACAAAGGCTGACACTGTAGTCTTTATCAAAAAACCTTGTTCCCTAAGTGGTGATACAGAATAATTATCTCAGCATGCAATCAGCACAGGATCTTCTTCAAAGCGATTTGTGGCAAGGATATGCATTTTTAAAATAGATTAAATTTTCAAGAGCTTGCCTCTTAAAGCTGGTCAGAATGTATTTACAATTCACCTGGTGAGATGATGCATATCTCTAAGCTGGAATTCTCTTTCATTAGACCTTGCTTAATTGAATGAAGCAAAGTTATTTTGGGATTGTCCCAAAAGAAAACCTTTTATCTCAAGGCAAATGTGTCTTAACAAGGCCCTACAGGTAAATAAAGCCAGGTTCCCACTCATCCGAACCCTCTGCTCCTCCTTTCCAAAGCCTACCACCCAACTTCGTTTGTTTTTAAGTGAGGAAATTGCTTATGGAGTTAACTGTTGCCAGTGAAAGCAACAAGTTTTTTTTTTTTCCTTCTAACTGTTAAAACACTTTGTCTCCTTTCTTCTTTCCTTCCTTCCTTTCTCACAAATAAGTTGTGCATAAGCTGGAGTGTGCTTGCAATCAAGGGCAAGGTCACAGTATAACCAGGAATGCCAGATTCAGTCCTGTTTTCACACTGGGTCGGCTCTAGATTTTAGTTTAGTTTAGTTTAGTTTTGTTTTCCTTTATCAACAGAAGCTGATTGTTTCACAGTCCTGGATAGAATTTAGGCATTTGATATGTCTCCATTGCATCAACTAAAGGTCAAAGACCGTGACTCTGCATCCCCCGACCCCCAACGCTAAGCGTGTAGGACGCTGCAGTGTTTACCATGCTCTTCACTCAGAGCCAGGACACCTGTGTTCTCCGTATTCACGTGCTCCTCGGGCGCCTACGCTGGATTTTCTTTCAAATGCAGATTCGGGTTCTGGAGGCCTAGGTGAGGGCGAGGCTGGTCCCAGAGCCACACGCTAGACTGCAGAAGCTGCGAGGGATAATCCACGTGATAGTTGTATCCTTTAAACCGGGAGGGGTCCCTCAACCTCTAAAACAAACCCACAAACCTGAAGCGGAGCTTGCGTGGTCTGCCGCCTGCCAGCCACCCTATAAACAGTTTCTCCCGGACTCTCTGCTCCTAGTGCAGAAGAATCTAAGAATCTGTCTAGAAGAGTGACTTGTCTCCCCTGGCATTTTCGCAGTAGGTTTCCTTGACGCAGCATAAACTCCTCCGGTTGCAGCAAAAATCAGAGGCGACCGGAGCAGCATTTACTCCAGTCCATCGCCATCCACGCGGTCATGTCCTAGTATTGAGCTGTTGCTCATATCAAATGTCACTCGGGGATGACTAACGTTGGATGCTGATTAGAAGCCTTCAGCCTTATTACGGTAAATGAGCCCGTGCCGACTCAGAACAAGTCATCTGACGGGTCATGTGGACGGGAGAGGCCGGCCCGCCCCCTCTCCCGTCCTCCGTGACTCAGTGTATCACACGGTCCCCCGCGAAGGGCAGCAGTTACATAAACGCCAGCGAGTTCGCACCGCGCCGCGGGGACGCCGCGTGAACCCTACCACCCAGACACCTCCTCTTTTAGCTCAGGCCCGAGGTGGGGGCAGGCCCCGACCCGGACTCCCCGGCCTCCCCGGATTCACAGGAAGGTCTGCGGGGCATCTGAGGTTTTCCGAGCACAAAAGCTGGACCCAAGAAGTTTCTCACGCAGGGAATAGGCCCGAGTTGTCAACCCAGAAAAGACACCCTCCATCCTAGATCAATCCTGTATTTCAGAGCGATTCCTCCCCCATCCCAACGCCGACTGGGGCGGGGAGGGCGGGGCGGAGCCGGGGAGGCGGGAGAGACTTGGTCTCTTATATAAACTTGTAATTGGCTCTGGCTCCTGCGGCTCGGGGCACTGCACTACGTTTCCAGCCAGATGGATTGTGAGGCCCGGCAGCTTCCTCCTCCTCCCACCGTCCCCTCGCTGCGCAAGCCCCACCCTCCGCCTTCCCTAGTCTGCTCAAATTTCCCTTTCCAGTCCTCCTCTGCTTAACGGATGGCACCCAGAAAAGCACTATTATTTGAAAATGGTATTTGACTATTAAACTAATGTATGTCCTGCCTGCCTGCCCTGCCTCCAAACCAACATCTAGGAACAGCTCACTAACTCAAGTGGAAAATCAGTGATCCAAGCCCAGTGGTCCTCAAACTTTTTTAAGTGCGCCTCAGAAGGCCCTCAAGGGGGCGGTGTGTGTGTGTGTGTGTGTGTGTGTGTGTGTGTGTGTGTGTGTTAAACTCAGAGTGCTGAGCCCCACCCCCAGAGTTATACTCAATAGGTGTGGAGGGGCCCCGGGAATGTGCATTACTACACATTACCAAGTTTTGCCCATGCTGTCAAACCACTGTTATAGACGGGGGTGGGGCTGCAAGTTACATTTTTTCCTCCATTAAAAAACGTTTACCAAACAAATTAATAGTGTGAACAAGATGTCAGGAAGACCAACCTCCTCTCAAGAACGCTCTGGGATTGTAGAAGCACGCATTTACAAACAATCCTGTTCATTAGAAATCATAACATCCATCCTTGTGCATGATGAAACACATGAGCGCCTCAAATTAGTAACCAAAGGTGACTCACTCCAGGAGTTTGGAAATCAAGCATTTTACAGCAGGAGGTGACCATGGAGACAGGCCAAAACCTCACCTAACAGGTGAGAAACGAAGGTCAGCAAGGCAGATAGATTTGTGTGGAGAACTGGGAAGGCCAGCATTCCTGTAAGCAGGTGTTACTATCTGGATACATCCAAACCCCAGCTCCACCACTGGTTAGCAGTGGAATCTTAAATTTCTCTCAGTTTCCTAATCTGTGAAATGGTACCAATGTCTATTTTGCTGCAGTATCGTGAAAACTCTACATAATGTATGAAAGCCACATGATTCACATCAGGCTTGCATATGTGTCATGTTATTGCCATTATTATTAATGGTCAAGGCCACCGTGCTATTTAGCAGGTGAGCTAGTACTCAAACCCAATACCTCTGACATCTAATGCAAAATAACTTTTTCACCACCCTAGTGTGTAGGAAATGTTGTCGTTGTTTGTTATTTTTTAATATAGGCACTTAAACCTCACGCTTTTCTCTGATTCCGAAGCATTTTCTCCTAATTACTCCAAATAGGTAAAGTGCATTGGACTTCATGGTTGTTTATGAGCCTAACTAATAGTCACAGCCCAAGAACCAGGAGGATTTGAGATGCCGCTTTAGAGCTTTTGTGAAATACATACCCTGAATTGGCTCCCTCAGTCTCTCTCCTGCTTTTTAAAACCAACATTTTCAATTGTTGGGGACAGGGCCAGTGTTAGGTAAGTTACTCCTACCGGGGCTCCCGCCCCCTCTCCATCCAGGGCAGATATCCATAGAACGAATGGATCTTTGAAACTTCAATCTGAGGCTTAACATTGCCCACTTTGGGCCCCTAAATGGGTGATATTCATGCCTAAAGAGCTTCCCCTGTATTTTCAACAAACAGGGCTGCAAGTCACACCTTTGCACCTGCTTTTACCAAGCCCTCCTAGAGACTCCCTGCTGCTTGGAGAGCCATAGAAGGGAAAAGGGCCAGGGGTGGGGGGTGGGGGGTGGGAGGAAGCAGTCAAATAATCAGGGTGGATAATTAGAAATATAGAATCCTCTGTGGCCCCGAACACCACTGTTGGTACATGAGCACATGGCATTCACATTCCCATATGAAATGAGATGCTAAATTGCTAATAGCCTCCCTGGGGTTCAGTTCCCTGCCGCGATGCCTTCCGGGATGTTCAATGGAGTTTAGGTGCGTTAAAATATCACAGCGTAAGCTCACACGTGAGGCATCCACTCAGGCTTTTGACATGGATGCTGAAATTCTGTAAGGAAGAAAAACTTCTTTCCCACGAAATCCAACTGCAAGTCAGTATCAAAACAGTCACTTCCAAATGAGATCACTGCTGCTGTGAGCAGCACTGTGACTTCCAAGGCTTCTTAACTGCTGGAGTATACACAGAATGAGTTTTGAGCTGGTAATTTTATTTCTCAGAATTTGTCTTTTTCACAATTTCTTTTTTACCCGCTCTCCAACCTGACTCTGATTCAGCCTTCAGTTTTATTTCATAGTTGCTCTTATTTTTTAATTCTTTTCCCACCTCCATCTTAGATTCACTTGGCCTTTAAGATCTTTAATTTCCACTTTGGTCCCCAAAGCTAGTTGGATTATGAAACCACAAGTCTGGTTTTAATATCCAATCAAGAATACTGAGATTTGTGTGCCTAATGTGTCTTCAGGTAGGTGGAATCTTTAACTAGATAGGAATCTATTTTAAATCAATATGGTGTCTGAACATGTATTCTCTGTTTTCTCAAGTTATTGTCAGAGAGCAGTCACATATTTTTTCTTTTCATCTCGGTATTTTCCTTCTGGGTCAGTAACTTTTTTTTAGCATGTCCTTAGGTACTCTGATAGAAAGATTTTGATTTATCTAACCTTTTACAAATTCAAAGGCACAGCTCACGTTTCTTAATATTGGAGGTGAAGTTTTGATTGTTTTTGTGACAATTATTGATGTATATAATATATCCAGACCTGTCATTTACAGATATATCCAGAGAGGTGGTGTTGATATAAAACTGAAATAACTGCTCACTTGGCTCCCTTTCAAAGTTGCAGCATGATTGTTCCTTGTGGGTTAATCACTTGGGTGTTAAATATTTTCTCATCCAGCAAGCACACTGAGAACCTACTGTGCCAGACCTAGTGCTCCTTCAGGAATCTGGTGATGAGGGTAAAATGTGAACAGATTTGATCTATAACAGTGCCATGATGGGAAGCAGTGCCAGGGGCTATGGAAGCCTGAGCAGGGGCATCTGACCTGCCTTTGGAAGGTCAGGATGGCTTCCTAGAGTAGGCGGCACCTCTGCTGAGTGTTAGAGGAAAAACAAGAGGTCAATGGACAGAAAAGTGGGTCAGTCAGTTAAGATGGTGCTTGAAAGCATTTTTTATATAAGATCTTATTTGTCTACAAATAACCAAGATCAAAAAAAAAATTAGTGGCTGAAACAGGTAGAAGTTAGTTTCTCTCACATATAAACAAAGTCCAAAGGTGATATGGAGGCTCAATGGTGTTCTTAACCCAGGGTCCTTCTATTTTGTTGATCTCTTGGCCCAAGATGGCTGCAGGAGCTCCAGCTGTGACAGCTTCATTCCAGGCAGCATAAAGGTAGAAAGAAGGAAGGCCTTCTCATTTTAAGGAGGCCTCTTGATATGCCATACTTTCCTCACTGATCAAAATTTATCACATTGTTCCACATAGCTGCAAGGGAGGCTAGGGAATGAGGTCTTTAACTGTATCTGCCAATATGCCCTGGTAAAGTCAGGTTGTCAGTAAGGAAGAAAAGGAGCTATTGGGAAGCAACCAGCTGTCTCTGCCAGAGCAGTAATTGTGGGTGGAGAGAAGGCTTTGTGACCAAAGGAGGGAAGGAAAGCTTATATTGTTTCAAGGGAATAGATAAAGATAAGTAGGTCAATTTGGTTTAGAGTTTGGTTTGCCAAAAGATCAGGCTGGAGAAATAAACCAATGTAGGTTGTGGGAGGTCTTGTAAACTGTGCCCTGCTGAGGAGCTGGAGTGTTATCCTGAGGACCGTGGGGAGCCAATGAAGGAATTTCATCCTTGAGGTAGAGGGGGAAGGAAATGCACTGGGAGGTGAGGGCAGGGCATCATTAAGAGGTGATGACAGCCTTTCAGGAGAAACTACGACAGGCAGTGGCATCAGGGATGGGGAGAAGTGAACAGATTCAAAAGATTAGAGGGGTAGAACTGGTCAGGTGGAGGCGGTAAAAGAGAAGTGGCTAAAGATGGCAAACACCCAGGAACCTGGACGGATGTGACACTATTCCCTGAGATGACAGGAAGTGCTAGAGAAGCTGGGTGACGAAGGCGAGCTTGGTTTGGATGCATTGTCCCAAACATTATATCTGCATACACAGTCTGGCTTGATCCATTTCTTTAGCAGTGCTGTTCCAGTGTAATTCATATACAATAAAATTCATCCATTTTAAGTGTACAGTTGGATGAGTTTTAGTAAATTTACATAGTTGTGCAACCATTATTTAGTTTGGGAAGACTTCCCCTGTACCAGGAAGTTCCCCCATGCCCATTTATAGTCAATTCCCTTCCACCCCTAGCTCTAGGGAATCACGGATTTGCTTTCTGTCAGATCCCCTTTTAAAAATATAAGTTCAATAAAATGATACATGAAGTGATTCCCTGGTGGGGAGGCAAAGGGCAAAGGCGGGGGAGGCCATGATCCCCCCGGAGAGGATACAAGAATTATGAGGCTTTGCAGTCTGCACCCCCTCAAGGATTATGCTCCCTTCCTCCTCCAACCCTCCCCCATAAGGGCCACTGTTAGAGTCAGGGATAAGGGCTATTCTTCAAGTATTCTAGGGCAGAAAATGGTAGGAAACCTCTGAGCTTGCTGGGGTTTAATAATCAGCTTAATAGATATTGTATTTTACTATTTTCAACTGGATGTTTTGGCAGTTATCTAGACAGAACTCAGATTTTTGGTTATGTTCCAAATACCAGATAAGATGGTATTGAGAGCATACTTTATAGAACATACCACCTCAGGCCCATCCCCTGGTTTTCTCACAAAGAGTGTCTCAACAGTACTGAGACACTAAACCCAGACACTGCTCCCTGGATAAAGTTTTTCAAGTGCAGTTCAGCAATTTACAATCCCAAGGGGTGCCCTGGCCTCCCTTGATACTATGACCATATTTTTGGCTGTGAATAATTCCACACTTAAAAGCAGACAAATGATTGTTATTTTTAGTGGCAGTGCAACCCTACTGAAATGGTTTGAGGACACATCAGTTTGAATGTCCCCTGGTTTTCCTTGGGAAGACTGTTAATCAGGAACGTTTTTTCTTAGTCCTTGACTTTCAGCTTGATATAGATATCTAAAGTCTCTCAGATACCATTTCACTTTTATCTATCTTGAGTAATGTCAAGATTTCTTAATTAGTTGTTAACACCATCAATGCTTTGAAGCCTAAGACTGCTGATTTAGAAATGAGAATTATGTAGGCACTTTTTGCTCCCTTGATTGTCTCGAAGCATTAAGGATTCAAAGTGGCTTTTGGATGGGACTGTGGCTCTAACATGTTTCCATCCTTTAAAGAGGCTTCTCCACTGTTTTAACCTCCTCCAATCTTCCTGTCACTTGCAAAGATAGGAAAAGTGATATTAAGCGCTGCAGAAACCATAAGCTTTAAAAACCATCATATCAAATATTCTTCAAATTCAACGTTCCTTCTAGCAAGCATCACTGGGATTGCAGCTCATTGAAATCAGTGCACAACCTCTCCAGAAATGTGGCCCAAACATGTTACCATGGATTCCTTTATCCCACAAATATTTTTTGAGCACCTACTATGTGCCAGGCCCTGCACTAGGCACAGGAGATTCAGCACTGAACAGGACAGGGAAAGTCTCTACTTTCTGGGGCTGACCTTCTGGATAATTTCAAAGTAGTAAGTGAAGTAAATAAAACAGGGTGATGTGCTGGTGAGTGCCTGGGGAGGGTCTTCTTAGAAGGGCATCAGGGAGGCCTTTTAGAGGAGGTGAATTTACACCGAGCTCCAGATGAAGAGAAGGGAGCAGCTGAGGTCAGGAGAATTCCAGAGAGAGGGTGTAAGAGAGGACATAGCTTGTCATGCTGAAGGCACTTCGAGGAGGCTGGGGGTCTGCAGGATTGTGATCTCGGTGAAGAATGGTATGTGATGGGGTGACCGCTGGGCAGGATCTGGATTAGCTCACCTGTAGCCCATGGCAAAACATTTGGATTCTATTGTAAGAGCCACAGAAAGTCACTGGAGGGAGGGAGGGCATGAAGCAGGCTAGTAGCAAGATGCCCTTTGCTGTGCAGGAAAGTCACTCTAGCAGGTGAGTGAAGGTGGGACTGGGAGCAGGGCAGACAGGAAGCAGGGAGACAGGTTAGGGAGGTAATGCATAATGGAGGCTAGAGACTGTGGTGGCTCTGAATTGGACGGTGGTGAGGCAGGTGGCAGGAAGAAGCATGACTGGGGACGTACTATGGAGTGAGAGCCCCAGGATGCAATGGTGGGTGCAATGTGGAGAGGGTGATGAAAGAGGGGAATCAAACCTGACCCCAAAGTTCTTGACTTGGACAACTGGATAGATGGCTGTGCTGTTTACCAGGGTAGAGAGGAAGGTAGAAGGAGCAGGTGTGGGGAATCAAGAGTTCTATTTTGGGGCTTCCCTGGTGGCTCAGTAGTTAAGAATCCACCTGCCAATGCAGGGGACACGGGTTCGAGCGCTGGTCCACAAAGATCCCACATGTCGCGGAGCAACTAAGCCTGTGTGCCACACCTACAGAGCCTGTGCTCTAGAGCCCGTGTGCCACAACTACTGAGCCCACGTGCTGCAACTACTGAAGTCTGTGCTCCTAGAGCCCATGCTCCGAAACAAGAGAAGCCACCGCAATGAGAAGCCCGCACACCACAACGAAGGGAAGCCCCTGCTCGCTGCAACTAGAGAAAGCCCACGTGCAGCAACGCAGACCCAACGTAGCCAAAAATAAATAAATTTATTTAAAAAAAAAAGAATTCTATTTTGAACACGTTAAATCTGAGATATCTATTCAGTCCGTCAGTCAGTCACTCATTCATTCATTCACTCACTCATCCATTCGACTCTCCTAGAAATTTGTGCCCTCTGTTCTAGACACCAAACATTTTCACTCGGGTCATCAAGATAAATGAGCCAGAATCCCTGCTTTCTAGGCATTCCTAGTCTAGTCTAGGCAGACATATAGGAAAAGGGTCATGACATGGGTGATCAGTGACATAATAGAGGTGTGTTGATGGATCAGCCATGCCCAACCGAAGGGACAACCACCTCTCTTGGGAGGGGAGGAGTGGTGATGCTTAGGAGAGGGGAGCTCTTTGAGCTGGGTCTGGGGGGGTGACAGCGGCCAGTGAGTTTACCAATAAGGGGGATTTTCCTGGGGCACTGGATACAGTAGCCTTGGTGGGTCAGTAATCCAGCCCCGGTAGGGAGAACTGGGAAAGTGTGCGACCCTCAAGAGGAGCCATATAACCCCAGTGCCTGGCATCTCTTTTGAACCTGCACCAAACTGAGATAGTGACATGTACTGGATATCACAGAGTTTTAAAAATTATTATATGAACAAATATACCATATTATATTGGCTCCAAATAATAACCTTGTAAAGGAAAATGCATTTTCAGTAGTATTTCTGGTGGTGTCTCTCCATTTGTAGCAGGGACACAGGGAAGTTAAGGATCTTGCCCAGAGTCACTCAAGGGGAAGTGCTCAGCCAGGATTTCATCCCAGGAGGCCTGTTTCCAGAGCCAGGCTGGCCCCCGCCCCAAATGTGCCCTCCTGGAAAGGTTAGTGAGTGAAGATGAAGACATTGCAGAACAGTGGGCTCAGCGTGATCATGACTCCACTTATGTTCACAGCGGGGAAAGGCACTTAACCACAAACATATTCACATATACATTCTGTGCATTCAATTTTTCTAGAAGGATTAAAAAAAACCCAAAACTTCAACCTTTGGGGAGTTGGAATGAAGTAGGGGAAAAGGAAATTTTCACTTTGAATTTCACAGCCTTCTATTGCTTAGATTTTTAAAAAGTGAGAAGGCATTACTTTACAATTAAAATATTGAAGATAGGTAGTGCAGGCAGGGCTGTGCTAGCATCCATGGTCCACCTCACCACTGCTCATTCCACCTTTGTGGAATTTTTAGGATGCTGGGTCATTTTCCCTCTGGTACCCCAGGGCACATGTGGGTAGCAAGGACCTCAGTTTTGGAAGCTCATTTTTGAAAATTTAGTTCCTGAATCTTCTTGCTTATACCTCACACCAATCTCTGTCACCTCTAGCTTGGGACATGAGGTCCAGAAAGAGGTCATCGAATTCTTTCATTATTGCCCCGGGAGGAACATTCCTGATTGTCCTTGCTCTGAGGGATTGCAATACAAGCCAGAACTGTTTTAGGGGTAGAAACCCCAGATACCAGGCAATCTTGGATGACTAAGGATGGATAGAGAGTGCAGGTAACCCAAGTGGGGCATCTCCATGCAACAATAAAGAGGAAAGGAGTGACTGAAGTTCAAACATTTCTTTTCTATATTATTTGCCTGGCACCATCTCAGTGTGATAAATACCCTAACCACAGATGTGGCAAATAGGTTTCACCACGAGTGCCAAATCCATTCAACTGCTATTGCACTAAATTGAGAAAAATTCCAAGACAAAATGTGTTCTCTGCAGAAAGAAAAAAAAAAGAAAAGAAAAAAAGGAATTAGTGATTGATTAGTGATGTCTGCCATGAGCATGGCTTTTTCTTCAAATGAGATGAGTAATTCAGATTCTTTCCGCTGATATTTATCTCATTCTTTCCCCTATACTCATAGCACTTGGTTCATACTTCTGGAACCATACTTGCCACAGCCTGCCCCATGCCTGAACCAGTTCCATGTGCGCCTATCTCTCCTTCTAGCTCACCGTTCCCAAGGGCAGGGGCCATATCATAACCCGGTTTCCATCCCCAGTGCACTCTTGTGGCATTCTGCACATAATTGGCACACAGAGAATGTTTATGGAGTTGAAATACATGGAACTGAATTTTGGTGGGGCCCTTGAGAGAGACATGAGCAACCTGGCCAGTCCTGAGGAATCATAGCAAGGAAGGGGAGAACCTGCAAGAGGGGGCCAAGTCAGAGCGCCAGCGTGTAATAAATATCAATTCCGCTTATTATCTTTTGTATTAGTTTTCTATGGCTGCTGTAACAAGTCACTATAAACTTAGTGACTTAAAACAATAGCTTCATTCTCCTACAACTCTCTAGGTTAGAAATCCAACTGGATGTCACTGGGCAAAGATTGAAGTGTTGGCAGGGCTGCATTCCTTCTGGAGACTCTAGGAGAGAATACTATCTTTGCCTTCTCCAGCTCCTAGAGGCCACCTGCATTCCTTGGCTTGTGGTTCCCTTCCTTCTTCAGAGCCAGCAATACATAACATCTTCAGATCTTTTTAGGATTCTCTTTTTCTGAAGGCGTCTTCCATTTTTAAGGACACTTATGATTACATTGAGCCCACTGAGATCCTCCAGAATAGACTCCCTATCTCGAGGTCAGATGATCAGCAATTTTAGTTCCATCTGCAACCTTAATTATCTTTTGCCAAGTAAAACAGAATATTCACAGGTTCCAAGGATTAGAACGGGGACATCTTTGGAGGAGTTGTAATTCTGCCAACATCTTTTAATAAACTTAAATACAGTTCTGACCCCCCAGCTGGTGGAATTGAGGGGACATTTCACCCAACTCAGAATTGAAGCTCCCTCCTGTTGCCTCACAAAGATCAGAGAGGCCCACAGGGCCCCAGGGGCATGATGGGAGGCCCACTACACTCCTGTCCATCATAATGATGGCATCACTCAAGCTGTGACGTCTCTGCAGGGGGCCTTTCAGTTTCAGTAGCATTGTCCAGTCTGGAAACCTTAGTGGAGGAGATCCAGCTTTCTGAGACCCCCAAGAGCCTTGCCCTTTCTCCTGCTCCTGTGTAAAGACCTCCAGCAAAACCCGTCCAGTGAGCTGGGAGGGTTTCATGACCAGATCCTCCTACCCCAGACACACATGCTTTGAGCTTTCAGTGGAGCAAAAATCCCTGAGGTAAAGACTTACAAAAGGCCTGACTACTTGCTTGGAAATGAGGTGGAGGAGGGAAAAACACAGAGAAGGAAACATACATTAATACCTCAGAAATGTCTCGGGCCACACCTTTTGCCCAGTTTTGCCTGGGGCCGGCTCCACACCATAAATGCCTTATTACAAGCCTGCCTGGGGCACTCTTCCCATTTGGAGCTGCTCCTCTCTAAGCCCTGGGCAGGAGGCAGCCCCCCGCCCCCTCCAGCCTCCCCCACCCCCCACCCTCGTCGCCGGCTGCCATGATCTGATCGTAAATGCCCAGGCCGGGCTGGGCACGTCAGAGCGTCCCCCGGGAGCTGGGGAGTGTTTACACGGCTGGCAAGGAGGCTGGCCTCAGCGTGAGAAGAGGCCTGTTTAGAGTAGAACGCCCGGAAGGATTTATGGAGGGCCGGCTGCTGAAATAGAGCAGTCATTAAGGAGAAGGTGAGCAGCCGTTGGAAGCGGGAATATTTAGTAATGACATGGGCACAAACGTTGGTCAGGGAGGGTCTTCCTAGAATGTGCTGTTTTCTATTTGCTTTGTGGGGGAGGAGAGTCTGCTGCCTTTTTTGGAAAATGGGGATAAAAAGATGTGAATTTAATGCTTGTGAGAGGCAGAGGAAAGCTCTGGAAGCAGAAGTCTTTAACTCGGCCCCAGAGGCACAGGTGGGCTTGGCTGTGACCCTGTGGGCCTGCGGTGGGGCCGAGGCATCGGGCAGAAGCCTGTAGGGTGGACCGGCCCTGGACACCCACCCTCACGCCACCCCCAGAGCCAGTGAGAGACTTCTGATTTTTCCATCTAGTCTGTACCTCATTTCACCTGCAAAGACCAGCAAGACAAGCTTTTACTGTTTCCCTTTTAGGATTTGTTTTAAAATTCCTAACGCTCTTGAAATGTCTTTACCTTAGAGTCTAAGTCTTAGACAAATTTTCATATGTGCTCCTTGAGAGTATTTACAAACTCTTCTTGAAGTTTTTGTTACTTTTCTGCATTGACTTTCCCCCAGACACCGGCAGCTGCATCAGTAATAACTTCCTTAATAAATTCTTGCAATTGGAAGCCCTAAGTGTCTGGTCATGTTGTGCCGGCCCAGCTCCCCTTTTTTTAAGGAACATCCCTCCCTCATCTATACGGTCCTGCTGTATGTCAATCAAGGGACTCTCATCTCCCTCCAAAATGATGGGCATATGACCCAGAGCAGACATGGTGATTGGTCAGGAGTAGCACGTGACCCAGCCTTGGCCAATCATAGACCACTTCCTCTGGACACAGTGATTGGTCTAGGATCAATACATGACCCAAACAAGGGCAAAGTGAGTGCCATTTGGGAAATGGATGAACATTAATTTGAAAAGAGATGTGCTTTCTCCTGGAGCAATTAAGCTGGGCCATCTTACCTGTCCTTAGAAGGGAGCCTGTCTAGAGTAGGTGAGAATGGACCATGGCATAGGGAAGGAGAATGGGGATGGGGAGGCAGAGGGATCTGAAGTTATCATCTGTGCCCTGGGATGAAGCTGAGCTAAGAGTCAGTAACACTCTGGGGCTTTGTAGTTGGGTGAAATCCCCTTTTGATGTTTAACCTATTTTGAGTTGGATCTCTGTCACTTACAACCCAAAGTTCCTAATACATTTAGCAAATATACTTTGTAAAATGGAAAGACATTTCATATCTCCAAATGAGCATTTAAAATATTGTTTTTCCAGTTTTTTTCCTTTACTCCTAATGGCTCAGTCCTTCATTTGCCATGTGTGTACCTAACTTAGGTGCTACCAAGTCCTCTTCCTCCTCTGTCCTGAAGCTTGGTGAGAGCAGACTGTTGACCTGCCTGTACCTGCAGGCCCTTGCCCTGGCTCTCTTGGGCAGCAAAGGCAGCTGCAGCAGCTTGAGGTAACCACCCTGCTGCTGCTGATGAAGTGCCTGTTAGAGAATGGAAGTCTGTGCCACAAGGCTGATGGCACAGCATTGGCACAATGCCGTGATGCTCCCAAAGCTGGCCCAAAATGGTACAAAAGAAGGGAAGTTAGTCACCTGGAGGTAGTATGGTGTAGCGGTTGAGGGTATGTTTTGTGGGGCCAGGGTAATTGTGGTCCAATCCCAGATTTAACACTTAGCAACTGTGCAAGGTTGGCCCTGTTCCCTAAGTCCCCTGTGCCTCAACAACCTTATCTATTCAATGGGGCTGATAAGGATATGGAATCCACAGGGCTGGCTGAGGATTCAATGAGTTGTTATTGTTACTAATTGAACCCCAGAGCCCAGAAGCAGGACTGCTTAGGCCAGAGTCTCACAAAATCTTTCACGAAATTCCCTTTCTTATCTGTGTTACTTTGGCGAGTCACTTAATGTCTCTCAGCCCAGTTATCCTACCTAACAACACATTCCTCATAGGAATGTGTGAAGTCTGGATGAAATCGTGCTTGTAAAATGTACATATTAAGCACTCAGGACACATCAGCTATCAGGGTGAGATATAGTTCTTTCCCAACAAATTAAAATTGACCTACCTCAGCTGTCTTGGCAAAGCACAAACCTCTCCCAAGTGCAAGGAGCGGCGAAGGGAGCTTCACCTGAGATGGGAGTCAGAAGTTCTGCTCTGGGAGAGGGAATCGCAGACTAAACACAGCCCTGCAGAAGGAGGAATAGAGGCATAGGTGGAATGCACAGAACTGGCTATGGCTTCTCTGGGCACAGAGGGAACCTTTGCAGATCTGCCCTCAAACCTGATGGGCTGGCGAACCCAGGAGTGCATGAAAGTTCCCTTCAAATGGCTCTTGGATGCTTCTAGTAGAGATGTTAAAAGAACTAAAAAGGACCAATAGAGATCTACCAATGCCACCTCTGAGATGAAACACAAACCAAAGTTCTTGCCAGAATATTCCACCAAGGGGATGGGCAGCCACTGCACACATTTCCAAGTAGCCATGTGCCATATTCTAATGTTTCCATATCTGTGCCGAATGTTTGGGGCCTTTAGTGCTCTGTTTAGCACTTTATTCTAATCTGCCTTGTGTTTGTCTCTGTTTCCCATCTCTCTTGTTTTCTCCCCGAGCCTTGTTGGGAGGCAGGATGGGGCAGTGTAACCAGCCCAGGCTTTAAAACCAAACAGACAGGGCTCTGAATCTCAGCTGAGTGCCTTAATCACCAAGAAGAATTCGACACATCTTTACTATCTATGTGTTTGAAAGTTTTAACTTTAATATCCTTTCCAGCCCTCAGTTTCCTCATCCGTAAAGTAATACTAGCACCTGCCTTACAAGTTTGTTGTGAGGATTAAATAAGATAACCCAGAGAAGGCACCCAGAACACAGGTTGGCACATAGTAAGTTCTTGATATATATTAGCTATCATTGTTTGCATTTTTATCATCATCACTGGAATAAATGAGTAGCCTTCCAAGGTTTTAAATGCCCTCCTTTGAAGAATAGTCACTCAATAACAGTTTGTTGCATGATGTTAAAAAAATAAGCCTCCTTAAAAAGAAAATCCCACATCATTACAATCCCACACCAACTTGCAGAGATGACACTTTCCTTAAGTTTGAACACAATAAGGGTAAGGCAATTAAAAATGTAGCAATAAAATAAACATCAGCCTAGTACTCCTACCCAGCAAAATGAAAAACTGGGGGAAGGGGGCATATAAATTAGAGGTTCTATTTAAAATAAATTATATTCATTCTGATCCCATGTTCTCTCCTGTGTCATATGGGTGGTGGTCAGTTTCAGAAATCCCTCCTGAAGAAAGTTCCTTTTGATTGCTCATTGGAATTGCATCACAGGTGGGTAAGTTTGCCCTGCATGGTTTTCTCTCAGGAACGCTTCTTATGCCCAGTGGCTGGCCCCATACCTTTCTGCTCACTCTTAAGCAAGGTTTAAGTTATAGATCAAAAGCATCCATGCCCAGACATAGTCAACATTTTAATTGTCATTCAAAGCTCAGACTTCTCCCCTTCAGGCAGCTGAAGACAGAGTGGTCACGTGTCAAGGATTGCCTAGAACAGTCCCAGCTTATGTCTGTTGTCCTGACATCTTGTCCTTGTTAGTATCTCTCCCGGATTTCCCATTTTTAATAAAGAATTATTATTAATATTTGCATGAAAGTAAGTGGCATTGGTAGATCTCTATTGGTTCTTTTTAGTTCTTTTAACATCTCTACTAGAAGCATCCAAGACTCTTGCACAATGAGTAGAGCTCTCACTTCAACATAATGTGAAAACTAAAAGTTTAATGAAACTCTCTTTTCCCAACCCTTCCAGACTCAACATAACTAACACCTCCCTTTCAGGGACAGCATGAAGGGTGGTAGCTAATAGAACAGCGTGCTCACACACAAGCATTTGGGAACAGCCAGCTCCTTCCATTAACTATTTGAAATGGGAAAATAATCAATGCAGCTGGGCCGACCAGCCACTTGGCCTATTAGCCAGCTATACCATGGCCTGGGGTAAGTCACAAAGCTGCCAGCCTTCCCTGGCAGAGTCAGCATAATGTGGGAAATCATAGGTTAGGTGTGAGAGAAGAAATATGTGCAGAAAATAGAAGTTGTGATCCTGCTAGGGAGCATTTAAAGAGTAATTTGGAAGTTTTTGCTGTGGTGGTTTTGTTACTTATTATATGGTATAAATCAACAACTATTATTAATTGGTAATGCTTTTTATTTGCAATAAAACATTTTAGCATCAGTGACCCCCAAAACAATGTAAATGTGTGTTTAATGACATGTTAAGTACTGAATTTTCATTCCTTAAGGAATTAGATGAATATATAACGCGAAAATATTTATCGACATTTGCCCATCCACCAGGGGAGCTGCAGCAATATTATCGACCACATGAAAACCAAGAGACACCAATCTGCCAGAAGAGCACGAACATCTATTATGTTTAATGCATGCAGCTGCAGAAAGGGTTTTATAGATCACTCTGTGAAGCATGATTTTTATTTAGATCAAATGTCTTTCTTATAGATTAATTTTGCTTATTTTTGATCCCACATTTTCTTGTGCACATGTGAAAAGTAAAACCATGGCCGTTAATGCATTGGCTCCTTTGGCAGCAGAAGAGTTTTTGCAAACAGTCAAGTGATGCCTGATTTATATCAGTGACATCAGATGCTTCAAACAGAAAACCAGTTATAACTCTAATGATAATTTAATATTTTCATCCAGTGCATGGAATCAAAGTCCAGTTTTTTTTATTGGTAAAGATTTTATTGGTAAAATCAAAAAGATTGCTAACACACTGTGGTGGTAATCATGTGAGGAAGAGGCACACTTGAACATTGCTATTTGGGTATGATAGATGTACAATCTCTATTTAAACAATAAATACCACTTAAAATGTAATATTTACATTTTTGGTACAGAAACTACATTGATAAATATTTCCCTTATAGATAGGCTCTATAGGAAATAATACTTTATTAAGTGTTATTCATTGCAAAATTTTTCTATGATTACAAAATTCTAGGACAAAGTTAAATACCCATTAAAATAAACTGGTTTAATAAATTTTGGTACATCCATTTAGCGCGATACTTGCAACCACTTACAAAAAATGAGACAGCTCTTTATGTACTGATATGCAACAATCTGCAAGATACTTTTTAAATTAAAATATAAAGAAAGAGGACTATTGTTTATAGTTATGCAACATTTGGTTAGCATATCAAAGTCCAGTTTTTGGAGGTTCACTCTGTCAACATTGAAACACTTTTATAGATCTAAATCAGAAGTTCAACATGGAAGATGAAATTATTTCTTTTTTACAGTGATAATAGGATTACAAATTTTGGTGGAGCATAGAACTGTGGTTAAAACATTGTTATCTCTAAATTAGGAATTTTCTGGAGCAGAAATGTATTTGGAATTGATTGTAATGCACAGGTAATTTGTCATCACATCTAAACAAGCTGACACATTTTATTTTCAAAATGGAAGTGTTGGTTATCTATTTATCTAGCTAGCTAGCTAGCTAGCTATTAGAAGTTGAGCTACAAAATTTTTGCAACTGAGATGATGTTGAATACAAACACATACGTCAACATGGCAGTACTTATTTAGGCTTTTGCTTTCTTTTGGCAGTTAGTCATGAATAAAATTTCAGACATGCTAAAGCCTTTAAAAATATTTTATAAATCAACAAAAATATTCTGTAATGGAATTAAACTTTCCCAAAGATGAGTCATCTAAATGTTGGTTGCATTTTTGGTTACACTTTTTTCCAAACAAATGATTCTAACAAGTCAGTTGGAAATATTCAACCAAGTATTCCAGGAATGAAGCAACAACAACAACAAAAAATCAGTTTTTGAAGCTTTTTAGCGAATTGCAATGATTGAAAACAATGCTTAAAGCAGGAAGATATTACACTTTTTCTTCACAAAAGCAAGGGAGGCACAATGAGACGCCACTTCATACCTACTAGGATGGCTATCATAGTAACAAATAAATAGAAAACAATGAGTGTTGGTGAAGATGTGGAGAAATCAGAACCTTTGTACATTGGTGGTAGCAATGTAAAATAGTGCAGCCGCAGTGGAAAACAGTTCGGCAGTTCCTTAAAAAATTAAATATAGAATTACCAGATGACCCAGAAATTCTACTCCTTGGTAAATACACAAAAGAATTGAAAACAGGTGTTCAAACAAACACTTGCACAGAAATGTTCATAGCAACACTATTCACAATAGCTAAAAGGTGTAAATAACCCAAATGTCTATCAACAGCTGAATGGATAAACAAAATGCAGTATACCCATACAATGGAATATTATTCAGCCATGAGAAGGGAATGAAGTACTGATACATGCTATAAGGTGGATGAACCTTGACGACATTATGCTAAGTGAAAGAAGCTAGAAACAATGGTCACATATTGTATGAAATATCCAGAACAGGTAAATCCATAGAGATAGAACGTAGTTAAATGGCTGTGGGGAGCTGGGGAGAGTGGGGTATGGGGAATGACTGCTTAATTGGCACAAGGTCTCTTTTTGAGGTGATGGAAATGTTTTAGAACTGGATAGAGATGGTGGTTGCACAACATTGTAAATGTAGTAAATATCACTAAATTGTACACTTTAAAACAGTGAATTTTATTTCAATTTTTAAAAAACGAGGAAGAACTGAACATATTAAACTAAATGGTTTATATGATTCGGGGACGGGCTTCTATTTTTAAGTAGATGTTTAATATTATGTTTGATAACAGAAAGGAATATAATTGAAAAGACCTAAAATTTTGCAGCACTTAAGCTTGGTGAGACAGTAAAAGAGAATCATAGAGATAATTTATGTGATTATTTTTGTCTTGTACAAATGGTTATCAAAGAAAGATTCTCTGAATGAATGCAAAATTATAATACCTGTGAAAATATTTTGGCTAAAATATTTGCACATTTCAAATCCTGAAAAAATAGAATACTCCATTTAACACTGTTTGCTCTGTGGTTGCCAGGTACCTTGGCTCCTGTAAAGAGGGTATTTTATCAATAAAATTAATACGATCTATAGAGAAAGCTCAATTGAAGATGTTGCCAATTTCAAATTTATTGTTATAATAAATGCATAATAAAATGCATCTTTGAGGATGGTTTCAGTCAGTTTTACGGGGAAAAAAGGACCATATTGAAAAAATATGCTATTAGAACAAAGCTGAGAAACTGATAAGATGTTAATATGCACCAAGAGTAGTTATTCTGCTTATTTCTTAAAATTTCAGATAATCAACATAAATGAGTTTTTATATTTTTCTTTAATATATATATGTACATGTATAATTTTGTTTTAGAGTAATAATCATATTTCAAAAATAGTTTTTGAATAGAACTATTTTTATAATATGATACCAATTAAGTATCCCAGTTTGGATGGTCAGTCACAGGGTCACCCAGGGAAGGTCTGGAAGACACATAAAGGAGAGGTGGTCCAATTCTGCTCCATCTCTTCCCGTCTTCCCTCCCACATTGTCTAAAGAAGGTGGAGAGAGAAGTAAGGGGACAAGAAAGTCTTTACTTGGCTGGATGTTTTGAGCTAACTTTTTCATGGGCACTTTCCAGGGCTCTTTGAAGATTCCCTACATTGGGAACCTCCACTGAAGATCCCAATAGGTAGGCAACGCATATTCTTTGGCAACCACTGCCCACCTGGCCCCCACCACCACCATTTTGTCCCTCTCGTTCTAGCTATTGGCATCCTGCTATTCTACCACGTTGTCCCGTTGGATTTAGAGCAGGACTTAAAATGGCTCCAGAAACAACATAAATGTCCACTGACGGGAACTAGTTGAATAACCTGTGGTACACAGGGGATTCTAAGTACTATGCAGTAGTAAAGAAGAATGAGGGAGACCGCAATATAGGCATATAGGGTAAACGTTAGGATTTACTGTTAAGTGAAAAAAGCAAAGTGGAGAACAGTGTTTAAGGGTTTAGGGGATATATATATATATATATATATATACACACACACACACACACACACACACACATATATATATAATTGCATTCGATTTCAAGAAGAAACAATAGGAGGATAAAGTAAAAGCAATTAAAACGGTTTCCTGTGGAAAAAGGGAATAAAGAGGGTCGAAGCATGATTATGAATGTACCTTGGCATATGGTTATGATTTTGGATCATATGTTTACTTTACATAATTCAAAACAAAGTTAAATCAAAATGGTGAAAATCAGCCTCACAAAATTGAAAAACGAGTGGAAATGACTTGTATAACTGTATGTTGTGTGGTGGCATAAGCATCGAAAGACAAAAATTCCATAAGGAGACTTTAAAACACATAATTTTGACTGTATGGTGGTGATGGTTGCATCACCACTTAATGCCACTGAACTTAAAATAAA
Organism: Delphinapterus leucas; assembly: GCF_059928025.1. Taxonomy (NCBI): domain Eukaryota; kingdom Metazoa; phylum Chordata; class Mammalia; order Artiodactyla; family Monodontidae; genus Delphinapterus; species Delphinapterus leucas. The sequence continues at coordinate 53,029,577 of NC_143130.1, read as the reverse complement.
ATGTTAAAATGGTAAGTTTTATGTTGTATATATTTTACCACCATAAAATACATTTTTTTTTTTTAGAATTTTAGAAAGCGCAGAAAACTGAAAAAGGAGAAAATAAAGTATCCTTATTCCTACTAGTTAGAGAAAAAAATGTGTTTCTAACTCTGTCCACTGAAAAGGCCTGGAAGCAATGGCAAGCCAGTAGGAAGAGCACCCTTAGCTCTCAAACTGTGGTCTCTAACTAACATTTCTCACTAAAAGGAACCTGGGTTCCTAAGAGAAATAGCTGATTCTAGATCTCTTGCAATACTGAAAGACTAATGCAGTCACGTCAAAAGGACACAAGAGAAGTTTGAATGTGTTCCTGCTGGCCAAATTTAGGACAATTTTGCATGAGAATAATAATGACCATGGTTGACTGTAACATATTGAGTGAACACATATGAGTGAATAATAGAAGTCAATGAGTATGAGAAAAAGGAAGCAGCTCTTCTGTAAACAAAAGTGTCAGCTAGTAAACATAGAGGTGTAAAATTTTTAAATTGCCATTGTGCAAACTCTGGTGTAGCAATTGATTCAGGCAAGGTCTTCAGTGGTGGTAAAACCATTAGAGGAAAAAATTTTAGGGAACTGGATATTTGCATGATGTCAAAGCAACACTCTGCAGGTTACTTACTTATTTCAAAGGAAAAAAGATATCTTCATAGTGAGAGTTCTGGAGGTGACCATCTTAAATGAATGATCAAGCTTAACAACACTTAGAGGAGAACAAACTGACATTTTCCCTGCCCTCTGGTATGATGCAGTTTGAAAAAAGGAAATGCTCAAGACATTCTTGCCAAAAAATAACAATAAACAACAAAAAGCTAAGCTGAATATGATCAAACATCTAGACTTAACTTCCAGGTCATAGAAAACACAAGTTCAATGACATCACAAGGAAACAGATAAATTTACAATCTGGAATGTTCTAAAAAAAAAAAAACCTGAATGCTTGAAAAAAAAATCAGTGTCAGTGTCACCCAGCACTCATATATATTTTGGTCTCTAAATACCATTGCCAACTAAAAGGAAACAGAAATCTTTGGAGAATTGGCCAATCCCAGGTTGGGAGCAGGAAAGGCACAGGAAGAACCATACTTGTACCAGGGAGCAGGGAAGCTATCAAAGTCCATGAGGGGCACATGAAAAGAACTCAGGAACCATCTTGAAAAGGCTCTCACTGGCCAAAGTTGGGAAATTTTGAGCAATTAGAAGAATAAAGCTGCAATGAAAGGAAACACGCCAAATAAGCTCAAAATCAATGAGCCCATGATAATATTTTTAAAAATAGTTAATCACTATTGGATTTTGCTAGACACCAACTCATGACTCTAAAATATGCTAAATAAAGGCAAAGGATCATGTATTTATACTGTCTTTCTTTTAACTTTTTCTGTCTTTTATAAAATTTATTTCACAGCTACTAAGTAGTCTGTAATGCTAACTTTTTCACAAGTGTATTCTAGCTAATAAATACAGAAGGAACGATGGAACTGTCACCACTTTGCATTCCCTAGTGAATTAATGGACCTAGGCACTGAATGGCTACTATATCCACTAGGAGAAATGCTGATGGGGAACTTTGTAATCATGGATTAGCACCTGGCCACACTGATCAATCCTAGTATCAAAAAGAGATAACAGGTTGTAAGGAGCCCCTTGAAGTGATGTGACAGGAAGTACACAGCACCACCTCTTCAATGTTGTTCTTGCCAAAATATAGAGCCCAAATCTAATTAAGCCTTTAGATCTAACCACTAGTTTATGGAAAATACAGGGGACAGGAGAACATACTAAAACAACCTGGATGCAATCAGCAAAATCCAGAATGTGAGAAACTCTACAGACAAATCCCAGTTTCTCCAACAAAAAAGCAGCAATTAAAAACAACAGAGAGAAATGGGACTTATAGATTAAAAGAGTCTAGGAGACATATGCACCTAACGCAGTGTGTGGACATTGTTTGGATCCTGATTTAAACAAGGGGAAAAAACAGATAATTGGGCAATATTAAGGAAGGAGGGAGGGAGGAAGAGAGGGAGGAAGCAGGAGGTTTCGAACACATTCCTCAAGCATATTCTTCTGTAGAGATGCGCTATACCAAACAGCGCTCCCTGAGCTATTCAAGACACAGTTTGAAACCCTGAGGGGTCTCTGGGAAGGATGTGGCTGGGTGGGCTTGAGGAACACCAGGACCCACCTTAAGCACACGAGCTCCTGCCTCCCCATGCCCCACCCCAACCCAGGCAACAGGAATCATTCCAGTGCCAAACCTCAGCCCCCAAATCATTTCCCTCACAGAATCCAAAGGAGCTACCCCAAAGCCTTAGTTTCAGGAGCTGTCACTTACAGGAGCTCCTTCCAAGACCCTGAGGAAAGGGGGGCCCTACGGTGTGGTCCTGTGGTCATATAGTTTTGTAAAATTTACAAACCAAGAATTAAACCACACATGGATCAGACCCCCGTCTCTCTCCATTCCAAATCTACCTCCCTCACACTTTCCCTCCTGCTGGCGCTGGAATGAACATGGGGAACCTGAGTGGGGAAAGACTTTTAGTTTGGGTTTAGTGGGACATACATGTATAGTTGGTTATCAGTCATTTCACCAGGTGTTCTCGTAGAGGAAGGGCTTCCAGGGATATGTCCACCTCCCACTCTGTTGATTTACCTGGCAGGCAGAGACCGGAAGGAGCGTGTCCTACAGCACCTGGCACCAAAAGTCTGTGGGTAGTGCAACAGCAGCAAGGTCTCAAATGCACAGAAGGTCTGAAATGCACTAGAACCAGTCTGTGGAAAATTCTCCCAGATCTTACAAATTATACATAAAACTTGATGGAGCTTATGGCGCTTTCCCAAAATTTACCTCAATCTTTACAAGGCACGTGACAGTACCAAAAATGAGTTGTAAGGCTGAAGGAAACATTTCACAACAATCAAAAATAAAAAATACATTTTCGGGCTTCCCTGGTGGCGCAGTGCTTGGGAGTCCGCCTGCCGGTGCAGGGGACGCGGGTTCGTGCCCCGGTCTGGGAAGATCCCACATGCCGTGGAGCGGCTGGGCCCGTGAGCCATGGCCGCTGAGCCTGCGCGTCCAGAGCCTGTGCTCCGCAACGGGAGAGGCCGCAGCAGTGAGAGGCCCGCGTACGGGGGGAAAAAAAAATACATTTTCATCATCCAACAGTTAGAGTAATGACTAAGTAAATTTCTGTAGTCTATATAGAAAATATATCACAAAACTGTTACCATATGAAACTGTGATTAAAAAGTATGCAGACAAAAGATGTTACAGAGCTATGTCAGGAAGTTAATAAAAAATATTATGGGTTTTGGGGGGGAAGGGAGATCTTATGTTGTGGTATTTGCAGCTTTAAAAATGTTCACCATTTCTTTTCTCATTCAAAATTAATATTCTCTATTAAACTTAATTTTATATTTATAATTTTGTGCTTTTTTTCATAAAGACAACCCTTTCTTCTACAGTATCAGGACTACAAAATCTGGATCCCTCCTGAGCCACCTAACCAGGTGGGGTTACCCTACTAATGCTCTAAAGACACCTCATACTTTTGTTTAACAGTTCAGACTATGGTTTGCCATTATACATTCCTTATGGTGAAAATTCGATTGATATATATACCTTCCCCCAGACCTTGAGCTTAAGTTCCACAAGGACAGGGACCACTTCTGGTATTGTTCTCAATTATAGTCCCTGTTTCCCTGTGCTCAGCACAGTGCTTGGCACATAGTAAATCCTCAATAAATATTTGTAGAATGACTTAATGAATGAATATGTAAATATGTCTTCTCTCTTTATCAATATTAAGTAGTGTTTTGGTCCATCAGTCAGAGTCTCTGATGCTTTGTATATCAGTTTCCCATTTTCAGTGGGTGGCCTAAATTGTGAAGCTGGTAAAGTATTGTCTTGACATGTTTCTAGGTATCAGCTTTTCCCATTTTTCAAAGGACAGTTCATCACAAAATTTAATTTCATATCTGTAATGTGTTACACTGCAAGAAACTTTCCTTATTTTGTTACTTTAAAAGAAACAATACTTCTTTTGGGTCTTCTCGAAAAATAAGTATTTTCTCCCTCACATACTAAATCTATGATTTTATAACTTTGGCTCTAAATCTTCCTGAAATACCCTAATGTATGAAAATTAGATACATCAGAGGGATTTATTCAGAAACCTAAAGGGCTCTCAGGAGCCTGGGGTGGTCCCAGTAGTGTGTTAATGATGGAACCACTCACTAAAATGGGATGAAGAACACTTCCCCGGGTGGTTCTGAGGATTGATGGGGGGAAGGGAGACATGTCGGTTTGAAAGTGCTTTTAAACCTATAACATTTTTTTGCAAATAATAGGCATCCATCATCACCACCACCACCACCATCATCACAGTGTTTTGCCAGGGTTTTGATATTTTAAAATATGTAACTTACACCAACTCAAGATATTGACAGAAAATCTTGGAAAAAAACATAATTCTGTATATTTATACCTTATAACATTTTAATGAAAATCGTATTTTTGTTTAAATTGAATTTTTCTTCTCTAGAACAAGGATATGGTAATTTTGCCTGTACTATTGCTCAATTTTTTAAGTTAAAATTGAGAGTTCTTAGGAATAATTTCCCAGAAACAATAATCCTCTTATTTCAATTCATAGAATCCGCTGCCAGTTTATTCTTTAGTAATTTTACATGAAGAGAAGGCTTGATTTCTTCCAATACTGTTCCATCTTTTGATGTTTATTAGCAACTTGTGAGCTAGAACATAGAATTATTTTCGAGATGAAAAAGCATCCTTTTGTTGAAAATGCTAACAATGGAATATATATTTCAGTCTTGTCCCCGTGTAAAGCATAGTATGGGTACAATGTATGCATGAATGCGTGAAAACAAGGAAGCCCCTATTAACCTCCTCACCCAATGTCAACCAGAAAGGGTTTAAAAAGCATTCCTTTTTCAAATTAAAAATAAATACAGGGCTTCCCTGGTGGCGCAGTGGTTGAGAGTCCGCCTGCCGATGCAGGGGACGCGGGTTCGTGCCCCGGTCCGGGAAGCTCCCACATGCCACGGAGCGGCTGGGCCCATGAGCCATGGCAGTGAGCCTGCGCGTCCGGAGCCTGTGCTCCGCAATGGGAGAGGCCACAACAGTGAGAGGCCCGCGTACCGCAAATAAATAAATAAATAAATAAATAAATACAATAACACAAATTTGACCTGACACTTCTGTTCAGCTCTGAGTTTGCTTACCCATCATTACTCGTAAACTCCAGCCAGGATTGGGGTCATTGACAGACACATCCAACCACACCTAAGTTTCCCATCTCCCTCATTAAAAACTATTGCAGAAACACAAATGTTTCACAGTTATTGTATTTTTACCTGACATGAGACAAGTAAATATAAGCTGATGGTTCTTCCTATTTACCACTGATTTCTGTAATATGCCTGCAGGTTTATCACAGTCAGATTGACATCCACAAAGGTAAGTTATATCACTGAAGGAAATTTAGAAAAAACAGAAAAGTACAAATCTTAAAATAAAAAGTACTATAACCCCACCTCTCAGAAATAGCATACTGTGAGTATCTGTGTGGTGGCCCATTCAGTCTATTTCCTAAGCATATATGATGATTATCATGTTCATGACTGTCATCAGTCTGATTTGTAAAATGCTTTTCTCATGTGCATCATAAATGGTATTTAATAACATTAAATGTACTCTAAACAAAATTTTAAATATCTACATGGTAGACAATAATAACTGTGCCATAACTTAATTCAGTATTTGCTGACATTTGTATACAACTTTGAGAAATCTTTTCATATACTCAGGATACATCCTAAAAGTGGAATTTCTGGAACAGAAGGTATTCATGTTTTTAAAAGCTTTTAATAAATAGTTTAAAAATGTTTTCTAGAAGACTTCAAGTAATTCAAACCCCTGATAGCCTTACCAGTGTTTGATATGATCACTAAAGCAATACACTTAAAGACAAAATAATTTTTCTGCATTATTTTAACCTGCCTGTTTGATAACTAATGTGTTTGAATTTTTAAATATATGTTCACATCGACAATCTGTGTGTGTGTGTGTGTGTGTGCACGTGCACAGTTTTGGGGAGAGGGGATCACCTCTCCATCTCTACCAGGGCAAAGAGTTGTATTTTCCTTATTGATTTGTATGAATAAGCTTAGTTTTTATAAACAGCAGCAAAAGACAAATTCCCAGAACAAGCTGATTGGATTGGCGATAGATTATTTGTTATACTATATGAATACCATACTAGTCTTTTGGATAAAACACTCACTGAGCACATGCGTGCACGCACGCGCGCACACACACACACACACACACACACACACACTGTGCAATGGCAGTCTGTAGCCAACATATTATAACCCCACCCTTGACATTTCAATATGGGGGAGGCGGTCCAAGGAGTAGGGGCCAGCCCTCATCTCCACCTGGACAGACCCCTGTCTCATGATGCATCCTGAAAGAGTACTTCCAAGGGCATAGCTCCAGCCCATAACCATATTTCTGTCAGAAACATTTCCTCCTTGTGACCGTCTCCTTAAGAGCACAAGGCATCAGGCAGACCCCACCATGTACTAGCTGGATGACTCTGGACAATTTCCCTCTCAGGGCAGCCTCAATGTTCTCGTTTAAGAAATGGGAATGATAGTAGGATCACTTGCATGAATTATCACGACAATGAATGATCATAGAAAGCTAAAGGACTTTGTGTCACACAGAACGCATCTTACATGTTTAACCAGCGTTCCAACTGTATGGAGGCGATTGACGTTTTCTTATCAATTTAGAAGGAAAACTTTATATTTTAGAACCAGCAACCAAAACTAATTTTCCAGGATGACTTAACTAGCTGGTTGGTTGTTGATGATCCAGTTATGGATTCAAATGCAAATAATACCATAATTCTTGGATAAAACACTCACTGAACACCAAAAGTAGTATTATTTCTATTATTTTTCTACAGGACTGGCAGGTGGGGGAGCCCAAGAGAGAAGAGGAAAGAGAGAAGAGGAAAGAGGGAAGCGGGCTAAGAGCTGGGCACCACTGAGCACCATTTTGGCACTGTGAGGGTTGGGTAACAGTCCCACCCATCCACCCACAAACAACCCCAGGCACCTTCTCAGGACAGGAAGATCACCGTCAGTCTGGTCACGAAGCACACACAGATCTCTCTTCCTGAAAAGGTACAATAGATGCATATTCCTTACGCGTGCAAAGCTCTCTGTGCTTCCGGTCCTATCTGATGTTGACCCAACGTGGCAAAGCAGAAGCCACATGGAAAGCATAAATGGAGCCCACATCCCCCGCCAAAATGCTCGCTGCAGACAGACAGCTGGCCAGGATGCTGTTGTTAGTGGAGGATATGCGTGTCACTGAGGATTCCAAGGAATTTGGCTTGTTCTGGGCTCTGCCTCTCCAGCAAAATGATTTCCACTTGTTCCCTGCATTACAGGCTTTCTCGATTATGTGAAGTGGTGGTATCCCTTCCCAGCACAATTGACAACACTAATAAAAATAGATAACGTATTTTTAAAACCTACAGCAGATTGTCATGGCAATAAATAATTGTATCATGTTGCTGTCATAGCAACGAAGTCTGTGTAACAGAGACAAATCAAGCCTGTATGGAATTTTTCTAAATTTAGGTGTTTGAAAAGAGTTAAAATAGCCTATAGTCATGGAGAGGTGCATTAAAAAATCCTTTAACCTTCACTGGAAAAAATATTTTTAGCCTTTTAAAAAAAACTGAATTGCTTATTGTTATATTTCTTCATTCTCTTTAAATTATAAATTGACTTCCCTTTTTGTTCATTATATATATATATATATATATATATATATATGTATGTATTCTTAAGAGCTTTCATGAGCAGTAGAAGACTAGAGAGAATTCCCTCTCTCTTCTTCAGAAGGAACTTACAGGGTAGCATTTCATAATTCTTGTACTTTTGCCTGGCAGCTAATGACAAAATATTAATGGAATAACAAGTCACATTAGCTAAACCATGCCATACCAAATTAATAGCTAGTTTCCATACTCTTGGCTCCATTTTTCAAAAAAAGCATTTATTACTGCATGATATCCAGTGTGTCATTAAGAACTACAGACACCCAGAGCTAACTATGATTATTCTCTGACACAGTAAACTTTCCCTCCTGACTTTGACTAATTGCTTATTTGTCACTTATGACAAATAAGTGACATTGCCCAAAAAGGGGAGAATGATTTTTTTCACGGATATGTAATTATTGTGCCATTAAGAGAAATCTCCATATCTAAAATAATTACATGAAAAAATCCTGCGATTTCTCACGTGACAAAACAAGACTTTTGTCATTTTTTGAAATTTTCTTTTATTTCGTTTTAATGAAATAAAAATATTTCCTTTTTTCTTCTGTAAAGATTTCTTCTACCCAAGTCCCCACCAGTGAGGGGCTGTCAAACTATAGAAACAGAGCTCAGTTCCAAGTTCAGCTACCTACACGCTTTGTGAACTTGCAACATCACTAGACAGTACTATTTAACTCTATTTAGAAAAAAATAAAAATGAGATCAGAAGTTTTTATGGATAAAATAATTAAATGAGATAGTACAGGCAAAATATCTAATACATAGTAAATGCTCAGAAATATGTTAGCTGCTATTTTATTTCATATCAAAGATTGAATTACATATTCAACTTTGATAAAAGACTAAAATGATGAGATCCTTAAACATCTGTGATGTAGGAAAGAAACTAATATAAGGATTGTAAGTAAAGTATTATAAATCAATGACTCTAATGATACTATTTTTTTTCTTTACCATCTTGCTTTATGATAATTTCCATGATTTATTTCTCTCAAACGAACTTTATTAAAAGGTGAGTGTTGAAGAGTTAGCAGACTCTGACTTTACTGGGGGAAAAGGGAGATGGTGTCACGGAAGGACAGCATTCACCCCATTGACAGCCACTGGTTTTGCTGCCTGGCTCCCTGGAGCAAGTGGGGCTTCCTGGACGGCAGGAGACAAACCTTTAGTCTCCGCAGCCCCAGTTCTTCCCCCAAAACCTGATGGCTGACAATAAATGTCTGTGGGAGAAACCTGTGAAGTAACTTGAGAGATTATAACTTGCCCAAGAAACCAGAAGTGAATATATTCGTAAGGATAAAGTGGGCAGCCCAGCATGCCCAGGAAGAAGGTCCTGCCTCCCTGAGAATTCCTCACCAAGAGCTGAGCCCTGCCCATCTCGGCAGAATGGTCCTGTTCTCAGCAGCCGTGTGTCACACACAAGTGCCAGCTCCATGTGTGTGCAGAGAGAAAACTTATTTGGGGGTGTGGTGGCTTCTACTTTTCTGCTTCTTAGAAGATTTCTTTTTGCCTTAACTCTCTTGGGTTTCGTTTTATTTATTTCATTTTGTTTTGCTTTTAAGAGGACTTAAATGCCACCAAAGGACAGCCCAAATTTTCGATAATATTTTACAAGCAAGTCATGCCTTTTAAAGTTACACACCTATGGAAAGTTACTACAAGTGGGAATTATCCTCCACCAAACACATAAAGATGCATAGCTTTGTCATTTTCCTTACTGCAAAACCAAATTTCATAGATTTACCACCCCATGTATTTAGGAAATAAACTTCAATATATACTCTAAAGAAGGAAAAAAAAAGGAATAAAATTAACAGATGTTATTTCTAAGTGATGGAACTATGGGTCTTTTTTATTTTTCTCTTTTACTTTTCACCTCATTCCTAAAACTAATATTTTTATCTGAAAAAAGAACATTCTGAGGGGAAATCAAATTCATCTGCATGTGTATCAATTGTCCTGGCTGTAATTGAAATTAAATCATAGCTATGGCATTGGGCCAAATGGAGTGTGTGACCCCCTTCAGATCCTGTGGCTTCAATTTCCACAAGTATGCACAACAACTAGGAAGAGGTGGCAAAAATAAAGTGATCCTCTTTTTTACCTTAATTACCTTAATTGTTATATTTATTGTTTGGTACTATCATTATTGTTATCATTGCATTACATATGACATCTTTTAACATTTTCGAATTGTTTTCCCATTTGTTATTTTCTCCTAAGACTACAATATGACTTTATCATTTCACAGAAAAGAAGACTGAATCACCCCATATTTGGTCTTCAGAACCACTTCTTATACTGTGTCTCTCTAGGAAATCCAAAAGCCATTTGGAGTTGACATCGATTTATAAGTGGCATATGATTTTTGTGTGTATGTTAGAGGTGGCAGCAAATTTATCTTCCTAATTACGTTTTGCTTAGCCTAACATAAAAATCAGCTTGCATTTTCTGAGCATTCACCAGCTGGAAAGTAGAGAGTGTTTTACGATGGAGGGAAGCTGCCTTGAGATACAAACTTGGGCATGTTTCAAAATAAACAAATAAAAGGGGGGAAACATTTGTGGCATGTGACCAAGCATGTGTTAATATCTTTATTATATAATGAGCTTAGGCAAATTGATAACAGCAACACCAAAAACCCCCAACAGATAAAATGGGCAATATTTTCTATTTCTATATTTTCTATGACTAGGAAAAGAAATATTTCTAGTTGGAAATATAGAAATGTTTGTTCAAACATTGTATTCTTGCTTGACTCTCTAATAACCAAAGAACTTCAGTTTAAACCAATTGGGGTGAGGCTCGTTTCCAAAACGAGCATGTAAAAATATGAAATCAGTATATGTAATCTTGAAAATTATCCTTCTTGAAAATCAATCTGTCAACATCTATATGTATTAAGAGCCATCAAAATGTCCTGTCATTCTACAGTTTTAAGGCAAAAATTACCTGTATGAAAAATGCAAGAAGACATTTGTGATATGTAAAAGGTCTGTCCAACAATGTGGAAAATACTCCTGATAAAAGGTACACTCGGAAAAGGAATACAAAATTGCATGTACTCTATGATTATAATGATTAAAAATGAAAATGAGAAAACAATGGAAAAGAGACACTCAGATTCCAGTGATTGGAGTGTTTTATACTTTTTACTCTCTTTTTTTCCCAAATAATGATCGTGGGGATTTTTTTTTTCTCTTTTAATTTTTATCATTTCCAACCCTTTCTCTTCTCCATGCTTTAATGAAAAAAAAAAAATACAGCTATGTCCCATCCCTACCTGGAACAAGGGGCTGCTGTGCTAGAAATCTGATGGAAAGCAGACGGCATCTTCCTCTAGGTTTAAAATGTGTAAATGCTACCGTATCAAACAATAGTAACTTGCACTTTTTAAAATATAGAGTAATATCTTTGTGTGTGTGTTCTTATCATCAGGATTACAGAGTCTCAGAAATGCCTTTATTCGATTACCATTTAGAGGTTTTCCTAGAGGGTGATTCTGAGAATGATCTATTTGAACAGAATATCTCTTTCGTCAAATGATACTTGAAAATGTTGTTCTCTGGGCCATTCACCCTTTCACAAGGATCTATGTGATCAGTTCCTGCTTGAGTTTAGTGCTAGGAAAATGTTTTACAGAAGTGGATTAATTTGTAAGCACTCTTAAAAAAAAAAAAACACCACTCTTTAGCCCCACAGCATGGACAAGAACTCTTTTTTTTTTTTTTTTTCTGTTATCCTGGAGTCTCCAGGGAGCTTTGAGCCAAAGTCATTGCCTATTTGACTATAATCAGCACTGAACGTCTCTACTTTCTGTTTCCTTCAGGTTATCTGTGTCCTGTAGTTTTAATGCTTTGATTTTTTTTCTTGAAGTTTTCTCAGAAGTAGATAGGTACAGAAACTGAAAATAAACACGTGAAGAAAAGGATTTTGTTACACAACAGAACATACTAATTTTTTTATAAAGATGCAAACTATCAAAATGAGCAGAAAATGAGAAAAATCAAAGTGTTCCTCCACCCAGATCTGTTTCCTAGAAGTAACCTGGTTTGGGCTATATTTTTTTATATCTTTTATATCTTTTATAAAAGATATCTTATATATCTTTTATATCTTATTTCCTTTTCTTGAAAAGGAAAGACATTTGAAACATTTGTTTTTAACACTGAATTTAATGTAGTCTTCAAATTTTAAACTTTTTTTAAAACTTTATTGTTTTTAAAACAGAGTGTGACACCCTGGTGTGTGTGATTGCTCACAACTCCACACAAGTGGACACAGGAAGGTTCAGGTGTGTTTTCCAAAAGTCAAAGAATTATGTTCTGTGTGGCAGATGAACTGATATTTTACATCTAGATCAAGAAAGTACCCACATTCAAACACTTACTCAAACTCTCTCAAAGACTCTGAGCTGCTTAGATTGGCAAATTCAAATGAAACCCTTGGGAAAACATAAAGGAGAAGCCCTCAATTGTTGTTTCTGTGTTTGATTGCGGTGTGTTTATGTTTTGCTTTGATTTTGTTTTTTCCTCTGGTAGGATGGACCTTGCTTGTATCCTGATAGCTCAGACATGTGACAAAAAGCAGTGCTTTCCAAAGGCTGCTTTGGATAAGTGTTTCTGTTGCCTCTTTTCTCAACAGGAAGCTCTAATTGACTCCTGGAAAAGAGTGGACACAGCCTCTAAAACTTAACTCCCCACACTTTCTGCTTAAAAAAATAAAAAGGGAGGGCTTCCCTGGTGGCGCAGTGGTTGAGAGTCCACTTGCCAATGCGGGGGACACCGGTTCGTGCTCCGGTCCGGGAAAATCCCACATGCCGCGGAGCGGCTGGGCCCGTGGGCCATGGCCGCTGAGCCTGCGCATCCGGAGCCTGTGCTCCACCACGGGAGAGGCCACAACAGTGAGAGGTCCGCGTACCGCAAATAAATAAATAAATAATAAAAAGAGAGAAATCAACCATTTTTTACTAATGAAGAAGTGGTAGAATTGTTAGTGATTTTAGTTTTAGAAGATATAAAGACAACTTGGATGTATATCACGCTTCACATTATGAAAATTCTTGGAGTCAAGTTTGAAAGCTTAAAAAAAATTAAAATTAACCTCATAAGCATAATAAAGTTACCAAAGTGTTATATAAATATTCGTATATAAAATGACCTGAATTTTAAAAAATTCTTTCCAGAAATCGTAAGGGGAATTTAACAGAATTATTTGTTATATTCATGGCTTTCTTTTAGATCTAGTACTTATAGGCAAAGAATATGTTTGCAATTTGCCAAAAAGGCATAACAATATTATTTCAAAATAATAGAAAAACTCGAGGCTCGAGGTAGGATAATATTATTTAAATGACTATTGATGATTTAAAGTTATTTTCAATGAAAAGAGAGGGTGTTTCCCCTGTTAAAACAAGAAATTATTTGATAGTTCATTTATCCTATCTGCAATCAAGCTGAAAAAGTCTACGTTGCTTATAAAAGAGGCGTTCATTTATTTTAAAGTCTACCTTCTTTTTAGGATACTTATTTAACAAAAGGATTTTAAAAATCCGTTGGAAGCCGGATGGACACACTGCACAGGATGACTAAAAATGGGGTTAGGATATCCTATGTACTAACAGGAAATAAACACCCCAAATCAAGAGTTTTTATAAAATATAAGAAAAGGTAAAAAAAAAAATTCATTTTAAGTACTCATGTGAATACTGCATAATTCTCATTTGTCACAATCTCTTTTTCATATGATATTTGATATTAGTTTCAGGTTATGATCAGGAATAGTACTACTCTGCCATGATTAAGAAAAACTTCCTCCAAACATAAAATCTGAGAAAACACACACACACACGCACACGCACACACACACATACACACACACACACACACCTTAAAAGCAATGTTTTCTTTTACATTCAAGTTTTAAAGTTTTGTATGAGAGGAATTTCAAAAATACATTTGACTTTTAAAATTTAGCATATTTCACTCTGAAAAATTGTATCCTTTTAGAGTGAATGGTTAAACCAACTGCAGTATATCTACGGCATGGACTATCACTCAGAAGTAAAAAGGGAGGAGCTATTGATGCAGGCAACAACTTGGATGGATCTCAAGGGAATTATGCTGCGTGGAAAAGCCAATCCCTAAAGTTTGTATTCTATATGATTCCATTTCTATAATATTTTTGAAATGACGAAATTACAGAAATGGAAATTATAGAAACGGAGGACAGATGGGCAGTTGTCAGGGGTTAAGGAGGGGAGAGAGGGAGGGAGAGAAGTGGGTGTGCCTATAACAGGGCAATGGAGGGATCCTTTCAGTGATGGAAAATTCCTGTATCTTGACGGAAGTGGTGGATATTTGAACCTACAAAAGTGATACAATTGTATAAAACAAAAAACACACACAAAAAAAGGAGTTCAAGTAAAACTGGGGAAATCTGAACAAACCTGTGGATTGTATCGAGATCAATATCTTGGTTGTGATGTTGTACTATAATTTTGCAAGATACTACCATGGGGGAAACTGAGAAAAGAGTACATGGAATTTCTCTGTCTTACTTCTTACAACTGCATATGAATCTACAATTATTTCAAAATAAAAGATGTAATTTCTTAAAAAGTTTTGTTGTTTTAGGATTGTGCCTTCTAACCTGAATTAAAACAATGTATTGCCTCTCAGAATAAAAATATTAGTAAGACATATGTGCTGGGAAAATACATAATATTCCCGCATGCCCTGCAACTTTCACTCATCCTAAGGACACCCTTGATGGGGTTCCATAGGCCTTTAACTTTTGGAACAAAACAAGTCTGACAGACCTGAACTCCAAAAAGCTTCTAAACACTCAGAAGCCGCAGGTGATGCCACGCTTCTCCTGGTCCCATTAGATGCACAGAGAAACCCTTTCAGATACCCCAGAATGAAGTTCTCATCTTGTTACCACATATAAAACTATCAAGCGTCAGAAAGCACACATTATCTAAAACATTTTTTCCTTCTATGGACTTTCCTCTCTCCACAGCAGGCATTTTTGTTTATAGATGGGACCGAAAGAAAAGCTCCCCCTCGCACAGCCTGTGTTCTCTGTTCTTGGCGTGTTGCATGTGTAGGAAGCTTGCCTACCAGCTTTGTGCCCTTGTCCATCATGGTCCACAAATAGCTGTACACTTCTATGCCCAACTTAAGTAGCCCTTTTTGTCCCACGCTGTGAAAAGGTCCAAGAAAACAATTGTTTGGAAGAGCTCTGAGCTCCCTTAGTTGTAAAGCCCTTAGTTCCTCCTTGCTATGCTTTATAACTATGTTGGGATTCTCCAAACCAGATGGTCTCACAGGGGAAGCTGTTAACAACTTCTCTAGGAAGAAATAACTCTTGCTGTTTCTAAAGTCAAATACTTTGGCCATTAACACACTGAATAGTTCTCCTAATACAACTCTTTCTATGCCAGAACCTGTCCAACTCTTGGCTCTGGATTGGTTTTCACTGTCATTTACTCATGTTCTTTCCTCCTTTCCCCTGCTTTTATCTCCCAGAAGGCATGCCTGCTTCCCTTTATCTTTTCCCCTTCAAGCCTGTTTAGCCCACGCATCTCCATAGCCACTAATTCAACAGGTCTCTCCAGGGAGGATGCCACCTCCTCTTCCTTGTCAGAGATGAAGCCTAGGAAACAGGACTGCTTTTTGCTGTTGTCGGAGATGAGCTACTGAAGGAGAGAGTTGCCAAGAGTTGCCAAGATCCTGTGGACAAGTTGATGCAAGAAATGTTAATGCTCTTATCTGTTTAGAGAAGGCACAGTTCACTCCTTGATAGGGATAATTAGCCCTTTGTCTCCCAATAAAGCCAGGTTGAATTAGGATCCTCAAGCAACTTCATAATTCCAAGGGGACTTTGGAATTATGAAAAATAATTTTGAAGCTTTCTTTTCTTTGTTTTGCCTGCAATAATAGTTTTTTGGAGAAAAACTGTTAAAAAAAAAAAAACCCTTCTTGACGTCATTTAAAATGAGGTGGGGGGAGGCTCATGCTCTACTCTGTTGGTGATTCAGACTCAGCACTCCCTGCAGGTGAGGTTTGAAGATGTTCACTGGTCTCCAGGCTCTGTCACCTCTCTACATATTTGTGGGTCCCGTGGCTCCATCAGAAGTTTGGAGGTCAACATACGCACATCCTATTGGGGGGCAGTGTTGGTCACTCATTTTCCCCATTGGTTAAAAAGACTCGCTTCAAGATCTTCCCTGGTGGCGCGGTGGTTGGGAGTCCGCCTGCCGATGCAGGGGACGCGGGTTTGTGCCCCGGTCCGGGAAAATCCCACATGCCGCGGAGCGGCTGGGTCCGTGAGCCATGGCCGCTGAGCCTGCGCGTCCGGAGCCTGTGCTCCGCAACGGGAGAGGCCACAGCAGTGAGAGGCCCGCGTACCGCAAAAAAAAGGACTCTCCTCTCTCCCTTGCTTCCCCATCCACACCTATGGGTGGCAGGTGTGGAGACACTTCGTCCGGGTCAGACGAAGAGCAGAGGAGCTCACCGTGGGAGCCAGCTGGATCTGGCATGGACCTTCAGTCCAGCACTAGATCCAGGCTGGAAGGCCAGCCCCTGCTCACAGACTGCCTGCTCCAGACTTGGAGTCCTTCTGGCCCCCCTCGTCATCAGCACCCTCATTAAAGGTGTTCTGACTTGGAGACCCTATTCCTGCCCCTCTCCCACTCTCCCTGCCAGCCTCCCTGGGCTTCATGAGAAAACGGCTGGACAATTGAAATTTGTATTTTATTTCCTAGCTCTGCTTTCCACTCTTAATATCCACAAAATTGTAAAAGAAAAGAAACGGGGGCGGGGAGGAATTATTTCCAGTAAGATTTTGTGCATTTTAGGGCATTTTGGTGACACGGGAAACACAAACATCCATCATCCTGGGCTTCAGAGACCTAATTAAAACAGTCAGTCTGTGTGAAACAAAACACTGGCTTCTGCTCATGTCAATTCAGTGGTCTCAGAAAGTCAACCCCTCATCCCCAAGTCTCAGTTTCTCCTTTTGGAAAATAAGGAAATTGAAACACATGATTTCCAAGGTTACTTTCAGAGCTAACATTCTTAGAAAATATAAATGAATTCTTCCAAAGAAGAGGGTTAAGATGAAGTTCCTGAGACATTCAATGTCATTTTAAAGGAATTAGCAAATTTGTGTATTAAAAAAAAAACCAGATTCAGATACTAAGAGTCCTTCGATCTGAAAATTTCTATCCAAGGACTAACAACTACAAGGCTGCATAGAGAAGTAAAAGTGATCACAGTATAGAAGACTGACTACTGAATATTACAATATTTTTCTTCAATTGAACATCCTTCCAGGTATAAGAGTAAGACCAACTCACACCTATCACATTAATATTGTTTAGGTCAGTCTCTCTCTGATGGTGACAATGCTGAGAATATCTAACAATACAAGGACAAACAAATTGTCTACAAAGTAAGTATGAATTGTCAAAGAAAAAAAAGAAAGGAAGAAAAAGGTCAGCCCTGATTTTTAAAAAAATCACATTAACCTATCATTCTAGAACAATTTTGGCAGAGCTCCTACCACTAAAAATGACAGCTGAGTTATGCTTTGTTCTGAAAATCTGCATGTGATTATTACCTAAACGATTAAGTTTGGTTAAATTGTAGTTTATGTCTTTAGTATTAAGTTCCAATTAAACTTGCTTCTCTCATTATTTGGTAAAAAAATTTGGTTTCTGTTTTAAGTGGATTTATTTTAAGCGGTGCTTCCTGGGCCCCCCTCCTCCTGCATCAATCGCAGGGCAATGAGAATTCATTGAACTTACTAAGGAAGAACAATAGAATGTGCCGACTTAGAGTGGCTGATAAGCTCAAAGAAATCTCCAGGCAAAGTGCGTCACCTAAAACTTGCTCTGCAGCATCAACAAGAAAGGGGTTTAGGCCAGCACTCTGGTGGGAAGAGAGCTCCAGGGGACTTGTCTTAAATCCTGTTTCGATAACAACAGGCATTGTTTACTGAGGACTTGTGCTTCAGAGCTTACAAACACCATCTCTTTTAATCCTCAGGATAATCTTATGAGATAGCTACAATTATGGCCCCAGTTTCACAAAGAAGCCAGCATAGAGCTGTCCCGAATTCACACATCCACTAAGAGGCTAAGGGAGATATAACTCAGGCTCCAGAGCCCCTTCTTGTCTGAATCAATGTTTCCTAAACTACACAGAGCTGCTAGAGGGGGGCCAGAGGCTTGGGTCCTTTTGAAAAGCTCCCAGATGATGCTGCCATGCAGCCACAGGAGAGAACCACTGACTCAGAGCATACAAATTTCTGGGGATCTTGTTAAAATGATATTTCTGGTCCAGAATTCTGTGATTCTGTAGATCTAATAAACTCCCAGGAGAAACTGATGCTACTGGTCCTGGATCTCACTCTGAGGAGCAATTAGAAGGTCTCTCAATTTGGGGATGGTTTTGAAGGAGCTAATAAAAGTTCTGGGAGGGTTAATCCCGCACCTTATCTTCAAGCCACCCCTCGGTGGCATACCTACAAGGGATCCTTGAAAACCCACCCTCAGCCAATTTTCCACAAGTAGGTGCCTCTCTCCCTTCCTGTGATAGGGGAAATAAAGGAAAAGTTAATCTTTCATATCTTGAGCCATGGAGATGCCAACTTGATACAGGAGGAATGAAAAGGAAAGTCACCTCAAGATGTCCTCCCTATTCTTTTCCCATGCAGTTGGGGTTCTTATCATCAACCTGAGGGGCTGCCAACGGGGACTCAGGACTAAGGAAGCACTGTCTTTCCTGGCACTTCAAGGACAAATCTCTACTTTCCAAAGGGACCCTGAGGGCATTTTATTTTCTTCCTGAACTCCAGGATCAGTGCCCCTGGGGAAGAAATAGATAACTGGTGCCTGGAAGAAACCCAAAGCTCGTGGAGGAATATTGCAACCCTCCTCCCTCCAGCTCACCTGCCCTTAAATTAGTCCGGTCTCCCTGAGAAGCACACGTTGCTGTTATTAAATAACTATTATTGTTTAACAGTAACTGAATGCATTGTGTACAGAAAAGATACAGTCAGTACCAGATGGACCTAAAATCAAAATGATACAAACAGGCACCAAACAGACACACTGAGAAAGCCCGTGTGCCAGTGGATTACATAAGGCTAAGGTAGTGGCGGATGGTGAGGACCGCAAGATGTTTATCATCAGGACGATATCTGGGTAAAGAAGGAGTTATGCAGTTGAAGTGGATGTGAAGAGTCATGTATATATTTGAGGGCTGGAGAGACAAAGCTCAAATCCTGGAGAACTCAAAGCATTTGGCTTCTGCCACTTTCAGAGGGATGCGTGTAGGACCGCGCCTGCGCGTGAGAGTCTGTGTGCAGATTTAAAAGGGAGTGTTGAAGAGGGAGCTATTTAAAGGTAATAGGGATAATACCATATTTCCTTTCGTTATGTCGAATTCTACGTGGAACTGGATTACACACCTTCAGCATCTTTGCCATGACGCTTGGACTGTTTCACTTACCAAGAGCAAGCCCCGAAGTCCCTGTAGAATGTGTCGCAGAGGGACCCAGGGAAAGAACGGCACTGCACAGCGCTCCCACTCTGCAAACTCCTCTAGGTCCTAAAAAAAGTACAGTCCTGGGCAGGAAGCTGTCTTCTCTCTCCAGAGGTTAAACTGTAAGTGGTTTATTCTTTGTTTCTTCTGCATTGTTCTGTGTTAGTTGGAAGGTTGCTGAAGCCTTAGCTGCTGGCAAGACATTAGAGGTGGCCCTGCAGTTTGAGGCCTCTGGCACTGCAATCACCCAGCTAGTGGCCTCCTGTCCCACATCTTCCCTCTCACCAAACCTACACCCGTCTGCCACACGTGGGACCCTGCCACGGGGATGTCAGACCTGTCCTGAGCCACCTTGCTTTGAGGAATGGTCCCTCTGCCATACCCAGTTTGATTGGTTCCACCTTCTTAGCATCCCTCACCCCCAAAGAGCATCCTGGAGCAGAATCTATGACTCACATGGACCGAGAGCCACTGTCCTGAGCCCTCTAAGGGCAGATCATGAAGGACAAGTGGAGCACACACGTCCAGAGAAATGCTCCAGGATGCCTTCTAGGAATTTAATGGCATCCAAAGGAAAAGTTAGGCCCTCTGGACTCTATAATAGAGTTGGTAAAAACCAAACCAACATTTTAAAGAATCCTAACCTCTTCCACCCACCGCTACATTCTAAACTCTCATTAAGATGACATCTTGCTCCAGAAAAGATTCCAGTTGGCATTGTGAGATATTTCTTTTTAAAAACTACTTAAATATCTGATGTGTGAAAAATATTGAATTAAATTTGCCATTTGTAATCGGAACTAACATTAAGCAGGGTTTGTCAACAAGGTTGACAATTTCTTGGGTAAAAGAAAAAAGTATGCTTCCAGGTAAATTTTAGATTTTAAAAAACCTGAGACAAGAGTTGACTTTGTGAAGAAGCAGTTGCCTCTGTTGTGTTGTCCAGAGGAGCCTGCTCTTACTCACCATGGGTCTGATTGTATAATTGGTGTCTTTTCCACCAGACTGTGGGCTCCGCAGTATGAAGAATGGGGGAGTGTGTCTGTTTTGTTCACTGTATTATCCCTGGCACCCAGCTCAGAACTTGGCACCGCAGTAGGGTTCTAATAGCATTTGTTGAACAAACTAATTCTATACCGGACTCCTGGGAAAGTCCACCCATTGCATTAAAGGTGGGGGGCAGGGAGCTCTAATGCTTTCAAATTGATTTATTTAACTCTACTCAGAGAAAAGCATTCCTTTCACTCAGCATTCCAACTCTGGTTGAATATACAGATCTTAGTCATAGCGGCTAATATTAACTGAGGGTTTACAATTGTATAGGTTATATTCTTGGATCCTGATGACACCTTTTTAGGTAGATAGGTGTTTTACAGATGACAACAGTGAGGTCAAATTGTTGCCTAAGATCACAGCACCAACAAGAAGTAGAGCCAGGATTCAAGCCCAGGCCATATGGCCCCACTTCACTGTTGATGTGATTCTGCAAACCCATTCCTGGGAAAGAATACTTTGGGTTTGGATGATGAAGACAAACCATCTGCTTCCCCTAAATTGTACATTTTTAATTTAAAATCCAAAGCCACCGGGCTCCCAAATCAGGATCTACTGGATTCAAATCCTAGATCAGAACATGTGACTTCAGGCAAATTACTTAACCACTTTGAGGGCTGAAAAAACACCGATCTTCTAGAGACGATGTGTGGAAAACATGGTAGGCACACAACTAATGCTTATGAAGTACACTTTGTATCACTGTTGTAGTGAAGAGAACACAGGGCGACCTAGTAGGCTTTTCCCTTCTTCCCTCTTCATACACACTGGGAAGAGTACAGAGTTTATGTCCATGTCATGGGGATGAAAGATATTTATGGACAAACAAAGGCATTTACCAACAGGAAACAAAGAGAAGGGCATGGGTCCGTGATCTGCATAAATACAGACAGCGTACATGCTGGCAGATATTTTGTGCCTAGAAGCCGGACTACTGCAAAACGAGCCCTTCTTATTTATAGCCGAGGATGGACGTGCTGCAGGCTTTGCAACTGCGTTTTCCTCTTGCTGCTCAGAGGAATGGGGTTTCAGACCAAGTCCCAAGTTTTTAATGATAATCCACACCAAGTTTTGGATTTAACATTTCAAGGGCCCCTATGTCATGAACTAAATATGTGAAGTTCAAAAAACTGGAATGGAATTTAATTTCCAGAGGGATCAGGACCTTTTGTGAGTAACTGAGTACCTTGGGTGCATACAATGTGCACACATGTGCAGGAGAGAGATTTAAGTAGGAGGGCAGAGCGGAGGCCTCCTTAAAAAGAAAATGCTAAACACAATTCTGAGAACAAGCGGTCCCCTATATTCCTTGAGCTGGAAAGAATTGGGCATACAGGTATGTTTACAAAGACGGGGCTCATTGAAGAGATTTTAAAGACTAAAAAAATTTTCAATGGGAAATAATGCCTTCCCCTCCCCCTCCTTCCCCTCCTCTCCCTCCTCTCTCTATCTCTCTCTGTCTCTATCTTTCTCTGCTCATGCACACATACATGTGTACACACACACACACACACACACACACGCAAATGCTGTACCATCAAGGATACCATCCTCAAGGCTGCTGGCTGGCTTCTATGGGTGGTCACTTCCCAAAGAATGTGGTCTTTTGGGTTCCCCTGTAGGAGGCCTCTGGTGCTCTCTCCTGGCCTCTGGTCTGCTTTCTGCTGGTCGCTTTTACTCTCACATTCTCTCCATTGAAGCCCTTTCCTGACTTATACTGACAGCCTGAAATCCTACAAATTTGAAGCTTCCACACTGTTTCCATAGTAAACACATAATGCATTATTTAATTTCTTCTTAAACTATAAAAATATTTCCTTAAAAACAATTGTAACAGGAACTTGGCTACATTTTGCAATGGGAAATAAAGTGGCCAAGGAAAACCTCAATAAAAACTCTGGGAAAGCACACAAATTAGTCCTTTCATTTACATTTTTGTTTCCTTACAAAAACCTTCACCTTCATAACTTTTGAATTAGCACAGAAAGCCAACACACAGAAATCATTTTGAAACAGCAAGTGAGTCATACAGAAATTACAGACAGATCTAGATAATTTGAATTGTTTCTGTCTTACTTTTCCCTTTATTTAAAATACTATGTTGTTAAGAAAGTTAAAAGACAACTAATAGAAGGGGAGAAAATATTTGGAAATCCTGTTTGATAAGGGACTGGTATCCAGAATACATAAAGAGTTCTTATAACTCAATAACAAAGAGACAATTCCATTTGAAAATGGGCAAAGGATTTGAATAGACATTTCTCCAATGAAGACACACAATGGTCAATAAGTGCATGAAAATATGACCAACATAATTAGCCATCAGGAAAATACAACCACTTCATAGCCTCCTGGGTGGCTATAATAAAAAAGACAGACAGTAGTAAGTGTCAGTCAGGCTGTGGAGAAATTGGGATCCTGATACAGTGCTGCTGGGAATGTAAAATTGTGCAGCCACTTTGCAAAATAGTTTGGCAGTTCCTCAAAATGTTAAACATAGAATTACCTTATGACCTAGCAATTCCACTCCTAGGTATCTACCCAAGAGAAATGACATATACACCCACACAAAAGCTTATGCGTGAATGTTCATAGTGGCATTATTCATAAGAGCCAAAAAGTGGAAACAATCCAGGTGTTCATCAACTCATGAATAGATAAATAAAATGTGATGTAAATAAAATGTGATTATTATTCGTCCATGAAAAGGAAAGGTATATGCTACAACATGGGTAAACCTTGAAAGCATTAGTGAAAGAAATTGTTCACAAAAGAACTCATATATGATATGATTCCATTTATATAAAGTGTTGAGAATAAGCAAATCTATAAAGACAGAAAATAGATTTGTGTTTGCCTAGGGCTGGGGTGGGGAGAGTGCGGAGTGACTGCTAATGGGGGTGATGAAAATGTTCTAAAATTAGATCATGGGAGATGGTTGCACAACTCTGAATACGCTAACACCATTAAATCATATACTTCAAATGGGTGAATTTTGCAGTATGTAAATTATATTTCAATAAATGCATTTAAAGTATAATAGTAATACCATGTTAACATTTCATAACTCTGTGCTAAACACCTTAATTTAGCATTTTGTCCATAACACACCTCAGTATACCTGTTAAACTGTTTCTATCCCTAATGGCAGAAACAATTGTATATTTTGACATTAACGTTTGAAAGTAGTGACAATGGTTAGTAGTTAAACTTTTCCACTTTTCTCAATGTAAATACTAGGAAATGCCATCAGACAAAGAACAGAACTCATTTTCTTTGGACAGCAGCAAAGGATATACTTTCCAAAGTCTTTCCCTCTGAAGAACGTTAAACATTTTTTTAAAAAAGCAATTCTTTTGAAAATTAGAAACACCCCTTAAGTGTTTTCCAAAGTTTTCAAATAAACACACTCTAACAATTCTTTTACTTTCTCAGGCATCAGCTAAATACTTTAAATGGGGGTTTATTTGTGTTATTTCCCCACCTCACCTCCCAGGGCCTTGCATGCAGGTGGTGCCTTATAAGTGTTTGTTAAGAAAGCCTATGACAAAGTTAAGTGCCACCTGCCATACAGGGTAGTAGAACTGCTGGTTACACTATCTCCACCGGATTCACAGAGAAAATATTGAATGTTTTTCATGCATTTGCTCCAAGTGTGAGAGAGACCATGTCTTGTCCTGTTCTTTCTCCAGATTTCAGTTCAATATGTGCTGATCTATGGCACATCCGGAACATGCAAGGGCATGTGGCAGGTGATTTTCAGGGAAAAAATATGAGGAAAGTGGTACCCATCCTCATGGCACCTTCAGCCTACGTGGGGAAGATGAGCTGGTGCACAGATACAACTGAGAGCAGGACCTGAGTCCACATAGGGTGGGCGTCCTGAGTAGTGTGGAACTGGGAGAAGGCAGCAGAGGGAATGAGGGGTGAAGAGTGTTCTTCCAGTCAAGAGGGACATCATGGATAAAACTTGGAGCTGAAAAGGGAAAGACAAACCTGGGAGAAGAGTCTGGGAAATGATGGAGATATCTCAGGGAAGCAACAATCCCCATTTTCAGTGCAACTGTGTGAGCAGCCTTGCTGGAAAGGGGTGCAGAGGGAGTCAAGAGCATCTGTGAAATACAGACTTGGGGTGTATATAGTCACTTTGGCTGCTGATTCCAAGGGATGCCTCTCTTCACACGTGAGCTTAGAGAGGGGATGTGAAAGCACCCATGTTAGAGGAGAGCCTGATGCCCAGCAGCAGGTGGTTCTGCATGGCCGGGACTGGAGAGGACCAGTAGCTTAGGTCTAAAGTGCTGTACACATGCTTGCTGCTGTTATACAGGGTCACAATGAATGATTTATGGAAACATCGCATCATGGTCCAAACAGAAACAGAAAGTTTCTACAGTGTTTGGAAGTTTGGGAGAGGCTTGAGAACACAGAAATGGCAATTTATACATGACGTGTAAGGAGCAGCAAAGACTCAGAGGATGCAGGCAGCAATAATTCCATCTTCTAGGGATCCCAGGCAGGGCAAGAAAGTTAGTGGGCATCCCAGCCTCTGTTTCTCTCACCCCTTGACCAGGGCACCTCCCATGTGAGTTTTCAGTAGGTACTTCAACTATTGAGTAGGTGAGTGAGCTTCTTGGGGGTGGGAAAGGACCCCCTTTGAGGTGCAAAATGTCTCAGGAGGAGAGTCCTTCTTCCTCATTCATTTGTTACTAGAAGAAAGCATTGTCTCCTCCTGCAATTGAGGGAACTGTCTAGAGCTTCTCACACACTAATGGATGAAGGATTTTCTCATCACCACTGAGAGAAAGTCAAGTGAGGTGGTGGAGATAGTTTGGGAACCATGGGGGGCATATCTCTGATCCCCCACTATAAGGCCCTGTGTAAACCTCTCCTCCTCTAGAGCCTCCCCCACCCCCATCCCCACTACCCCCACCAGGAAGATGGCCCATCCTTCTCTCGCTGCCCTCACCAGATTCGCTCCTAATTGCTAGTCTTTCCTTTGACCAGAAGACAGAGGTTGCCCAGCCATCATCTTTGTGTTTCTAGCTTTTAGAACTATGCCAGCAAATGGCAGCCTCCCAATAAATGTTTGCTGAGTGGAAAACCAACTGTCTCTTTGATACCTAATTGTAATTCCGCATGGAAAAGTCACCACTGAAATCTTTTGTCCTTGCATTTTATTTTATTTTTGAACATTGTCTTATTTTCTTCTTTGCCTTCACTGGGGTCTACCTGGGCAGAAGAGCCTGGTGCCTAGCTAGGGACCTGCCCCCTTGGCTGTGGCCTTTGAGAGAGTAAAAAATATATCACGGGACTTCCCTGGCACTCCAGTGGTTAAGACTCTACGCTTCCACTGCAAGGGCCGCGGGTTCGATCACTGGTGGGGGAACTAGGATCGCACGGTGCGGCCAAAAAGAAAAAAAAAGTGTCAGGACGTAGGGGGACCCAAAGATCATCTGGTCTAACCTCTTAATTTTGTGGATGAGGAAACACAACTCTCCCAAGTAACCTTGATTTAACCCTCCTCCTGATTCCTGCCCAGGTCTCTTAGTGAGATCTTTTTATATATAGGAGTAGATAAGATATTGGATAGGAATGGATTTCTCCAACTGCCTGGGTGACATAAGCATGATCACCTCTAGAAGCAGGAGGCCTTGGTTTGAGTCCCAGCCCCTCTGCAGCTTTGAACAACTCAGGTAAATTTCCAACTGCAGTCTGTTCATTTAGAAAATGGACAAGTATGATCATTATTATTATAATTATTATAATGTCTTCGTCACAGAACTATTGTGAGACATTTTATCTGAAGTCTCTTTGAAATATGTAAACGTCTTTTAAATGTTAGTTATTGTTATTTTTGTTCTTGTTCTCAGTTAAGTCCAAGGCTGTCTGAGAAGGGAGAATACATCTTACAGTTTGGCAGTGACTTTTGTAAATGTGGGATGGGAACTCAGAGGATGCCTAGGATCATTTGATTTGCAAAGACTTCCTGAGAGTGTGGCTGGATTCACACCCACTTGGAAATTGCCAGGTGGTGGCTGATCTGGTTGCACAGAAGCCCAAAGCAAGGGGTTCTGAAACTCTGGGGCCACCCGAGTGATACCAAGCATGTCCTTCTGGCCCAGGTCCAGACCTTTTCCTCATCCAGAAGGGAGAGACGTAACCGTTGCCTCAATGCCCACCTGCAAGGATGGACTTGGGTATGTTTATATGCTTAGGGAGCATAGGACACCATCTCCCTAGGTTCTTGAATATTAGCAGAAGCTTTTCAAGGATGAATTCTGCAAATCAGGACTGCATATGTGAATAGAATGAAGACAGTCAGGTGAATTTAGAGTACCTTGGAAGGCTGCAAAAATGATTCCTTCCAGTAACGTGGGCCCTTGCAGTTCATCTGAAATCCATTTTAGCTCATCCCTCCAGGACAAGAACACTCTGGGTCAAGTGTCTGGGGCCGAGGTCAACTGTGTCTCCCATTCACATTCCCATGGCCAGATTTTTCTACTCTGCTGGACAGCAAGGTCCCCTTCTGTCACTACTGTGGGTGACAACCAGGAGAGAAAACAAGAGTGGTTATGAATGAGGTCATGGCCCCGGGAGGCCAACGAGCCACTCTTACTCCCACCTTCCCCCCACTGGGAGAATATACGAACTCATAGGACCCAGGCCCTGCTTCTTGGCACCTGAGTTTTTCTTTTCCGTCATGAATCATCTGCCCAGTTTTCTCAAGCTTGCATCGTTTATAAATTAACAGATTCAGTGGCTGAGATGTACGTTGAGTTTTCTGGGTTTATATCCTATCCTTCAAGTGTTCTTACAGTTTCCTTTCTTTGAGTCATATGCTCTTTAATTTTACATCATGGAAAAAATTAGACATGACCCCAGAGAACGAAGACTGCCATCTCATCCCTGGCTTAGCACCTGCTGGCAGAACAAAAAAGGACGCTGTTCTCCTTGCATCTATTTTTTATATAACCATTTATAACTGTTTCCCCCCAAATCCAAAAGCCACGCACGCTCAGTTCGCACACTTACTCCTTCACCAACAGATTCAGCTGTTGTTCATTGTGTGCCAAGCCCTGTTCTAGGCACTGGAGGAGCGGCAGTGAGCTTAAAGGGACAAAAATCCCTGCCCTCACTAAGCTTTTATTCTTCAAACGCTACACGGGACAACTAAAATTCAGGGGACGTGAAATTAATGGAGACGTCACCCTTAATTTCAACTGCTAATGGTTTAGAAATATCCTTCAAGTGCCTTTTTTTAAATGTCTTCATTTTAAAACCTTAATTATTAAAAAAGGTAATATATTCCATTCTCTCTACTTTTCTGTATATTTGAAAATTTTTAATAATAAAAAAATTTTAAGTAAGTAATACAGGTAGCTGGGTCCTCTCCACCTGTGCCTATTCCCCAGAGGAAGGCAGTTTCCCCTCCCTGCCTCCTTCCTTTCCTTCCAGAGTGAGTCTGCAGATGTGCAAGCATACTTCTGTGCCTGCTTGGTTTCCTACCTGTGAATCCTAAGATGTTGGCCCCCTGGACATGACCTGCCCCACCACAGATGATTTGGGTGAAGGGGACAGGGGGAGCCCTTCCTCGGGGCTGTGCCCCCTCTGCTCCATGAGAACTTGGCCAGTGTCCATGACCTAGCCCAAGGCTGAGAAGACCAGTATGAGCACCTCCCACCACCATCGTGCAGTCTGAGCACACACCACCACCTCTTTGAGCCCCAGTTTTCTTTTTGGTGATGAGTGCACGGCACTCTGCCTGGTCTCACGAAGATCATTGTGGGATCAGGTGGGTTGGGACAGAGTTCTACTTGCAGTGCATTTCTGTGGCAGAAAATGGTCCTAGACCAGAGGTCGCCCCCCTTGGTGGCATATTACGATCACCTGGGGAGATTATATATTTCATGTACACACACACACACACACACCTTGATTCCTCACCTGGACCAATTAAATCAACCTTGCTGGAGCAGGAGCCCAGCATCGGCAGTTATAAAGCTGTCCAGGTGGTTCCAGCAGGCAGCCGGGCTGTGGGCCAGGACTCAGGAGCACGCTGGCCCTTGGCAGTTTGTAGAGGAGTTCGTATAGACAGGGGTGGTGATTAAATAGTAGTGTGTGGGCTATTTTTGCAATTCCAGTTTCGGAAGACATGGTTGTCACAAGGTTTGTGTCTAGGATCATGGGTGTTTAATAAAAGTTTGAACCCAAAGTGCTGAAACTTTGGCTGGAAGGGGCACCAGCTGGGTGCTGGTGACAGAGGGACATTAAACTTGCTGTAAACTGATGATTTGAGCATTTTACCCCAAGTGGGTTGTACTCTGATAGAAGCACTAGAAATTACACAGACACACACACACACACACACACACACACACTCACACAGATTGCCACAAAAAGGTTAACAGTAGTCATCTCTTAGGTGGTTAGATTTTGAGCTCTTCGGGTTTTTTCCTTTGTACTTTACATCGTTCGAATATTTTACTGTGAGTAGGTATCCCTTTACAAAAATAATAAATTGTTAAAAAGAAAGTCAATGGAGAAGAAAGATAGGGCACAGAAAGAGAGAGGCAGAGAGGAGAGACATTTTATCATTCGTCAGGATAGCTCTGCTGGTGTCTCACATTCATTACAAAGCAAACGGATTATTTGCTTCTTATGGAACGGCAGTTCCCTAGCAAGTCTTCCAGCCTGGTCCCTGGTAATAGCCTTCAGTCCTCAGCTTGAATGTCCTTCCCAAGTCCTGGGACCCTGACCTCTGCTCCCAGCCTTCCTGAAACAGTGGCTACCAAGACCTTTCCTGAACTTGGCCGAGGCGAAGGCTTCATTCTACGTTAAGCTGGAGCATAGGTGGCTTGCATGGAGCACCAGGCATCTGTCCTGGGCGTTGGGAGAGGGACGGGGGAAGTCCAGGCACACACTCCTGTCTGTTGGAGGGAGGTCTCCACTGGGTGCATGCTTGAATTCCCTAATGCCCCCTTAAAATTGCCCCTGCTAGCCAGAGGCCAGGAAGGAGCAGGTGCTATCAACCCACCATGTAATCTGATAACGTGAAAAAGTAGCAATGATCACCCCACTGTAGAGAAAGTGCCCTGAAATAATTTTATTTGATTATTATTGGTGACTCTTTTGTGATTGATTGGTTGATGGAGGTGAAAGTGCAGTAGCTTTGTTATTATCTGTCAGTATATCTTATAAACTCAAAAAAAATTTTTTTTAAATACACTATTGACCATTGCCCTGTAAACAATGACCAAGGGCTCCATTTCAAGGAGGATTGTCTACAGCTGTGTCAACAGAGGTTGTATGTTCCCTACCCACTAGTGTGACTGCCCAAGACAGCTTGAGAAGTATATGTAAAAATCCCTACCCTCCAGTCCAAGAGTGGCTATGGGTTTCTCCTGCCTCCTTCAGAGTCAGAATCAATTCAGGTGGCGATGGTCCGAGCTCCTATTTTATCCACACCTACTCTGAAGTTTGTACAAGGTGGACAGAGCGCAGAGTCTGCAAGATGTGATCCCCGTCTCCCTGCCCCAGCAAAGTGAGCATCGAGGAAAGGAATTCTGTGCAGAAGTAGCTTTTTTTTTTATGCTGGCATTTGGTTCCTGTGGCTGAGCTTTTTAACCCCACTGGGATCGTACCGGCTCTTTCATTCTGGGTGAGTGCAGTGGGGCAGCACCGAATTAAGAGAGTACAGACTCTGCGTAACCTTGAGCAAGCTTGGGTCTCGAGCCTTTATCTCTGCACTGGGGATAACACATGGGAGGATAGTTTTCTCTTGGGGTCGGTGGGAGGATTCCATGAGCTGGGCCAAGTGGAAGTGCCTTGCAGCTGGCAAATCGCCGTGCAGTCGAAGATGGTTTTGATATAACGACATGCTTACTCCCTGTTCTACCCCGTCTTCTGTTCTCCACACAACCCTGGCTGCCAGTTTTGTGGTACTCCTCCTGACTTAGGGGTGCCCAGGGTGAGGATTTACTGGGCTGGAGGAGGAGAGAGAAAGTGCCAGATTATTTGTTTATATGCTTATTATTGGTCTCGTCACATTAGCATGTCAGCTTCATGAAGGCAGGAGACCATGTGTCCATTGCTGTAACTCAGCAGCTAGGATGGTGCCTAGACCCCCTTACCAACATTACAAATTATCAATATTATATCAATATTATCAGTGACATTTATAATCAATATATTATCAATTATATATCATAGAAAATAATTTCAATGATATAATGATACCAATTACATAATATTATCAATTTTATAAATTATAAGCCCCCCCATCAAGGAGGAGTTCCTGGGCCCAGAACTTTACATCAGCTATGCTTGAAGGGTCGCTGCCCTTTGCTACTTGTCACTGGAACGCTCGGATTTCAGATTTTCTTGCTTTACAGCGTCCTAGTGGTGCACAGCCCTGTCAATCACTGGTCTTGCCCTCCCCTCACCATCTGACTGAGCTAGGATGCCACACTTTACTTCTCATGGAAGTCTCCTGGAAGCTTCCAGAGCGTCCCCAGGAGCCTTTCCTTCTCTCTTAATAATTTTTTGATGAACACTAGAGAAACTTTCTACTCTACAATGATTGTCCAAAACCTTATTTTTTAAACCTGTACTGATCTTGATCCCATTTACATCATCAGATGAGCTCTCCTGCTGGCGACACATGGAGGAGATAGGAGTTCCATAAACTCGTCCTTTAGTTCAAGCTCTGCCCTCAGACCTTATCTCAGTGTTTCTTTCTTTCTGTACGAAGGTCTGGGAGCCAGATCCAAGGGACCTGGCATGAAACTGGGAGACACTGTGCCTGCCTGGCATACAGTAAGTGCCTATCACGTTTTAGTTGGATGACTGAACACATAGTAAATGAGATTTGTTCTTTCCAGAACCTGGAACTCAATAGGATGGTGATAGAGAGTGTCAGAAACTTGAAATAGGAAAAATGAAGTTGAGGTTTGGCTTGTAGTAAGAGGAGCAAGGAGGCTACCTGCTGGAAATCACAGGAGACAGCAAGGAGCTGCGGCAGAGGCAGGTGTCGACCAACCAAGAGCCAGGGCTGGTGAACTAGCTCTTTTTGTGTCCGTTGTCTGCGTCCCTTTTGTTTTCTTGTAATTTTTAAGAAAGTTCCTCGTGAAAATGCCTCCATCCTGTGGTCTTTTCTAAGATAATAGGGGGAAAGGTCTGGGAGCTGTGATGAGCCAGAGGCAAAGGAAAGGTGGGAACCCTGCCCAGGAAGGGCTGTGACCACCCAGCCTTCCGTGTCCAGGGAGTCCTGTCCTCTGTCTTTTCTTCTTATAACAAACCTGCTATGTAGTCAGGGTCAGCTACGGAGAGTTTATTGAACCCAACAGGGAGGAGAACGCTCAAAGGGAACCCACCAGGACAGCTCTCCCCTCCTATGCAAGCAGACAGCCCGTGGACCAACATATTCCACAGTGGGAAAAGACAGCCAGGATTCTCTGGGTGAGGCAGGCATTTCTCAAATAGAGGGTCCAAGATGAAAGCAGAAAAGCAGTTGCTACCACAGGACATCCTAGAGCCATTTCTCCATGGAATAGGCTGAATAATGGTCCCCAAAGATGTACAGTCTTAATCGCTGGAAACTCGCACAGTAAAAGAGTTTTGCAGATGTGATTAAATTAAGGATTTTGAGGCAATAGATCATCCAGGTGGGCCCTAAATGCAATCACAAGAGTCCTTAGAAGCGGGAGCTGAAGGAGATTTGACACAGATGGAAGGCACTGTGAGTAGAGAGGCAGAGGGTGGGAGATACAGGCAGGAGACAACGAATGCCAGCAGCAGCAGGAAGAGATAGGGACAGATTCTCCTTTAGAGCCTCCAGAGGGAACATGGCCTCTGGACACCTTGATCGTGACCCAGAGGTACTGATCTCAGGCTTTTGACCTCCAGAACCGCAAGAGAGTACATTTCTGTTGTTTGAGCCACCAAGCTTGTGGTCACAGCAGTCATGGGAAAACAGTATGATGTGTTCATTTAAGACCAAATTACAAGTTTCCTGAAGGTTTGGGACTCCGTCTGATTTGTTCCCTGTTTAATGTCTTGTCCCTGAATAATCCTGGGCCTTGGTACACGCTCAATAAATATTTGCGGAATAAATGTTGGATGTTCATGAACCTCCAAGAGGAGGGCAATAATTTGTGGTGCTTCCCAAACTTATTTATTAAAAAAACCCTTTTCCAAAAAACATCTTTTGGTAAAAGCGTTGTTCACTTTGGGAAATACTGATTTCTTTTTTGCTGAGTCTTCAGGAAGGTGTGGAGGGAGGTGTTGAAATGGTACATTGTACATGCCTGGCTCCTCAGCTGGTAACCATGTTTTCCCCCTGGGAATGGTCAACATTTTACAAAGTGTCCCATAGTCTGTGGGTGATGGGAGCGGCTTGTGGCTGTTTTGAGCTCAGATTGTGAGGAAAAATATTTATGGGCATGAATGGCTCCGATCACACATTTGTATGAACAAAAACGTGATGCTTTGAAATGTTTAAATGCTACACAGGCACTATTTATAGATTCTCCGTTGAAAAGGAGAGGCAGTCAGAAATGTCATGCTTGCTCAGCTTTACAGTAATAACACTATTTACTGCAGGGATACAAATAGGAATGCTAGCAATATTTAGCCGTGGCATCCAGCTTCCTGTTTCCAGTGCAAGCTAAAGCGGTGTTTTGTGTGTCAACTGCAAATTTTCAATTACAGCTCTCCTGAAGGGGCCGGCTTCCTTTCTGTGCACAAGAATGAGAGAATCCCTTACTCTCTTTGCCATCCCTGGCATGTTTATCCCAGGCTTTTTAAAGAAAAACGCACAAAGATAGTACTCAGATTTGTGGGCACTTTTGTTGTATGGGCGGCGGTGGATGCCGCTGTTTTTCACAATGACACACAGTGGTGGGAACCACTCCTCCCTGGGCATGTGTTGTTTTGATTTACTCACAAGATGAACTCCTGGGAAGGAGATTAAGAAACACAGGGATGAACAAGTGAAAGATCTGGGCAACAGGCAGGTGGTAGTGGCGGTGAAAGCACTTCCCGTCTCTGTTTAAGAAAGATTTTGTTGTTGTTATTCAGAGGGCTTGTTTTTCTCGCAAGAAAATATAACTGTATTGACAAATTCTAAGAAGGTCTGTAAGAGAGGGAATTACATACCCAGATGGAAGGAGGTTGCTGAGAAGCAGAATTATATTTAAATGATTAGTAATGAAAGGTCAAACTTCAAGAAATCAAAAGATGTCTAAGAGAGCTTTTTAACTCTGAGCTCACAGGATTCAAAGAATGAAATGTGTTCTCGTTTGGCTCCCTTTCCAACAGTTGAGAACATTTAGTTATGTTTTGTGATCAAGGTCACTTACAGTAATGGACAAAGTAGTTTGCATTTTCCCGGGTTCCACTGGTGAAGTCAGTCATATGGGAAGAACAATGTTCTGAGTGGATGATGGAGTAGATGATAAAGTGCTCTGTCGGGCAGCTCCTTTCTGTTAAGACCATTGAGACACCAATTAAAACACGAGGAATCTAGAAACTCTTAAGTGAGTGTATAAAAGCTTGAGAGAGAAAGAGACGAACCTTCTTAGGAGCTATGTAAAAAGGAAGAGAGTAAACACTTTAAAAGTATGTGAAAACCTTATTCAATGCACTCGGTTAATAGCAGGAAAACCATTAAAGCCTCTGTCTCTCCAGTAAAGAATGATGACGAGAATCACAGTCAGGATATAGCCGACCTTCATTCTCAACTGAAGAAGGATGGGAGAGAATGACCACTGAATCTGGTTGGGGTTTTAAAAACAGAAGAGTTGTGATTGCTTTCAACAGAATAATCTAGAACAGACTAGGAGCTGAGCAGTGGGGGTGGAGTGGACAGACAGCATTACAGAATATTGAATCGTTAAAACAAAGGATAAGCTGGAAAATAATAAAGATTAAACCCTCCAGGAATATTATGAATGAAAAAAATGCATGGGACTCGGAGTTGAAAGTATGGTTTTCCAAAACTGACAGTGAGGCTGCTCGTGGCAGAAGGTTACTAAGTGTGAGCCATTGCTGATGCTATTACTCCTAAGGAAATAATTTGTGCCCCAGACCATCATTTCAACTGTGAGCGAACAGAATTTCCAGAACTGATTAAACAGCTGAGACTGGAAGCTGAAACAGTGTTGAGTGTACACTTGATTTCATAGGTATTTAAAGTATTCCACATCTCATTCCAAAAAAGAATCTCCGCTGTATGGGGCAGTTACATAATAGACAAGCTATATATAAAGAAAGAATTAGTTCAATCGATGTATAAATAAATGAACGGAGCTCTGGGATAATGGAACCATCACCAGAGGTTGGCCCTTTGACTACCCTCAGCAACTCTTCCAGAGTCTCAGTTTTTAGAAGAGCCTGCAGTCAGTGGCAGAGATGTAGTTTGAATTCTAAAGTCCACGCTTCTCCTAGCAGGAAAGGGCCCACGGAGTCTGACAATCACAGAAAGGCTACTAACTCTAAACTTCCCAGTACAGAGAATGCAACCATGTTGTCTCAGTGTTAAGTGTGAGATGAATACAAGCCACTATTCTATTCATGTTCTTATTTAAAATGTAATTAAGAGTGGTGATTTTCCGCTTTGAAAAAGTGCTTTAGATTAGAATGAGATCAAATGTAGCAGCTGTAGAGACGGTAACCTTCCCAAAGGCAGTGGAAAACTATCTAGAATGTTCCTAAAAAGAAAAGAAAAAAAAAAAGGAAATTCTCACAGATTATCTACTAGATTTGATAGCAGAAAACCGTTCATAAACTCCCTAACCATACACCTCATCTTCAAATAGCATTTCCAGCGTCATGGCAATAAACAATCAGTGTCAATGACAGAAAAGTACAAAAAAATTTAAAAAATGATTTCTGTCAGATATAAGCTATGAGGAATGGAAAAAGGAAAAGAGGAGAGTGAAAAAATTCTAAGTGTCAGATTTTTCGCAACAGTTACTACCATATAAAAATATTTGTTTTCTTTTTAGAATTGAGTGACATAAAAGAAGCTTAAATATGACTGTTTCCGAAGTGATGAGACAAAAAAAGAAATACAGCCAAATAATAGATAGTAAGAAAAATAAAATATGGTCACAATGGTTTTAAGTATAACAATTATAAGAGAATATGCCAATGGTTTACATTTCCTTATTAAAAAAAAACTTTAGGTTGTATTTAAGGAAAAAAAAATCCAAGAATATTCTACATAAAAGATAAAGACACGTAGATGTGGAAAGAGTAAAAATAATTGGTTGAGTCAGAAAATATCAAACATATTATATCAGAGCAGAATACAAAGCAAACAGAATGAAGCAATAAAAGTGAGTTTATTATATTATAAGACAAAATAATCAATGAGAACAAAAGGTATTAAACTTTATATGAACTAAAACACATTGCAACAAACAACATGAAAGAAACAGAATTACAAGATGAAGTTGAAATAAAAATTGTAGCAGAAATCTTTATCTCATCATAACAATAGACAAAGTAGGGGGAAAAGGAAATAAGAATTTGCAAAACTACAATTAATAACTGAATAATTGAATGAGCAATTTTATGGTGTGAATTTAAAGGGCAAACAAAGAATATGGAAAACTTTTACAGCAAAAAAATTAACCGGAAATTTCAATAAAGGAAAAATACCTAAAATGTTAATATTTTATTTTAAATTTTAAAAAATGACAATACCAATGAAAGAAAGATTTTAACTATCACCTGGTCAGGGAATAAATTTGAAATACAATAACAAATCATTGTAAAATATGGAAAACAAAGGTAGTACCCATCAGATCCTTGAACTGAAAGATAAGATATGTTTAGAGAAAACTCACTTCTTTAAAGGTCTTTATTAATAAGAAAAGCAAAATTTCAAAAACTAGAAATATACTTCTAGAAGAAGAACCAAGCAAATACCTCTAGGGGAAAAATACATGCAGAAGTAAGCAAATGTGATAAGGAATATTCTCTGAAATACTACAGCAGAGATTTCTCACTTTGAAGAGAAAAAAAATTGTTTTAATTCACTAGTAAATTCAACAAGGAAAAAAAGTTAAACCAGAAACATTTAAAAAACAATTAAAAGAGACTAAAAATCATTTGGGAATATGTTGCCCATTTATAATGGTGATGCATTTGGACACTAAAGTAAAATAGATGATTTTACCAAAGTTACAGAATTTTAAATGATACAATAAGAGGCTGAGAATGTGAACAGACCAATTGCTAGCGAAGAAATGAAGACCATTAGCCAAGAAACTGCTTTCCTTGCTACAATGACACAATGAGTTAACTGGAAATTTTTTCAAATTTTCAAATAAAACTAAGAACAACTCATAAAAAAAAATTAGGTTCAATATTTTTTTAGCTTATTCTAGCAGAAAAAAAAAAGATCCTGTTCTTAAACCTGGTTAACACTACAAGGGAAATCTCTCTTTAGACGAAGTTCTTACAAATGTGAAAATATCTGTAAATAGAATATGACCCTATTTTTAAAGTGTTTTTAGCATGAACAGGTAAGGTTTATCATAATAATATGTCCAGTTTTGTACAAATAAAGTTATGAATAAAATACACAATTTAAGTAACTTCAGGAACAAAATTCATATGGCCTTAATAAAATATTTGATAAAATTCAATGCTCTTTTTGGTAAAAACTTAAGAATAGAAATCAGAAAATACTTCTTTAATAAACCATATTTCTAAAACCTACCAGTCTGTAGAAGAGAAATTTTTGAAGCATTCTATTTAAAAACAGGCAAAAACAAAGATGTTTTTTATTAAAATTATTTAACATATCTTTGGAGATTCTTGTTATCCTAACAATGCTTCAAAAATGCACTAAAGAATCAATATTATAAAATGAAAAACAGAATTTTAAGTTGAACCTGAAGAAACGAAGGATTCCAACTAAAAGTATTAGAATTAAAAAGAGTTCATGAAAGTGTCCCGATAAAGACGAACTCCACAAATCTCCAAAGCATTTCTAGTAAAAACCAGCAACTAACTGGTAATTGGTTTGAGGCAGTCCCATTCACAATACTAGCAAAAATATATAATATTCCAGAAGCACCGTCACTCAAGGTGTACAAACAAAACTAGAAAATGCTAATTTTTAAAAGACGTGAAGGAAAAAAACTGCTCTGTTGGGTGACTGAATATAAAAAAGAATATATTTTCCTACATGTTAATTTTTAGATCCGATTTACTTTCAATGAAACCTATAAAAATACTTACCAAAATATGACAAAAACTATTCCAATGCTTTGTCTCAAAAATAAATATGCATGATTGATAAATACAATTTTAAAAGATTTGTCCTCATTATAAAATACCAAAAACAAATAAAATAAAATGCATGCTTATTGAAAACTTTTAGAAAGCCCACAATAGTATAAATTAGAAAATAAAAATCATTATGGTTTTGGTTTAAAAACAGAAACAAATTTAAACACAAGAGAGAATGCAGGAGCAGGCTTATATATAAGAACTTGGTAAATGATAAATATTAACAAAACAAATGGAGAGGTAATGATTATTTAATTGTTGCTTTGGGGATAATTAGAAATCAAAATGAAGAAAAAATTAACTTAGACCTAGCCTTCATAATAAATAGTGAATGGAGTAAATGGTAAATTAATAATGATAATAACAACAAGAAAACTAGGAGAAAACAGAATAGAACTATGTATGAAAATAATTGTGATGATTCAAGCAACAGAGAAAGTAGATTGATAGAATTCAATTTCTAAAAATATTCTATAGATACTAAAATATTTGAAATAAATGGTTGGCAAATGCTTATTATCTAAAGTAGATGAAAAATTTATTAGGATAGAACCAAGCACCAGTGCTCAAGAGACAAATGTTAGAAGAAAATGGATGGTTTAAATGAAATAAAATGCCAATAGGAAATCAACATCTGATGAACCAACCACCTTTTCTAAAATTTAAAGAAATTCAAATTGAATCAATGTGTCATCACTTCACACCCACTAAATTAAATTAAGTAAAGTGAATGACAAAACTCATTGCTAGCCAGGCTTTGGGGAAACAGAGAACTCTTGTTTGTGGATGACAGTAAAATTTGGTTTGCTGCTTCTGGAAAGAAATCTGACAATGCATATCACAAACAAACAAAAAAATGTTCCACTCAGAAAAATTTGCCTCTCAGAATTTATCCAAGTAAAATTATTTTTTTAAAAAGTCATGTACAAAGATACTTATAATAGCATAGTTTAAATTTTCAAATACTGAAAACAATTTAATTGTATAGGGAAGGGAAATTGTAAATGTTGAAATGAACTATCATGGTGGTTAGTTCTGGACTAAGTGGGTATCCCACTAAAACATACAGGATTTTGTTTGATAAAATAATTATTCTGCTAAAGAAAGTTTGAAAATTACTCCTTTCCAAGAAACAGAAAAATTTTAAGGTGATTGCAGGTACATTGAAAAATGAGTAAAAAACAAAAGCGAAGAAAACAGAGCATAAAAGTATATAAAAATGTATAAAACTATGGATAAAGGCAGTGTAAAATCCATTAACATATGGAAAAAAATCAGAAAAAGGCATAAAATAATATAAATAATTGAAGATTTAATCAAATGATGTGGATATTGTTTAAAAATTGTTTTATTAATAAAATTAAAATCTTAAGCTGAAAAATAGAAAAGGTTGTATTCTTAAACCCCGACTCATACAGAAATCATGTGCTTTTTGTTATGCATTTCTCAGATCACACCTTAGCAAGACCACTACTGAAATCAGAAGTACATTTACCCCATTTGGGGGAACAAAGCAAAAGAAAATTATTTCGGATCAGGGATCTTTTCCACTTCTCTCATTCATTTCCTGGGGAGCTTTTTCCTTTACCAAAAATTGCTCAAAGAAGAATTATGGGTTATTCAAGTAATCTGAAACCAAATCTCTTTTGACTTATTGATGTTTATAATGAGCCAGTGTCTATATTGTTATTTCTGGTATCAATTAACATGATATTTAGTTAAATACCTTTGTGATATTTTGTTTAAAAAGTAAAGCAAAAATATTTCAATCAAAAACATCACCATTCTTCCACTCTCTTATTAATGTTGTGTTCGTGTTATAAAAATACATTTTAAATATTTTTATATTTTTAATAACAAATTGTTTAGGATAAATGGTATTTTTAATAACAAATAACATTCACACCTTTCATTCTTAGAGCACCTACAACATTGCCATACAGCATCTCTGTGCATTTTAACCCCTTACTTGCAGAAAGGGAAAATGAACTCCTTTCTTACGTTCTTTTCAGAAGGGTTGTTTGAATGGAAACCCTCTCCGCAGTTAGTTCTTTCTCCACTTTGCCCTTTGCCACGACACTTTCAAGTCAGAAAAGTCACAGGTCTGACACAGCAGCCACATTTTTGGAAGAGCAGCTTGGGCTGTCTTGGAGAATGCTCAGGACCTGGGGCCAGAAATCCTTGGTGTGAACTGGTATTTTGTCCAGCTTTCCTGGAACCTCAGAGTCTGCACATATAAAATGGAGTGAAAAGGATGACAATGCACGCACTACCAATTTCACACGTTAGTTCTGAGGCTCAAAACAAACTTTTTAAAACTAGATAACATATGTAAAGACTAAGGTGCTACACAAACCCAAGTTACTGCTTTATTAATACCTGAAGACAATATTTCTTGTATTTTAAAATCTGAGTATAGTTCAAGAATTGAGCACTCAGTCTAAAGTTACCATGTTCCAGGCAATAGGGCTGTCTGCCCATCTTGTCCTGCCTCACAGCCCGCACTCCTAAGAGAGAAGGCACACTCACTGAGAGAAGGCACAAAATGTTAACCAGCAGCCCACTCCCCCTTTACTGCCAGCTCGCCTCCTACCCAGATCCCAGAATCCTCACCACCCCACTCCACCACCACTTGTTTCAGATGGAATTCTGTGGCGTGGGCAATCCTACTTTAGAAGGACCTCACCTCTTCCTGCCCATTTGTGAGTTGCATTTGCACCGTTGGCGTTTCTTCTTCCTCGTGTTCCAGACTGCTCCACCTCTGGCCCTCAGAGGTTGGGTAGAGATGGAGCTCAAAGAATGAATGGGTCTGTACTTGAGGAAATGGGTGAGGAAGAACATTTCACGGCCAAAGGAAAGGCAGGAGCATAGGTAAACGAGCTGGAAACTGAGTTCCTAGGTGTGGCTGGAGGGGTCTTGGACGGTGGCTAGGCAACACCAGATGTAACTTCCCAGGGAGAGCCCTAAGGGTGTCTCCATCCAGATAAGAGTGGCAGAGAATGGCTAATCATTCTAATGTACCAGATCTCTATTGATTTCTTCCATCCCTTTTTTTAACCTATAAAAGTTACCTTTTTTCTTTTCTGTACCAGTACTATCACTAGCCCAATATTTTTGGAATTCCGTCATTTCTATGGAATTTATTCTTATTAATTTCGAAGAGACTTTTATAAAATGAGACACTCACTGTTGGTGAAGATGCAATAAAATCTCACACTCAGCTATGAAAATGTAAATCACAAAACTTCCTGCAAGGCAAATTAATAGTACATGTACATTAGGAGATTTTTTTTAAAAATTCATTCTTTGACCCAGTAATTTTGCTTTGAAGAATTTATCCTAAGGAAATAATGAAATGTTCATAAAAGGTATGACAAGGATGTCCACTACAAAATTATTTAAAATTGAGAAAGTATTGAAAACACTTTACATATCCAACAATAGTTGATTGGTTTAAATAAGTTAAGGTTCACGGATAAGAATGGATTCTATTGATTGTTACAACATTCAGTGAGAAAAACCTGCTCCTGTACTGGGTGATCCTGGGTATGTATCTGCATACATATACCTATGACCAGAAAAAAAAGTGCACAGCCTATTTTCACGTTCATTATCACTGCATGCTGAGATAACAGGTGGTTTTAATTTTATTTTACTTTATAGGTTTTCCAACCTTTCTTTAATAAGTAATTGTTGCTTTATTGGGGGAGGGTCTTGAAGAAATTGTCTTTTAAAACTTTCTTTTATTATGGTAAAATATACATAACATGACTTTTGCCATTTTAACTATTTTTAAATGTACAGTTTAGTGACATTAATTACATCCACATGTTAGTTAATTATCACCACTATTTCTGAAAATTTTTCATCTTCTCCAAACAGAAGCTCCTCCTTCTCCTTTCTTCCCAGCCTCTGATAACCTATAATCTATTTTCTGTCTCTGTGAATTTCCTTTTGTATCTGGTTTATTTCACTTAGCGTAATGTTTTCAAGGTTCATTCATGTTGTATCATGTGTCAGAATTTCCTTCCTTTTGAAGGCTAAATAATATTCTGTTGCAAGGATATACCACATTTTGTTTATCCATTCATCTGTTGATGGACACTTGGATTGTTTCCACTTTTTGGCTATTGTGAATAATGCTGGCATACAAATATTTGTTCAAGCCCCTGCTTTGCTGGCTCATATGGTAATTCTGTGATTAATTTTTGAGGAAGCTGCTGCTTTTTTATCAGGAAAAAACAACATATTTTAAATCTCAATGTGATTCAGATTTTAGGAATATAGTGCAGGAAGGGACAGTTTGATGTTGATATCTATTGGTTGTAAAATTGAATGCCTCAAAATGTTCTGGGTTTGACACGTGCCCACACCAGCTAGAAACCTATGCCAACTTTAGAAAATGTCAATATAAATTTAATTTATCCAAATATCCCTAAGAGCTCTATGTATGCCAAGTATTTCAAGGCTAGAAGCTAAAAGAAACTTTGTGATCACTAACTCTTTTTGGAATGTTTCAAGTTGCAAAATCACCCCTGAGAAAACCACATCATTTACTTTATTGCAATCTTTTGCCAACACTTAGGTCTTTTCCTCACATTTCCACACACTAAATTTTCAGTTCCAGGCAAATTCCAAGTTTTTTTTTTTTTTTTTTTTTTTTTTTTTGGAGTTAGGTACCTAATTTTAAAAAAAGTCAGAATGTCACTTTTAAAATTTAGTCTGAAATGCAATTCTGTTTAAGGAAATTTTTCTTAGGTAACTTGTCAGAAAAGCATGATTGATTGCTTATGGCTTGAATAGTTTAACAATGAGAATCGAGGAATTTAATAAAGTATGTTGTTTTCTCACG
Source organism: Delphinapterus leucas (assembly GCF_059928025.1). Lineage (NCBI taxonomy): Eukaryota > Metazoa > Chordata > Mammalia > Artiodactyla > Monodontidae > Delphinapterus > Delphinapterus leucas. The sequence continues at coordinate 52,986,882 of NC_143130.1, read as the reverse complement.
GGCTTAAGACATCTAGAAAGGATCCAATTCAAATATGACGTTTAACCTTCCTGAATTTTTTCCACAAAAATCTTTTCTAATTAACCTGGCAAATGAAGTAAATCTGGTCCACGGTTTTCAGGACAGGGGTTACCTCTTTTTGTCTGCTTTGAAAACTCTTATGTACATAGAGAAGGTTCTAGAAATAGGAGAATGGATAACATATGGAGAGGAGAACAAGAATCTTTACAAACATCTGAATTTCAAATTTTTCTAGTTGTACAACCTAACTGCATAATCTAAAACCACAGTTACCTAGGATGTACTTCAGAAAAAAAAAAATCCAGTGTTTTTATGGTGGAGCAGACATGTAAAAAATAGACTTGTACAGAGAGTGGGGACGTTGGGAGGGGAACATAAAAGTAGCAATTTAATAGGCAAAGGATTCATATCTAGAATGCATAAAGAATTCCTATAAGCTAATAAGAAAAAGACAAACAATTCAGCTTAAAAATTGACAAAGTGTTGAGCTGGTAATACCCAGAAGAGGAAAATGGAATGGCCAATAAGCATATAAAAATATGCTCGGCTTCACTAGCAACTGGGGAAATGCAAATTAAAACAACCATAAGAAAGCATTTTATACCCATGATATTGCTAAAAGTAAAGTTTAACAACATCAGGTAACAGCATGGAAGCAGGGAAATCAGGACTCTCCTCTCCTGATAGGAGTGTAAATTGGTGAAGCCACTCTAAAGAGTAATTTGGGAAAAATCTAGAATAGTTGAAAATGTACATCTCCTGCGACCCAGCAATTCCACTGCTAGGTATATACATGTGCTTAAGGAAATAAGTATAAATTCCTCCACTAAAAATAGCAAGTTTTATGAGGAAAACAGGGTTGGGGAAGGCCACTCAAAACCTGTGGAATTTGTCATGCTAGAACTAACAAAAACAAAATTTTTAAAAATCATGACAAAAATACAGTACAGTTAATCCACTGCTGACATTCACCCCTGGAGTCCTAGATGTCTGTCCTTCCAGGCTCCTTCCTTTCTGGACAGGTAAGTGTAGATGGCCTGCACAGAGGGCATTTTCATAAAAATTTAAACTATGGCTCTGGGGATAGCCTTCTATTCTATTTTTTTTAATACAGGGGGCAATGCTTCTGATTTCTTCATCTGCACTCCTGTCACTGTCTGCTCTGAAGGAAGATATTTCTGTAGATTTTCAGCTCAGGTCTGTATTCATTGTTAAGACTTTCTCTTTTAAGTGCTTTGAAACAGTAACATGTTGGGAAAAATCACATATAAGCCAGCATGACCTCCACGTTCTACCAATGCCCTTCCCCTATTCGCCAATGGTGTATTAAGTAATTTGTACAAAATGTAACCTGAGTTGTAATACGGATGTTCATTACCGCATTGTTTGTTAGTGAAGAGCTGGGCAGGGGACCCCTAAATGCCTCTCACTTGGGAATGAATAAGGAAAACATGGTGTATACAAATCATGGGATGTCACATAATAACTAAGGCAAATAAACTAGATCTACATGCGCCAACATGAGTAGATCTTGAAAACATATATTAAGTTTAAAAAGCAAGCTGAAGAATAAGTAAACTGTTTTAAATCATGTAAAATAATACTAAGGATTACATGTAGTAAAAGTGTAAAAGCATAGATCGGAAAGATACATACCAAAGTAATGATCATCGCTTTCTCTGAAGTAGGCAGGAAGAGAATGAAACCAGAAAAAAACATTTGTAAGTTTTATTTATTTTAAGCAAACAAAGATCTCAAACAAAAGTGAGAAAATGTTATCATTTGCTGCAAATCCTGGCTCGTGGGTGATGCGTCTCTTCAAAACTCTTCTCCTTATTTTTCTGCATTAAAAATTTCCCCAATTTAAAAAGTAGGAATTTAACACAGTTTAGCAGATAATTTACTGAATGCTTCATATGTGCACATACGTCCCTGAGTAACACTGATGAAAGGAGTGACACAGACTCTGCCTGCCAATCCTTTGCAATGTGCGATGGTAAGAAGGGTGTGAGGGTATGGAGGTGAACAGCTGATTTCACCTCTGGGACCCAGGGTGGCTTGTTCCTGAGAGATGTGAGGCTCTGGACTGAGTAGTGCTCAGGGGGAAGTTCTCTCTTTAAGGTATGACCTATTGTAGAAATACAAGTTTTGGGGGGGTTGCTTTGTTTTTGTTTTTTAACTCCTTTCCAAATGAAAACCCAATCACGTGAGAAAAAGGAACCCAGCGGTTTAATCAGAAATGGCACAGGAAACCCCAATTCTACTAATTTAAAATGTTATTGTAATGAGGCAGAATTCAAGTCCATCCATGGAAAAATGTTAATTCTCCTTTGCTAAATAAATTCATTTTGTAAGTAGTATATAAAAAAGTGTTCTCTGTGTCTAAGACAAAACTTCTAACACTATAATATTACCACTTTGGGAACACCTCTTACCCTCGCACTTCAGTTTCCCCATCTGTGAAAGTGGCCATGGTAATGACCACCTCTGTGGGTTAAGGAAAGGGAGATGGTACATCAGGTGCAATGCTGGCCCCGAGTAAGCACTCAACAAATGTAAGTCCTCTTCCTCCTCTTTTAGAAGAATCTACTTCTATACAAGAAATGTGTATGTTACACTAATTACAAATGGTCATTATCTGTTCATTAATGTAAAATTTATTTCATTGCAATTTCTTACCCAATAAAACTTATTTTTATAATTTTGAAAAGAATAAAAGATACAGTCCATTTAAAAGTGTCTGCATTTCAAATACTTTCCTAATTCTCACAATTTTCTTATATCACAGAGGTAAATGAACTTGCAGTTCAGAGAATGCGCACAGAGGGCCTTAGGGATCCTTGAAGCCCAGAAATTGCAAAATTGTATGCTCAAATAAAGGTAGATTATTGCAGGGAGAATGTCCACAGCTTTTATCACATGACCCCCCTGCCCCAGCCACCCCTGTAATTTTATATTGTGTGCCTTCCACTATAACCCAGCTTTTCAATTATATACAAAATGTAAAATTTCCTGCCTACCTTTAAGATAATAAAAATGGCTAAGGACGGGGATAGGAGTGGGGTATGGTGATAAAAGAGAATAAATCAGTAAATCAAGAGAAGAGTCTGGTGCAGAACAACAAAAGTGGGATGAACAGCCCCACTGCCTCGTCTGTGGCCCATTGAAAAGCAAGAAGCAAGCAGAAGCAGCAGCCCAGTGGCAGTGGATCCATGATCAGCAAGTGAAAGGGATGATATTTATAAGAATATTCAACATATCATCTTTTTTGCTGTTGTTGTTGTATACATTTTTCTGTTGTCATAGTCATGAACCAAGAGGGAATGTCTAATGAAAATTTAATGTCTCTATTGCAAACATCAAATTTTGGAGAGCAAGGAAACGTTTCTGCACTCTAAGTGCTGCAGATCCAGGAGGGAGAGGAGGGAGTTCTGGTTCCCATGGAAAATGTCCAGACCCCTCTATGTTTCTTCACTCTCACTCCCATGGGCTGGTATACTCAGACCAAAAGAAAGTGCCCTGTGCCCTTCTCCCGTGGTCCCTCGGTGATGACTTTGGTGCCTCTTCTTGGCTGTGGTCTTTGGAGATTCTTCAGAAGTTCTCACCTATTCCCTCCTCCTGAGGTCAGGAGGCTTCTGACTGACAAGGTCATCCAGTCACATCAACACCCCCTTTTCTTCTTGGACATGGTCAATTTTCCCACGGGCAGGGTAGCGCAGCCTTTGAGGGGCCTCAAAAGTTTCCTACTCTGGTAATGGGATTTTACCTAGCAGCAGTGTTTACTTCTGAAACGAGGGCCTTGGCTGCTTCGCCTCTAGGGAGCCCTACAGACCCCAGGCTCGGCCTCCGCCTTCATCAACCTGAGGCTCCTCCCTCCCCCGCCCTCACTCTCCGCCTCATTGCCATCCACACGGCACGGCCTCTTCGGGGGTATCTGGTGACAGGCAGTGATTTTCAAACTTTTTCTTTTAAGTAGTGGAATTATTCTTTCCAAATGAACTATTGAGCCAAAATCCAACCTATAAAACAGCTTGAAGCAGAAAACAGAGTTTGGATGAGGAACTGGTCATATCCTTACTGACTGAACTCAGCCAGAGAGGGGCTCTACAGCACCCCACAAACCCCAGGAACACCACTGAGAAATACTTGATAGAAGGGAACAGAGCAGTCACTGGTCACTCAACCTGTCATGTTTCTTGATCGCAAACAGCAAAATCCAGTTCTAGGCCCCCTGATCAGTGAAGGAATTCATTGGAAGGCTGCTGCATAGCTGAGAATTATAAGGAAGGCTGGGAGAACCAGGCTCAAAAAAAGAACCAGAAGGGTCTAGATCAGCTGAGATTCTGAGAAGGTCATGCATGAACATAGAGTTTATATACCACACAAATCCAGGGTGCCAATCGCTAGACTTGTGCAGTGTACAACCTGCACAGCCATCCATGACAATCCTAAGCAGGGCCCTTTAGGATCCATTGGGAGGTGATGTTCATATGGTAGGCAGTCCAGAACAACAATGTCCTTCCTGCTCCTGTGTGCCAAGTACTTTACCTATTTCAGCTTATTTCATCCTCTCCACAGCCTGCAGACATCATAGAAATCATTGGGGGCCATTGTTAAAATACAGAATTCTAGGCTTTGTCCCCTGGGATTCCATCTGATAATAAAAGTTCTGGGTGGCAGCCTGGAAAGTTCCATTTTACAAGAACTTTAGCTGATCCTGATGGGGGGTGGCACAGAAAACATACTTGGAGAAACACTGGTGGATGTACCAAATTTTATTCTTGCCATTTTACAGATGGGGAAAGTCTCAACTACCTGAGATCACACCCCTGGCACCTTGCAAAGAGGAGATTTGAACCCAAACCCTTATGGCTGCAAAGCATGTACACTTTTCATTATACTCAAGATATTGTCTCTCTGTACCTGTTTCCAAAACTCTAGTTCCCTATTGTCCCAAATGTCACTTCATATGTTTCTTTAAAATGATTTTATTAAAAATAAAATTTAGATTTATTTTAAAAGAAAAAGATGTTTATTTCCATAAATAGAAATCCAATGTCATTTGCTACTTGCTATAAATGGGAGTTTACTATAAAAGTCACAGATCCTGGGCCCACACCTGGAAGGCAGGAGCTTTGCCCATTCTGAAAACAGCTGGGCTAAAACAATGCAGCATCCACACTGAGCCCACCTGCTCACCCCTCCCTACTGACAAACAGGCAAATAAACTTGACATTCATATCATACACATAATGTTTTCTTAACTTGAGGTGCAAGTATGGGATCAGAGGTGAGATTTCCCCACCATGGGACAATGTTTTCACGCTGCTTGAGCTATGTAAATGTTTTCCTGGGTTGAGGGTCCTTGGCCCTCACAGGTCTTGAAGGAATCCGTTATTCAAAAGAAGGTAAGAACTGCTTTTGGGAATGAATGTTTCCAATCTTGTTTTTCTCTTTAGCTCCCATCCCATGACTCTCCCTCTTGCCCAATCGTCAAGAATCCCTCCAGGTGTGCTTTGGTGGCCTTCATCCTTTTTGTGTGGGACTCATTTTGAAAGGACATTTTGTCCGTGTTTCCAAGACTGCCCCCGGAAGGGTACAAGGCACCAAAAGGGAGATCTGTGCTCTGAATGGATATATCTTCTCCTTCAGATGTCTGCTCTGTAATTAATCTGTACCTTTGCTCTGGATGCTGTAATAAGTTGAAGCATTTCCCTACAGCTTTTCTTCTTTAAAAAATTATAAATGGAGCAATAAATAAATGGATGGCAGATGGTGAGAGCCAGGTTTCTCACTACTGGGGTGGCAGCAAGGGGAGGAGGTCAGAATGACCCATGTGCTAATGGATTAGAGTTGGAGACTCAGTATGAGACTCTAATATTATTTCATGTTTAGTTTAATCTAGACACAGATATGTGTAAATACACAAGTCAGTATACACACAACATATTTCCTTATTCTGTCAGCTGAGGAGGCCTGGAAGCAATGACACCTCAGTAGCAGCAAGCACACCCAGTACCCAGATTTTGGTTTCTAATAGAATTCTCCAACAGAAAGAACCAGATCTCTTGGAGAAATGATTGCTTCTAGGACTAGGGAGGAGATACAGAAGATGACACTGGAGTATCTTGAAATGCCAGAAAATAAAAAGGAGCTGAAGAAAACCCTCCAAGAACCAACAAAATGCAATGATGGGGGTATGTCAAAGGGACCCGGGAGCCAACCGAAAGAACTCCCAATAGCCAAAGCTGGAAAAAAACTGTGCAAAACAAAATAAAGTTGTATTGGATTATAAGCCAAATTATGAAATAAATATACATGCATTCATACTGATACAAATAATGACTAAAGAAAGAAAGAAATGAGGAGAATAGACAAATCTCCCATGCAGAAGAACTCCAAATAATTTATGAAGAAACTCCACCATGAAGGAGGGGGAGCATAACTTCCCACTCCTTAAGCATAGTGACTTATTTTCAAAAAGGAGAGTATGGAAAGGGGTGGGGGGAAAGAGTAACAGTGGAGAAAATTGATAAATTCTCCCTCAACCAAGTGATCAAGGTCAACAACAACAGTGATGTTAGGATGACTGTATGCATCCTTGATATGATGTGACAAGAATGCCACTTCATCTTTGTGATCTTCCTCCCCAAAATGCATTATCCCAGTCTGATCATGAGAAAAACACCAAATTCCAGTTGAGGGACAGTCTACGAAATACCTGACCAGTACATTTCAAAGCTGTCAAGGTCATCAGAAACAAGGAAAGTCTGAGAAGCTCTCACAGCCAAGAGAAGTCCAAGGAGACATAACATCCCTTGTGATGTGGGATCCTAGCTGGGATCCCGGAACAGGAAATAGACATTAGGGGAAAACTGGGGAAACCTAAATAAAGTATGAACTTTAGTTAAAAATGATATATCAGTATTTGTTCATTACTTGTGACAAATGTACAATAATAATACAAGATGTTAATAATAGAAGAAATTGGGTTTGGGGTATACAGGAACCCTCTGTACTCTTTGCAAAAATTCTGTAAATTTAAACTGTTCTAAAATTAAAAGTGTATTTAAGAAAAGGCAAATGAAAATTATAAAATAGTTCAAGTGTAAAGAAAAGTTCAGAAAATAATTGAATAGACACACATGATGTACCTATTATCTTGGCTTAATGGATACTAACATTTTGCCCCGTTTGCCTCAGATCTCTTTTGTCTTTTCAAGAAATATAATTACCAATGTAGTTAAAATTACTCTCTATCCCTTTCCTCTCTCCTCATTCCCAGAGATAATGTCTGAAGTTGTTGTTTATCATTTCCATGCATATTTTATACTTAGGCTACATATGTACATTTCCATTAACAAGATATGCTATTGTTTTTGTGTTAATAGTTACATAAACAGTAGCATGTGGTTATTTAACTTTTGCAAATTGCTCCTTCACACGATATTGGTTGTTAAATTTATCTATGTTGATCACTTATATCTAGTTCATTTATTTTGACCTCTGTATAGTATCCTATTGTAAGTCTAATGCACCATTTTTCATCCTTCCCCTGAGGGACAATTAGGGAAAGTTTTTTTACTGTTGAAAATAATGTTCCAATGAACACTCTTGTATGTGTCTTCCGGTGCGTATGTCAACAGTTTTTAGGGTATACTCCCTATGAGTGGCATCGTTGGGTTTTGCGGTAGGTGCCTTATGGATATTGTCAAGTTGCTCTCCAAAGTGGATGTACTAATTCATCTTCCCAGTAGCAGTGACTAAGAATTCAATTCCGCCATTCATCCCTGTGAACAGCTGGTACAGTCTAATTCTTAATTTTGCCAACCAGGTTGCTGAGTATATTTTCATGCTTATTGGCTGTTCTGGTTTCTTCTGTGAATTGCCTATTTATAGCTATTGCCTTTTTTGTACTGAGTTGCTCATAAATTTCTTACTGAATACATATTTAATTTGTTACAAAGGTAATACAAGGTTCTCAGATAACTTAACCCAATGATGTACTGAGGCGGGCTCATAGGGTCTCGCAAAAGCCAGTTGTATATCTCTTCAGAACTCTGTGCTCAGTGACCTCACATTGGTTGCTTAAATTAGCCATGGTGAAATATTTACACAAGGAAAATTGGCAAGCTCTACAAGTCAGGGCTCCCAGTACCCACCCCATGTAGCCTATTGTTGGACACACAAGCACACCAGTTATCTTAACTTCCACCTGACTCCCACTTGCTTCAACCATCTCCCACAATATGGTTGGTTTGAAAGCAATCCCTGACCTTCTAACTTGACTTTTCAGCCTATTGGAACTGGGCCTTGGACTTCTTTCAGGAGCTATTTCATCAGAGTTTCTATAATATGATACATGCAATATCCTATTAAACTAATACATCTTCGACTTTGAAGCTGTTCACTATTCGTTTAAAGCAAAGGCAGGCTCCTTCAGTGGCCATCACACACAGCTATCCAAGCCCAGAAGTAGACTCCAAATATCCAGTTATCATGGAATTGGAAGGGACCTCAGATGTTACCCTGCCGGCCTCTCAGTCAATCCAGTGCTTCTTTGGACGGTTTCCCCAGCAGGTGTGGATCCAGTCTCTGCATGCCTACGATGATGAGCTCTTTCCCACACAAGGCAGTGCTGCAAGCAGAGCCTGAAAGATAATGCTACTTATTTGTTTCTACTGGAAAAGAAGAAACATTCTTAAAAGTAACTGATATCTGCTTTCCTTCCCATTGGGCTAGCTCTGCCCATTGGAATTACCTGGGTCAAGTCTAATAGTCATTTTCCAGGCATATGAAAACAGAAGTCACATAAGACTTCATGTCTGTATGTCTTAATCATTCCCCAAGGGATACAGGAAGCATCCCTTTCCCATTCTTGCCCCTGTGTCAGTATGGAGTTCTCTTGTTGATCAATGGTCCTCCATGGACAAATGTATAAACAACCTGATTCTCCACGTGTGGTCTCCACACTGCAGAGCAGCAGACATCTACATAACTTTAAGATCTCACTTATTTGTAGTGTGTCCATGAGGCCAGCAACAGAGTTTGGCACTATTAAGGAGCCTGACACATGGATTTTTTTTTTTTTTTTTTTTTTTTTGCTGAAGAAATGTACCAATATATTCTATAGAATAAGGCTCCACTAGAACTTAGTATCCAGAAGAGAACACTTTGCGGGAACATTCTCAGTGATCAATGAGGAGATTATCCCTTTTGTGGGTCACCCGTGGCCACTTGGTGTAGCCCCTGCTGTGGTGACATTTTTGCTTGTCTTTCCATACTTACATTCTTGGAATACATATGGGAATTAAGAACTGCTGGGAAAAAAGTGTTCTGCTCTAAGAAACCCTAATGTGTGAAAAATCTGCATTAATAAAACAAGTTAGGAAACAATTATTCCTTGAGTCTGGCTTCTGTTGCCTGTGCATTGATTTACAGGCTATTAATTACTTGAAAAAGAAATTAAAGGTAGGAGCTGTAGCATGGGATACCAAGGTACCACTCTCAATTAAAAACCGAAGAAAGAAATCATGGTATTTTAAGAAGCAGAAAGGTCTACTCCAATATGATCATTTCACAGAGGAGAAAACAGGTAAAGCTACCTTCACAGAGTCACACAGCTTTGCAGAGTGGGGCAGAGCCGCTTGTCTCCTTTTGGCATGTTGCTGATAAAACATCTCAGAGCTGGTGGCATTAATCAGAGTGAAGAGAAATTTTGATTTAACCCCACTTTTCAGGTACTTCTAAGATGCATTTCAAAGATGAAGAAGCATCTTTTGTGCTTTCTAACAGCCAAGGATCCTTAAGATTGAAAGTTAACTACGTGGAAGAGTAAAGACGGCACAGCCATCTCAGAGACCCAAGTGAAATAGACAAGTGAAAAAGATGGAGCTAGTACAGCGCTCCTGGTATTGCTTACTTTTCCACAAATTACTGCGAGGAGAGTTGAATATGCCTCACCCTCAGGCTAGTGACAGTTTGTGGAAGGCTGTGCAGCAACAGAAGACTTCCAGCTTCCACCTTGGATCCATGGTGAGCACGAGGGTGCCTGTCACTCCTGGCCCAGGCCTGGGTTTTCCAGGAACTTCCCTTACTGATGTTACACCGGAACATGGTTCTGGAAGTAGTCACAAAAAGATGTCCCACTGTCCCTGTCCAATGTGGAGGTTTCTGAAAACTCCACTCTGCTTTTAAAGTATTAGGGAGGAATGTAGCACTTGCAGCCCCGTGAGCTGGCTATCTGTGCACATCTAAAATAGAAAACTCTTTTCAAGCTGAGTGTAAACAGATCTCAAGGAGACTGGGACTCACCTCACCATGGCTGTGCAGAGACTAGAACCATCTAGAGATCCCTTGTCTCTTTCCTGCCCCCCGATTGCTTTGTGGAGACCCCCTTGGTGGCTTCTCCAGCTAAAGCCCTTCGCAGGAGAACTTAGGCAGATGTATCTCTGAAAGTGTATTGATTTGTAGAGACAGCTGTGGGCATGGAGGTTGGAGATGAGCTCTACTAACTCACATAATAGCAAAAATGGAAAGCATTTTGCTAAGCTTTTTTAGAACAGCTGCAAAATTTCTAAATTACATAATGCACTCTTTAAAACTTAAAATTCAGATATGATTACACACAATGAAGTGCATCCATCTTAAATGTACAGTTCAATGTGTTTTTGATGAATACACACACTACCATGCTTTTGAGGCTTATCTGTGTTTTTGTATGTATTAATAGTTTGTTCCTTTTTATTGGTAAGCAGTAGTGTGTTGAATGGCTATATCACGATTTGTTTGTCCTTTTCCCTTTTGAGGTACATTTCGGTTGTTTCCAGTTTTTTACTATTATAAATAAAGCAACTATCAACATTCCCATACAGGTCTCTTTGTGGATATATTTTCATTTCTTTTGGTTAAATAGCTAGGGGTAGAATTGCTGGATCATGAGTTAGGCATATGTTTACTTAACCTTATAGGAAGCTGCCAGACAATTTACAGAATGCACTCTTAATGAACCTGATTATCTATGGAGTGAATTCTTTGACATTGTTTGTTTCATGATTTGTTTTTGTCTTGAATTGCATTGATAGGATATGGGTACATATTCCTTGAAATATATCCTTAAGGGTAAGACCTTGATTAACTATACAATTATAGTTGTTCTTTAATGCTTCTGATTTGTTTATACAAACAGCTTGGAATCTAGAAGAATCATATTGGAAAGCTGGGATGATCTCTTTCATGAATTTCTCCCGTATTTTTCTTTCTTATCTACTTTAATATTTTATACATGCAAAAATATGTGTAACATATGTGTTAGTTATAAGGCATAATTATAAAATGGAAATCTGTAAATCTACCACCCCATCTGAGGATGAACATATTTCCAAGAACATTGCATGTGCCTTTGGGGTTCTCCCCACTTCCTCCCTGAAGTAACCAAGATCTGGATTTTGTGCTCTTTATGAATCCTCTTGCTAAGACAAAAACAAAAGCAAAACAAAACAAAACAAAAATATTTTATCATGTATTTGATGGTCTTGCTTTAAAATTTGCCTCATAGTTTTTGTTTTCCCTGCTTTTAAGAGCTTTATCAAAATGGTATTATGTGTATAGTTTTTCGGAACTTACATTTCTTTACTTAACATATTGTTTCAAAGATCTGCTCATGTTGTATGTGGCTGTAGTTTATTCACTCACTGTTGAATGACATTCCTTTCTGGGAATATATCACAATGTATTGTATTACTTGTCAACTGTCATTTGTGCTGTTTCTCATATTTTTCACTTGGTATATATTACATTTGGCGGGGGGGGGATCTGGTACATTTAGCACAGTAATTTGAGATATAACTCTTTTCAAGTAAACAGTTTTTATAAAGTGAAAATGAGCAACCAGTTTCAGTTCCAAAGTAAGGGAAATTTATAAGATACCTGGGGAAAATTGCATAAAACAAAATGTGTGATGCATTGGCAGTGCAGTTGTAAAGAAAATACTCCAATTAATGTTTTACTACCTGATTTTATTTCTAAGGTTGAAAAAATAAGCTTGACTTTGGTATGTAGAATGTAATAATTGAAGAAAATGCAAATCACCTTATTTGTCTGTGTAATCCAGGTAGAGCTGAAAGGCAACCTAAATTTTGATTTTTTTTCTAAATATTAAGCTATATGATAAAAAACACTTAACTTCACTGTCGAAAATAATTTAACCTTATTGACGTCCTAGCACTTTAGGAAAAAAAAACATTTAAAAAAATCACAAATGAAAGCTCACTTTGGTTAAAAAAAAAAACCCTACAATTTAAATAACTGTATGCATTTCTCTTTATTCCATATACCCCCTTATGTTCTCAGGGACAACTGAATGAACTTACTAATACTAAAATATATATTGTGTAGTATTTAAAGATCTTATATTAGCATCATTCTTTTAAAAAATCAGCTCTAAACTTTTGTCTTAATTTACAAGTATGTATTACAAAATTCTGAATATTAAATATAATGAAAATATAATATTGATATTCTTTTACATCTAATTGCAGAATGGATCTGTAGGCATTGAGACCAACCTCATATAGGGAATTGTCTGAAGAAATATTTAAAAATTAGTAGACCAAATTTTAATTATTCATATGGTAGTGCCTACTTTTAAAATGATACATGCTAAATTTAAATTTCTTTTAAAAGATTCAAATATATTTCTTTCTTTGCTAATGTCCAGGAATATCTAAAACTGGAACACTTTATTTAAAAATTCAGCTGAATTTCAGTTAAACAAAATAATCCCATATGAATGACTTTTTTAAGTAAAAAAAGATTTATTTCCCTTCTATCCAACTGACTCACTGAATTGAGCTAAAAATTTCCAAGGGGAAAAATGATCTAGGGAATAAATATAGGGGGAAAAGGGCTAGGTTTCCATTATAATAGCTTTTGACTTGTTTTCAGCTCTTAATTTAAAAAATTATTTACGAACGATGGGATGCATAATGTAACGCGGAAACCTTTTACAATTAGAGTAAAAAAAAGAAAACTACTTTCCTTTGGAACAGATCCCCTCTTACCAGACAGCCTGATTGTTTATGAGACTAACACTTCTACTCAATCTCGACATTCACAACTCTTTGTTAGCCATCTTCTTTTTACTTATTATTGACAGCAATTAGCCTGAGTCATGAAACCGGACCACATTAAAGGCGACATGTGGTCCAATCACTATTTTTAAAAGTCCACGTATTTCAAACTCCTCTCTCTAGCCATTGCTGGGCTGTTTCCCGCTTTGAGGACCTGGTCTCCGCAGCGTTATTCATTAGATGTCAGTCCTAGGGCAAGTCTCTCTTTGGGGAAACCTCTCCTTGGGCACATTCAAGAAAGCCACAGAGGAGACTGGACTGGTAGTTTCTAGTCACTTACAGAGCGAAGGAGGCAAGAGAGACGTGCCCGGGAGGACCCGAGGCAGGTGCGGGTGGGTTTCCGCAGTGACCACTCATTGTGCTTGTGTGAGGCGTGTTCGCCTGTCGCGAACCCAACCGGGAGACCCGTCTCGGCCCCGGTCCCCCCACCCCTTCCTCGGGGAACCCCTCGGACACACCCCCTAGCCTCGGGGCCCCCGGAGCCCCGCACCGTGCACGCGCCCTGGCCGCTCCCCTCAGCCGTCCACGTGGTGGAGCCAGGAGAAGCGCGAATCCGCGAGGATCTCTCTGGACCCGCCGCGGGTCTCGGAGGCTGGGCCAGCGCTACCCAACCCGGCCGGCCCCCAGTCCGGGCCCCCATATTTCCTCTCCCGGAGGGAGGGAGGCGACACTCCGCGGGCCAGCCCTCCCTGGCTCCTGCCGCGCCCCCTGGCGGCCGCCGCGGGGACGCGCGCTGGGCACGCGGGGCAGCCTGTCTGGGCTCCCCTTCCCCGGCTCCGGGCCCCAGCGGGCCGTCTCCCCTTGCTCCCGGGGCCGAGCCACACGAGCCGCGCCCTTCGCCCTAGCTGCCCGCGAGCCCTGGAACTGTGGGCTCCCCGATGGCGACGCCGTGGCTGCCCCAACCTTGCGCGATTGTGCCCACTTAGTAGCCTGGGGGTCTCCTTTCTCCCAGGTATGCCCCTCCCGCCACGTTCGAGCTTTCCAGCAGGCTGCGAAAAAATGCCGCATGCACGCACTTATTTATTTCTTTTGCAACAGCTGCAAGAAACAATGAAGCTTTTCAAGAACTGGGGAAACGCGTTTTCCAGCCTTGCTGTTGTTGTTTTCAATGAACCTCTTGGGCCCCGCACTCCCCGCCCGCCCCCACCCCCCACCCCAGCCCCTCCTCCCCTCCCCTCCCCTGCTAGCTCCTCCGCTGTGCCCGGACAGGCGCCGGAGGCATTGTTTTTGGAGTCTTGCGGGAGGGGAGGGCGCGTGCAGGGTGGCCGGCGCAGTGCGGGTGGGGGCGAGAGCGTGTGGGCGCGCGCGCGTGTGCCCGCGCGGGCAGGGGGCGGGGGCGGTGCTTCGCAGCTTCGCATCCCACGCCCGGGCTCCGCTCCGCACTGCCCTGAGATCCCAGGCTCCGGCTCTTGGCGCGCGCCGGCCTGGGCCGGGCCCTCCGCGCGCCGCGGCTGCGGCTGTGGCCGCTCCAGTGTGCGCGCGGGCGGGTTGCGCGCGGGCAAGTGTGCGCGGCCCCGAGAGCGCGCGCGCGCGAGCCCCCAGTGTGTGGCAGCGGCGGCGGCAGCGGCGCGGCGAGGCTGAGGCTCTTGTTTACCAGCATTAACTCTGCTGAGCGGAAAAAAAAAAAAAAAAAAAAAAGGAAAAACACCCGAGGAGGAGCGAGCGCACCAGGCGAACTCGAGAGGCGAGCGAGAGAGAGGGACGCCGCCAGCGAGCCTGCCCCCGGCGCGCCCGTGCCTGGAGGTTGCAGACCCTCGGCCCCGCTCCCCGGGCCCTCCACGCCCCTCCCGCGCGAGGGGAGCTCCACGGCGCGCCGCGCGCCTCGGCTTTGACCTTCAGCGAGCCGGGGCCCCCGCGCGGAGCCGGCGGCGGCGGCGGCGGCGGCGGGCGGGGGCCGGCGCGGGCCGGGCGGCGGCGGCGCGGAGCCCGGGCGGCGCGGCGGGAGTGCTGAGCGCGGCGCGGTCGGCCCGCCGCTTTGTGTGTGTCCTGGATTTGGGAAGGAGCTCGCGGCGGCGGCGGCGGCGGAGCTGAGGGAGGAGGCGGCGGCGAGCGGAGCCCGGAGGAGGAGGAGGAGGGGGAGCCGCTCATTCATTTTTACTC
Source organism: Delphinapterus leucas (assembly GCF_059928025.1). NCBI lineage: Eukaryota > Metazoa > Chordata > Mammalia > Artiodactyla > Monodontidae > Delphinapterus > Delphinapterus leucas. The sequence continues at coordinate 52,971,631 of NC_143130.1, read as the reverse complement.
CGTATTTCTGCCCCCGGTCGGCCTCGCCCGCGACCCGGACTTCGGGGCAATCTTGCGAACTGCGTCGCGCCCTCCCGCCGCGGAGGCTCGGGCGTCGGACAGCCTCCTCCTCTGTCTGGGGTCGGTTTTGTCCTTCCTCGCCGAGACGGATTTGGGCTTTGCCCCCTTTCTTTGCAGTTTTTCCTCCCTCCTGTCTCTTTGGGTTTGAAAATGGAGGCCGACGACGCCGACAGCCCGCCCCGGCGCGCATCGGGTTCCCGACTCCGCCGAGTCCTCGGCCGCGGCGGCCGGCGCTGAGGGGCCGCCCAGCGCCGCCGCCCGCCCCGTCCGCGCAGCCCCGCGGACCCCCGGCCGGCGCCGCCTTTGGAATATTGTTGCCTTCGCCCTTGTTTTTGGAGGGGGGGGCGAAGACTGAGTTTGAGACTTTTTCTTTTCCTTCCCACCCCCCCCTTTTTTTTGAGAAAGGGGAATTTCGTCCCAAAAGGAATGAAGTCTGGCTCCGGAGGAGGGTCCCCGACCTCGCTGTGGGGGCTCCTGTTTTTCTCCGCCGCGCTCTCGCTCTGGCCGACGAGTGGAGAAAGTGAGTATGTGCCCGCCGCCCGCGGCCACTGCGGGAACTTTTCCTCTGAGGGGCTGCGCCCTGTTTGCGAAACACGAGTTGCCACCGTCGCAGCTGTCGGGCTCCCGGTCTCGGGAGCCGCGGGGCGGGGCGCCGAGGGGCTCGGCCGGAAGGCCGGAGGGGCCCCGGGGCCCAGGCTCGTTAGTTTGGAGCCCCGCGGGCCCCAGCTCAGTGCATCCCCACGTGGGAAGGGCCTCGGTGGCTTTCTCTTTCGCTGTCCCTAGAGCCCTGCCCCGGGGGTCGGCTGTCTCCGCAGCGCTCACTCCCGGGCGGCCCGCGGGCTCCAGCAGGGAAGTTCGCGCCCGGCTTCCCGCACCACGCGCCCCTCCCGGTGCGCGGGGCCGCGCACCGCGCAGGCGGCGGTGACAGCTCGCGCGGCCACCTCGCGGCTGGGGCAAACTCGGTGACCGGTGGCGGGAGCGGGCAGCCTGCTGGCCTTTGGGGGTGCAAGGTGCCCTGGAGGAGGTGCCTGGCGGGGAGGCTTCGCAGCCCCAGGATGGGTTTCCAAACATTCCAGCGCGGCCTTCTGTGGCCCAACGCGCTTTGTCCCTTGGGCTCTTTGGGTTCCTGGCCTTCCATGTCGCTTTCGCCGGACCCGCGGTGGGTCGCCAGTCCCCGGCTTCCCGGGGCTGCTCAGTGCTGCTTGGGGGTGCGGGGAGCGTTCCCGCCTAGGCCCCCCACCCCCCTCCATGAAGCCCCTGGAAAAGTGAGAGGTCGGGGGCCCTGCGTCAGTTGGGCTGTTCCGGGGAGCGCGTCCGGACCCCCAGTTCAGAGGGTGCTGGGAGCTTCTCCCAGTTTCTACCGGCGGGTGGACGCTCTCCTCCTCCTGGCAGGGCTAGGGGTGGTAGGGCAGCATCCGAGTGCGGGAGTGGGTGTGTGGTCGGAGCCGACTTGCATTTCCATACACGTGCTCGCAACGCGGGGCTGTAGCTGCAGCCACACGGCCGCTCCGGGACACCGAGACGCCGGGCCCTGGCGAGAGGTGTCGTGCGTCGTCGTTTAAGGGGCGCCAAGATCTGCGGCGGCGGGGGTGCGGAGGAGGGTGTTTTGTTTTGCTAGCGCGCAACCTTGGGCTGGGTTTCGTGGCCAGAGTTTTGTTGCACTCCCTCCCCCGCTGCCCCGCACTTCCTTTGTACATAGTTAATAAGCAATATCGCTCCACACGCTGTCGCCTGCAATCTGATAGCTTTTGTTTTGGTAGTGTCGGGTAGGGGTAGGGAAGTGCGGGGAGGGAGGGAGTGAGAACTTAGGGCCCCGCGGTGTGTGGAGGGAGGAAAGTAGGGAGTCCTGTTCTTCTCAAAACATTAAAGTGAGGCTTACTGATACATTCGCGATGGCAGGGTAACTTGAACAGGATTAAAGTTTAAATGCAGCCACAGAACTGGGGCTAGGAACGACGAGGGCGTGTTGGTGAGTAATGCTTGCCGAGGGTATGCAGGTGGTGCCAATTAACTTTGAAAAATCAGGACGGAGCCTCGAAGAGTGAGGGGGGAATCGGGAGGCAGCGGGGGCTGTCTGTCCCCATCATAGGGGCAGTTCGGAAAGGCTGTTCCTGTAAACAAACCCTTCTTAAACGTTTTGTAAGAAATGAGTCCATGATGGAGTAAGAGCAGATTTTTATAGAATTAGCGTGTTTACTTCATGGAGTAAGACTCTTATTGAGTCCGGACCTTCTACAAGTCTCAACTCTCCTGTTCTTTGTTTTCTAAACTTTCCTCTGGCTGGATTGGGCGAAGGGCTTTCGGCTCCCTTCTAAGGCTCGCAGATGGTGTTTGGGGGGACAGAGGAGGGTTTCTAGCCTTTAAAAGCTAAATATAGCTTAGGAGACACAGGAGAGTTAATCCATTTTACTACAGCATGTGGTTGAACTGTGTCGTGTTTCTAGTTTTATTGTTTAATGTTAGTAAGTTCTGAAGTTCACAACAGCAGGAATGGCCTTGCTTCTCCCATGCAGACTCCGGCATTTTAAAATAGGATATCAAAAAAAAAAAAAATAGGATATCATGTTTGGAGTTCTTCGTGAAAAATATCTTTGTGAAAGGTGGTTTTTTTCCCTGAGAAAACAGGAGGGGTAGGGGCATTTTAACATACTTTTATAGTCCTAGATGCCAAAGCTTTGCTCAAGGGTCCCTTGAAAATGGTTGGTTTCTGAAAACTTGATGGATGGTCAGAAAGCACCCCAATCCTCATTATGGTTTGTTGAAGTTCAAACTCACTACCTGCCCCTCCCTACCTACAGCTTGGAAGTTTTCAGGAGTAAATGATATGCTCAGGGTCAGCGTGTGTTCAGTCCTTAGTCCAAAAGGTGCCAGAATGCTTACTTCTGATAGAAGTAAACCACTGAGTCCTATCAGAGACCAACATTCTTTTGACTGTCTAGTATAATATAATAAAGACTGGGGTGCTGTTGATTAATATTGTGTTGGCCTGTTTAGGGATTAGTGTTTTCTCTCAGAGTGTGATAGCAGTAGGGATGATTTTTTAAATCTTTAACTTAGAAAATCAAGAAGTTTCGAAGCAGATGAAGTCATACAGAATTTTGTATCAATGTACTGTGAGCAGTGCATCTGAAGAAGGGAGGTTTGGGAGTTAGGAGTGATAGCCAAATAATATGATGCTTTTTTATGTAAAAAAAAGTCAATGTGCACTTTAAATGTATTGTGGCCATCTCATTAAAAAGATGTGTCATCTTTCTGCCCCAGGCACAGTCATATCTTATTGTCAGGGAAATGTAGGTATGTGAAAAGTTGGTGTTAAAAGAAGTTGCTGTTTTATTACCGGGAGAAGAATCCAGAATAAGAAGTTTGGAAAGAACCTAAATAGCAAATTATAGTTTAGCCTCTCTAGAGGGAAATAGCAAGTAAACGGTACTTTTGCGGAGGGGTGGGGCGTGGGTTGGAAGTTTAAAAGGGTATATGTTTGATTTGTCAGAAGGATTAGAAAAATCCAACGTTAAGAAATATGCTAAGGTTGACTGGAAGAACATTAAAAACATGCTAAGTGAAAGAAGTCAGTCACAAAAGACCACGTATTGTATGATTCCATTTATATGAAGTCCAGAATAAGCAAATCCATAGAGACAGAAAGTAGATTAGTGGTTGCATAGGGCTGGGGGAGGAGGGGGTGGGGAGTGGCTGCTAATGGATGCAGGGTTTCTTTTTGGGGTGATGAAAATATTCTAAAATTAGTTTGTGGCGATGGTTGCACAACCTTCTGAAAATACTAAAAACCATTGAATTGTACACTTTAAATGAGTGATTTTTATGCTATGTGAATTATATCCCAAATGTAATATGGGATTTTTTTTTAAAGAAATATGCTAAGGTTGAAAAGAATGCGTTGTGTTACTCTGAACATAGAATCTAGATTAAAATTATTAAGTAAATTTGTCCAGCAGGTTGATGTCTTTTTTTAATTTATGGAGTTTTTCAGATCCATGAACTACAAACTGATCGCTGAAGCTCTTAACAGCAGAGATTCAGTGCCATAGGAGAAAAAGACAGACAGGAAAAAAGAATCTTGGTTACACATAGCTCACATTAAGGATTAAGGGGTTGGGTTAAAAAAACGCAAGTGCTAGTAGTGAAAGTCCGATTTGTGACAGTAAAATCCTTAACTGAATCTGAAACGATGTTGATCTTTCCAAGATGAGAGTTTAGGAGCCGAGTCTGGATGGCATTTTCTATTCCAGTTTTCTTACATATGTTTTCGAACAAGAAAGAATGTAATGTTTAAGATGATAAGGAATTTCCACTGTCTTTTTTTGATATCCCATATTAACCAACCTGGTAGTAAAAACTGAGGAAGAACTGTTCATTTTAATGCAGTGGGCTTTCTTTTTCTTCTTTGTTGCTTGTTTTATTTCTTAAATAGCTCCAGAATCTGAGCAGGAAAGAGAATCTTTGTAGGATACAGCAGCTTTTTCAGGAATACAGTGATTATTTTATTTTTTAATTAAAATTTCTTATTGAACAAAAGATTAAAAAACATAGCCAAAGGCATTTTTGTTTTCAAACTGTTCTGTCTTTATCCAGATTTACCTTGGCCTTTTAATAGGAAAAGACCGGAAATTCAATTGTTGTTTATATTTGTTTTTGGTCTTCATCTGAGGCTCAGTTTACTAATAAAAATGTTTCCTGTTCTTCTTATTGTTGCAAGATCAGGGCAGTAATGAATATCAACTGTATCGTTTTCACTTGTTGCCTTAGAGTTTTGCCAAGGAGAGCCCTCCAGGGACAGTAGCTTCCTTTTAAATCTGGTTTCATTTGTTTTGTAAGAATGAGCTGTAAGAAGCAACTGAATTCAGCCAGCACTTATTGAGCACCTGCTGTATGGAAGCTGGATCCTTTGTTAAGTGATGTCCCAGCCTGCACAGAAAGAGAACTTCACTTTTGTCCTTGGGGCATTTTTGTATAATCGTGCATGAAACAAAGTTTCTGGAAAATTCAGATCTTTTTCAGACTCAGCACAGGGTACACAGTTCTCAAATAACATTTTAAAGGCCCTTTAAAAACATTTCTGTAGACTTAAGACAGGAAGCAAATCACTGTTGTTGATATTCTGAAGGCCTGTGCAGCACCGCTTGCCTTATTAATACCTTCCCTCCTATTGCATTGTTGCTGGCAGGCTGTGGCATCCATGAGACAGTCACCCATCTCGATCAGCTGCACTGCCTTCTTTATAACATTGGTTATGACAATTGTGATTAAAAATGGACAGTGTCGTAGTTACCATTTGCCAAAACTTTAGTAGGAGTTACAGGTGTTGTACATGAATGTTTCACAGCACGTTTTGAGTTGTAAGGAAGATGGGACTTACTTGGTTTACATTTTTTGGATTTACACATTGCTTAGTTAGCTTTCTGGAAATCTTTAGAGAACTTTCATAATTGTAAGGCCTTATTTAATTTAAAATACTTGACTGCTTTTAAAAGTGTGAGGGGCTAAGAAAGAGATTGAGGAGGCAATTAAATCTTGAAATGTTTTTTAATTGTAAAATGTCCAAGCCATGTTTCTCTCTGGGTTGTGATTTTTTTCGATTTGTTTTCAAAACTCACTTAAAAATCAACCCTCGTTCATAGAAGAGGTATTTGTGCCCACAGGCCAACTTGCTTTGAACTGCTGTTCTTAGCCAACTTATGACAGGTGCTATCTGAGTCCAAGAGATGCATGCCTCTCAATTGTACTAAATATATAATAGTTGCACACGTGCTTGGGATATAGTTTCTTGATTTCTCTGTCTGAGATGTTCCAAAGGAAAATTGTGAACACTTTAAAGACAAGTTGAATTATGAATGAAGCACTCTGACTTCTCCTTGAAAATGGTGTTTGGCATCCGATTATCAAGAGGAACTTTTCCAGTTATTTGTAAAGAAATGATTTGGCTTAAACTAAGGTGGCAGGGGGGTGGGGTGGGTGGGTGGAGTGGGGAACAACAGTCCCAATGTTTTTGCACATTGAGACTTGTTGACATTTGGGGAGGATTTTCAGTATTTGGAAAGATTAAAACTTTGAAATAAGTACCACCCTTATACCAACCCCCAAAGATCTGGAAAGAACTGATTTCTTCTGAGGAAGGGGCATACATTTTGTGTAAAACGGTTGGTAAACAGAAGATCTTTAAAAACAAGTTAGGTTGTTATCTCAATAGATGCACATTCCCTGGGCATGGTGAAGTTCGTTTCTTTTGATAAATTGTTTTGGTTATATTCGACTCAAAATATTAAGTGTCTTTGATTTCGAGACTTTTGAAGTTTGAAGACTAAATTGTTTTCTATTTTTTTCGCATTTTTAAATCATCAGTTTTACTCATGTTGTAAAATCCCAAATAATATGTTTAGAAGACTTCTCTACTTTTTCCACTTATGCCAGCTTCACTTAGGGCTTATGAAATTGATTAATTTCAAAATCTGAAGGAAATATTGATATTTCTTTACTTGAATTAAATGGTTTTTTCTCTTTCCTCTTTTCCTCAATAAATACATGTTGAGTACTTATTGGACTCAATTTTTTAAGTTTAAAAATTTGTTCTGATATCATAAACTATTCTACATATGATTTTAAATATATGAGTCAAAACATAGAAGTTACTTGCTATGTTTGTTTAAAACACTAAAACAAACTAGTAAATGAGGCTTTCATTTTTCTTTCTTTTTTCTGCCCTGGACTAGAAGAATTTTTAAACTTATAGGTTGCTATTCAGGTTTTACTGGAACACAGCAGAAAGTTTCTTTTATGATGAGGGATGAATGCCTATGATTGTAATAACTTTTACCGTGTATTGTTGCTACTATTTGTGATGGGGAAAGGTAGGTAGGGATGCAGGGACTGCCTTTATTCTCATATTGGTCCTCTCCTTGGTTAGTACTGGTGATGGCTACTTGGTCAGTTGCTGGGGATGCGTCCATGGAGCTGAGTGTCCCATGTATGATTGCTGATGGTTTCTTATTTGAAATAGATTGGAGGCTAGCCACATAGGGAAAATGTGCATGCATAAGACAGGTACCACCAAGTGCTGCAGAGATAGCTATACCTGCTTTAAATTGTTCACATTGTGATAGTCTGGAAGCCTTAAAAATTTGTTTTTTAATTTAAGCATTTATATTTTAAAGACTTGAGGAAGTATTCTATTCCTAGTCCAGAAAGTTCTTGGGGGAGGGAGGTTTGAAAGTTTATTTTTTATATCACTCCTTAGCCTCTTAGTTCCCTTAACAAGACAAGCATCTACTTTAGTAATAGTTATATAATAAAAAATGCCACTTGTTCAGAATTGTGTGTGTGTATTTCCATCCATTCATCCGAGTTCTGACAGTTTCAAGTACATTATTGTTGCTGTTTTGTATACTTTTGTATGGCTACTTTTTTTTTTTTTAAACCTATCACGAGCTTTCTTTAAACTGGCTTCGGAATTATTTGTCAGGTTGGTAATTCAGGTGTATGCATACTGCTTCCTAAATTACTCTTGACGTGAGAGAACAAATATATGTTGACAGTCTTAAAGCATAAATGTTTTATAGAGCAGAACTTTAAAATTTTCCTTAGATGTTTTGGATGCCTACTTTCAGCTTATCCTCTCATATAAAATACAGTCAGTGGTTTGTCTCTATAAAATTGATTATTGGAAATACATGTTAGACTAAGTACCAATTTGAGTTAGGCGAATTTTAGTTAATAACACTTTAAGGGAGAAAAGTCTGATGATGATTAGGGAGAGATGAGTTTATAACAATTTTTCTGAAATTGGACGCATACTAGTGACCTTTAATAACCTCCTGGAGAAAAGTAGTAAGCATAGAAAGAAAGCCCAGGTGAGAGGTCCATGAGCTACCTTCCTCTATCAGCTGGCAATAGTTTTAAGTCATCAGCTATTAATTATATTTAGGTTGCAAAACCCTCAGCAGTTGTGCTCAGATTATCAGTGCCATCCTGTGTTTATTCTCCCCACCTAATTTTCTGGGGTCTCACAGTAGTGGGGTAATACCTACCAATAGCTCACAGACTCCGAATTTGAAAGAGGAACACAGATTGTCATGAAAACAAACGAACAAAGAGACCAGCGACAGAGGAAGATCTGCTGTTCAGCTTCTGTAGTTCTGTTGTCTGATTTCTGTGGATAATGAGTTCATGGCACATGTGAGGTCACAGCATGGTATAGTTTAATCACAGGAAATTCTTTTGTATTGCTGCTTTACTTTGTCGAGCGATATATTTGGGATTTTCTGTCTAACATTACCTCAGTAAGAATTTCAACAACAAATGTTGGATCAGGATGGAATTCCTAGTTAAATTTCAGTTCATCAGCCCTTTTCTGGGGAGACTCATTCATTGACTGTTTCCTTTCTACCTCACTGAGTCGCTTGAAATTGTTCAGATTTGTGCATTTCTGGCTCCACCCTGGTCCAGTCCAGACCTGCATGGACTCTTAGAGGAGATGCTTGGTTGGCCTCTGGGCCGGGCACTCTGACTCCTGCACCCTCCCTCTGCTTTGATGGACTTGCCAGCCCCAGATACTCAGCATGTGCCGCATCATGGTCCAGGAATCAGGTCCAAGGGCCCCCATCTTGGGCTGTAATCCGTCCTACTGAGACTTTGCTGTAGGGATCCCGTGTGAATTCCCAGCACTCTCCAGCAATGGGCTCTAGCTGTGCGGTAAGTAAGCCCATTCCTGTCTCCATAGTTTTGCTCCTGCTGTGTTCATGGCTTGGCATGTTTTTCCTCTTTACTGCTCCCTGTCCCCTCCCCCCTCCAAACTGAATAGTGGAAAGTGCTACTCTAGAGCACAGCAAGGTCACCTGGTTCTAGTTTCTCCTTCGCTGCCAATTAGTTCCCAGGCCCTGAACAAGTTAACTTTTCTGAGTCTCAACAGAAATGTAGAGACTTGAAATAATTGGGGGAGAGTTTTCTCCTTTTCTCATTAAACAAAATAAAACCATCTTCTAATATATTTAGAAAATTAAGGTCAGAAAAATTGGGGGAAGAGGAATATTTTTTCATTTAAAAAAATCTCTAGGTTTCAGATCTGTGAAATAGGGACAATACTGTAACTGTCTAAAGATGGGACACTAAGTCAGTTAATTCCTGTCCCTCAAATACCTTCCTGTGGTTATAGTACATCTGAGATGCCATCCTTTAATTTCTAACTCAGATTCCTTCTCCTTCCTGAAGCTTTTCTTGATTACCCTCATTTCTATAGACCTGACTTCCCCCTTATTCCTTTTGATGTCATACCCCCTGCTGTGCCGGTAAACAGTGATTTGTTTTGTCTGGTACCTGAGCTGTTGTCATTTTATGAGGCTGTAGAGAGCAGGGCAGCCAAAGGGCTTGGGTTTGAATCTCAGCTGCTCAATAGCTAAGGTCTCAAGCAAATTGTTTAATCTTCCTGTGCCTCAGTTCCCTCATCTGCAATACTATAGTTTATTTTTAAATTAATTTATTTATTTTTGGCTGCGTTGGGTCTTCGTTGCTGCGTGCGGGCTTCTCACTGTGGTGGCTTCTCTTGTGGCGGAGCACGGGCTCTAGGCACATGGGCTTCAGTAGTTGTGGCTTGCACGCTCTAGAGCACAGGCTCAGTAGTTGTGGCACACAAGCCCAGTTGCTCCACGGCATGTGGGATCCTCCTGGACCAGGGATCGAACCCGTGTCCCCTGTACTGGCAGGCAGATTCTCAACCACTGCACCACCAGGGAAGCCCTGTAATATTATAATTTTAATAGAACCTATTCCAGACATTTATTCATAAAAACGAAGTGAACTGATACATAAGTGCTTACTTAGAACAGAGGCTGGCATATACTGAGCCCTCAGACTTTAGCTTGCTACTGCTCATGACATGACATCCTTGAACAGAGATGTTATTTGGGTAGTGCTAGAAATATAGGACGCACTTGACATTTGACTGCCATTGTCAGAGCCTGGCACATAGTAGGTGCTCAATAAATGTTCTGTAATAAAGCTTTGTTTTGCTAAGGTGCGTATTAACAGGATTGCAATTTGCTTGTTAAACACAGTTGTGTGATTTTACCTTTTTTCAGTAAACAGTGGCCAGTGCCTGCAGTGCAGCATCCATTTCAGAGATCTGTTTATTATGCTTTCTCTCTTAATTCTTTCATTTGTCAATTTTTGCTGGTGCCCAAGAAGTGTCCAGTGTGCACTTTGCCCACCTCACTAATGCATAGGCGCCATCTAGTGGCCAGAAAGGAAATTTAGCCTCTTGGGTCCTGAATTAACAGTGCCCTATGGATGAAGATAGCAATTACCCCACTGCCCTTCTTAGATTTTGCTGTTTGGCTTGGTTCCTGGGAATCTGGTTTGCAGGAAAATGTGGAGACTGCAGGCTTCTGTAGGAACCGTTGGGATATGGTTTTGAATTAAGATTGTTCTACTGCAACAGTGAGCTAGCATGAGAGAATTAGGGTCTTCCTAAGTGATGTAAGCAACTTTGGCAAAGTTGTTATATCTAGTGTGCCTTTTACAATTTGGGATTTAAGATGTTTTTACAGGACTTTAGAAAATGACAACTTCTAAAATACTTCTTTTGAGGTTAGAGATTTAAAAAACCTATTGATTCATTTTTAAAAATAAGGAAGATTTACTTCCCATTGTTCTACTTAAAATATGTGGTAAAACTTTAATTATTATTCTTAAATGTGTGCCCTTGGGCAGTTTTTATGTAGTTCAGGTGTTTACCAGCCAGAAATCCTAATAGAGAATAGTAACAAACACTGTTATTGCTGGCGTTGGGTCTCACATTGGTTGTATTTTGTTAGATATTTTTCTATATTTGGCTTCATACTTCTTGGGTATTTTCAGAATCCACTTTCTCACTTCCTTAGTTGAGGCTACACTAAGTTAATGTATAGGTAGCTCTTCAGTTTTACATTTTGAAAGTTTTAGACTGGTCTCTCCGTGATTGCTTTTTATTATTCTTAATTTGGAAGTCATTGGTTTGGCTGTCTGATAGAGGACTGCAACCTGCCATCATCTAAGACATTTTGAACAGCAGCTCCGGCTGTTTCTGAAACAGGCTGTACCCATTCAAGCCTCTCTGCCTTGGCAGGTGGGAGCCTCTCTGCTTGGAACAACTATATTACCAATTTGCCCTCTGGCAAACTCTTTTCAGAATTAGCTACAGTTCCCCCTCTCTGGTGGCCTTGATCCTGCATGCTGGATGGCCTCACAGCTCTCTCCTTATACCCCTATTAGTGCATCACCCCCAAATTGTTTTATCCCACTGGTCGGGGAAGGGAATGGTACCTTGGTCATCCTTGAATTCCCAGGACGCAGCCCAGTACCTGGCACACAGGAAGACCTCAAGAAACAGAAGACTTCTTAAAGGGACAAACTCCGTCCCTCTCCCCACCCCCCCATTCACTTTGAAGCACTCTTTACAACACTATTTACAACAAATTTATTTTCATCTTGTCATGATCACTCTGCCAGGTGAAACATTTTATCAGGCCAGTTACTACTACATAGAACTTGAAAGCAATCTTTAAAATCATTGTTTCATCAGGCTTTTTGTACACCGAGGTGAATAAAAATCTTAGAACCCCTGGAAAGGTCACTTGTGATTCTAGCCCTGTGTCAAGGCTGCCTCATCCCTCTGGAGGGAAGCCTTGTTCCAGAAGTTCCCTATAGGTAGGGTTTAATGCATCACTCATCAGCACCAATTGTGTCCGTGGCAGGCTTCAAACTATGTGGAGCTGGGCTCCTGATTGGAGGCAAGCAGTCGGGCTGGGCTCTGCTGTGTGGTGTGCCTGGCTTGGCCTGATGCAGGGGAGCAGGGGGGAGCCTCAGGGGGTCCGGTGGGCACTGCCTCCTCTGCAGCTGCTGACCACTCACACTCTTCCCTCTGAATGACAGGGACCCTCTAGGCTGTTTCTTATGGCTTTTCTAGTCCTCAGATCCTGAGACAATGTAGAGAGAGATGGAGTTCTTAGGAAGGTCTAGTTGGAAGCAGCAGCATCACTGTGAGCAGACATTTGCTTCTGTTTCTTGCATTGTTTTCTTGCTGAGGCCAGTAGACTTTTGCAGTGGATCCTGGCAGGGACAGTAGCTAATCTTAAAGACCTCTGTCACTTAAGTGCTCCCTCTTCTTTAGGGCTCTGGATAAGGCCTTTGACGGCCTCATCGTAGGGCCATTGGAGGTGAAGCTTGCTCCTTGCACACCTCCCCTCCCCCGGAAGTTTACTTGTCTAGGATGGTGTGACGAGGACTCCTGAACATAATTAACACCTAAGAGATTATCGTTAAAAGCGTCATACCCCTGAGGAGACTCGTAAGATGGGATATTTCTTATAGAAAAATGTAAACATAATCATTTGAACCTGGCACATTAATTTCAAGCACAGATTGTAAGAGAGTTTTGTAAAATCTCCATGCGAATGTTGAACAGAGTGGATGTGAACTCACCAGGACAAGCCAGCACAGTGCCTGCCTTTCATCTGTCCTTGTTGTGGGGCTGTCTACGCGCAGCGCTGCCTGCCTTTGAAGCCCCCTGTCCCCGCACGTACCCCTCTACCTCCCTTTCTCAGGTGTAGGCAGGTATTGGAGCAGGAGCTCCAGGCCTCAGTGTCCCCATCTGTAGTTTGGGATGATGCGAGGATTAGCAATACTGTATCTCAGGTGCTCAGCAGAACCAGCTTGTAGAAAGCATCCAACAGATGCATGTTTTTGTCTGTCTTTTCTCCACATGCTGTGGTGGCCCTGCCGGCCTTTCCCCAGGGCTCCAGGCCCCGGCCTTCCCCACATGCTAACCACTGGAGGATTGACCTCCTTTCCTATATCTACAGTGAAGTTTTGAACTCATGAAGTGTGTGGGCTGCAGGGGTGGGGACGCCGAGCTGCTGAAGAGCACGAGAGGCTGTAGGGGGACGTCTGACTTCAGTGCTCCTTGAATGTATTGGCTCTCAGGGTCCCAGGGGCAATGCTCCTGGTGGGGCAGGGCCCGTGGAGGTGGGGAGGGCAGGACAGCCAAGCGCTCTGGGAGGGGACTCAGCCTTTTGAGCATCAGCGTGTTCCCTGGGAGACAGTGTGCAAGGGAGGCCTCTCTGGCCTCTTGATGGGGTCTCTGGCATGAACCAGCGAAGGTGTAGGTGAGGGAGGCCCAGGAGGAGGCGGCTCCCACAGCAGAGCCCTTCAGAAACAGCTGCCCTGGACTTTAGAAGTGCACACACACATACACCTCATCTTTGTTGGGGGCATCAGGGGTACCTGGTAAGGGTGAGGACCAAGCTGAAACTGGGGGAGCCAACACGGCCTCCAGACTTACTCCTCTCCTCTAAAAATAAAAGTGAAACCTCTTCAGGTGAGCTTGTGCGTTCATTGCCGTATGCTGCTTTCCAGCTTTCCAAGGGAACGCAGTCGAGCGATGACCCTGGTTCCCCTCCGAGCTAGGTCGTGGGCCCGGCTGGCCGTGGCCTTGGCCTGCCGCGATTGGGGTGGGCAGGGCCTGGCCCCCTACAGTGCTGGCAGACCTCGCAGGGCCGTTTCCAGGCCTCACCGCACCACCCGGAGCAGTGAGGAATGATTTGTTTGAAAGGGGATGCCAGCTCTGTGTCCAGGTCTGGGCTTTGCTACTGGTGCTTTTTAACGCGTATTGATTTATGCTTTTAACTCGACCAGGCACGTTGTAGTTCTCCTGAGAAGCAGTTGCTGGTCCTTAGCTGGGGGTTGGTGCTGGAAGATTCCTGCTGCCTGTTCTGCAGCTGTTTTCACTGGACAAATAACCTTAAAAACACGCCAGTTTCAGAGGCTTCCTGAAGGGCCTGGGGACTCTGGTGCTACTTTCCTGCTATCAGCATAGTGAATTCTGAATTTTAAATCCCTTTTCACCTGTTGGAGCAAGCAGAGCCTAAGCGTCTCAGAGTGTCCGTTTTCCTCAGTTGGAAAGCAGGCCTTTTGCTGTGCCACAGACTGCTTTTCTCCCCGGTCATGTTTGATGGTCCAGATTCCCTTTAGAGATTTGAGTTAGAGCCTGGAGTCTCTCAAAATGAGAAGTCTACTGATGGGCTGTTCCTGGGACACCTTGTTTTCCTTCTCTGCCCCAGTTTTCTCATCTGTAAAATGGGAGTTGATAATGGCACCCATTTCAGAGGACAAGACTAAGTATTTCATGAGCAAATACGCATACATTCTTTTGAATGTATGACATTCCTGTCATCTGCACTAGGGGTTAGCTCTTCTTATTTTTGCTAAGGATGGAGGAAATACACATGAAAAGTTGTCTATTTCCTTAAAAAATAATCGGTACCCTCCTGGTGTGTATGGATGCTGATGTACTGCTTTTAGCATTTGCCTTCTCTGACCTTTACATTAAGACTTGAGCTTCATTTTACTTAGAGGAGTTTCACGAGTGCTTGGTCCAGCCTTCGTCTTTGGGGATGGAAGACACTTCCCTCCCTTCTGTTCCTCTCTCTTCCTGTTATCCCTTCTGCCTCCGGGGAAGGGTGTGAAACATTCTCCTCCAGGAGAGGCAGTTATTTGAATCCCAAGAAAGCCCAGGTGTCAGCGCTACAGGACAGAAATGAGTCATTCCCACAATAGTGTGAAGCGTGTACAGCCCTGCACTCTCTTCCTTCCTCAGGAATAGCTCAGGTAATTAGGGGTCAGGCAGCCTTCTGGGGAAGAAGCAGATCTGCGTGAGAAATGAGGGTGGGAGTCATAGCCCCTGCCCAAATTTAGGACACAGGATCTGAAACACATGAATCTACTTATCCAGAAAAACTAATTAAAATATTTAAAATTGAGAGTGTGGAAAAATTGAGAACCTGTGGCCCTTGTAGGTCAAGGGCTGTTTGCAGGAATGGGAGTCCCAGAGCCTGGGTCCCCGGCTGCCAGAGAAGGTCTCAGCGAGGGGGTGGGAAGCCAGCCACAGAAATGGTGCCTGGTTAGTAAATGCTTTACTGGAGAGCTTCCCCTAGGACAGAGAGAAGGAATTGCCCTCTTGCTCTGCTCTCTTGGGTTGAACGGGGTCTCTGCTTACCAGAATGGGGATCCAGGTTTAGTCCTGCTTCAAGAGCTTGTTAGGTGGGCTTGGGTGGTCTCACTAGGGGGCCATCACCTTTGGTGGTGTTTCTAAGAGACATGTGTCTTGAATCCAAACCACTTACTCAACCAACTTGATGAAACAACTCACAGTAAGAGATGGTGCTTTTCTTAGGGGGAGGAGTTAATTCCTTTGGTTTAAAACTTATTCCTTGAAGCCAATAAGCACATGAAAAGATGCTCCACATCACTAGTCATTAGGGAAATGCAGATCAAAATGACAATGAGATACCAGTTCACACCCATGAGGATGGCAATCACCAAAAAATTGAAAACAACAACTGTTGGCAAGGATGTGAAGAAATTGTAGCCCTTGTGCATTGCTGGTGGGAAAGTAAATTGTGCAGTCACTGTGGAAAAGTGTGGTGGTCCCTTGAAAAATTAAACATAGAACTGCAGTCTGATCCAGCAGTCCTATGTTAGTATATACCCAAAAGAATCGACAGCAGGGAGTCATAGATATTTTGCACCTATGTTCATAGCAGCAAATAATTGTTTGCAATAGCCAAAAGGTAGAAGCAACCCAAGTGTCCATCAATGGATGAATGGTTAAACAAAATGTGACCCA
Source organism: Delphinapterus leucas (assembly GCF_059928025.1). Taxonomy (NCBI): domain Eukaryota; kingdom Metazoa; phylum Chordata; class Mammalia; order Artiodactyla; family Monodontidae; genus Delphinapterus; species Delphinapterus leucas. The sequence goes on along the minus strand of NC_143130.1, from coordinate 52,955,901 downwards.
TACAAGCAATGAAATATTATGCAGCCTCAAAAAGGAAAGAGGTTCTGACACATGCTGCAACAGGGATGAACCTTGAGGACATCATGTTAAGTGAAATAAGCCAGACACAAATGAACAAATACCATATGATTCCACTTATATGAGGTACCTAGAGCTGTCACATTTATAGTGACAGAAAGTAGAATGGTGGGTACCAGGGACTGGGGGAGGGGGGAGGATGGGGAGTTAGTGTCTGATGGGTTTGGAGGTTCAGTTTCTCCAGATGGAAAGTGTTCTGTGGATGGATGGTGGCGATGGTTGTGCAACAGCGTGAATGTGTTTAATGACACTGAACTGTGCACTTAAATATGGATAAAGTGGTACTTTTTTAAAATTTTATTTTTTGTGGTACGCGGGCCTCTCACTGCTGTGGCCTCTCCTGTTGCGGAGCACAGGCTCCGGACGCGCAGGCTCAGCGGCCATGCCGCTCCGTGGCATGTGGGATCCTCCCGGACCGGGGCACGAACCCGTGTCCCCTGCATTGGCAGGCAGACTCTCAACCACTGCGCCACCAGGGAAGCCCAAGTGGTACATTTTATGTTGTGTTTATTTTACCACAATTTCAAAAAATCTTATTTCTTGATTGGTTCAACTGTGAGTATATGCCATGTGGGAGAGTGGGGGAGACAAACTGAAGAAGGCCAACCCCTGCCTGTGGTGGCCACGGTGGAGAAGGCAAGCCAAGGGTGTCACAGGTGCCATGGGAGCACAGCGGAGGGTGTGTGAGGTCAAGGGAGGCCTCACCAGCAAATGTAGATTTGAGCTGAGTCACCAGGGATGGGTTCGTTTTCCATAATGAGAGTGTCACAGATCATGTTTTCCTTTCAGGGAAAGCAAGTCAGGAGTCAGACTCTCATGCCATTGACTCACAAATGAAATTTATTACTAATCAGCCATGTGACGTGTAATTGCTTTTTCATTTTCTTATTTTTCCAGACGAGAGATTTGTTTAGATATTTGGTTTCCTCACTGATTAGACTGGAAGTTTTTCATTTGCTTTGACAACTCAATTTCTTCCTGCACACTGTCTCCCCCACGGCATAGGGAGCCCTGAAGGAAAGGGCTTGACTTCTGCAAGCAAGAATGGGAGCATATCCGAAGTAGAAAAGAGCCAGTGCCTTCCTGTACAGAAGAGAAAATGGAGGCCCCAAGGGGTGTGTTGCTTGAGGGCACAGGGCATGTGCTGCATGTCCAAGGCCAGGCCCGCCTGCCCACCATTCCAGCAGATGCTCTCTGGGCCTGGTTCTTTGTCCTAAGTTGTCACCCTCTAGTTTAACCAGGAGTCAGGGCTCAGGCCTGGACCTACTGGATTCCAACAAGACCGGGAGGTAGGCAAGCCTGTTTGGCGGTGAAAGGACTTTTCTCCACCCTGCTCAGTTCAGCAGTCTCTAGGTGTGGGCCCTGTGGGAGGAATCTCACTGCTGGCAGCTTAGCCGGGTTTGGAAGTTGGACTGGTATTTTCCCTGCATCTTGGAAGCAAGCCCGAGGGACCACTCTTGTCTTCCCCTGGGCAGGAGGTATTGTCACGTGACAAGAGGGTGGTGCACCCCTTTCCCTAGTTGGTGATGTGCTCTTATGGAGCTGGAGGGATGTCTGCATTGGCTCAGGCTTTTATGACAAATTACCATAGACTGGGGGGTTAAACAACAGACATTTTATTTCCCACAGTTTTGGAGGCTGGAAGTCCAACATCAAGGTGCTGGCAGATCGAGTGTCTGATGAGGGCCTACTTACTGGTTTGCAGATGGCCGTCTTCACGTGGTATCTTCATGTGGTGGAGAGAGAGGGAGGGAGAGAGCGCATGCTCTGGTTTCTTCTTTTAAGGACACTCATCCCACCAAGGGGCCCCACCCTCATGACCTCGTTAAACCTAATGACCCTCAAGGCCCCACATCCTAATACCACCCCACTGGGGGTTAGGGCTTCAGCATATGAATTTTCAGGGGACACAAACATGCATCCCATAATGATGGAATAATATATATATTACATTATATTATTATAATATAATACATATATATATTTGTTCTTGGCCAGTTTTGAGAGTTGGTTACAGGTTAGGTTTGAAAAACTAAGTGAAATTCAGTACCTGAAAGTATATACTTTCAAGATGGCACTAAGCACATTTGCCTTCTGATGCTCTGGCCAAATGCTTAAAATGTATAGTTTGTCTTCTGGGCACCTGATTGCTTCTCTTAAAGTGAATGCTTCTTGAGAGGAACACGGTTATTGGGAAATCTCCCATGACCCCATTTCTGCCATTTTTGGACAAAGAAGTTGCTGCCTTTAAACTCTGCAGTAGCTCCTGGGGGGAATTGTACTCCAGGACAGCTTAACTTTGAGTTTTTGAAAGCTGGGTTCCTTGGTGAGCACTCATCTTTCAAATGCATGGAATGCAGTTCAGAGGCACTCATCTTAACTTCCTCAGGGTCTATTTTGTAAACCTGACTCCAGCATGGTGGGGAGGGGTTGATGCGGGCTGTGCTGAGGACAGTCCTGCCTCTGGCCCACTTGGGAGCCTGAGCGGTACTTCCTCTCAGCACATCCAGAAGGCTGGATGACTGGGGAGGTGACTGTTAATTGTTTATAAGCATGAACTGTTTACAAGTCATACTTGCTGTTTTCAATCTGACATTGCTATTATGTTGTTTTGTTTCTGTTCACAGCTGAGTTTTAAGCTGGGTAGGATTTAAGGATGAGTCACTCCCATGACGGTAAAATCAGTATCCATCAAGCCTTCCCATCACCGTCCCGTTAATCCTGTGAGCAGTTTAGAGATGGATGAGACCGTCTTAAGACTTCTGCTAGGAGGATCCCCTGCGTGCGGGTTGCTGCCTGCGGGTTGGGCTTCCTTAGGACTCGGTTAGCCCGTTTAATTTGCTGATCTGAAACCTGCAAGAGACATTTACCATGCTTCTTGGATCCTCCGCTGCCTGAACATGGGGCGTGCTTAAGTGAAGGGGATAGAAGCCCATGTGAGGTTTTCTCCCCCGTCCCGAACTCCACCCTGACTGGTTTGAATGTTCAGTGAGCGTGTGCCAGTTACTTGTGGGGAATTTATGATCCTTGTCTTGCCTCCCTGGGCTCCTAATTGAAGGCCGATTTGCCACCTTTTTCTTGTCTCGATCAGAAAGTTGCCCTGAGGGTCATGTGTGCCTGGCAGCTGTGGATTCTTATGGATGAAAGGACAGAGAAAGGTCCAGGGTTAGATGTATGGGCAGAGGGGTGGGAGCAGGACAGCAGCAGGACCACAGAGATCAGCCTTTTCTCGGCCCTGGGAATTCAGGCCCCGACTCGCACGAGGGCAGTGGCCGAAGAGCTCACACCCACCTTCCCTCTGTCCTCTCAGCAGCCCTGCCAGGTAGGTGTGGAAGCCGAAGGCTGCCTGCGCTGGGCCGTGCAGCTGGCTTGGTGTCCCACCTTCGAGTCCTGAGCGTGGTCCCAGAGGCTGACCAAGCTGCATGGGGCCTGGAGGGTGATCTGGCTCCTGGAGGGGCAGTGGGGCCTGTTCACTCGTTTCGTCTTTCTCTCTGATGCCAGGCCCACCCCGGGCGCCTGTGAGAGCAGGGGCTGAGGGCGTCACTTGGATGTGGCTACAGTGAGTAGCAGAGTGGGAGGGTTTGGTGATGCTTTTACTGCAGAGCTGAGGAGGCGAACAGGTCGATCAGGGGCCTAAGGGATGTTGAGCTGAGCTCGATAGAGAGAATCTGGTTTTGTATGAGTTGAAGAGAGACAAATTGGAGTGTCTGGATGTTCAGGGACCTGCCAGTGGTAGGAAGGTGTCACAGATGCAGCTCCAGCCTTAAAAAGAGCTTACTGTGTGGCTGAGAAGATCCGGCGTACACAGCTGCTGGGAGAGGCCTGGGCACTGCAATGAATGAGAACAGGGTGAGCAGAGTGGGAAAGGGCGGTGGAAATTGAGGGGGAGATCCTGAGGCTCCCTGGAAGAGGTGCTTGGAGGACCAGGATTTCACTAGGCATGGGGTGAGCTGAGGTTAGGACCTTAACAGCGTGTGGTGGGGCTTGAAGAAAAGGCTGGAGAGGAGGGTTTGTGGAGGTGGTAGTGGAGGATGAGGCTGGAGGCAGATTGGGAATGGTTTTGGGGGTCCTCAGAGGCCAGCCACGTTGAGGTATGTGGTTGAGTCTCGAGGGCAAAAATAGTTCATTAAAGACTGGTTCTCGGGCTTCCCTGGTGGCGCAGTGGTTGAGAATCTGCCTGCCAATGAAGGGGACATGGGTTCGAGCCCTGGTCTGGGAGGATCCCACAAGCCGCGGACCAGCTAGGCCCGTGAGCCACAGCTACTGAGCCTGCGCGTCTGGAGCTTGTGCTCTTCAATGAGAGGCCGCGATAGTGAGAGGCCCGCGCACTGCGATGAAGAGTGGCCCCCGCTTGCCCCAACTAGAGAAAGCCCTCGCACAGAAACGAAGACCCAACACAGCAAAAATAAATTAATTAATTAATGAACTCCTACCCCCAACATTTTCTTTTAAAAAAAATAAAAATGGGCCTCCCTGGTGGCACAGCGGTTGAGAGTCTGCCTGCCGATGCAGGGGACGTGGGTTCGTGCCCCGGTCTGGGAGGATCCCACATGCTGCGGAGCAGCTGGGCCCGTGAGCCATGGCCGCTGAGCCTGTGCGTCTGGAGCCTGGGCTCCGCAACGGGAGAGGCCACAACAGTGAGAGGCCCGCGTACCGCAAAAAAAAGAAGAAAAAAAAAGACTGGTTCTCTTATTCGTGTAAGTTAAAGAAACACACTGGAGGCCACTGGTCTTTGTGAAATACCCCAGACCTTTTTTGGGGAGGTGGAGGAGGCCAGTCCCTCCTGTATGCGAGCATGCCATCTCATTGTACATTCCGGTGTATTTGCCTGTATTTGATTATGGCAGATTTATTGTGATGCCAGACAAAGCCCTCCCAAATTATCACATCTGATAGGAATAAGTAGAAATGACTTCATTTCCATTCTTTTTTCCTTTGCTTTCCACCCCAGATCAACATTTTTTTAAACATGCCTTCGCATACAACCTGCTAGTGGAGGTGGTATGTCTGATCCCTATAGAAAATAATTGGGAATATTTTCCAGGCCCTGGTAGCTTTCTGGTGTTTGGACTGTGAGGGCTTTGGAATGGAAAGGCATTTCTGATTGAGCTGTCATTACTTTTGGAAGGAGGATGATGGTGCGCTCTTTGCCCTCGATCAGCATGATAAACTCCTATGCAGACGTCTGTTGGGTGTCTTTGCAGAGAGCGAGCCCTGCACTGTTGCTCGAGCTCCATTTGAAACAGGTGAGGGAGCGATGTCCCCCTCAAATCGGCGTGTCTGAAAGCGTTCACGCAGTTTTGTTGTGTGGGCCTTTGAATTTTACTTAGATTTAGTAGAATCTATCAGGTAGAGTCTTTCCCGAAAACAGAAGTGAGCATCATTATCCATCAATTGTAGTGTGTTTTGAGATGTGAAATATTTAGGGTCCTGAGTCTATTGCAGGTTCCACACTGGGAGGGAACAAGAAGGCTGAAGCATGGGGCCGGCTCTGTCTGTTCCCACCAGGACCCTTCACCCCCTTCTCTTGAGCAACATCTTAAACAAAACCCCATTTGTAGACAGTAAGTCCCCACTGAACCGTTAATTATGGGGGCAAGGTATGTGTGGTGGTAGGGGCATGAAGCCAGAGGTTAGGGCTTACTCACTGGTTAATTTTCCCTGGCCTTTCTCTCTCAAGTCTCGGTTCTTTCAAGATTCAGAAAATAATGCAGAATGCCTGAGATTTCTGAAATTCCTGGCCCTGGAGACTTAAGGACATGAAAGAGCCAGGGTTTTCAGGCTGGCCATTTCAGCATCAACCATTTCCCACTTCCTGATTCATAGCTTCCAGGATTTGTAATGTCTGTAGACATTTTTTTTCTCTCTCTCGTTTAAAAGCAGCCATTGAAAGAAAAAATAAATAGCAAAATCTCCATCCCAGAAGTTCTACTTCCTGTTGTTGTACTATTGAGCTCTGAAAAATAGCTTCGCAAGTTTAGGCTCTTGTTTGGGCTATTTCAAAGGAATTCTTGAGATCTTTTTGTTTGGACAGGCAGTATGAAGGTGATAAGTTAAAAGAACTTCAGTTTAATCAGCACAGAAGTGCACAGGCGAAATTTTAGGTTCTTTCTTAGCTTTATGGTGTATGTGTGAATATAACCCAAGCAATAGTGAGTTCTCTAGGGCACACAGACATTTGCAACAATGCCACTTGTTTCCCTTATAATGTTAACATTTATTTTTGAAAGACTTGTTCAGGTACAAATTACACTTTGTGAGTATAAAAGAAGTGGGAATATTTATAATTCCTGCAACAAGGGAGAAAGATCCAAAGTAATCAACAAAATGATGGAATGTCAGGCTTCACATTTTTTTTCCCACCAACACTTTTCATTAAATAAAAGTGCGGATCAGCAAAAGTGTCTCAAGTTCAAATGCTTCCGTGCTACAAATTTTATTCCTTCTATTTGAAAGTTCTGATGTAATTTGTGATAAAAGTCAACATTTTAAGAAATAGAAGAACCTTTTCGGCTTTAAGGGAAGATATCTTAGCCACTGAAGTGGTTCTCATTGTGTTAACTAATTCTGGCCCCAGAATCATTTCATCTGTGGTGAATGGTTTCCCCCCGCCACCCCCAAATCCAGGGGCCTAAAAAGTTGAAGCAGATATCTACTGATACTTGATCTGGGCTTTCATGAAGATTAGTGAAAATGTTTCTGGGTAGAATTCCTAATGTCCAGCTCCCATTGTGTAGCTCAGTACCTGTTCTGTGCAGATGCTGGGCTGTGTTTTCATCTAGGAGCATGTTAAAGTGCTGTTGCCTGCCTTCTCTGGGGTTATGGTAGCATCTGTTTGGAGGGCAGGTGGCTTTACACAATCTGGTTAATTGATATATTGGTGGAACAGCCCATCTTATGGGGGACTCTTCCTAGAGGCCATAAACAGGAGAGGTGTCTTTCTGTTTTGTCTTTCCTCAACTGCCCATCCAGTGGGGGAATAACAGCTCTCATCTCTAGTTTTTGGGGGCTCTCTTAACAATAAAAATTGGGGAAAAAAGTACTCAATCCCTGGGTATAACTTTTAGTTTTTAGTGATTTTTTTTTTTTTAAAGCACAAAGACCTTTGACTCTCCGTAGCCTTACACATCATCTTTGGAAACACCGCGTTTATAACAAAATAGGTGGTAACTGCTGGATTCTCCCACACGAGGTTACGGTTAGACACACCTGCCTCACCTCTGGCTGATGAATAAATCTTTCCAGGGCTTCCCTGGTGGCGCAGTGGTTGAGAGTACGCCTGCCGATGCAGGGGACACAGGTTCGTGCCCCGGTCTGGAAAGATCCCACATGCCGCGGAGCGGCTGGGCCTGTGAGCCGTGGCCGCTGAGCTTGCGCGTCCGGGGCCTGTGCTCCGCAACGGGAGAGGCCACAACAGTGAGAGGCCCGTGTACTGCAAAAAAAAAAAAAAAATGGTGGTAGAGAGAGCTCTTGGGAGCAGGGTGCTCTGAATTAGCAGACGAAGCAACTGCTTTTTAAAATTGTTGTTCATTCCGTGAAACAGTTGATGTGCAAATACCTAATAAGCAACCCCTCTGTGTCAGGCTCTGCTAATTAGTTTTGAATTTTGCGTGTTTGAGGCCAGCATGTTCTTCTCTCTGGAAATCTAGAGAGCTCCCTTTTCTCCTCATCCAGTGAACTTCCCATTGTCATTGCAGTTTTTCTAAAAAATATTTGTACAACTGTGGAACCATGTTTCTCCTGTCTAGTGAATGCTGTCTTGGGGGCCATAGACAAGTTTAATTGGCAGAATGAGTTGGTGGTGGTCTCTGAATGGTCAAAACGTTAATGCTATCTATAGCAAACCTGTATGTTTAAAAGTAATAATGATAAATTTTCAGCTTTTGGGGGAGAGTGGATTTTAGTCGTGCTTTAAAATAATTACTACAGAATCTAATTCTTGTATTGAGACAGCATTTGTTATCAAATCATAATTACACATGCCAAAAGGACAAAACAGTGATCATGATTGCTTTAACCTAAAAGTTTGGAAAGAGAAACTGAAGGCTCCATGAATGCAAGAATTGTGTTCACTGTTGGGTCCATGGTACTTGGCACGTGGTGGGTTTTATGAAATGCGAAGAAACGGAGACCAGAGAGTTCTAAGATCACAACCAAAGCAAAGCTTCCTGCCCTCTTCCACTTACTGCACTCCCGATAGAGCCCATTGCCTCTTGTAGATGAGCCCTGCAGTCGAGAGGGTTCATAATAGCTGTGAGAATTGATTCAACAATCACGTGTGCATATGGCAGTACAACTATTTCACATATTTGACCTGTTTAAAGATAATGTGCCACTGTGATGAACAATGAACCTTTAATTAGGGGCAAATATGCCTGCCACCTGTGCTACAATTATTACATTTATTGCTTTTTTCCAATTATAATAGTAATAAATGGTTATTAGGGGAAAATCAGAAACTATCATTGGGAAAAAAGGAAAATAAAAATCATCTGTAGTCAATCAGTGTAGAGGTAAACATTGTTAATAGTTTGTTGTTATTTCCTAAGGTCTTTTATTACCCCTCAACTTGTGTGTGTACCTGTATATTTTAAAAACAAAATGGGTGTTTAGTCTACACAGATTTTTATCCTCATTTTCCCCGCTTATCATCACATTGTGAATTTTTGTCTCTTGCATTATATTTTTATCATCTGGAATATGGTCTAATTTAGTTAAATAATTAAAATTATAATTGTATAATTGCTAAATTTAAGCATTTTACAATTTTTGCCATTAAAAATACTGTGATAAAATCATGTGTACTATTGTTCATGTGCTACTCTTATTAGTTCTTTGGGTTAGACTCCTAAAAGTTGAAAGTATGGAATATTAGGACTTCTTTAAGTGTGCATACTTTTGATCCTAGATAAATACTGCCAAATTGCTTTCCAGAAAACTCCTAATTTAAGCTCCCAGCAACAGTACCTGTCACCCATGATCTTCACCAGTATTGAATGCTAAATTGAGCCTTGCAGTTTTAGCATTTAAAAAATTTAATCTCACCGTTTTAGTTTGTTTCATCTTTTTCTTTTAGTTCTTTAATGCTTCGAGGGTTTATTTTGTATTTCAATAAATTGAGATACCTCCCCCGTTGATTATTCAGTTTTCTGAACATGGTGATGTTTTCTTTTTACCTTCACTGGATTATCTAATATATTTTATATTATAGGATTTATTTAAAAACTATCTTTTCCCTCTGATCTGTGTGCTGTTTGTGGTAAAATCATACTGTCTTACACATGGTAGCTTCATTATATATATTAATATCTTCTAGGAAGAATCTCCACTCAGTGAAATATTTTTGGAGAAGCATTCTTCCACCTGAAGTTTTGCGTGTGTGTGTGTGTGTGTGGTTTTGTTTTGCAAGTCATCTTCTCCATCACCCTCCTATAAAAGAAAAAATCCATTGGATTTTGGTTGTGATTGTTAATAAATCAATTAAGGAGAAGGTAACATTTCCAGATATTTGGACTTCTCAGTCAAGGACATTTCATGGCTCTCTTTATTCAACTTTTATTTATCTATTAAGAAATCATAGAAAGTCATAGAGGTTTATACTTTTCCCTTTGGGTTATTCCTAGGCAATTAACACTCTTTTGTTGCTATTGTGGAAGGAATCTTTATTCCCCTTTATATCTTTTAACTGATTATTGCTTATGTGTGAGGAAAGCTATGGAATTTTGTATATTTATCTTGTATTTACCCAATTCATTGATTGCTCTTGTTAGTTATAGTTTCTTTCAGTTGATTCTCCTGATTTTTCTATGCAGAGAGTCGCTGATGACCAATAAGGATAACTTTGTCTCCAGTTTTTTCAGTACTTTGTTTCAGGTATGTATCATTTAGGAAGATAAATGGCTGCAAATAACAGGAAATCTGCCTGATAAAGGCTTAAGCAGTCAGGGCTGCTTTTTTTCCAGTTTAAGAAGTCTAGAGGGAAGCAGTCTGTGGCCACTGCAGTGTGCTCAAAGAGGGCATGGAGGACCACAGTCCAGGCTTCTGTTTCTCCATCCATCACCGTGTCTTTGGTCCTCACGTCACAAGACGGCCCCTGTGCCTCGAAGCATCACATCTGTGTTTCAGGCAGGCAGGAAGAGGAAGGTATAAAGGCAAAGGGCAAAAGGGCAGAATGACTTGCCAGCAAGTCCTGCGTAGCCAACTGTCACTTCCTCAATGGCCATCCCTGGCTAGAAGGTGGGAGGTGGTTAGTGGGCCTGCTGTGGGGGTGGGGTGGGGGGGTGGGTCAATCAAGCAGCATTCACTGGCTGCAGGGTCTTTTTGCATTGGCTGGTTCATCTAAATAGTATTAAATGCTGTTTATGGGGATGTTTGTCCTTTTTGGCTTATATTAATGATAATGTTCCTGGTATTCCTCAGTATGTATGATATCTTTTGGTTTAAGAGAGGTTTTCATCATGTTGAAGATTACCTGTCTAGTTTTCGTGGGTGACTAATTAGGGATGGGTGTTGGCTGTCATCAGGTGTTGTTTTGGTATCCATTTAGATTGAGATATTGTTGTTGTTATACCCATTAAGGTGATGTGGGAATAGATTACCTGGTAGTCATTCCTCAAATTCCTGGGATAGACTGTTTTTGGTTGTGGTGGGTGACTGTTTAGATTCATAATTTGGTTTGCTTACATTGCATTAAAATTTTTTCATCTCTGTATTTAAGTGAGATAACTCTATGGTTCTCTTTGTATGCTGTCTTTTCCTGATTTTGCTACCAGGATTATGCTAGCTTTGTAAAATGAATTACCAGTGATTACCTTTTTACCTTCTCTGCAACAGTTGATATAGTGGCAATACAGTGTCCTTTGAAGGCTTGAAAGGGCTCACTTGTTAAACAGTTTGGAGGCTGATGCTTTAAAAAATGGATTGTTCTGTGACAACTTAAAAAAATTCTTCCATGGCTATTGGTCTGTTCCAGATTTCTGGGTTTTTTGAAAAATCAATTTTGGTAGGTTAAAGATTTCCAACAAATCAGTCTAATCACATTCAAAAATTACAGCTTAGTTGTCTGTAGAATATTCTTTCTGGTGTTATTTCTTCAGTATGTGTTTTCTCATTTCTATTTTTAGTTACTTTTCTCCTTTATTCTTGGTTAGACCTGCCAGTGCTTTCTTTGTTTTGGGGCTCCTTCCCTCCCCCAAAGAACCAGAATTAATTACTTCCTTTAAGCTTTCTTAGTATTTTGCTTATGTTAGGATTTTGTCTCTTTACACATCTACCTTGCTTATCAGGAGCAAGGATCAGGAGCTGCTTGAGGCCAAGCACTCTGTCTCCTTTCTCTGCACTCTATTTCTTACACACGTCTGTCCACCTGGTACATGACACACACCTGCTTGTTTAATTCTTGCTTTGCATCCACCATCGGCTGTTGCTGTTGTTAGAAGGGAGGTTTTCATTGATTGTAATCTGTGCAGTGGAGTTGCATTGACCTTTCAGGCTTTATGGAGAGGAAGATGCTTGCATATTTGGGTTCATCCCACGGGGTAGCTAGCCCCTGGATAAACCTCCAGGTTGATGTAGCATTGTAATTTGCTGGGTAGTTGGGGAACTCCAGAGGGTGGCTTGGATAACCTCCTGTGGTTCCTGGCTGCAGAGGTGGGAGCAGAGTTGGGACACCATCAACCTAGGTGATGTTCTATGTGAGGGACGGCCTGGATCCTCTTGGGCTCATGCTTCAGCCTCGGAGCTATTCTTACAGGTGCTGTGACACGCCCTTCACCTCAGTGGAGAATCTTGTCCTATGTAAGTCTGGCTCAGTTTAATTTGAAAATTCTGCTCGTGTCTCTGATTTAGACCTCTATCAAGCCAAGATCCTTGAATTTAGGATTTCTCTGATGTCATCTTGATTATTATCTGGTACACGTGACCACAAGGAGATTGTCACTATTCAGCACGGGTGAGGTGAGGGAGGATAAATGCTATGATTTCTGTTGGGTCATGTAAAATCGATCTGGAGTTTTGTTGGAGCCCTTGTACTGTTTCTTTTGAGCTGGGTGATTCTCCATGTAGGGTGGACAGTGATTAGGAAGGAGTTGGCTGCCCTTGAGAATGCCCTCAGTCACAGGATCATCTGGCGGGGGGCAGGATTGATGCATGAATGACAGGGTGGATATGTGAGCAGCCTGCACCCTGGAAACATGCAAGCGGCCTGCCACTGCCATCTGGTCACACAGGGTATTCAGTGGTGATCTGGTTGGACATGATTTTGAGTAACTTCCATCTCCAATTGATACCAGGGATCTTGCATTTACAAAGGTGATCTGAGTTGTTCTCCAGGAAGGGCTGGGAATATTCTAGGAGAAACGTTTGCTGAGGGTATTCTGCTGGGTGAGCTGGTGTTCCATTTAGGGCCCAAGGGGACCAACCTTAACATTGAAAAAGCATGTCTGTGCTCTTGGATTATTTTTTTGTGGGGAAAAGTTTCAAATATAAGAGGAGTCTTTTTCTTTAAATAGTTGATTCAGAAATGTTAGAGGTTTAATTGAAGAACTTGTCTACATTTTTACATTTTCCTTAGGGACATAGAAACTAATATCTTTCTCTGGGTTGCTTTTAAAATTTATATTTAATGGTTTGTTTTGGGGTCTCAGATGCAGTGGATGGTAATACTGAACTTTTCTTGCTGTGCATTTTGCTCCAAGTGGGCTCTTGGGCAGCCCTTCCCTCCCTAGAGTTGATTAACCTCTTGTGTCAGTGACCTCTTTACCTGCCAGTGCATCTTGTATGCACTACACGGTACTGGGGTGATTGGTTTATTTTTCTCTCCTGTCATTGTTACGGGGTTTTTTAAAGCAGGGAAAATGTTCTTTATTTCCCTAGGGCCTGACAAAGTGCCTGGCACATACTAGGTGTTCATTAAGACAGGTGGAATTGGGTTGGCATTACTACGTTTTAGAGGATCTGACTGGTTTGACTTCAAAGGGAGATAAAGTGCCTTTTCAAAGGTACACCTCAGCGATTCCTCAAGTGATCTGGATGTTTACTTTAGGATTCAAAAAGTAAAGTGTTCCGTTTAGTAGTCTAAGTCTTTCACAATCTGATGTTATCCAGTTCTGTTGAATCTCCTCTGTTGTCCCAGATTTGGGGGCCGTTCCTGCTTACAAGGCAGGGAGGTGGCTGGCAAGTCGCCTGGATTCTGCAAAGGGATGTGTCTTCCCTGGGCACTGACCAGCTGGGTTGCAGCTTGTTTATTGCCGTCAGTTTTTAAAGGATGAGGTAGTCTTAGCTCAGCTTAGTTCCATATACAGTAGTTTTGTTTGTTGAGGAAATTGCTATCTATTGAAGTTTTTAAGATGTCAGGGATATTATGAACTGCAATCAAGTGGGTGTCCTCTTATGTAAGTGCATGTGACAAGCCAATTTCACAAGCACATCTCATCAGTCACAGTTGGATGGTAAGGTTTATTGTTCAAAGTTTTTTGTTGTGTGTGTGTGTGTGTTTTAAGTAGGGGAGGGAAGCCTCTATGTAGGAACCAAATGGTTTTAGAGGCCAAGAAATGGCACGAAGACATGGATGTTTAGAAATCTGGACATAATTCCTCGTTCCTCTTACTCTCTTCCTTCTTGATCTCTGGGACGCTGAGACACCTGTTACTTGAACTCCTTGTTCAAAATATCAAGATGTAATGAAAGGCAAGTGTTGTGACCACCTGCTGGGTATGGATCCCTGGAAGAGCCCTGGAGTCTGATGAGGCCACTCCGAGCAGCATCTTTACCAGCTCAGCCTCTGAGCTGAGCCAAGTGCTTTGTTCATTTGCAAACGGTGCTGCCCATCCCTTAGCCAGCTGTTAAATCACTTTGGATGTGTTGACAGCCTCAAAAAAGTCACAACTTAAGGGCTTCCCTGGTGGCACAGTGGTTGAGAGTCCGCCTGCCAATGCAGGGGACATGGGTTCGTGCCCCGGTCCGGGAAGATCCCACATGCTGCGGAGCGGCTGGGCCCATGAGCCATGGCCGCTGAGCCTGTGCGACCAGAGCCTGTGCTCCGCAACGGGAGAGGCCACAACAGTGAGAGGCCCGTGTACGGCAAAAAAAAAAGTCACAACTTAAAAAAAAAACAAAAAAAGTTCGGGACTTCCCTGGTGGTGCATTGGTTAAGAATCTGCCTGCCAATGCAGGGGACACGGGTTTGAGCCCTGGTCTGGGAAGATCCCACATGCTGCGGAGCAACAAAGCCTGTGCGCCACAACTACTGGGCTTATGCTCTAGAGCCTGTGAGCCACAACTGCTGAGCCCGCGTGCCACAACTACTGAAGCCCACGCACCTAGAGCCTGCGCTCTGTGACAAGAGAAGCCACCGCAATGAGAAGCCCACCCACCACAACTAGAGAAAGGCCATGCGCAGCAATGAAGACCCAAAACAGCCAAAAATAAATAAATTTATATATTAAAAAAACAAAGAACCAAAGTTAAGAAAAAAAGTTCAAATTTGAAAGAAGTGTAAGGGAATGATCTCCTAGGGAGACAGCCTCTGCCTAAAAAATGAAAGCTTTAAAGACATCAATTCTATGTTATAAACAACTTGTAATTTTGATCGTTTTCAGTTGTGGCTCCAACAGCCTCTGCGATAGATCTTAAATATGTTTATCACAGCTGGAAAAATGTTTTATTGTCATCTTTGTTTATCATAATATGCCACCTATCTGGTTGTGTCTTACTGTAGCTCTGCTCCTTTGTTTTATGTTTTTTAATAGAAGGGGTGCAGATGAATGTAAATGATACCTAAGAATTGAAACAGGAAAAAAACACAATGTATTCATCCAAAGCTCTTTCCAGGTTATAGCTAGACGTCAGCTGGCAGCCTCCAAGCTGTGGTTTATTGAATAATACTTAATACTTAGCACAGTCCTCAGTGAAGATCTTTTTACGGCCTTTTCTGAATGTTTTTACAAACATAACTAAAGCTTATTCATATGAGGGCAGGGAGCTTTCTTTATTTTCCTTTTTAATAGGAGCACGTTTGGCCATTGGGATGCTACCGTTTAGTGAATAGAAGGAGAATTGCAGTTGGAGGAGCCCCTCCGTGTGCTGAGAGCGTGAGTGGGCTTTGGTCTTGGTAAATCTGGGCTTTTATTCCACCGTTTAGTGACCTATTTGGGGCAAATTATGTAGCGCCCCCCACTCCCACCCCCCCCGAGCTTCTAGATGTTTGGGAAACCCTGTGAAGAGTTAGGTCCCACAGTATGCATTCCACATATACATTTTTTCTTCCTCTTCTTTCCTACATGATTTTTCATAGCCTTGATTTTAGCCCTGCCACTCTGCAGATAACTGCGTGCCATTTGTTAACATAATTTGAAAATTGCAAATTCATTTTAATAATATCTTAGGTCAAGTGTAAAGAGGAAAGTCAGTTTTATGGCCCCAAATCGTACTAGAAAGCTAAATAGAAACCAGTTTTAGATTATTTTAGTTTATCTGTTTCTTTGCCATTCCACCCGATGTATACTGGAGGGTCGAATTTCACTAGATTGAAAATCTGAAGATTGATTGGCTCCTAGCATTTCAGAATTCCATTTAACTTTTCAGCAGGAACTCTTGGCTTTTAAGAATGATGCTGTGTTTGAATTCATGGTTAACCTCACCATGATTTCCGGGAAGTGAATGGAAACTTGGCTGGCAGGCACGTGAGCCCAGCAATGGTGCATTGTGGTCTTTAGACCACGGGGAATTGGCCCTGTGGGTCCTTGCTGAGGCTGCAACTTACAACGTCACAGACCCCCAACTTCCTCCTTGAGCTGATTAGTGCAGGGGGTTGAAGAGAACCCAGACTCTTGCTCCTCTGGGGTTTTCCATGCTTGGCTTCCTGCTGGACTCTCCTTCCAGATACCCTCCTGGGCCTCTCCTCCTCTGACCTGCTCTGTGCCTGCCCTTCAGCATCTTCCCAGTGGCCAGGCACAACCTCTTTCCTGGGCCTCCAGGAGCAGCCTTGTCTGGCTCGAACAGTGTCTGTATTTGCAGACTGTCTGCCCGGAGTCTCTCTAAAAATGCCTTTTGAGAGCTGGGCCGCCGGGTGGTGCCTCTAGAAGACTGGAAGATGGGAGAAGAGTGTGCAAGAGACCAGCGTGCTCCTGGTGTGCAAATCTGTTCAGGGCTGGCAGTGGGTCCCAGTGGTCAGCAGCTACCCTCTCTTGCACCCCTTGCAGCCTGATCACCAAACCTTGGGGTTGCAGCCTTTTTGCATGGTGGGGCAGCTACCAGTGTCTAAAACTATTGGGTTGGCCAAAAAGTGCCTTCGGTTTTTAAGTAAAAATAGAAGACACATTTTTCATTTTCACCAAGAACTTTATTGAACAACGTATTCACCCTTTTGTTCCACTACCTTCTGCCATTTTTCAGGCAATTTCATAATTCCATCTTCCCAAAACTTTTTGTCTTTTTGAGCAAAAAACTGTTCTGGGTGCCTTTTACAGTCTTCTAGGGAATTGAAATTTTTTCCATTAAGAGAATTTTAGACCTAAATAAATGGAAATCTGAAGGTGCAATGTCTGGTGAGTATGACGGATGAATCAGAACTTCCTAGCCAAACTGTAGCAGTTTTTGCTTGGTCATCAAAGAAACATGCAGTCTTGCATTATTCTTATGGAAGTTTTTGCATTTTCTGTTGACTAATTCTGGACACTTTTCATCGAGTGCTGCTTTCAGTTGGCCTAATTGGGGGCAGTACTTGTTGGAATTAATCGTTTGGTTTTCCAGAAGGAGCTCACAATGGAGGACTCCCTTCCAATCCCACCATATCCACAACATCTCTTTCTTTGAAGACCGGCCTTTGGTGTGGTTGGTGGTGGTTCATTTCGGTTGCTTCGTGATCTCTTCCATTCCACATTGTTGTACAGTATCCACTTTTCATCACCCGTCACAATTTGTTTTAAAAGCGGAACAATTTCAATTACATTTAAGTAGAGCATCCCATGCGGAAATACGGTTAAGAAGGGTTTTTTTCGCTTATGTGGAACCCAAACATCAAAGCGATTAACATAACCAGGCTGGTGCAGATGATTTTCAATGCTTGATTTGGATATTTTGAGTATATTGGCTATCTCCTGCGTGGTGTAATGTTGATTGTTCTCAATTAATGTTTGATTTGATCGCTATCCACTTCAACTGGTCTACCTGACTGTGGAGCAGTGTCCAGCGAGAAGTCTCTGGCATGAAACTTTGCAAACCACTTTTGACACGTTCGATCAGTCACAGCACCTTCTCCATACACTGCACAAGTTTTTTCTTGCATTTTGGTTGAGATTTTACCTTTCTTGAAATAATAAAGCATAATATGCCGAAAATGTTGCTTTTTTCCTTCCATCTTCATTATTAAAACGGCTACACAAAAATTCACCAATTTTGATGTCTTTTTTTAAAATGCATGCTAATATGACAGCTGTCACATACAATCTAACAAAATTGTTTTGAATGAAGTTAAAGACAGCTAAGTGCTACTAGAGCCGTCTTACGAAAAAAACCAAACGAACCTTTTGGCCAACACAATGGTTTGAACTTTACTTAGAGCAGTGTCAGGAGCAATTGACGGCACTTTTTTTCTAATTTTAATTGTATACAAAACACAAAATTACCTACACATAACATAAAATTTATGATCTTAACCATTTTTAAGCGTACATTTCATTGACATTAAATATATTCACATTGTTCTGGAACCATCACCACCATCCATCTCCAGAGCTTTTCATCTTCCCACACTGAAACTCTGTACTCATTAAACACTAATTCCCCATTTCTGCCTCCCCTCAGCCCCTGGTAAATAACCATTCTACTTTCTGTCTCTAAGAACATGACTGCTCTCAGGAACCTCATATAAGTAGGATCAAACACTGTCCTTTTGTGGCTGGCTTACTCACGTAGCATAAATGTTTTCAAGGTTGATTCACGTTGTAGCGTGTATCAGAATTTCTAAAGTCAGAAAAATATTCCATTATATGTATATGACATATTTTGTTTATCATCTCAATGGATACTGGGGTTTCTTCTACCTTCGGGCTATTGTGAATAATGCTGCTATGAACATGGGTTTATGAATATCTCTTGGAGACCCTGCTTTCAATTCTTTTGGGTGTACACCCAGAGCTGGACTTGCTGGATCATATGGTAATTCTATGATTAATTTTTGAGGAACCACAGTACTGCTTCTATAAAGGCTGCATCATTTTATATTCCCACCAGCAGTGCACAAGGGTTCCAGTTTCTCAACATCCTTGTCAACGTTTTTTTTTTTTTTTGCGGTACGCGGGCCTCTCACTGCTGTGGTCTCTCCCGTTGCGGAGCACAGGCTCCGGACGTACAGGCTCAGTGGCCACGGCTCATGGGCCCAGCCGCTCTGCGGCATGTGGGATCTTCCCGGACCGGGGCACAAACCCGTTTCCCCTGCATCGGCAGGCGGACTCTCAACCACTGCGCCACCAGGGAAGCCCAACGTTTGTTATTTTGTTTGCCTACTTGTTTATTGGTTGGTAGTAGCCGTCCTAATGGGTATGAGGTGCTATCTTATTGTGAATTTGACTGAGGACACTTTAAAGTTTTAGCAAAGTTTGGTGAAGTATTTGGACTTTTTATGGACACACACAGACTTAAACATGATGGTTTGGGTAGGAGGAGAGGGGAGAGAGTGTGTGAACCACAGTTAGCAGCTGATTTTGTACTTGTCATTCATTTGCCCGGTGTTTACTGAGACCTGCTCTTCCTTAGACTTGGGCTGGGTGGGCCCTTGTGAAAGAGAATAAATACAGTCTCTGCCGCCCAGGAGCTCATAGTCCAGTAGAAAGTGAGCGTCTGAACCCACAGGTTTAGGGAGATGAGTGCTGCCAGTGTCCCATGGCCGAGCAGAGAGGGAAGGGTCAGGTTGGCACCAAGGTGAGTGTTGAAGGCTGGTGTCGAGAAGATGAGTGTTTTGTTAGAAGGAGCTTCTGGGAAACCTGTGTACCTGATGTGCTGGAGTTTGGGAACCCAAGGTGGCTCCATGTATTGTCCTTGGAGGGGGAGTCCAGTAGCTGAGGCTGGAGGTATTGGCATGGTCAGATCACAGCCCTCACAGGCCATTCTAAGGAGGTTGGGTTTTATCTGGAAGGCACAGGGAGCCTTTGAAGGACTTGAAATAGAAGAATGGGCACCATCAGATTTGCGTTTTAGGAAGACCGCTGTGGTAGCAGGATAGGGGGTACGTTGTAGATGGTTAGGCCAGGGACCCAGCCCCCAGACAGGTGCTGTGTTGTCATCAGGGAAGAGGTGGCAGCAGCAGCAGCCAGGACTTGGCATCGATGCCGTTGGGCTCCAAAGCTGTCGTTGTGTAATGGTTAAATTCGGACAAAGAAATAAAGCTCTTAACAGTTACAGCTGCAGAACTCTGTCTCATTTTGCCTTCACATTTTGGCTTTGCTCTCTCTGGCTTCATGGGGAAGATGGAAGCTACTCATCTCTCAGCTGGAGTTAAAGTTCCTCATGACCCCTGGCCCTGGTTTGGTGATGCGACTTGAGCGTATGTGGATGTGGACGGCACAATGGGCTCACCTGGAGATGTTTGCTTGTGGAGCCGCAGCAGGTGCCATGTGCTCTGTGGTTCAGCATGAAACAGGGGCTGCTGGGCAGGGTGTAGGGTCCACTGGTTGAGGGCTCTGCGTGCCTGCTTGGTGTTTAGAGGAGGGTGAGGTGGCTGCTGGCTGGGCTGCCAGTGTGTTCCCTGGTGATCTAAACGTGGATTCTTGTTTCGTGAGCAGAGTGCAGGGTTTGGATTGTGACTCCAGCCCTGGCCCGAGTTCATAGTGAGCAGCTGTGCAGAGCTCTCACTCTGGCTTACTACGCAGATTGTTACCTGGGGGTGTTAGGACGCTACTATTTCATGTATGTACCATTGTGTGGAATTGGCACATATGGGGATGACTTTATAACCCTTTTTTTGGGTGGGGGGGCAAGGCTTACCTCTGCTGGGTGTGCTGCATGTTCTCTAGAAACATCTCTGCTTGGCGGCATGTGATGAGGGCTTCATTTCTACCCTGCCACCAGCTAGTGGGGGAATTTTGAGAAAGTCATCTAATCTCCCTAGACCTTGGTTTATTCATCTGTGAAGTCGTTTATAGATGCTTAAGGCTCAAGAGTACTTGGTTAGTTATCTGTGAGTCAGGAGGCCCGAAGATGAGGTTCAGAGCTCTTTTTGAAATTGCATGCAAGCTCTGTAGTTTTTTGGAGAAAAAGCTCCGGTTTATATCAGACTTTCTGAGACCCAGGTACTAAAAAAGAAACCATGATTAATCTCAGAGGCTCCCTTTTAGCCCTCGTGCTTCCACGCATCAGCATCTGCATTTGGACGGTTCCGCCATGGCCTGGCCTTTCCTTCCTCCTCCCCTCCTCTGTGTGGTGGGTGTGACTTTGCCTTGCCCAGTTGTCAGTGTCAAGCAAGCAGAACCTCAGCCAGTGTTAGCAAAATTAAATCACTCCAAAAAAAAAAAATCAATGTTAGTGAAATTAAGTCACTTGATCTTAAAAGCAACTTGGAATAACAATTTTTCATCTTCATTGCATTATTCCCCCCCTCTAGATATCTTACAGTGCTTTCTGCTCGTTTGCTGTTGAGTCCTTTCAAGTAGCAGCAGCTTTGGACAGTTGCAGTAGGTATTTGGATACTCCAGTTGGGGACCCAGTGTTCTGTCCTAGGTTGATTAATCAGAAGGTATTAATCCAAAATATTAGAAATTATTTACTCAGGAGGAGACCTTGCATAGTTTAAAGTTGATTCAGAAGGCAGGTTAAGGTCTTGCCATACTTTCCTGCTGTTAACGGGTATCAGTTACCATGTTCTCCTAGCTCTGCCAGGATGCTCCAGGGAGAGCAGTGTCCGTCCTTATGGACCCTGTTGGACAGAGAGATTCTGTTACCAGCGGTCCAGCTTACGGGTGAGTGAGGGCTGAGGGCCACGGCCAGGGTGCTCCTTGATCATGCTCTCCCCCAACACCTCCCACAACCTCTAGGCTGTGGGCAGAGGAGTGGGCGTGTCTGGCCCTAGATCAGAATCACAAAATGTTTGTCGGTTGCATTGGGTGTGGGTTGGGGCCAAGGAGATGGAGCAAGTACGGAATGAACTGCGAGGATTTGTTGTCATTTTGATGATGATGATTATTTAAAAATATGTGCTTCTGGTAAAACACTTAAACAGAAGGTAAGGAGCAAAAACGCCAAGCGCTCCTGTCTCCACTCTTCTCAGGCCCTTCCTTCTTCCATCCTACTTCCCAAAGGTAAGCTTCGCAGATACTCACTACATGCAGCAAACACGTCGTGTCCTGGGCGTTTTTAAAACATAAATGTGCAATTTGTGGTTTTTCAAGGTAATGTATCTTGGATAGCTTCCTGTAGCAGAGAGATCTATCTACTTTGTTTTTAAAATGGTTTTGCATGTACATGTAATATATGAATGTGTGCTCCTTGTAAAAATTAAAACAGCCCAGAGTCACAGAGTAGAGGTGATAGCTTTCTCTCTCCTCTCCCTGGTACCTCTGAATCCACTCCCCCTGCCCCTAGAAGTAACCACTGCTAACAACTCCGTATGTCTCTTCCAGGCATTCTCTCCTGTGTGTTTATACACCTGTCGGCAGGTGAGGAGGGAAGCAGCCACAGACCAATACCGATAGTTTAACAACAACAACAAAAAACGTAAATACTATCCCTATTGTCATGAGTGTCATCCTCCCTCTCTCTGTCACTGTCTGTCTCTTTTTTAAGTGAGCCTGTTCTGTTAGAATAGTTTTAGGTTACACAGAAGTTGCTGTGACAGTACAGAGTCCATATATACCCCTTAACAGCTTCCCCTGTTAACATCCTACGTTGCCATGGTGTGTGTGCCACAACTAGGGAAGCAGCATTAGCACATCACTATTCATTAATGAAACTCAACACTTTTTAAAGATTTCACCAGTTTTTGCCCCGTGTGCCTTTTCTGTCCCAGGATCCCAGGCAGGATCCCACGTTCATTCATTTAGTTGTTGTGTGTCTGTCACCTCCTCTGGTCTGTGACAGTTTCTCAGACGGTCCTCGTTCTTGGTGGCTGTGACAGTTTTGAGGAACACTGGTCAGGTTTTATGCAGAGTGTCCCTCAATTTGGGTTCATCTGATGGTTCTCCTGTGGTTAGACTGGGATCCTGGCTTTGGGCGGTGGGGGAGACCCCAGAGATGAATTGCCCTCTGTCAGTGTATCCAGGGAACACACTATCAACATGACCTACCCCCCAGTGATGTTAATCTTGACTGCTTGGTTGAGGTGGTGTTTATTGGACTTCTCTACTGTAAAGGGGTTTAAAAAATCAGCAACATATTGATACTCTCTGTTCTTTTTAATTGCTCTGTATTGATCATTGTAAGGAGACCTTGCAGTTTCTTTAAAAGATGGACATTTAGGTTGTTTCCTGGTTTTTGACTCTATAAATAAGATTCCAGGGAATGCTTTCACATTTATCTCTCTGCCCCACCTTATGTGAGGGGTGGGTCCCCGGAAAAGGAGTTACTGGGTCAACGAGTTTCGGGCATTTGAATGTTTGGCTGGATGTTGCCCTCCAAAATGGCTACATGCTTGCATTCCTACCAAAAGTAGGAGAGCCTCTGTGCCCCTGTCCTCACTCATGCTTGGTGTTAGGAGATTTATACTTTTTGCTATTCTGATAAGTTAAAAATGTTTTAGTTCTCATCTGTCTAATCATGATGCCCTGGA
The DNA here is from genome assembly GCF_059928025.1 of Delphinapterus leucas. NCBI lineage: Eukaryota > Metazoa > Chordata > Mammalia > Artiodactyla > Monodontidae > Delphinapterus > Delphinapterus leucas. Next base: position 52,933,067 of record NC_143130.1, on the reverse strand, counting down.
AGTCTTGCTGTAGATGGATGACCACGAATCCTGGACTGTCCAGGAGCATTTGAGAAACCAAGCTCTGCTAGAAATATAAACAAAATAGAGATCTCTTCTGCAGGAATCAGAGCCTTTATCTGAAATCTTTCCCACAGGCCCCAGCATTTAAAAGTGGAAAGCACTCAAGACGTGTTACACCAAGTTTGTTGTTTTCCATCTGATACATCTGCGAGAGCTGCTGCCTGATGGTGTGTGCGTGTTTTGATGGGAAGAAGTACATCTTGTCTCGAGCACCAGGGGACCCAGGGTGAGGGAGGCCTGGTGGATGCAGGAGTGCTCAAGCAGTGGGAGGACCCTGGATCCTCGGTCTTCAGGGTCATAACATTTTGCCCAGGCTTTGGCCCAGGTTCCTTTGACCTGTGTCTCCTCTCTCAGGGCATTAACCCTGGAGCACGTAGGCGCAGTGGTGTTCCTTAACCCTGGGGCCCGGTGGACCAGCAGGCCTGGTCCCATGCGAACACCCTGTTCTTACTGCCCCCCCTAATTGCTGCCCACCAGCTCCAGCCATAGTGCTGGAGGCATGTTAAGCCTCAGAGGCTGGGTCTGGGCTGAGCAGAATGCAGCGGGCACGGGGGTGGGGATGGCCACGGGCAGATGCTGACCCTGCCTGTGAGTGGTGCCACCCGCACGTGGGGAGACAGGATTTGCCGACTGTGGGGACTTGAGACGTTGGCCTAGCCTTTTTTCTCCCTTGCAGATCAACTTCACTTCAATCCCATACTCGTAGCTTGGTTCTGTGCAGCCCCTGAGTGTGGCTGCTGTCCAGCTGGCTCTCCCTCCAGCCGTGTGACGTGGGGAACATGGCTACAGAGGACTCCCCCTCCCAGGGGTTTGTTTGTCCCCTGAGAGAGGGTCATCTGTTTTCCGTGTTTCCCTGCTGTCCAGGGTAGAATTCTTAAAGGCGGCATAGTACATTATCCTAAAGAGGAGACATGGGAGAAAGTTTGGACTCTTTCAGAGCGCCTAAGGTGGGACCACCCAGCAGCACCTGTCTCGTTTCTGGTTTCCATTTGGAAACATGTCCATTATCCAGTACCAAGGAGCACTCGAAGGAATCCCATTGCACTTAATTGCCATACTTTTATGTCTCCAGGTTTTGTTTTTGTTTTAAAGCATAATTATTCTTGTCTATACCGTGCTGCTGACTTTTAAGCAAACTAACAGTACAGGGTGGGTAAGGATGCAGGGAGACTGAATCGGAGGGTTGTTCGAGGGGTTACCCACTGCATCGTTTGTTCACGTCCACCCATTCCATGGTAGGCTCTTTAATCCTCTGTGACAGCCTAGCAAGTGGGCATGCCTGTCACCCCTAAACCAATGAGGAGGAGCCTGGGGAGGCTCCAGGCTCCCAGCTGTGCTGCTGGGTGGCTTTGTGAATATCTGCCACTTTCCCGGAGTGAGGGGTGGTGGCAGCGTGGCGTTTCCCCCTTCCCCTGGGACCTCAGTGTGCCGTGCTCCCCTGTCCCCAGCACCCCTGAGCCCACTCACCTGAAGGGCATGGGTGAGAGGGATGCAGATGCTGTGGCTGCATTTGGCCCCTTGCACCTCACTGAGTAGTTTGCTTTAAAGGCAAGTGTCGCTCAGTTTCTCAGAGTTCTCCAGGAACTTGAGAATCATATTGTTATAAACCTGAACTTGTAAAGAAAAAAAAAAAGAGCTTCTCAACTGCTGTGAAAGAGCATATAGATTTTTTGGTTGGGTGGTAACTCTCTTAACATTAGGGCTTCTTGGTGTGATCTGAATTTCAGCACCAAATAAAGACTGTGTGCGCTAAGGTTGAGGGGGCCGACTTCTCTGTGACTTGCAGAGGAAAGTTTGACCCGTTTCTGAGTAGAATTGTTTTAAAGAACAACGGATACGTGGAAGGAAATCTGTTTGAGAACTGAGATAAAAGTGGGTATGTGATTTCATGGGAACACAGGGGGTGATGAGTGGCAGTTGTCTGATGGAGTTGAAATCCTGCGTTCCGAATCTGTGAGCTCCGCCTATATCCTCCAAGGAAAACTTTGCCTGTGCAGGAAGAGTTCTCAGAGTTCGACGAAAGTGTGTTTTCTCTCTTTATTTTTTCCCCATGGTTTGTGAACAAAAACAAGAATTTGACGTTCTGCAGTGGAATTAACTTGTGGCAACAGTATATGCTTTTCCGTGGGATAAGAGGTCAGAAACGATAGCAGTTTCTCCCCTAGGCAGGGTTTTCATCCCTTTACACGTGGGTTGAGGTATCTGTAAGGCTCTTATGTGAGGGGTCGGGGCTTTGGGGTTGACAGAGGTGTCCACCCTCCGAGCTTGGTCAGATGGCTCTCGAGGTGCACGGGCTGTAGAAGGGCCTCTCTTCTGGTCTCAGGTTCCGGGCAGTAGCATCCTTGCCAGCCTTGCAGTATCACTAAAAAGGAATTTTCTGCTCAGAATCATGTGAGGGAATCCATATGTAAGCCCCAGCTCTGGCCCCTATAGTGACGAACCGATCCCAGGTGGGTCATTTGTTGGTCAGTGTCCTTGGCTGTAAACAGGGCAGATATCACCCCCACAGAGTTACCAGCAGTCGGTGAAATCAAGCTTATAAAATCTCTGAAATGTGCAGGTCCACAGAAATCTTTATCACCTCTTTAGGCAGCCCATTCTGACTTCAGATAAATCCTATTGTGTGTTCTTATATGGAACCCAAAGCCTTTGCCCTGTGTTGGTTCTACGTTCTGTGTTCCCATTCCCCGTCAGCTTCACATAGAACCCAGCCAGCCCTCCTTCCTGTGGACCCACGAATGCTTCTTTTCTGCAGCTGTTACCTTTGAGATGGATTTCAGGTCCCTCTTCCTCCTGGCTGTCACTTGGATGCTCTCCCATTTTCTCTCTTCTCTTTTAAAGTGTGGAGACAGAAACCTAGTTTGGGGGACCTCTCCTCTCCTCTTACTTTACAAAGCCTCCCCGAGTATAGTCTAAGGCTGGCTGACTTTTTTTTTGGCAGCCAAAACGCCCCATCGTCACATACAGAAATTGTATCCAGTTAAATCTCCTAAGTCTTTTTCACACCTCCTACATTTGTGCATTTCTTTTTTTGCATCCAAGTGTCCAAATAACATTATTTCCTCTATTGCAATTCCAATCTGTTGATCTTTTTATCTCATGACTCTGTCATCCAATGTATTTGCCATCTCTCCAAGAAACTTGTCATCCTTGAATTTGGTAAACATTTTATCTGTGCCATCGTTCAAGTAATTGATAAAGATGTTGAAACATACAGAAAGAGCCTCGTGGCCTTCCACTAGAGACCGTCTTTGTGCCATTCATGAGTCAGCACATCGGAGGGTGAATTGTGCATTTACCAAGCTATTCAAATGTAGTTCGTATTGTTTCACCTTGTTGACGAGGGTATGCTGAAATTTTAACACGGCACTGTAGATGAAGTCTTGTGCCCCCGAAGTCTACCAATTTAAAAAGTCCTCAGGCCAAGAAGGAAAAAAAAAAATCCAAATTTCCAAGTCATTGTGGTTTATGATGGTTTATGGTTTATGATCCATGGCTTCACTTTGCAGCAGTGTTTTTCTTCTGTTTCTGTCTTTGGTTGATAATATGAGAGTAGAGGGAGGGAATGTTACTATGGTGGCTTGGGTGTTGGGCTGTTATCTGGAGCAGAGTGGGATTGAACTGCTTGGGAGAAAGGCATTTAACTGATCTTTTGGGGAGCCAAGGTCTGGGAGGGCACTGGTTTAGGATGTCCCACTCCTGGCAGGATGCAGGGAGTGTCTTCCTGGAGGCTGCTGGCTAGGCAGCCATGGCATGGATAGAGATATTCTGAATGCAGAGCGTACCAGGCCTCGGTAAAGTTGCAGCATCGCTCAGTGAAGGAGTCAAGGATGCGATTGGCCTCCAGTTGCTTGGATAAGCACACAGTGGAAGAAATACCTGTCCCTTGGAGAGGAGGTGAATCTGGAGGTGTTAGAGCAGCATAATAAATGCCGAAGCTGTAGAAAATACAAAGGCCTTGGCAAAAGTGGGAGTGAGGACTTAAGGGCAGGAGCTGCGGCAAGGGGACAGGCTGGAGCGTGACGGAATTTTCTCGGGCTCACCCCACCACATTTTACAAGGCAAGAGCTGCGTGGAGGTACGGCTGTATCTGGCTATAGGAAATGACCTGGGAACAGCAAAAGTTAGAAAATTGATAAACTAGTGTGAGAATTCTGCCCTTGAATCACATCTGACGGAGAGGTCAGCCACAGTCTAGTTTGCAGGGGTGGGGCCTTGCAAGTGGGTTTTTAAGCTTCTTCCCACTTTGTATAGAGGTGTCTGCAGGTGCCCACCTGTCTGACCACTTAATACCTGCCTTGTGTGCTCAGAGCCCATTTTCATGGAGAGTCTGTGCAGGACTCTTATGAGGCCCCTGATTTGTGCCCTGAGGTCTCTGGTTGTACTGGGTGCAGCCCCCCTGTTATGCCTGGCCTGGCAGCTTATTTCTAAATGCCCCACCCATCTGTGGCAGAGCTGCTTTTCTTCCCACTGGGTTCTCTTTGGTCATGGGTGGTGGATGGGCTGTGTGGCCTGCTTTTAGCTGTTCATTTACACTTGTGTGACCCATGAGGGGCAGAATAAAAACAGTGAAAATTCTCCCCTATGCTTTTAAAAAATTGTGCTTTAAAAAAATTTAATATGTGTACACATATTAAAAAATATGTGTACAAATACACATAGCATAGAATTTATCATCTTAACTGTTTTTAAGTGTACAGTCATGTTAGGGTTGTACAGCCAATCTCCAGAACTTTCTTCCTCTTGAAAAGCTGAAACTGTACTCATTAAACAACTCTCCATTCCCCCCTACCCCCACCATTCTGTTTTCTGCCTCTTTGAACTTGACTAGTGTATGTGGTGGGATCATACAGTATTTGTTCCTTCGTGATTGGCTAATTTCCACTCGGCATCATGCCCTTAGGGTTCATCCATGTTGTAGCAGGTGTCAGAATTTTCTTTCTTTTTAAGACTGAATGCTGTTTCATTGTATGGACAGACCACATTTTATTTATCCATCCATCTGTTAATGGACACTTGGGTTGCTTCCACCTTTTGGCTGTTGGGAATAGTGCTGCTATGGACATGGGCATCTAATCCTCTATACTTTGGTTTGGTTACTGACCACTGCCAGAATGACCATTCCCAAACTCCATACATATTTTTATGATATGCCCAGACCCCTCAGTGGTTGCACTTTTCCATTGCCTTATGAGTGCTGGGATGCTGGCTCTGGCTGGGGTTTCCCTTGGCTTCTTTAGTGCCTTCTGTTCCAGGCTTCCCTTTGCCCCCCTGCTCTCCCTCAGACCTCTCCCTCCCCTTTCTCCTCTGTTTAGATCTCTGCCGCCCCCGCCCCCCCTTGCCCCAGCCCTGGGCCCAGCTCCATGTGGTCCCTGCTGAAGTCAACAGGTGGACCACACTTCTTTCTTGGAGCCCCTGCTGTGTGTAGCTTGCGGTGAGCGCTTGCTTGCTTTTAATGGGATAACTCCCTCTCTGGGCATCTGAGCTGGGTGTCCTGTTATGTTTTGTGTGATGGTTCTCTGTAGCAGGTATGCGTTGGCTCCTCGGGCATCCACGGGGTGTTAACGTTTGTCTGAGTGTGCATCCAGCCCGCGGTGCTGGCTGTGTGAGGGTCACTGCAGGCGAGCCCTGGGCTCTGCCCTGGGGGGCACAGAGTGTGTGGTTTTAGAGCCCATCAGGACTGGCTGCTCCGTGAAGGCAGGAGTGTGTTGGTTTTGTTCACTGCCGACTTCCCAGAACCTGGAAAGTACACGTTAGCACTTGGGAGGTGTTTTATAAGTATTTGTTGGAAGAATGAATACATCTAGTCCCATACCCTCATCTGAATCAGGAGGAAACCGAGGCACGGCAGTGAAGGACCAATCTCAGGCCAAGTGGTGGGTGGTTGGAGATGGAACCAAGAGTTATCTCGTCCCTGAAGACCGACCTGGTGCCCCTCCCCTCCATCAAAGGCCCCCAATCATATTCAAAGCCTCAGCCATTCAAGGGCCTGACCTTTAACACCACATCCATGAAGAATCGCCTGAAAGTACAGGGGGGAACAGATATGTGGGGTTTTCCGCACTGATTATCAGCTTGTTTAGATAATTGGCTAATTGAAAGAGTACAGGTCACTTAAGGGAACTGGAGCATCGTAGAGCCAAGTAAAATACTTTTTAAATGAGTATGTGAATTCTAAGTGCAATGATACGTGTTCTACAAAAGCCAGTGAGATAGACTGGGGCCACAGGGGCGGCTTTTATTTTAGAAAACTTGCCTGTTTCTGAGTAGAAAATCCAAAATCATAAGGAAGAGGGAAGAGAAGGCAGACGAAACACATTTTCCAGGTCAGGCTGCAGCAGGCCTGCTTGCCTCTGTTTGGTCCTACTGTATACCTCCCGCAGGGCCTGAGCCCCATAGCGCCATCCACGGGCTGCACGGATTCAGGGTTTGGAGGCTGGCGCGCTCTCACACCTGCACTGTGGTGTGCCTGGTTAGCGGTGAGGCTCCCACAGGGCCCGTGGGGGCCTTAGCAGGTGGCTATAACCAAGGGAATCTAGTCCCCGTGTGCTGCTTCATCAAAAAGGCAACCAGCCATCAGAACTGGAAATAAGTAGAAAGGATGGGAGGCTTTCATAAAGGCGCTTTTGAAATACAGAGACTTAGAAAGAATATTGGGCTTTCGATATTTTAAGATCAGAAAGGGATTTGGAGTAACCGTCAGAGCAGGCAAAGTTGTTTTTAATGAAGACCCAGGAAAACAGTTGGTGCGCCTCCGTTGAAGCAAATACAGCTTCCTTCTTTACGAATCTGTCTGGCCCCAGATGCTGCATGTGATGGGGACGCTGGGGCTTGTGTTCCCTACAGCCTTTGAATTAATTCCCGGTAAGTTTCCATTTCTTCATTGGCAGGCAGGATGTAAACATCTCACTTGTCTTTGTAAGTTCTGTGCCACATGGTAGCACTCTGTTTTCAAGTTCAGAGCCTTCAGGACTACTTATTATATGTGCATGGGTTTTTAGGTTGTGTATAGTAGACATGGCTCTTATTTGGGGCAGTGAACTTGTTCACTACACATTGAAAATTACACTTGATTTTTAATTTCTGTCCCCACAGTCACCTGTGTAATGCAATCCCTCACATTCTTAAGATGGCCTTTAGTTACTGAATGTGTCAGGTGGCCGGACTGTAGTCTGTGTAAAATATAAATGTACATACACAATGTAAATACATCCTCATTGATACAGAAAGATAAAAAGGCTTAACATGAATTGTGTCTGTTTACATTTACACAGAAAATTCTACTTTAACAAACTTTGGAGTATCAGTAGTATTTGTTATCACAACATTGTCTTTTTTTCCCCATCTCTGATTTTTTTTTTTTTTTTTTTTTTTTTTGCTGTACGCGGGCCTCTCACTGTTGTGGCCTCTCCTGCTGCGGAGCACAGGCTCCGGACGTGCAGGCTCAGTGGCCATGGCTCACGGGCCTAGCCGCTCTGCGGCATGTGGGATCTTCCCGGACTGGGGCATGAACTTGTGTCCCCTGTATCGGCAGGCGGACTCTCAAGCACTGCGCCACCAGGGAAGCCCCATCTCTGACTTTTTGGTTAGTTGTAGTCTACAGAGGAGAAGCTGGTAGAAAGAAACCCATGCCCTGCCTTCCCTGAGCACAATAGAGGGTGTGCTGAGACCTTTACTCAGGGAAGGGGCCGCAGACTGAACAGCCACGGGTGGACTGGGGGGCACTAGGGACACTCCAACTCCACTACCTTTTCCTTCTGCTTTGCTGTGCTTCCTACATTGTGTCTGTGGGATGCTTGGGGATTTTCTGGTGAAGATCACATTAAGAACTACAGGTGCACAGGCTTTTCCTGCATCACATAGCAAATGCAGTGGGCAGGGAGGGTAGTGACAGGTAAGGGGGGGGTGGGTTAAAGTATTATTTTCTGGGGCAGCGGTTCTCAAAGGGTGGTACCCAGGCCAGCAGGATCAGCATCACCCAGGCACTTACTAGAAATGCAAGTCCTCAGGCCCCTGCGTTCTGTGTTTTACCAAGCCCTCCAGGTGGTCCTGATGCATGCTCACGATTTTGAAGACTGTCCTTCAACCTGCAAAATGAAATTGACCTACTGAGCACTTGTCTCAGTCTGCTTTCTAGCATCTGCCCTGCTGTTACCCTTGTTCTTTCGCTGTCACACAGGTTATACCCCTGGGGTTCCCCTGAACTGCCACCAGCCACCTCCAGGTATGTGCCCCCCTTCCCCACTCCCTGCCTGCCTTTCCTGGCAAGACCCTGCTCACCTTTCAGGTCATCCTCAGGGATCCCCTCCTCTGAGAAGGCTTCCTGATCTCCCCAGAGGTGGGGTGTCATGGGCCCCCTTCTTTGCGGTTCCTGAGCCCTGTTCATTGACTATTAAAACTTTTGCTTTACTTTCTACTGGCTTGAGAGGTGGTTGCTATGTCTCCTTGCACAAAACTCAGCTATACATGAATCCTCTCCTAATCTCTTGAATTTGTCTGGCTTTCATAGAGTGATAGCGTCTAGAGGGAGTTTTGCAGTACTAAGTGATTGGTTCCAAAGAGTTAATTTTAAGGGAAATAAGGAACGCTTATCCTGGGCCGATGGCCAAGACATCGGTTTTGTTATGTTGGGTTTTACCACCAGAACCAGAGATGACAACTGGTTCACGAATATGTTTTTCTTTCATTATTTGCCTGTAGACCTGCAGGAAAGTGATGCTAATTATGCTTCCCGATGTCTTTTATTTCCAAGTACAGCGAAGACTGTCCCATGTCCCATATTTTTAAAGAAGAGTTGATCAAAGTGGAGAACATTTTAATTAGATAACTACCTCTGCTATTCTTTAATGGAATTGGTGTCAGAAGGCTAATCCACAGTTTTGCTCATTTCCCCCCTTTTTTATATATTAGTAATATTTAGATGGGGACAACACAATGGATGAATGTTTTTATTAATGTTTAATTTATGTAGTAATATTGCCTCAAGCTTATTACCGTCGATAGGAACACAAAAGCCCTTATCTGATTCTGTGACAGCCTCTGTGTGGTAGGTATGAACAGCCCATTTTGCAGGTGTGGAAAATGAGGCTTAGAGACGGGAGGGATGTGACCCGCTGAGGTCAGGAGCCAGGCAATAGCACTCCAGCGCTTGGACCTGAGTCACCCCATTTTTCTTTTTCTAGGATCCAAGATTGTGTTTAATATTGAGCATATGATAGAGGTGTAATTGAATTTCTTGTATAGCTCTTCCAAATACTTAGATACACAGCTTTTGGGGGGCTTCTCAACAAATGCTTTTCATTAGCCCCTTCTTATATTAGCAGTTCTTAGGGATTTATTTTCCAAAGATGTGTAGTTTGTTTATGCCATTCACTCAAGTCCCTAGAGCAGAAATTCTGCCTTTTTGATGTTTTAAAAATACCTAGGAATTTTGGGGGAATAGTATTTCTTTCAGTGGAAAGACTATTTAAAATGGTCTTTGGGGGGAAGTGCCTTCTACCCCACCCCCTTGCCGGCCCAGGCCCCCATCCTTACTTTCCAGCTGTGCTCTTTCCCTCTGCCTCCTGCTTGCCTTCAATTCCATGAGCTTCGATGATTCTTTCTTTACAGGCCAGCCTGCGATCTCACATGCCAGTGCCTTTTCTGAGGTTTGTGAGTTCTTTGGCTCTCTGTTGCTTTGAAAAGGGAGAAGCGGTGTTTTACAATTTCCTTTTAATCACCAATGAGTAGTAGCAAGGGTATGCCTTTCCTTCCTACACTGTGTGGAATACTCACTCCCTCAAAGCTTGTATTATTTTGCGGCATAAATGAAGCATCCTGTATTCTCTTTCCTGTTTGTGGCTTGTGCCTTCCGAGCACTGTGCTATCCATTAATGGTCCAACTGGGTTTTCCCTCTTCAGTTCCTATCACAAAACACCCCAAAGACTGACAGTGTCACTGATGGAATCCAAAATGGCTGGCGGTCGGGTCCTGCCTTGCACTTTGTGGCTTGGGCTTGTCTTTTCTTCAGGAATAAGTGGGTAGTTTCTTCCTACTTTTCTTCTATAAATGGGGAAAAAGTGTCCAGTGTGGAGGCACCTCTTTTGTTTGAAGAAGCTGTTGGTTCTGGCCCTGTAGTGTGGCCTCTGTGAATGGAATGGTCTATACTGGCTATGGAGGGGAGCCAGGAGGCAGAGTAAAAGGGATTCTTCCCTAGTGTCTGTTTTGGTGGCCATAGAAAACTTCAGCAAACTTTAGTTTTGTGTCTTTATGCTCTTTCCCTGGGTACTGAATTTTCTGGTCTATTGGGGGGGATAGCAAACATTTATTGATGCTAACACTTGCTAGTATCATCAATACATGAATATCAGTATGAATACAACAATAATAGATTGCATCCAGGTACTCCTCTATAAAAACTTCTGTTTACTATTTAGGAGGATACTAATATACTTAATTTACAATAGCATGGAAGGAATATGAATGTTTAGACTGAGTATAGGAAGGAATAAATAGTACAAAAGAAAAAAAAAGACTTTCTCATTGAGTCATTGGCCTGAAGCTGGGTCGTATGTCTTGATTTGGAGAGTCCTCTGGGGGCAGATACCTGATGGAGACTTTGTTCTCTCCATTTCACCTCAGGAAAGGGGAGCAGGAGTGGGAAGCAGGATACAAGGCTTCCTTGGCCCCAGTCGGGCAGCACATCTTTACTGCAGCTGCCGTGTGCCCGACGTTAGGCCTGGGAGAAAAAGCAGTAAACATACAGGGCAGAGCCTGTTTTCAGTGGGGGTAATAGACAGTGATCGCTCAGCTAAACACATCCTTTCAGGTATTGACGTTTTTCAGACATGAAAAGTGCTCTGAAATCGATGAAATGGAGAAATGAGGGAGGGAGAGGCAGTGGGGGAGTGCTGGGGAAGCTAGGGTGTTTGGGCAAAGCTCTGAGGAGGTGGCATTTGAATGCAGAGCCTCATGATGGGAATGAGGCAGACATGTGACAGGAGGGGTGGGCGGTGGACCCCAGACAGCAGGGGATGAAGGAAGGCGCTTGGGGGCCTAAGTCCACTGAGTGAGAACATACTAGAGAAGAGGTAGAAGGAGGCCTGGGTGGTGCGGGCTGGGTTCTGGGGAGGCTGTCGCTGTTGTCCAGGCTGGAGATGACGGTGGCTCAGGTCAGAGTGAGAGCGGTGGATGGAGACAGGTGGATGTGGAGAAAGGCACTTGCTGTGCGTGTGTGTTAATGATGTGTGGACCGTGCACAGCTGCTGTTTCAGGCACCGGAGATAGAACTGTGAGCTAAGTAGAAAATCACTTCCTGTCCTCCTGGAGCTGATGTCGCAGTGGGAGTGGTCAGCGTGAGAAGAAAGGCCAGGGCTTGGTCCTGAGGAGGGTGGACACGCCCTGGGTGGGGGGAGTGGATGGCGTGTTCGAAGAGCTGTGGTGGGAAGAACATCTGAGATTCCCACAGGCTTGGGAGCTGGAGCCAGGAGGACCGTTTTTCTCAGCTTTACTGAGATGATATTGACATTAAAATATGACATAAACATAAGTTTAAGGTGTATGGTGTGGTGATTAGTTACATGGCAAAATGATCACCAACATAAGGTCAGTTAACACCTCCATTCCCTCACAAAAATACGATTTCTGCACATCTGTGGTTTTAACGCTTAAGATCTACTCTCTTAACAGCTTTCAAGTATATAATTCAGTATTGTTCATTATGGTCACCAAGCTGTGTATTCGCTCCTCCAGTCCTATTGGGGAGTTTATACCCTTGGACCAAATACCTCCCCTGGCCCCTGGCAACCACCATTCTAGTCTATTTCTATGGGTTTGGCTTTTTTAGATTCCACATATAAGTGAGAACATAGTGTTTGCCTTTCTCTGTTTGACATTTCAATAAGCATGAGGCCTAAGAGGATGTGTGGCGGCACTGGATACCATGTGGTATGGGGGGGAGAGGAGAATCAGGAATGACTCCTTGGTTTTTGATATGAGCAGTTCAGGGAATGGGAGTGTCAGTGACCAAATATGGAAGCTTGGGAGGCGGACTGGGGTGGGGGGGGGGACATGAGTTATTAGATTCCTAAGTGGAGCCATGGAGTAGGCAGGTGGATTTTCAACAGCAGAGCTCAGAGCTCCGGGACCATGACACGCCACTGAGAATGAACCAGTGTAGGGGCGGCACACGAAGCCTGTTGCCCACGTGAAATGACAGAGGCCGACATTTAGAGGTCAGGTTGAAGAGGAAGGGTGGACAGTGGGTATGTGGGATCAGAGGGGCCTAGAGAAGGAGGCGAGGCCAGAAGATTCTGAAGAGGTCAAGTAAGATGAGGACTGGAACTGTCCTTGTTTTTCTTTTTTTTTTTTTAACATCATTATTGGAGTATAATTGCTTTACAATGGTGTGCTAGTTTCTGCTGTACCACAAAGTGAATCAGCTATACATAAACATATATCCCCATATCTCCTCCCTCTTGCGTCTTCCTTCCACCCTCGCTATCCCACCCCTCTAGATGGACACAAAGCACCGAGCAGATCTCCCTGTGCTATGTGGCTGCTTTCTACTAGCTATCTATTTTACATTTGGTAGTGTACATATGTCCATGCCACTATCTCACTTCGTCCCACCTTACCCTTCCCCCTCCCGTGTCCTCAAGTCCATTCTCTCCGCCTGCCTCTCTGTATTCCTGTCCTGCCCATAGGTTCTTCAGAACCTTTTTTTTTTTTTTAAGATTCCATATATATGTGTTAGCATACGGTATTTGTTTTTCTCTTTCTGACTACTTCACTCTGTATGACAGTCTCTAGGTCCATCCACTTGACTACAAATAATTCAGTTTCGTTTCTTTTTATGGCTGAGTAATATTCCATTGTATATATGTGCCCCATCTTCTTTATCCATTCATCTGTTGATGGACCCTTAGGTTGCTTCCATGTCCTGACTATTGTAAATAGAGCTGCAATGAACATTGTGATACATGATTCTTTTTGAATTATGGTTTTCTCAGGATATATGCCCAGTAGTGGGATCTCTTGGTCGTATGGTAGTTCTATTTTTAGTTTTTAAAGGAACCTCCATACTGTTCTCCATAGTGGCGGTATCAATTTACATTCCCACCAACAGTGCAAGAGGGTTCCCTTTTCTCCACACCCTTTTCCAGCATTTATTGTTTGTAGACTTTCTTTTTTTTTTTTGCAGAACGCGGGCCTCTCACTGTTGTGGCCTCTCCTGCTGCGGAGCACAGGCTCCGGACGTGCAGGCTCAGCGGACATGGCTCACGGGCCTAGCCGCTCCGCGGCATGTGGGATCTTCCCGGAACAGGGCATGAACCCGTGTCCCCTGCATCGGCAGGCGGACTCTCAACCACTGTGCCACCAGGGAAGCCCTGTTTGTAAACTTTTTGATGATGGCCATTCTGACCGGTGTGAGGTGATACCTCATTGTAGATTTGATTTGCATTTCCCTAATGATTAGTGATATTGAGCATCCTTTCATGTGTTTGTTGGCAGTCTGTATACCTTCTTTGGAGAAATGTCTAGATCTTCTGCCCATTTTTGGATTGGGTTGTTTGTTTTTTTGGTATTGTGCTGCATGAGCTGCCTGTATATTTTGGAGATTAATCCTTTGTCAGTTGCTTCGTTTGCAAATATTTTCTCCCATTCTAAAGATTGTCTTTTCGTCTTGTTTATGGTTTCCTTTGCTGTGCAAAAGCTTTGAAGTTTCATTAAGTCCCATTTGTTTACTTTTGTTTTTATTTCCATTTTTCTAGGAGGTGGGTTAAAAAGGATCTTGCTGTGATGTGTGTCATAGAGTGTTCTGCCTATGTTTTCCTCTAAGAGTTTTATAGTGTCTGGCCTTACATTTAGGTCTTTAATCCATTTTGAGTTTATTTTTGTGAATGGTGTTAGGAAGTGTTCTAATTTCATTCTTTTACATGTAGCTGTCCAGTTTTCCCAACACCACTTATTGAAGAGTCTGTCTTTTCTCCATTGTATACTCTTGCCTCCTTTATCAAATATAAGGTGACCATATGTGCGTAGGTTTATCTCTGGGCTTTCTATCCTGTTCCATTGATCTCTGTTTCTGTTTTTGTGCCAGTACCATACTGTCTTGATTACTGTAGCTTTGTAGTATAGTCTGAAGTCAGGGAGCCTGATTCCTCCAGCTCCATTTTTCGTTCTCAAGATTGCTTTGGCTATTGGGGTCTTTTGTGTTTCCATACAAATTGTGAAATTTTTTGTTCTAGTTCTGTGAAAAATGCCATTGGTAGTTTGATAGGGATTGCATTGAATCTATAGATTGCTTTGGGTAGTATAGTCATTTTCACAATGTTGATTATTCCAATCCAAGGACATGGTATGTCTCTCCATCTGTTTGTATCATCTTTAATTTCTTTCATCAGTGTCATAATTTTCTGCATACAGGTCTTTTCTCTCCTTAGGTAGGTTAATCCTAGGTATTTTATTCTTTTTGTCACAATGGTAAATGGGAGTGTTTCCTTAATTTCTCTTTCAGATTTTTCATCATTAGTGTATAGGAATGCAAGAGATTTCTGTGCATTAATTTTATATCCTGCTACTTTACCAAATTCATTGATTAGCTCTAATAGTTTTCTGGTAGCATCTTTGGGATTCTGTATGTATAGTATCATGTCATCTGCAAACAGTGAGTTTTACTTCTTCTTTTCCATTTGGTTTCCTTTTATTTCTTTTTCTTCTCTGTTTGCTGTAGCTAAAACTTCCAAAACTGTGTTGAATAATAGTGGTGAGAGTGGGCAACCTTGTCTTGTTCCTGATCTTAATGGAAATGGTTTCAGTTTTTCATCATTGAGAACCATGTTGGCTGTGGGTTTGTCATGTATGGCCTTTATTAGTTGAGGTAGGTTCCCTCTATGCCTACTTTTCTGGAGAGTTTTTATCATAAATGGGTGTTGAATTTTGTCGAAAGCTTTTTCCGCATCTCTTGAGATGATCATATAGTTTTTCTCCTTCAGTTTGTTAATATGGTTTATCACATGGATTGATTTGCATATATTGAAGAATCCTTGCATTCCTGGGATTAACCCCACTTGATCGTGGTGTATGATCCTTTTAATGTGCTGCTGGATTCTGTTTGCTAGTATTTTGTTTAGGATTTTTGTATCTGTGCTCATCAGTGATATTGGCCTGTAGTTTTCTTTTTTTGTGACATCTTTGTCTGGTTTTGGTATCAGGGTGATGGTGGCCTCGTAGAATGAGTTTGGAGTGTTCCTCCCTCTGCTATATTTTGGAAGAGTTTGAGAAGGATAGGTGTTAGCTCTTCTCTAAATGTTTGATAGCATTCTCCTGTGAAGCCATCTGGTCCTGGCTTTTGTTTGTTGGAAGATTTTTAACCACAGTTTCAATTTCAGTGCTTGTGACTAGTCTGTGTATATTTTCTATTTTTTCCTGCTTCAGTCTCGGAAGGTTGAGCGTTTGTACGAATTTGTCCATTTCTTCCAGGTTGTCCATTTTATTGGCATAGAGTTGCTTCTAGTAGTCTCTCATGATCCTTTGTATTTGTGCAGTATCAGTTGTTACTTCTCCTTTTTCATTTCTAATTCTATTGATGTGAGTCTTCTCCCTTTTTTTCTTGATGAGTCTGGCTAGTGGTTTATCAATTTTGTTTATCTTCTCAAAGAACCAGCTTTTAGTTTTGTTGATCTTAGCTACTCTTTCCTTCATTTCTTTTTCATTTGTTTCTGATCTGATCTTTATGATTTCTTTCCTTCTGCTAACTTTGGGGTTTTTTTGTTCTTCTTTCTCTAATTGCTTTAGGTGTAAGGTTAGGTTGTTTATTTGAGATGTTTCTTGTTTCTTGAGGTAGGATTGTATTGCTATAAACTTCCCTCTTAGAACTACTTTTGCTGCATCCCGTAGGTTTTGAGTCATTGTATTTTCATTGTCATTTGTCGAGGTATTTTTTGATTTCCTCTTTGATTTCTTCAGTGATGTCTTGGTTATTTAGTAGTGTATTGTTTAGCCTCCATGTGTTTGTATTTTTTACAGATTTTTTCCTGTTACTGATATGTAGTCTCATAGCGTTGTGGTCAGAAAAGATACTTCATACGATTTCAATTTTCTTAAATTTACCAAGGCTTGATTTGTGACCCAAGATATGATCTATTCTGGAGAATGTTCCATGAGCACTGGAGAAGAAAGTGTATTCTGTTGTTGTTGGATGGAATGTCCTATAAATGTCAGTTAAATCCATCTTGTTTAATGTACCATTTAAGGCTTGTGTTTCCTTATTTATTTTCATTTTGGATGATCTGGCCATTGGGGAAAGTGGGGTGTTAAAGTCCCCTACTATGATTGTGTTACTGTCGATTTCCCCTTTTATGGCTGTTAGCATTTGCCTTAAGTATTAAGGTGCTCCTATGTTGGGTGCATAAATATTTACAATTGTTATATTTTCTTCTTGGATTGATCCCTTGATCTTTATGTAGTGTCCTTCTTTGTCTCTTCTAATAGTCTTTATTTTAAAGTCTATTTTGTCTGATATGAGAATTGCTACTCCAGCTTTCTTTTGGTTGCCATTTGCATGGAATATCTTTTTCCATCCCCTCACTTTCAGTTTGTATGTGTCCCTAGGTCTGAAGTGGGTGTCTTGTAGACAGCATATATACAGGTCTTGTTTTTGTATCTATTCAGCCAGTCTATGTCTTTTGGTTGGAGCATTTAATCCATTTACATTTAAGGTAGGTATCAATATGTATGTTCCTGTTGCCATTTTCTTAATTGTTTTGGATTTGTTATTGTAGGTCTTTTCCTTCTCTTGTGTTTCCTGCCTAGAGGAACATCCTTTAGGATGTTCTGTAAAACTGGTTTGGTGGTGCTGAATTCTCTTAGCTTTTGCTTCTCTGTAAAGGTTTTAATTTCTCTGTCGAATCTGAATGAGATCCTTGCTGGGTAGAGTAATGTTGGTTGTAGGTTTTACCCTTTCATCACTTTAAATATGTCCTGCCACTGCCTTCTGGCTTGCAGAGTTTCTGCTGAAAGTTCAGCTGTTAACCCTATCGGGATTCCCTTGTATGTTATTCGTTGCTTTTCCCTTGCTGCTTTTAATATTTTTTCTTTGTATTTAATTTTTGATAGTTTGATTAATATGTGTCTTGGCGTGTTTCTCCTGGATTTATTCTGTATGGGACTCTCTGTGCTTCCTGGACTTGATTGACTTTCCTTTCCCATATTAGGGAAGTTTTCAACTATAATCTCTTCAAGTGTTTTCTCAGTCCCTTTCTTTTTTCTCTTCTTCTTTGGGACCCCTATAATTCGAATGTTGGCGCGTTTAATGTTGTCCTAGAAGTCTCTGAGACTGTCCTCAGTTCTTTTCATTCTTTATTCTGTTCTGCAATAGTTATTTCCACTATTTTAACTTCCAGGTCACATATCCGTTTTTCTGCATCTGTTATTCTGCTACTGATTCCTTCTAGAGAATTTTTAATTTCATTTATTGTGTTGTTCATCATTGTTTGCTCTTTAGTTCTTCTAGTCGTTGTTAAACGTTTCTTGTATTTTCTCCATTCTATTTCCAAGATTTTGGATCACCTTTACTATCATTATTCTGAATTCTTTTTCAGGTAGACTGCCTATTTCCTCTTCATTTGTTAGGTCTGGTCAGTTTTTATCTTGCTCCTTCATCTGCTGTGTGTTTTTCTGTCTTTTCATTGTGCTTAACTTACTGTGTTTGGGGTCTCCTTTCTGCAGGCTGCAGGTTCATAGTTCCTCGTTGTTTTTGGTGTCTGCTCCCAGTGGGTAAGGTTGGTTCAGTGGGCTGTGTAGGCTTCCTGGTGGAGGAGACTGGTGCCTGTGTTCTGGTGGATGAGGCTGGATCTTGTCTTTCTGGTGGGCAGGACCATGTCCGGTGGTGTGTTTTGGGGTGTGTATGAACTTATTATGATTTTAGGTAGCCTCTCTGCTAATGGGTGGGGTTGTGTTCCTGTCTTGCTAGTTGTTTGGCATAGGGTGCCCAGCACTGTAGCTTGCTGGTCATTGAATGGAGCTGGGTCTTTGCTTCAAGATGGAGATCTGTGAGAGAGCTTTCACCGTTTGTTACTATGTGGGGCTGGGAGGTCTCTGGTGAACTCGGCTCTACCACCTCAGAGGCTCAGGCCTGACAGCCGGCTGGAGCACCAAGACTGTGATTGTGGAGGCTTGGTGAATCCAAAATCTGATGTAGTAGGCCAGTAGGCCGGAGACTCTGGGAAGAGTTGCAGCCCAAACGAAGGCTGCCGGCAGAATCCCTGTCCTTGGTTTTGAGAATGTCATTGGAGGCTTTGCTAAGCTATTTGGTATCATGACCAGGGCAGAAGGGTAGTTGGAGTGGGTTGGAGGTAACCGGTTGGTGAAGATGCTAAGAGATGGGACTGTCCAAGAACTATGTGAAGTTTGGCTGTGAAGGGGCTGGTGTGTTGTGTATGTGACCTTATGTGAACTACTTGACTCCTCAAATCAAATTCCTCACCTTCCAGCTGGTGATGGGATTACGTAATGTGAGGTACTGTTGAGAGCATCGCAGGAAATGAAGTACACTGATGCATCCAGAGCTTCCAGCACAACCTCTTGCCTGACAGTGGATGTTCTCAGAGTGCTTGTTTCTCCCGTGCTCTTCTCTGTCTGAGAGGCTTCATTTTCCCATCAGTAAAAGGAGGAAATTAGGCCAAATGAAGTTTCCAGTTCTAGGTTCTCACACGTTGCCTGCTTCTCAACCCAGGGGCTCCCCACTTCCCCCTCTCCCACTGCCTCTGTCCAGTTTCTGCCTGTGGCTGTAACCCCCACTGGACTCTCTTCCCTTTTCCTGCATCCACTCTGCTTTGATTCTGTCTTGCACTCGATCACCAGATTACTTCTCCAAAAAAGAAAAAACACAACACCTTGCTTAGCCTTCTCTCTCACCCAGGAGTCTTGAGAGGGGCCTCGTTCCTGAGATGAATGTACCCGGCCCCACCTGTGATCCTTTATGACTTGAACTCTGCTAGACTCACTTCTTCTGCTCTCCCCTGCACCCCTGGCCATCGGATTGGCTGCCGCTTGAATGTATCTTGTTCTGCCTTTTCTCTGGCCTCTGGAATGTTATACCCAGTTTTAAATCCCACCTGTCCCTCAGGAGCTGGTGCATGTGCAGTGCCCCTTGGTGCTGTGATGCAAAGGACCATCTCTCTGCAGGAAGCTCCAAGGCTACTCCTGTCTGCCTTGCTTAGTTCCACTCACATCTAGAGTGGGCCTGCAATGTGCACACACCAACCACCTCCTGCTTCACCTGACAGTTGTTTATCACAGGTCTCAGCTCCCGCCTCCACCACGAGCCTCCTCTGAGGTTTCTTTGCATCTCCTGCAGTGCCATGCATGTTGGGTGCTTCACAAATTAACAAATTACATCAATCAGAAAACGTCACTTTGAGAAGCTGTAATGGAAGGTTTGGGAATTATTAAGTTTTAAGAGAGGATAGTAACCAAGGGTTTTTCTTTGTGTGTATGTTTAGAATTAAAAAAAAAAGTTTCCAGTATTGAGGCTGTTTTATCAAAAGCCTTTAAAATCTGCAGATGCCTTGGCCCAGCAATTCTACTTCTAGGGATTTATCCTAAGAAAACAGTTTTGAATATCTGCAGAGAATGTCCACTGCAGTGTTGTTTATGATGTGAAAATATGGAGATAACCTAAATATCCAACAATAGGGGATTGGTTTAAAAAGAAAAGAACTCACGGTGCATATTCATATCCTAGAATTACTGTCTCCTTCTTAAAATAATGATGTAGTAAGGCAGTGACTTGGTAAAATGTTCATATGAAATGAAGGAAGTATGTTTGAAAACATTATATTATTGTCCGATTTCCTTTACCTTAAATTATAAAGAAAGGATAATTGGCATAGGTAGTGATATCTTTGGATGTTGGGATTACTGATGATTTTTACTATCTTTTTGCTATCTGTTACCTAACCTTTCTGCAGGAAGCATACTTTCTTGATTAAGAAAACACTTTATTAAAGTTGGAATTGGATACCTCTTTTATTCATATAAATCACATATTCTTATCTTGCTGCTAAGTTAGCCTTTCTGTCTACACTCATGCAGTGTTGGAGAGAGCCCAAGGCCACCTGCCCACGTCAAATGGTGGTAGGAAACATGGGAGCGTGCTTCTTGGGGTCCCTACCTTCTAGGTCACAGTGACTGTTCTCCAGTGTATACTGCATGGTGTCCTTGAGGCTGGCTGCAGGAGTGAGTCGTTGTCCCTTGGCTCCTGAGCTCTGTGTTCAGGTGCAGGGCACTGGCGCTCTGCAGCAGGGGTGGGGAATGTGCGGCCTGGCAGCTGTGCAGTCAGGCCTGGGTTGCAACCTTGACCCTCCCCTGTGCTCCTGTGCGGCCCTGGGCTTTAAGCTGTGGTTTGCACGTCGGTGGGATGGGGATGGCACCTCCCGCGGCAGTGAGTGTGTTGCACAGCATCTGGCCCAGACTGGGCACTTCCCAAAGGACAGCTGGCTGCTGAGCTCCCCAGATAGCCCACCTGCAGCCACTCCTAAATGGGGTCTTATTTCTTTAATAATAATATAGGTTTCCTGGAAACTGGTCATGTTATGGGTTGGGAAATAGTTTTTAAAAAGTGGTTTCCTTGTAACTGAGACCTGTCCCGCCCTCCCCTCTTGTCTCCCTGCAGTCTGTGGGCCAGGCATCGACATCCGCAACGACTACCAGCAGCTGAAGCGGCTGGAGAACTGCACGGTGATCGAGGGCTACCTCCACATCCTGCTCATTTCCAAGGCTGAGGACTACCGCAGCTACCGCTTCCCCAAGCTCACGGTCATCACTGAGTACCTGCTGCTGTTCCGCGTGGCCGGCCTCGAGAGCCTCGGCGACCTCTTCCCCAACCTCACAGTCATCCGTGGCTGGAAGCTCTTCTACAACTACGCCCTGGTCATCTTCGAGATGACCAACCTCAAGGATATTGGGCTCTACAACCTGCGAAACATTACCCGTGGGGCCATCCGGATCGAGAAGAATGCTGACCTCTGCTACCTCTCCACGGTGGACTGGTCCCTAATCCTGGATGCCGTGTCCAATAACTACATCGTGGGAAATAAGCCCCCAAAGGAGTGTGGGGACCTGTGCCCGGGGACGATGGAGGAGAAGCCGCTGTGCGAGAAGACGACCATCAACAACGAGTACAACTACCGCTGCTGGACCACGAACCGCTGTCAGAAAAGTAAGATGAGGATATGACCGTGGCTCCCCTCCTGCTTCTCTCTACCCCCTCCCCCTCCCTCCCTCCTCTTCTGAATGCGTGGTCCCGACGGGTGGGTACGGCTGTATTGCAATTAGGATGTGGGGTCTTGAGGGGCTTCCTTTTGCATCTGGGAACTGGTAGGTGCAGGACTGTGGCCTGGCTGCAGGCCATCCCGGCTTCTGTCAGACCATTCCAGTCACACACTAGAAACCGTCACCGCACTCCTGGGCTAGAGGCTTGAGGAACTGCTGCTTTGAATTTCTGATGAGAAAGGTGACCTGGTGTGCTTGCAAGTGCCTAAGCCATGGCAGTCAGAGGCTGCATACGTAATCAGCTCTTGCATCCTTTGCGTGAAAGGATGTTTTTTGGTGACGCAGGGCTTCCTTAGCGTGAGTACACCTGGAATATTGTGGGATAAAGGAAAGGTAAAGGCTAATTCACATCCTGTGAAAGTGGTGACCCGCACCCAGTCCTTGGTCCTTAATGATGACGTTACAGTGCTTGGGCATCCTGGTTTATGATGGAGCATCCTTGGAGCACCACCCCAAGGCGGTGGGGGCAGGGGAACCCTGGACCAGTTTCTAGGAGTCCCAGGTTCAGGTCGACCTTGCAGGCTTTGTACACCCCAGGCTTCTGCTTCCTTTCTTTTCTACCTCTTTCTTGAAGAATTGTGCAAATCTCGTGAATCACTTATTGAAAGAACTTTGCAGTGTGTTTAGTGGTCTTCGGGGTCAGGTGGTGGTATTTGGAAGATTCTCGTTTATTCATCTGCTGTGTGTGCTTATTTTCCTTTGAGTATAACTGAACTCTTGCCTGATTGTGATCGATACCTTGAGCGCCGGGTTGTTGGGTATTGAAATGTGACTCTGGGCCTTTGTCTTCTTGCTTTCAGCAATGTTTAGGTCTGTTGGCCAGGAGGGTTCCCCTCACTGGTTGGAAGGCAGTGTGGTAGCTATAAATAGCTGTTTAATGGTTGGCCCAGTTAGAGACCCAAGGAGCCCATGTACTGTAGCTAGTCACGAGAGCCAAGAAATCCCAAATTGGTAGGCTTGCCTAAACCGTGATGTGTGTAAAATAAACAGACCAAAGGCCAGAGCCCACAGGTAACATTGTTTCAGTTCCCTGCCAGCCAGGGTGGAAGCAGAGAAAGGATGCTTGCTTTGAAGAGCACACGCTTTCCTGCCCTCTGTCGTAGGATCAGCGGGTAGGTGAACACTGGTTCGGTAAGGGAGGGATCCCACTGGCTGAAACCAGGGCCTTGAAGAGCTGAGAACACCATTGGGCCACTTGGAGAATCCCTTTTGGCTAAGGTTGGGGGAAATACTGTGCTAAAGTCCTATTTGTGATTGATTAAAATAGTACCCTGTCATTAGGTTACCTGCTAGTTCTGAGAAAACAACAAAAAATATTTTCAAGTAGCCTTGACATTTAAAACTTTTATTTTAAAAGAAAAAGCCATCATCAAAGGAGGTGTTATGTGTCGTGGAAAGATGTTGGATGTGGTATAAGAGGCCCGGGTGACCGTGGACCAGCCAGCCATTCTGGGCTGTAGTTGGACATGTTTAGAATGTTCCATTGGGCAGCCCCATATTATTCCTTAGTGGTGATCACGTGTGTGTGCAAAACTGATTTGAAAACTCATAAGGTCTGTACAAAAGGGAGGTGTTACATAAAAAGTCGTTAGCTGGGCACTTGTTCAGTGATTCAGTCGGTATATTTAGGTCTCACTATGGACTTTGGGCTGTTTCTGGCCAGCTGCTTGTTGAAGAAGCCTGGAGCAGGGGCGAGGCATGAGTTCTGGGCCCAAGTCTAGTAGCCGTGACTAGAAATGAGCAAGTAATTTAAACTTGGCTTGGCCCTCAGTTTCTTCATCTGCAAAATGGGATAGCCCCTTGCCTTCCCCATAGGGCTGTTGGAAGATTAGAAAGAGAAAGAGGAAGAGCTCCATGAGAAAGGACCAGGAGATGGAAATGGGGCCTTGGTGCTTCTACAACTGATGCTGATGGGCCTGCTGGCCAGACACCCTCTCCTCCAAGGCCACACCCTGCAGCCTTCTCCCAGGCCAGTGTCTCAGGCCTCCTGATGTTTTTCTGTGATTTCACAATGGAGTATTTATTTAAAATTAATAACAGCATTCAGGGAAATTGTCTTCCCTTCAGCTTGTCCTGAAAACTCAAGCGTTGGCAGGTTTCTTGGAGATTTTCTAGTTGAATCAGAACTCTTTCCCTTTGCATAGATTCCCTTCTGACCTGCTCTGTCCTGTGGAGTAGCCACTAGCCCCACGTCTTGTTGAGTACTTGAACTGTGGCCTATCCGAATTGAGATATTTTTAAGTGTAAAATACACACTGGATTTCAAAGTGTAGTATGGGGGAAAGAAAGTAAGATATTTCCTTAGTATTTTGCATATTGATTACATGTTAAAAATGATGCTTTAGACATATGAGATGAAGTAAAATATATTCCTATAATTTCACCTGTTTCTTTTTACTTTTTAATATGGCTTCTAGAAAATTTGAAATTGCAGATGTAGTTCGCATTCTAATTCATTTGGAGAATGCCGCTTTAGATCATGCCATCAAAGGCCCTGGGTTCTTGCCCGCATCATCTCTCTGGCTGAGCACTGCAGTGCTGTGGTGCTCCACAGCTCTCCAGCCAGAGTGCTTAGGGACGATTCAAGGAGCCAGGTGGAGGGCATTGAGTCCAAACAGAATGTCTGCCTTGGGGTCCACATTAGTCTTAAGATGGCCAATTTAAAAGATTTAAGTATAGAAGAATCCCATTCTATTATTCGTCCCAGGGCTGGCTACAGACGGAGGGGGAGCATCTGGAGAGATATGTCCAGTCAAGGATATGTGTGACATTTTTGACATAACGGAGAAACACTCAGTTATGCAGTGCTGATAGGCAGTTTTCACCTGACGCTCTCCTTTAAACTCCCTCTGTAGATCCTGACTCTGTGGTGGCAGGCAACTTTGTCGACAGCCCCGTTAAGGAAATTACTATGCTGTGGGTTCTCTGCCCGCTTCTGTATTTCTCTGTTGTCTTACAATTTTGAGGGGTGGTTTTATGCAGGCTTGAGTTACTCATTCCTAGAAAGTGATTGACCCTTAGAAAAATGGAGTATGGCTTTTTCCTTTCCATGACAGTGTAACTGGTGCCCCCTGAGATGCGACACCGTTGACTCCTTCATCCCTGCCTGCCAGCGTCACTGATTCTCCTCCTACCTGTGCAGCTGTCTCTTTTCTGGCTCCTCGTCCAGTCTTTAATAGCTGTTTTCCAGAGTAACATCCTGTTTTCCAGAGTAACATCCTGTTTTCCAGAGTAACATCCTGGGCCCTCTCTCCACTGTCCTGTTCTCCCAGAATATCTCACCCACTGCTTCAGCATCCTCCCATCTGCATCTGGCTTCCAAATACCATCTCCAGCTCTGACCTCTGTGTGAGCTCTCGACCCCGTCTGCTGTCATGACTGGACCCCCATGGGCGTTTCAGCATCTGGTGGTCTTCTCTGGCTCCTCACTTATAGCCCAGGGTTTTCCTTGTTTCCACTCCTGTGGATAGTGTTCTTGTTCTCTGAGCTCCCATGTCAGACACTTGGGTACCATCTGGATGCTTCCTTCTCCAACCAGACACCAAGCCCTTTCCATCTGAAATGTTTCCCTAGTCTGCCTTCCTCTGCTCTCCCCGTGTTCGGTGACACGGCCTCTCCCCAGCCTTCCTGCCTCTCTGTCTCGGCCCAGTGACCTTCCCCACATGCATGCTGACCGAGAGGCTCCTGTCCCTAAAATCCTGTAGAGGAGCCTGTGAAACCCCATGAAGCGGGCTGTGCACCTGGCCTTGTGCCTTCAGGTCCTTGACCGCGGTGGTGTTCTCCCCCACTGACCAGCTGGCCGCCCGCTGCTGGAGGACTGCAGGGCTTTGTGGACTCCGGTGAGCCCTTCCTGAAGAGGAGAAGCCTGTCTGTGGTGCTGAGTAAATTCTGGGCGTATCTTCCAATGCTTGGTCAGCGTGGCTGTCCCCCCAGGGGTGAGCACACACCTGCTTTGTGAAAGATTGATTGTCAGGAAAATACATTTTCCCCCTTGCGCAGAGAAGGGTGTGGAGTAACAGTCCTCAGCGAGCCAAAAGCCTCGAGGATTATGAAATGCGGATGTTTCCTGTGTAATTTTCATGGTCGTTGCTCCCAGGGAGTCACCCAGACTGTCCCCAGCTCATAACTGGCTGGGAGGGTCAACCATGGGTGGGAGCTCTTCTCTCCCCTGCCCTGGTCAGAATGATTCAAAGCCAAAGATGATGGAGAAGGGTGGGAACCATCTTGAAAGTTGAAGCTTGGCCTGGGGTGCTGTTCATTTATTCGCTGGAGGTCGGCCACGTCCACGGAGGGAATGGGGTGAACCTTCTCTGGGCACCTGTGCTTCTTTCCCCGCCCAGTGCGTTGCCTACCTGTGTGTGGTGTTTGCTTGCGTTGGGGCTTTCTGGTACCTGATTTCACCCCCCTAACCAAAAAAAAAAAAAAAAAAAAAAAAATCCAAAAACTTACTGCTGAAGTTAGTCTCCAAGTACTTTTTAACCCATCAGGGTGAACAGCTTGTGGTCCACTCGGATCACTATGTTGCCTGTGAGCAGGCCTGGTCTTTGCCAGGCAATCCACCAAGCCTGCAAGCCTGGCCGTGTTGGAAGTTGGCTTCGCTGGTGGTGCAGCCTTACTGCAATTAAAAAGGCATTGACTGGGAACAGCTGTCCCGGAGCTTGTTGCATTTCCTACTGCCTTCGAGATGAGAAACCAGGAAAATAGCAGAGTGGAGCCTTCAAGTGACAAGGCAGGAAATGGCTCCCTTTATTGACAAAAGGAACATATTATACTGCCGTCTCACTGAAGGGGTCAGGGACTTCAAATGAAGGCAGGTGGTGTAAAAAAGGTAATTCTACGTGTTTTCCCCCCAAACATGTTCTTCTGTTTTTGTTTATCGGACACTCCTCACAAGGGTGGTATTGGTGTGTGGGGCGGAATTGCACCCCTTCCTCATTTGCTTACAGATTGATATGTCAGGCCCGCCAGGTAAAAGTGGGGGGCTTGTTTAAGTTTTTGTAAATCACCTGCTGCATTGAGATGAGGTGGGGAGACAGTTTCTCTGCCCTGAGACCCCATGCATTATTTCATCCTAACACTTCTGGCTAATTCTTCTTCTTTTCTTCTTTTTCTTTTTTTAAGCTTCTTGTGAGGGAGATTTCCCTCTGTGAAATACCGTGTAGTCTCTTGCCACCGTGGACCAGGGTAGGGGCCTGCGTGTCCGCGTGGGGCAGAGGGAGGCCTGAGCATCCGGGAGGAAGGGGCAGATCGTCCAGAGGGCTCCGGCCTGTGTGTAGCTTGGAGCTGGTCTCTCTCCCCCTGGAAGGCCCCTGCTCTGGTTGGCTGCTCCCAGTGTGGGGGTTTCTTTATTTAGAAGGGGGTCACATGCCCCTGGGCCTCACTTCTCTGCCTTCTATAGTCACGCATAAAGGTAGCATTCTCTTCTCCCTGACTGGTGACCCTGTTACCAAGATGGAGAGGCACTTTGTGCCCCTGTGTCTCCTGGACCCTCTTAGCTGACCCCGCCTCTTAGCTCCCGTGCCTTGTCATTGAAAGGCTTCATTCTCGGCTAAGTGTCACCTAATTAAGGTGTCACTCTTGTGCGCTCCCTTCAGAAGTTTGTTTTTTAATAGGGATCTCATCTCAGAGATTAAAAAGCTTTCAGAATAAGTCTCCTAGGGTGATTTTTGCAATTCTAGGTGTTTGGAAAATATTCTGGACTCCCTTCCCATCTCATCAGTTAAGCCTACTTGTAAGGCCATTCTGGTTTCTTCCTACTCCTAAAAAGCCTCTTTCTTTTGTTGCGTTAATATTTCTATCTTGCTTTCCTTGTGTGTGTGCCAGCGTGACATTCTCTGCTAGAGTGGGGATGACGTGGAACGTGTGGGCCCGTGGCTAATCCTGTCCTGGACTGCGTTGCTCAACTTGAGTGCATAGGGTGGCTTGGGACTTAGGTTTGGCTCGCAGTGGAGCTGGGAGCCATGACTTGGAAACACGCCTCCTTCTAGCACATGGTGTGACTCCGGGACTCAGGCAGCATGAGGTGGGGTCTCTGACACCATCCTGGGATGGAGTGCCCCCCTGACTTGGAGGAAGCAAGAGACAGCCAAGGTGTTCCAGGAACGCTGGGGGCAGGAGATGGAATCTCTGTCTGCAACACACAGGATACAGAATAGGCATCTGTTTATCACTGTGCCTAACTTCGGAATCTGGACTTAAGACATGTACAGACCTTTTATGTGGAAGAAGGAACCCCAGGTGGAAATCCAAAAGCTAGACCATTCTGGGTTCTGCCACTGGCTAACACATGTGAGCTGGACGTTGTCATGAGAGCTGGGGTTTTGTCTAGTTCCTGACAGGCCTGTCTTCTCAGTCTCTGGAGGAATAGCTCCCTGCAGAGCCCTCGTAGCTGTGTGAGCTGCCCTGCAGGAGGAGGCGAGGGCTAAGCACTTCTTAGAGCTCGGGGGAGACAGCTGCCATCTCAGGTCAGGGAGTGATGGGGGCTTCTGGGGCCTGTGTAGGCAGGGAAGAGTGTCCAGGGAAGATTGTGCTCCTTCAGGGTCAGCATGGCCACTCTTCTGCAGTGTTCAGGGTGTCTTGTTGCTGGCCAGGACCTCACTCCTGTTTTTCCCAGCATATGCATCCCTGACAACGCTGTGGAGGCAGCAGCTACCATCACGTGCCTGCCACCTACTTGACTGGTCTTCAGGCATGTTTAGGTGGCCTCACGCCTGGAAGGTGTGGGTTTCCCCTGTGGACCATTATGGTATTTAAGATTGAGATTTGCAAGAATATATAATTTTGTACAAAATAGGATTAAAAAAAAAAAACCCTACATTCCAGTATGGACAAATGACATCATATGGCAAAGGTTTAAGAACAGTCTGTGAGGCTTCCCTGGTGGCACAGTGGTTGAGAATCTGCCTGCCAACGCAGGGGACACGGGTTCGAGCCCTGGTCTGGGAAGATCCCACATGCCGTGGAGCAACTGGACCTGTGAGCCACAACTACTGAGCCTGCGCGTCTGGAGCTTGTGCTCCACAACGGGAGAGGCCGCGATAGTGAGAGGCCCGCGCACCGCGATGAAGGGTGGCCCCCGCTCGCCGCAACTAGAGAAAGCCCTCGCACAGAAACAAAGACCCAACACAGCCAAAAATAAAATAAATAAATAAATAAAAATTTAAAAAAAAGGAACGGTCTGTGAATTGAGAGGATTCCATACATTAGCCTTCTGTGTTCCCAGGTGCTGGGGTGAGGCTTCCAGGACCCATCTTCCATCTCTGAAACAGGAATGAGCAGGTTTGGAATTTGTAAAGCACTGGACAGAGGGTACAGCACATAGTAGGTTCTTGGAAAATGGTAGCAGCTGCTATTATTTTTAAAAATTAAACTTAATACCTAAGAGTTGCATTCTGAGGTTATTTAAAATTCTGAGCATTAAACTGGATTGACTGTATGTTTACTGCCATGTCTTATATGGTCTTTCTCTATTGCTTTTTCTAAATTGCAAAAATTCAGTCATCATAAATAGCATGGCATAGTGTAGGAATGGTTCTTGCTAGTTTAATCCAAATTGTTCAAATTGCTGTGTCTGTCCAGATAAGCCATATCTTTAAAGAACATTCGGTGAGGTACATATGTCTATATGGGGATGCCAGTGGGGCCTCTATAGTTACGTGTAAACTCTATTTATTTGGTTATCAAACCATATGAATTTATTCCGCTTGCAGGCTTGGTGTTGGGAAGAATTAAGAATATCAACAACAAGATTCTTGTTTGATACTAACATTAAATATTATCTTTTTAAAATGTGTTTTTCACAGAGAGCAGCAGAGTGGGCACAATTTGGGGTAAAGACAACAAGGACATACATTTTTATTTGTGACAACTGCAGGTCTCACAGAGTAAAGGTAGCTAACTGCCTGCTCCCTACTGAAGCATGTGCCTGTTTATTCTCTTCTTTGGGTAATACTAACTTGGTGTGTGTGCGTGCACGTGTGCGCGTGCATACCACTTTATTCTCCCACCCAGCCTCTTCTCCTGCTTTGGCTGTTTTATTTCCATCCTCTCACCCCCAGTGCAGGAAACAAACACTGGGTCTCTCTGTCCTCCCTTAGATCTTCCTTCCATTCAAGGGGATCAGGTGGGTGGGAAAATGCTGTGCAGGAATGTCAGGCCCTCTCCCGGAAGCCCAACTTCTATTTCAGCTCATTATCTGACAGAAATCGCTTTTTGTTTCTCTGCCGTGGTCACAAGCAACCACCGGGTCCTCTTTCCTTTCTTTGTGCCATTTTTCACGGCATCCACGTGGGATGGGAACAGAGGCAGTGTGTTTGGGGACTCTGCATTAAGACTGTGCAGACAGACCCGACCCATGTGTAGCTGCCTCCCATTTGTTTTTGCAAGTCCTAATGAAGGGACTCGGGTGAAGGCTGTGAGGTTACTGGAGCTGGTGCAGGCAGGCAGGCCGCTGAGTGCAGGGACTGAAGCTGGGCAGCCCCTGGGCCCTGATCCGTCTGTGCCCGGGGCCCCTGGGAAGCAGGGCCCAGCTGTGACGCGCCTCCATCTGCCCTTAGCAGCAGATCTATGAACCGAGGCTGCCGTTCTGGGTTTCTGGATAGATGCAAAGTGCTTGGATGGTTTTTAGCAGCTGCCAAGACCGGGGAGTAGGGCTTAGTAGTAAAAAGGGGTGAAAAAATAAAAGAAAATTAGGAAGCATAGAGCCTGCAATACAAAAAAAGCAAGATGAAGGTTGATATTATTAGAAACACTTCCTGGGCAGCCGAAGTGTTCGAATTAGGATTTATTTATTTATTTATTTATTTATTTTAACCCCAGAAGGTATTAGTGGTAATATGGAGACAAATGGAAACTAGTCAGATTTCCTAGGTCCAGAAAATGCAAGCTTTATTCCTGTGGTTCCCAGTGTGATGTTTCTGTCCTGATTTCTTGACCTCCGAATGGCCCCTTATGCTTTGCTAAATCGACAATGTTATTAGGGTCTTATTAGACTGTTCCTCAGATAGGTTATAGGATGTATTTTTGTTCCCTTCCTCAGGGGACTTGAAATGATTGGATTATTTTGTAATATGTTGATACTTCTTTTAGAAGCATTTGCATAACTGTGTCAAAGAAGCTTTGGAACAGGATTTTAAGCAGTGTTGCAGGAAATGTCCCTCGTGCTCTCCTCCACTCACGAGGGAAGACAGAGCAGCCCAGATGCAGGATGGGGCATTTTATGTTCCCTCTTTGTAACTTCACTCATGGGCTGGGTGCACCGTTCAGGTGGTACAGTCTAGGTGACATGGTATCATCTTCTGAGATCAGTGGGTTTCCTGCCCCTCTGACCCCAGCCGCCCCCTCTTTGTGGCCATCATTTCACATTCACTGTGGGAGTCAAGGCTCGAAGGATCTTGACACCATCATTGCTTATGAATAGAATTCTGAGAATGTATCATTTTCTCAGAAGAATGCTTCTTTAGCTCAACAAATATTTCTTGTTTGCTAAGAAAAAAATCCTTGGAAAAGTCATTGGATGCCCAAGATGGGCGACTAGGAGGGGAGGTGAACTTCTGGGTCTGCTTAAATAAAGCAGTATTTTATTGAGAGGCAATTGATAAAACAGCCAAAGCCAACTTAACAGACTGTTATTTTAAGATGAATTTGTTTTGCAGGATTAATTTGATTTTACATTTTAGATACAACAGCTCTCTGGGCCCCACTGTTGCTTCCGCCTGTCACCAGGCAGAGGAAATGGTTAGGCTGCAGTCACAGATTCAGTGAATTTCATGCTAACGCTGTGGGGTCGGGGGACTTAAGACCCTCAACTTGACTTGGTCCCATGGGAAGGTTTATACTGTTTTTTTTGGGTAACTGCAACTCTGTCTTGTTGGGCACTGTTCTAACATGGAAAGCCTCAGAGGTTAGAGAGGAGCCACTGAAGACGTGTGAGGAGGGATTAAGTGGTTGTGAGAGGGAAATGGTGATCGGGATGGTGTTCAGACCCCCTTTCCACTAGTAAATAAAAGGTGAGTGGTTTTGGTGACTGGTTTAGCCTGAGCCAGTGCAGATTCTCTTTTCGTAAACAAGCCTGGTGTACATCGTGCAGTTTTAAAAGTGTAAAGTGTGGACTTTCATATGCCAACTCTTCAACCGCCAGTCTCAAACTCTTCCACCATTATCAAAATAAATGCAGACCTCTCGTCAGCATCTTCTCATCTCTGAAGCTAGGATGGAGAGGCAGGTGGTGGGTAATCAAAAGGCAAGGAGGAGTAGGGGGCCGCCCTTCCTCAGGATCAGATGGAATTTGCATGGAAATTGTGAACACACAAGCATCATTGTTTATTGCAGAAAGCACTGACGAGACTCCTCTGCTGCCGGGTAGCTGAGCGGCCCAATGCCAGCCCTTCCCCTCCCTGCTCCTCAGTTTCCTCATCTTTCCCTGTTGCAGAGTAAGGTGTTAGGGACCTGGGACGGAGCCGCTGGTGGCCTTCAGGAAACACTGCTGGAGAATGAAAACAGGTGTTCTAGACTCGCCGTGGTGTGAAGCAGTTGACCTCTTTTGGGATGGGCCCTACCCTTAGGGACAGGCTCCGAGAGCGGTCCTTGGAGAGTGGGCTGCGAGTAGTGGTCTCTGACAAGCTCACCGAGGGGTAGCAGATAGAGCATAGGCTGGCGAAGCATCTCAGTGAAAGGGCAGAAGGAGAGAAAAGCAGTTAGGGCGTTGAGACTAGGAAGTTCAGTACAATTTATGTTGTCTTGTGTCTTTGAAGTGACTTTTTCTGGTCTGGCTTTTGCTGTTACCAAAGTGAATTATTCACAAGTACTTTGAGAAACACCGATGTAATGCCGTTATGCTGAATGAATTTAAATTCATTTAAATCATTCTTTTCAACTAAAGTAAGCTTTCCCTCATCCAGAACCAGAGCAAGGTGGTAGCCCAGTGAGCGTTTCCTGCTCTCATGGCCAGTGGCTGATGTCTACCATGCTACTGCCGAGGTGCCTTGTGCTCAGAAGCACTTTTGGAGTGATCAGAGTGGAATTGCAATACTTGCCGAGTAGTTTGGGAGCTGGGTGTGTTTTGCTGTGCACTCTGGTCCTCAGCAGTCTGGCCATGGTGCGTGTGCATGGCGAGTTTCAGCTGGGCGAACATTGTCTGCTGAGGCCACACTCTTCATGGTCGCTCCTTAACCATCATCCACTTGTTCTTCATGGCTTGGCTCTGCTCTTCCATGAAACCTCCCTTGTGGAGGGCTCACAGGCCTGCAAGGCTCACGTGCTGGCGATGAGGCTTTGCCCTGTTCCCGGTCAGTGACGATTCCTCTCTGAGCTCTGTCGGTGGTTCCAGAAGGCCTTGTTTACTCATCATTTGTCTCCTCCTCCAAATAGATGATGAACCACCGTGGGTTTGGACTTGTGCTCTGTTTATAAATCTTGGTTCTCCAACCTCACAGCCAGAGGGAGAGAGGGTAATGGAGGACATATTCTGTAGAAATCCGTCTGCCCCGTGGGCCTGATCCATGCAGAGCATCTGCATCTGAGTGGGTTGGTTCTTATGAAGACTCTGAAGCTGGGCATGAGGAATGGAGGTGCCTGTGACCCGAAGACTAAGAGGTCCTCACTCTCGGGGTTGTGCAAGGGTCAGAGTGAGCCCCTGTTGGAATTTTGGGTCCTGGGCACCAATCTAGGCTCACTCTAGGCTCGGCCCTGATAGGTACAGGAATTTTGTAAAGGGATTTATAAAATGTTTTTGGATGACAAACGTGGTTCTAGTTGGAATGAATAAACCAACTAAATAGCAATAGAGTTTAAGAGCAACTGAGTGAGTGTTGGGGTGTGAGAGGATGTGGACACACAAGGTTTGGGGGGTTCTTAACCTCTGCTGTTGTAAGTTATTTGGGGTCTCTTTCTCCTCCCTACCATTCTTGTTAACACAACTCCAATCTCGTTAACGAGGTGAAAGAGAATATATTATGTGCATCTCATTCCTGTGGTAAGGGAGAATGACAAAGAGGTATGAATTGTAAGTAACATCTAATTTAGGTCTTGATGTGTCTGTGTGGGTTTTGACACTTGTTACCTGGCCAAAATTCCCATTGTTTCCTTCGGTCAGCCTGTTGTGTGCAAGTCCCATGACAGGCAATGAGATGATAGAAACTTAGTATTTTGTTAAGAGAGAAGGTAAAAACGTGGCATTGCAGACAGAGACACACACACACAGCGTATGCCGTGTGATGAGGCACTCCACATTTTTTGCCTAAAGAGAAGGAGAGGCAGCAAGTGCTAAGAGCTCCAAGGGGGAGAGTTCTGTATTTGGAGCTTTGCATGGAAAGAGCATTTGCCTCAAGTGAAATGGAAGGCTTTCATGCAGAACGTTCCCACTTGCTCAGTACTGTTTGCCTAGCACTGTATACACGGCCCTCAACTCATGAATGGGTTGCACTTTGCAAGCCGTATGGAATGTGGAGGGTATTGTTTCACAAAAACAGAAGTCTGAGTGGTGGTTGAGGTCCCAGCCGGCAGCCCTGCCCCAAGCCTGTTCAGCTGAGATATCATTTGTGTGTAACTCCTGCCGACAGCTTGTAGAAGAGACTTGTTGAGCTTTATTCCAGAAGGTGGTGCTTTTGCTGACTGATGGGTGAGGCAGGGGTGGTGATGGGAAGCTGGTGGTTTCCACTTTATATCTGATTAAAAAAAAAAAGAATCCCTCCCTGAGGGCTCAGCCCTTCCCAGATGGTCAGACAGGCCTGGGGGACGAGGCTGGAGTGTGCAGTGGGAACAGGAGCTGGGACTCAGCATTCTGGTGTCCCACTTGGCTGGATGGGAGGATTCTAAGTTGGATCCAGAACACGTCCACCAGAAGGTGCAGTTTCTGCCCTTGAAGGACTCAAGTCTGTTTCTGTGGTGGTGGACTTTTGGTTCATTACTCATGTCAAGATGTTTATGAAGTGCGGATTTGTGACCTATGTCTGGGTTAGATTCCCTGCTCCACCACCAGGGCCACCAAGCGAGTTTTATTACATAAGGTCAGTAAAGTGTCTGACAGTCTCTGGAACCAGAACAGTCTCAGGACATTTTAGTTCCTCCTCTTTTTCCCACTTTGGATCTGATGTGTTTTGGGGGCTGATTTAAGCTTTTTAATCACTTTTCTTATTGTGAACTGTTCTTTGTAAATTGTGACAACAAAGGGATCGCAGACAGCCTCCTCCCTCTCTCCTGTCTCTGTCCTCTAGTCAGAGAAAAACTCAGCCTATGATCTTTGGCCTAGAGAAATATTAAATCTATGTTAAGTATGCAGACGTGAATGGGCAAAGGAAGGATTTGTGGCAATGAGGATCTGCTGAAACAAATAAGTCATGTAAATAGGCAGAAAGAAATGTGAAATTGATTGCATCTTTCAGCTCCTGGTACTTAATGCAAAGATAAAGTAGTGGGAAAAGGTTGTCACTTGAAGTAATAGAAAGATGAGGGAATTTTGAAGCTGCCTGGGATTTTCCTGCCTGCTAATAGAGTGACTTGGATTACAGACTATAAAAGTGAAGATGTTTGAGGAGGGCAGTTCCATTTAGTACGGATCATGACACTCCCTGCTTTCTGAGCAACCTCTGTTCCAGAGGGGAAGAAGCAGAAATCCCCAGGCCTGGAAGATATTGGATAACAGCTCATTAAACTCTTGTCATAAGCCTTCATTTAGCGTCGTGGGAAGACTCACAATATCTACATTATGAAACCACTTAGATTTTTAAAAAATGCATGTTGTTAACATTTTTTGTTTATTAAGTGGAGCAGTAGATTGGAACTGAATGGATTTGATTCTCTCATCCTGTGTCGTATGCTCAGAAGCCCAAGGTTTCCCAGAATTTTTATTGTGGTAGTGAGAGCACATTTAATTAGTAGGTTTGAAAAGCTTTGGAACAGTTTAGGCCTGTCCACAGTTAATTGACTCAGTGATTAATATTTTGAGAAAATGTGAAGAATTAAACAAATTTACATTTCTTCTAGGATTTTATTTTGTTATTTAAGGTTATACTAAGTGAGTTAATTTTTGAACTAATAGACTAAAGCAAACTATAGCAGGTAACCACTAACTGTTCATGTTATGCATCACCCTCCAGCACACCCCAGATTATTCCATGCGCATCACCTGTGAACCAAGAACCTATGAGCTTACAAGATTAATTTTTAAGGAGGCTCAACTTTCTGGATTTCCATGGTAAGGAAATTTTTGGTGTGGGCCCCAGAAATGAGAGCTTCCTGGGAGGTAGAGACCATCTCTCCAGATAGGTCAGTGAAGGACTGTTGTGCGTTTTCTTCTGGGCACTGGCAGTTCTGCAGCAGGGGCTACTAGTGCAGGATGAAAAAGCCGGTTCAGGGAGCTGCTGTATGTCTGTGTGGATCTCACAGTGGAAAGAAAGCTTTAGAGATCATCTAGTCTGACCCCTGACTTGGTTCAGAAATCCCGTCTCCAAGGACCTCAGCATGTGCTCTCACGTGTCTGGCCATTTTCACTCTAAGTTACAGCTGTCATGGTGAACCTCTCCTGGGCCCACAGCTTCATTCTTCCATTAAGCTAAGACCTCTGTAGTAGACGCACCCTTGACATTTTTCCTTGTATCTAAACGTATGCTTGACTGGGGGTGGGCTTTCTAGCTGAGAAGGGGCCTGGGTTAGAGCGAACAGGCTGTGATGGCTCCAGAGCGCTTTGCCCTTGTAGAACATGTTCTGGTTTAGGAAGTGAGAAGAGAGCTTTTCCTTCAGTGGAGAAAGGAGGCAACAGGAGGCTGAGACCCCTGGTCTCACCCCTTGTCCTCACAGCAGGATCCTTCAGCCCTGCCCAGGTATCGATGGATTTGGTTATTCAAGGGTGTGGTGCCATTAGCACAAAAGAAAAGTCATGGGCCCTGGAATATATAGACGTTCAGTTAGAACTTTGTGTTCCACGTGACTTTGTAGGAACTAGCTTCACATGCCCTGCTTAATCCCCCTGAAAAGTCACGGTGAATTAGAGGGAAACTTCGACTTAAAAAAGGTCTGGAAGATTGAGCCAAGGCCACACCCACGGCTCTTGAGGGTCAAGCTGTTTTAGAACCTGAACACTCCCCTGTCCACTGTCTCCGGCTGGGCACACTTGCTCCTTCCCCTGCCATCATCCGCCCTGCTCCCTTTTCCACTCTCAAGGGCTCTGGGCCTGATGAGAGGGTGGGTGAGTGCCCTAGGCCATACCGATAACATTGTGAACAGTGCCAAGAGAAAGGTATTCACCTGATGGTAGAAACATAGCTGCAGCATCTTATTAGGTCTGGATTATTGTCTCCTTGTTCAGTATCTTTACGTGATTCAGTGTTTTCTGTGGGAAAGGAAAAAAGTCCACATCTAAATCCCAGGCATCTGACAATATTGACAAAAGGGCATTTTTGCTAATCTCTGGTTAAAGCTCTTCAAAACCTGTTAGAAGATCCCCCTACATTTGGAGGTTTTGCAGATTAGAACCCCACCATGCTTCTGCAAATCCCGAAATGAGCTGGGCCTCCAAGGAGCCTGTTGATCTAACCGTGGTGGACCCTGGGGTGTGGACCCTGGGGTCTAGCGGGATCAGCTCAGAGGGGAGTTCTTCTGCGTGAGATCTCTGTACAGGTGAACTGACCCCTGCGCCCCCCGGATCCCTGTGGCAATTAGAAAGGACTGTGTTTGTGCTCGCAGCCAGCCTTCATGGAGCAATTACTACGTGCCAGGCGCCTCTCGAGTGGTCTCCTTCAATCTTTGTCAAAGCCTGTAGGGTGTATGTGGCCATTCCCATCCCCCCCCATTTTTATGGATGAGGAAACTGAGGCACAGAGAATGACATAACATGTGTAAGTTTTCATGCAGCTAAGCTGCCAACCTAGAATCAGACCTGCTTTTCTTTGATTCCATAGCCTGTGATTCTCCCCATCACACCATGCCACTTTCCAGGGAGCCGCCATGTGCTGTCCAGTGAAAATACACCCAACAGTGACTGGCTGGCCTGTCTTGCGCTGGAGAAGGCTAGGCCCCACGGTTGACCGATTCTTGATATCCTGCTCTAGCCAAGGGGCTTTGGTGCACAGCCACCTAGTAAAGGTGGTGAGGGTTCTGTTAGCGCGGCCTCCCCACCTCCTCCCTCTTATTCCTCCCCCTCCCCCCAACCCGCCTTCTTTACATGGTCAGAAAATGTATGACTCTAAAGATAAAGGAAAGATGAAAATGAAAGTAACATAAGCGTAGTCAAATTACAGATGCTTAATTATGAAACGACTTGTTTCTGAATTTTAAATACTTGTGTCTCAGACTTTACTCCCCCCTCCCCTCCCCTCCACTTAGGGTGGATTTATTTTTACATTGATGGATTATTTTCACATAGGGAGCAAAACTTTGAGCTGATCAGTGATCAGGTACCTTTGTTTGGCTGATTTGTAACTGGGAGAGTTTTTTTTTCTTTTTAAAACCCTTCTTTAATCTTGTAAAAATATCTTTAAATGAATGGATGCTTTAGCTCTGGTCAAGGGCAGGTTGTGATAAAGGACTAAAGGGATGTGATTTACAGGAAACTTTTTATTCTTTTATTTTAAAGAAGAAGTAACAGTCATGCAGGGAGTAATATGAAGTGTCAGGAAATGATTTCTTGAAATCAAATCTTGGATTGCCGATTTCACCATGAATTAGACTCCTGAATGATGAGTTGGCCACGTAGCCCTTTTTTTTTTTTTTTTTCGTTTTCTTTTATTTATTGGGTAAACCAAACTTGTTGCCTGTCCGGTGTTTAGTTCTGCTTCCCTCAGGCAACCATCATTTACTCAGAGTTTTACTCAAAGAGATAAAGGTGCACCATGAAACTCTGCTTTACGATCCGTTAGCAAAGTTAGGCCTGAGTCCAGAGCCCAGATGCTCTGCGAGCCCCGTGTATGTGTGGGGGTGCGTGTGGGGGTGCGGGCAGAGGGCTGTCACCGGAGCTCAGGTGGCCCCACCCTCTGCAGAAGTGACTGTCCTGCCCCTCCTGCGCTGCACCCCGGCTAGAGGGCAGAGCTCAGGTTTTCTCTCTGGGGGAGGGGCCCTGGGCTGCTTCCTCCACCCGCCTGTCCTCCTGTCCTCTGGGTGGGCTGGGCACCGGCGAATTCCTGTGCACTTAGTCACCAGGCGTGCAGCCGCGGGACGATGGTGAGACCGAGACCGCTGCGGCTGCTGTCACCCCAAAGGAATGCCCGCTGCCCAACTGCTGGGCTGGAAAAGGTCTCCTGCAGGCAGCCCCCCTGAGGCCAAGGGAAGCCCCCTCTGCTTTCCCATCAAAGGAAAAAGGAGCCAGAGCTAGCACTGTGCTCCCTGGAGATGACCCTTCAACTCACTTTTTAAATGCGTATTTTTGTTTTGCACATTCCTGGGTCTGTAAACACACCCATGGCTATTCAAGCTAGGCATGTTAGTGAAAAGCGATGTTTCCGGCAAGAATTTCTCCCCATTGGATCACCTGTCCTTTTGTCACTCTGGGCAAGGCTGGCTGGCTTTGGTGGGGGTGGGAATGGTCAGGTTGGCTTCTTCAGCCTGGGTAGTCTCCTCATCCAGGGCTTCCCTCGAGACCCCTGTTCATGGGACAGCAGAACAAGGATGAGGGTTGGCCCCCAGTCTTACCTGTGCCAGCTTGTTGAGCCCATCCTGCCTGTTCCCCCAAAGTCAGCTGCTGGGTGAAACCCCAGGGTATGGCTGGTAGTTCTTTCTCTGAACAGCTTTTTAAGTGGCTTCCTTTACTCTAGTGGGGAAGCCAACACCTTTACCCTGTGTCCAGAAAGCTCCTTCTAGAAGGAGATAGTAGAATCAGACAGATCCAGCTGAGAGTCTTGGCTGTGTTAGCTCCTGGCTCCGACACCTTGGTCCAGAGCTTCCCTTTCTGTGGCTCTTCTGTGAGCCAGGTGCTGGCTTCCTTCCCAGGCTGTAGGGGGTAAAGGACAGGGCTCAGCACAGGGCCTGGCACAGGACCCTTCCTCAGTGTAATACCAGCAGACGCCGTCGTGATGCTTTTACTCCCATGGGTGGAAGTGTTACAGAATGAGAGGATTACAAAGTAGGCACAAAAATATTGCATATTGAATGCTTTGGGTTCATACATTTCCAAAGAGTGAGATTTCTCACCACACTGCTGTTTTTTTAGAAGTTAGATCTTCATATGCCGATAGAAATTAAGTGTAAAAAGGTGCAGACCATTGTAGGTAGCGTGAGCCTTCAGGTCTGCCTTTAGAAAGAGCATATATGGTGGTAAATGCTTGTACAACCATGAAATAGTTTTCCAAAAGGACTCCCAGGCAGTGATAAGCACTTATACTCTGTGGGAAGAGGCTGGAGATGCTGGGTGACCCCCACTGTTCACCTTGTGCTCTTTTAGCACCGTGTGGATTTTCTGACCATGTGCATTTAGTGCTTTTATTCTTTTCGAAGGTCAGCGGGTATTATCTGGACAATAGGGTTATGGTCCGTTTTTTAATTTTCTTTGTTATACTTCTTTGCCTTAAAAAAACTGTAATGTGGTTTTTTTTTAAGGTAGTTTTTTGTTTTGTTTTATTTATTTCTTTTTTCTTTTTTTTTTTGTGGTATGCGGGCCTCTCACTGTCGTGGCCTCTCCTGTTGCAGAGCATAGGCTCCGGACGCGCAGGCTCAGCGGCCATGGCTCATGGGCCCAGCCGCTCCGCGGCATGTGGGATCTTCCTGGACCGGGGCACGAACCCCTGTCCCCTGCATCGGCAGGCGGACTCTCAACCACTGCGCCACCAGGGAAGCCCCCCCCTTTTTTTTTTTTTCTGTTTTGTTTTATTTTTCTTCACATCTGATTGTCCTTCTGTGAGAGCAGGCTCTGTGTGAGGACTTAGTGAAATCCTCAGCTCTCTGGAGACAGTAGCTGGGAAGCTCCTTGCTGTTCCTATTGAGAATCGGGCTTTCTCAGGAATAGAAGCCTGGGATTCACCTTCCTCCTCTATAAGAGCCCAAACAGTAGGTGCTGGCAGGGGCCTTGGTCCGGAATGCCCTTGGGACTGTGTGTGTGTGTGTGTGTGTGTGTGTGTGTGTGTGTGTGTGTGTGTTTCTTTGGTAAATGGCCTTGAGAATGCCGTGTACTTCTGGCAGGCTTGGATAAGGTATTCCCTGCGTAACCCTTGAAAAGAACAATTCTCACTTGTAACACCCCGTTTCTGCGGTTCCATGATTTTGTAATTAAAAGTTTATGGGATCCCAGGGGCCCATTTAAAGGGCGTCTGGTCTTAGCAGACTAGGTAAAAACAGAATTTGTGTCATTGGTTCCTTTAATTTCTCAAATATGGTTATTTGTAAGTGCCTCCTACTGGATGCTTGTGCTCAGTGTTTTATTGATGAAAGAGGCAAGATTACCTAAGGAAACCAGGTGGCCTCACATTCTAATGTCTGAGTGCATCACTGCTTCTCGGGCATTACCTTGGGCATGGCACCTTGCCTCTCTTGGAAACATGAAAAGGCATTGTACCCCATCAGTGGTTTGCAGGTTTTTTGACCAGACCCACAGTAAGACGTAGATTTACATCCTAGCCCCAGGACAAAATAAGGATATAACTAAGATAAGTGTTTCCAAAACACTTCTTATCTGATACAGTGCTCACTCTTCCTACCCAAGAAATACCATAATATTTTCTTATTCGATTCTAACGCTGGTAAGAGATGTATTCAACTGATTTTGAGAACTGTCACTGGGTGGCAACTTGGGGTTTGAAAAACACATGGTTAAGGTCTTTTCTAGCTCTGATTTTGAGATTAAGGTCTTTTCTAGCTCTGATTTTGAGTGTGTTGGCTCCGAGTTGAGAGTCCTGAACTTAGTACACATGGAATTGGCCTTTGAGGTCAGCTTTCTGTTTTGTTATGAAAATGAGGAGGGAAGAGCATTACTTGTTTCTTAATGGCTACCCCCAAGGATGGGAGGGTTATAAGAATTTGAGTGTATGCTCCTAGTGGAAGGGTGTATTTTGTTGTCCATCCACAAGCATTTTTGAATATTGTGATCCGTTGTATCTTATATACTTTATATCACTTCCCACTTTGTAAAATAACTTAAGTTTGCCATTATTTTTGTTACTTCAATAACTGACTTTTATACCTTCCTGTTTTTCCTCATACTACTTTAATACATACCATAAAACTAAAGAATTTATCACATCATTGTAACCACCAGTGTATTATTTTATACTGGAGGCTTTTTATTAGAAGGGAGCTTGATTCAGAGTGACAGCAGATAATGTATGAGCGCTTATTGTGTACTGGGTGCTCTTTCTGTTAACTCACACTTGCAAATAACCCCATTAGCTAAGTTCTAGCCAAGCTTTGTTGGGCATGTGAAATCATTAGACGAATTTTGAAAATAACTTGGTCTGTTCTGAAAGGCTCTATGTGATCCAAACCCTGTGGACCGGTCCCTGGTAACTTTGACGGCCATTTTGAAATGTTACCATAGTGATAATTCTTCTGGAATCTCAAGCCATTAAAAGTGATATGGCTAACTCTGGGCTGTGTGCTATAAAAATAGGTGTCATGGAATGTGTGAATCCTTTTCTCAAGATTATAGTCTATACCAACTGAAGGAATATTTTAGTTGATCCTAGAATACTTATTAGGGGCTTGTTGCTCTGCTACCTCTTTTCTTCGTGACGCAGGTCATCAATCCGCATAATCATTAACCTGTTGGAATGAACGGCGTTTAAAAAATGGTTCAATTTTTCCCTCATCTGACTTCAGTTATTTTGTCCCTTGCTTCCTTCTCCCAGTGAATTTTTCAAAAGTTGGGTTATGACAAAAGATTAATGACTATTGATATAGCTTCCATAGATTGGTTTGTTTAACTGTGTCTGGTGCTCCTTGGTCCTGTGGCTGGGACTTTGGCCTCTTACCCCTCCAGTCGTGGCGCCTCTTCGAGGAGGCTTGGGAGTTGGCACCAATTATGTCCTGTTTCCTGGAATGTGCTGTGGGCACCTCAGTGGACAGAGCACCCTTTCAGCTTTGTGCTGCCCCTTTCACTTCTGAACCCCAGGGTAATAATTAAAAGAGTCTATATTAGTCCCTTCTCTTGTTAGAGGAATACAGGTTGGCGACTCGTAAATAGCGATTAACCCAATGGTCTGGGACGTGAGGCAAACTGCTGGAGAATGTGGTCGGCAGGGACAGTTGACAGCATGTTTACACACAGTTGTGCTGTTGGTTCTACGTGTTGACTGGAGTTACTGTCACTGGGGGCAGGGGTTTGGGGGGAGACCAGCTTCACTCCGCCAAGTGGGTAGCGTTAGACCGACTGTGTGTATTTCACAGGCATGGTCCTCACTTCCAAGCTCTCAGTACCATGCGTGCAGCACTGAGGTTCAGCACGCATTGGCTGGTTGCTGCCTCTGCTGGGCACTGAGCTCAGCTCTGGGGACGTGAAGATGAGGGCACATAGCTGCTCTCCTGGAGGAGACTCACCTAGTGACACAGACTGAGGTGTTAATAAACTACATAGCAGTGTGGCGTGGATTTTATCAGGTCTGTGTGTGAAGTGTCATGGGAGCCTGGAAGGGGGCTGGTTGGCGTGGAGGGGTCGGGGATGGGTCACACATGAGCAGGGCCTCAGCAGATGCAGAGGAGTTTGTTAGGTACCAGAGATTGAGGGATGAAGTGAATAAAGGCAGTACAGGAATAAATTGGATAGGCAGATTGCCTCAAAGAATGGGGCGGGGAGGCTGGCAGAAACCAGGTTGTGCTGGGCCAATTTGTCTGCCTGACTGAGGAGATTGGACCTGACTTTACAGGCAGGTGGTGGCTGAGAAGCAGGAGAATGCTAAGAGCAGGTTTGTGTTCTGTAAAGGTTCTCTGACAGTCATTGGGGGAGGGAGGAAGAGAAGCTGGTAGACTCGGTGGGTGGAGAGCGAGCATAGAAAAGGGTGCCAGAGACCTTTGGAGAAAGATTTAGCAGGACCTGGTGAAGGATGAGGGTGATGGGGACAGCAGAAGAAAAGTAAAGAGCCTAAGCGTGACCAGTTGAAGAAACTGAGTGATCGCTGGTGCCATTGACCAGGATAGAGGAAGACAGGATAGAAATTTGGTGGGGAGGGAGGGAGAGTGTTTACAGTTTCAACGTGTTAAGTTTGGGGTGCTTGGTGTGAGCAGGTGGACCAAGGAGGTTTCTGGAAACACCAA
Organism: Delphinapterus leucas; assembly: GCF_059928025.1. Taxonomy (NCBI): domain Eukaryota; kingdom Metazoa; phylum Chordata; class Mammalia; order Artiodactyla; family Monodontidae; genus Delphinapterus; species Delphinapterus leucas. Next base: position 52,889,524 of record NC_143130.1, on the reverse strand, counting down.
CATGGCTGGAGAGAGAGAAAGCAGTGGATGCTGTTCTGGAAATCATCCCAGGACTTTGGAGGGGTGTGTGGAGTGGGAAGAAGAGAGTCCCTGGGCCCACTTTTCAGGATAAATCTTCATCTTTTAAATATTCTATATAAGAAAGAGTAGCTGATACACAGAAGGATGTCTGTGCATCATCAAGCACCTGGCATATTCCCTGGAGGAGAGCTCAGTGAGCCCCTGTAGCAGCAGGAACCCCCAGCCCCCAGTGACCTGGGGACTGGGTCCAATGGCAGCTCTGAGTCTCCAAGGGAGGAGGCTGTTTTGAAGGGCCCAGGTTCTTCCTGTCAGGTTTCAAACAAAGATAGAGGAACCGCAGAGAAAGTTTAGGTTAAGCCCCATGTGGTCCAGAGGAGGCCACAGTATCTCAGGAAGGGAAATTCATCCAAGGCCTTTGGAGGAGCCAGGCCTCCCCTACTGTTGCCTTTCCCCCAGCACTATCACTTGAGAGAATAATCCTCCAGAAGCCTTAAGCTTATTCTCAGTATAAGTAGTGTGAGCAAAACTACCTGATAAAGGTGAGAAGGGATGGAACCCCCTCCACCCTACCCAGTAAGATCTTAACAAGATGTGGATGTAACACAGGGCTGCTTGTGAGCTACTTCTGCTTCCAAAATCACCATGCCAGGGACCCTTAAACAATGACCAGAAAAGGGTCTTTGGGAGGCAAAGCCTAGGGGTTTATCTGGTTTACCTCTGATCACCTCTTCCTTTCTTACAAGTCTTATGTCCGGATAATTTAGTACATTTGATCTGCTAGCGGGTGGGACCATAATGGGGCTGATATTACACACCCTGAAAGTCCTTTACAAACATACCATGGTGGTGATACAATAGTTTCCCGAGCAGCAGGTAACATTAGCCTGCCTCATGGGACCCTCGGATGCTGGCCATGCATGTTGCCATTCTTAGATGGAAGCGTGTGCATTCAATTCATGTAAACTATACTGCTGTTTCCATTTGAGGTTTTTGCTGTACTGTAATTTCTTTAGATTTTGTATTTTCCATAATGGTATCACTTAATGTAAAGATCACTCAGGCTTCGTGGCTGGGCATAATAACAGGTATTCATTCTCCTTTAGCAATTTTCCTGTCCTGTTAACCTACAGTCACAGGACATGACGTTTTTCATTCAACCTTTTTTTTTTTAATGTTTAAAATACTTGGCTATAAATGCATCCTTTTTTATTTCAAAGTAGGTTAGCCTTAATCAAGTCTCAATATTTCTCATCATGCTTTTTTCCTTCAAGTGGAAACACATGGAGAGAAAGTCACGTGTTTCTATCCTCTGGCTCACCTGGTACTGCCCAGAATGGCATACAGAGTTTGCATCCATGGAGGCTTTGTAAAGGTGGCATTAACTTTGCAGTAAAGTAAGTGACCCCAGACCTGTGTCACTTAAGACTTGGTCAAGCGCTAACCAAGCACCTTAAAACTTAAACAGAGGTGTGAGCTTGATAAATCAGTGTGTGTTTTGGACTAATTGGTGACCACCATTCTGAACATTAACTGCCCTTGGATTCCAGGAGGCTGATTGTGTGTAACCTTTGAATACCTCCTTGAGTTTGGACAAGAACTAGATTCATATGGTGCCTTTGTATTTTAAAGGACTCTGGGGGGCCATGAATCACTTTCTTCTAAGGGCAACTTTTGCATTGTTTACTTTTTACGGTTGTTCTGAATTTGGCATTTCCCATCTATGCCAAGACAAATTTATAGGTTAGGCTTAAAAAAAATCTGTACAACCTAAATGTGAAAACCAGCCTGGGGGAAGGACTCTATAACTCTACACCCGATTTCCTGCATTTAAAAAACTGCATTGGTAGCAGTATCCTTTCTTCTTGTCTCTGCTTCCTGGTGACATGTGAGACGCTGGCATGTCCTTGTGGCAGTGCTGATTGGACTGTGGCTCTGTTCACTGTGGTTTCCAAGGTTGGGGGAGATGGGGGTGCTGTTTACTGAAGTGCTCTCATGCCAGGGGCTCCTGCAGCGGCCACTTCCTACTTCTTCCAATTCAGGGAGGGCTTCTTGACCTCATGGGAAATGTGTTGTATGGAAATGAAAATGTAGTTTCATTTCCAAGGGGGGATAAACCCATTTCAACTGGTTAATGCAAAAAAAAAAATGCCATTTTCATCTCAATGGGAAAGTTTGGGAATGGATCAATCTTCAGGAGAGCCCCTGGGCACTGCCTTCCCCCCACCCACCCCCCCTCCCCCGACTCGCCTGCTTGCACATTGTCTCCATTCTTAAGGTACATATGGTGGTGAGAGGGTTGTTAGCAGCTTCAACCCTGCATCCGCCCAGCTTTGGGTTTGGTGCCCAAGAGCCAGTGGTCTGTTCTAATGGCACAGACTCATTTCCTTACATCTCTGTTGGCTGAGCTCGGCCCTGGTCCCTGCACTCTACCAGTGTGTTCCAGGGAAATGATGCTTTGACGGGCCAGCCCAGGCCACGTGGTCCCTGAGCCTCAGGGAGGAAGAGGGCAAGGTGATCTCCCCGAGGAAAATGTGGATGTTCTGATCAGAGGAAAGAAAGTTGAGAAACAACACCCACCCACTGTATATAGGCAGCACAAGGTTTACAGAAATACATTTCAGCGTGTGAACAGGTTGGAGGTACTTCCAAGGGCAAACAGGACTTTGGTTTCTTTCTCTTAGTGAGTTTAGAGGGAGATACTCTTTCTTCATGAGATGCTTCTTACTGTGGGGCACAGACGGCCTCTAGCTTCTCCCTCCTGACTCTCCTGCCCACTCTACCCAGAGCTCTCTGCCCTGGAGGAGGAGGGCCTGGTGCCATTGCTCTGTTGTCAAAATTGCATTGAACAGACACATCAAATTAAAAACTTTCGGGCTCACTCACCAAAATGGTTTCCTGTACAATATTCCCCTGAGGGGGGATTGCAAGTAGTTATTTATCCATTTCATTGATCTATTGTTTTTATTAAAAAGAAAAAAAAATCCAACCAACAGAGGAAGTGTAGCCAGCTGTCTAAAGAGTAGAGATGATGGGAGATGATATTTTGATTACATTAATCCATATCCTGTTAGTTCCCTTTGCTTCTGTCACTGCTACTGGTGAAGTTACTAATGTGAACTAATTACATTTGCTCTGAAAAGCCAGAATTTTTAATGTGTCTCAGCAAGAAAGGTTAATATTATCAATTTAACAGCATGAGTGAAACATTGTGTGTATTGAACTTGAACTGTCCTAAAAGCTTGGATAATAAAAACCCAGTGGCTTCTTTTGTAACTCACTGAATAAACAGCTATTGGTGAGAGATGGTTCATACTTTCTTCTTCTCTTTAAGTCTGACGGGGTGCTAGGCAGGCAGTGCTAGATGCTGTCTGTTTACGGGGCAATCTGGCGTGTAACATAGCAGACCACGTGACTAAAGGTGCTCCCTCCTTTTAAAAGTGTGGCGAGGGGGCTGCATATGTCTTCCTGATCAGTGGGCGTATTTTATTTTATTTTTTAACATCTTTATTGGAGTATAATTGCTTTACAATGTTGTGTTAGTTTCTGCTGTACAACAAAGTGAATCAGCGATATGTATACATATATCCCCATATCCCCTCCCTCTTGCATCTCCCACCCTCCCTATCCCACCCCTCTAGGTGGTCACAAAGCACCAAGTTGATCTCCCCATGCGATGCAGCTGCTTCCCACTAGCTAGCTATTTTACATTTGGTAGTGTATATATGTCAATGCTACTCTCTCACTTCGTAGTGGGGGTATTTTAAAAGAGAAAAACAAATCACTTCACCCCCCAGTGCTAACAGACTTCCTGTTTTAAAAGCATCTATGAATTACCAGGACTTAACAGCACAATATATCAATACTTAAAATGTCAGTCATTTCTCTGGAACCATCCAGCCCCTAAAAGACAGCATTTTGGAGAGCAAGGTGTTCTGGGAGGGGCACCTCACCTTCAGGGACTTACATGGCCCAGCCTCTTGCCCACACACGTGGTCCCTGCAGTGCTCCCTTATCTGTAACTGTTTCCTCCTTTCCTGTGACTGACTCAGTGGTGAACAATGAGAATTGGCAGAGCCCTCGGCTGTTCTACGCTATCTGTGTCTTGAGAACCGTCAGGTGGCTTTCTCTCTGGGGCAGTGTGTTGAAGTTTTTGGCTGGTGACACTTTGGTGACCAGTTGGTTTCTCGGTGTCATTCAGTGTTGAGATTAGGAGCCCAGAGTGGATCTGTTCTGCTGAGAACATGACTGTCTCTCTCTGGCCTGAGAGGGATGGTAGAGTAAGTTGATGGCTGGAAATCTGGTAAGATCTGAGGGTGAGGTCGTTCAGATAAATTCCAAATGGTCCTTGGCTAAGTTTTTCAATTGGAATTTTCCCCAAAAAGTCATTTTTAGAAGAATTTAAAAAATGATCTTGCCTCCTACCTTCCTCTCCCCTCCTCACCAGTATCCTAAGATGAAAAGGAGCAGGTTTTAGAAATACTTTTTTTCATCATGTATTTTTCAGCATTCTGAGCCTGTTGAGATCCATGTTAATCACCGTTGACCTGAGATCCACTGTGGAGCAGAGGAATGGAGTTAGAAGAGGAGGGGAGGTCTCGGGGGCGTGTGGGTGGGGAGGGGTGGCAGGTTCTGTAACCTCCTCTCTGGCTCTCAAAGAGTCTCAGGCCAGCCCTTCAGGATTTGTGCCATTTGTGTGGCGCCGACAGGGAAAGGCCCGCCCAGGCCCTTGATGTCTGTTGTGGGCGCAGAAGTGTTTCTGGGTCCTGATCTGAGCTCCTCCAGTCTTGTTTGTTTGTTTTGTTTTGTTTTGTTTTTTTGCGGTACGCGGGCCTCTCACTGTTGTGGCCTCTCCCGTTGTGGAGCACAGGCTCCGGACCCGCAGGCTCAGCGGCCATGGCTCACGGGCCCAGCTGCTCGGCAGCATGTGGGATCTTCCCGGACCGGGGCACGAAGCCGTGTCCCCTGCATTGGCAGGCGGACTCTCAACCACTGCGCCACCAGGGAAGCCCCTCCAGCCTTGTTGATGAGGGCTGTCATTCCAGTTCCTCTGGCTGCCCTTGTCATTCAGGTGTTTCTGTGGTGCTGGGTCACGCTCGTGTGTCTGGACTGAAATCCTATGACAGTCCATCTGGTTCATGCCTAAATGTGGTCAGGGAGCCTGACGATAGAAAACGATGACGGAGGCAGCAGTTACCCCCCACCTGAGTAAACCATGGTTTATTCCTCAGTTTGGTTCTGTTGTAAGGCCAGGGGAGGGGCCGGCTGTTGAAGAGCTTTAAAATGACCAGTGGGATGGGATATCCTATTCAGACTTAGGCTTGTCCAAGTTGCTGGTGCCTGTGCCCGAGGCCCTTGTCTCAGATGCTGTCTGTCCGTGGTGATGTCCTGCTGGATGTGGCCGAGTGCCCACCCTGGCTGCTGGATACCATGCCTGGCACATGGCTCAGGCCTGATAAATATCAGAGAGGCTATTTATGAACATGTGTGGTCATTTTCTTTATGTTTCAGGTATTGTATGTGAGCCTGAAAATTGCCCCACAGAACTTTAGTCCTGACTTGTTCATTATTAGGCAGTTGTGCCTTTTTGAGGCCAAGTCACAATCCATCCCCTCTTCCTACCCCCATCCCCCACCTCCCTATTCAGGATTTAGGTGCATAAATCTCAGTTTCATTTTCAGGTGAATTTCTCTATTAAGGTTATAAAAGACCAAAATGACTGGAAATTCGGACTTGTACTTGAATACCTCATGATGTCCAACATTCTCTTGAATCCTGTTTTACAGTTTGCCCAGCATACTCACTTGATCCTCCCAACGGCCATTTAGGTGGGTGTAATTAACTGCAGTTTACATTCTGGATGATTGAATGTTGTGCAGTGTTGTTGCCCAAGCTTCTTAAGTGAACCCTCACACCCTTCCAGTGCCAGGATGTATACTCATATCCTGAAACACAAACAGAACAAAACTAAACAAGAACCAGATCTAGATGACCTTTTGTCCTACTTAAAAATTCAGAGATTATACTGCTTTAAAAAAATGAGTTATAACTTTGAGCGTGGAAACGGCGTGCTCACTGCTTTTATGCGGTAGCTGTACCATCTGGGGGCTGTACTCTGCATTTTAGACAGAACTGACCTTGATTAATGCTTGACTCAGGAACTATGCAGAACATCCAGGAAATGGTGGTGGCTGATCTTGGCCATTCCTGGTTTTGTGAAATAAAGGCTCACGTGCTGTGTTATCTGGGTGACCTGGTGAAGGTCTAGTGTGAGAGAATCTGCTGCTCTTGTGTTTGTCAACAGCCCTGTCAGCGAATCTTATGCACACATATTATTTTTCCATCATTTTCCTCAAAATGGCACTTTGGGACTTTTCCAGAGTCGAAGTGTAACTGGAGGTATTCATCATAAACAAAATTATAAATTGATAAGACATTATGTCTTTTGATACCAAATGGCATTTGCTTGGTGCTTCATCAGACCCTCTGTTAAAAATTTGTCTCTTGAACCTATACTACCGGCATGAGATTATTATGAAAATAGTCTGAAAAAGGGTATCTTTGCTAAAAGAAAATATTAACCTCATGACTGGAAACTTGATCTGAAGGAGAGGACGGGATTCTTGTGACTGTATCTGACATTCATCCTGTCCCCTCTGCTATGTACGTTTATGGGGGACAAGGTTTAACAGTTCTGTGAAGAACTGAAGCCTAGAGAACAAACCTGAGAGCATGCTTACATAGTGTCACGTTCTACTTGAAATATTTTGTCTTCATTATGTATTTCAGAGAGTAAAAGCATTATGGCTCAATGTTCTATTAAGCTTTGGGTTAGTTATCTTGATGTTTGAAAATGTCTTAGCATTCCTGTGTTTGTTGGGCTTGCGATGTAGTTTTGCCCTAATTTACATACCTTGTGCAGGTGATGAATTCACCGTGGGATGTGTGTGGTTTTATGAACTCTTCTTTCCAGTTTTTCCTTTAGAGAATGTCAGGGCGGCAGTTAGGAAGATGATAAATGAGCCCAAGAGTAAATTAAGGCTAAAAAAAGCATTTAACAGGTCAAGAATCTGAAGCTTTTGAGAAGAAAAAAACAATAAACAAGAAACCCAAACAAAGCCAAAACACAGTCCTGAAGCACAACCCATCAAAACCAGGGTTTCAGCGTTAACCAGAGCCTTGCTGCCAACTCACACTAAGAGCCGAAAAGGCTTTTGTGGTTGGTTATGTGTGACATTAAGAAATCGATGTGTCTGAGAGAAGGAGGGGTTCTCTTTTTGAGGAGAAAGGGACAACAGAGGGAAATGTTTTATTTACAGTAAATGCGTCTCTGTAGGGCAGAGCTTGGTTGCTCGAGTTTGGGAGGCAGGAGAGGGGAGGATATTAAAATGTCTGTGCTGCGGAGCTCCCATTAGGGCTGCATGTGTGAAAACATTCTAGAATTCACACAGCTTAGACAAAGTGTTTGATTTAGGAATTACTCCTTCCTGCTCCTTGGCCCCCCCAAGTGCCTCTCCCCCACTTCCCTGTTAGGAATCTGAATTGGCTCTTTAAAGAGATTGAGTAAAATTTAATTATCTAGGGAAACCTCCACTTTGTATTCCACAGGAATAGTCTTTCTGGTGGGCACATCTCAGAATATCTATAGTCCAAAAAAATCCTTCCTGAGTAGAAATATTCAAAGGATGGTATTTAATATTGCTTCAACTTTTGTTTTTAAAAAAGTTTTATATGCTCTGTAGTTCCCAGTCTGACTTCACATTTCTAGACTCCATATTTTAGAATAACCCTCAGCTGTTGTGTTGACCTGTCCATTTTGCTTTCCATTAAGCTGCCTCCATTGTAGGACTTTTGCTAGAGCTTCACTGTGGTTTTCCTGAGCATTGGGGGTACCCAGGAATCTGTGCACTCTGAAAAAACTTTTGGCTTCTCTGTTCATATCACTTCCTAAAACTTTTAGACACTGCATAGAGAAGTGACTTTCTTCTAGGGTTAGGTAAAAGAAAGAAAGACAAAGTATGATATCACTTATATGTGGAATCTAAAAAATACAACAAACTAGTAAATATAACAAAAAGAAGCAGACTCACAGATACACACAACAAACTAGTGGTTACCAGTGGGAGGGGAAGGACAATATAGGGGCTGGGGAGTGGGAGGTATGAACTATTAGGTGTAAGATAGCCTACAAGGATGTATATTGTACAACACAGGGAATATAGCTAATATTTTGTAGTAACTATAAATGGAAAGTAACCTTTAAAAATTGTATAAAATTTTAAAATTAAATTAAAAATTTTAAAAAGAATTAGAGTTAAGCTTTTGGAAATAAATCAGTGTGATTGCACAGGTGTAAATAAATAAACAAACAAATAAATAAATAAATCTGTTTTGAGAGCAGGAAAAAAAGACTTCCTTCCTGGATGAGGTTTGCTGTCCAGTCTTTCTGCCTGGTTTGCTCATTTCCTTCTTCAGCAACAGGAGGCTCTATATTGCCTTTTATCAGGTACCCAGAGTGTCATGCCAGAAAATAGTAGACTTTTAGCAAAAGCATCCCCTCATGGAGAAGAAACTGCCAAGTCCTTTCCAGGCCGCCGAAGGGTTCTTCAGGTGTCACATCACCCTGTGTTGGAAAACAGACACACTTGTGTACCTGCTGGCTGACACCAGTCCATTACTGCATCCTAGTCCTGTATTTCCTCAGTTTCTGTAGAGTAGTTCTTCTTGGACTAGAGGGACTCTCAGAGTTGTTGGATTTTTCCAGGAGATACTGTGAAGGATCGTCATAAAGAAGCAAAATCAGGTCTTGGTCTAAAGCTTTCAGTAAGTAGGTTTAAAGGCGTAGTCCTGTCATTCTCTTCCTACATGTGGATTTTTATGTGGTTAGTAATACAGTTGTATACATTTATTTATCTAAATTTCTGTTATTTGTTCATGTTCGTGTGGATACATATTAATATATATACACTTGTGTTCAGACAGACTTCCAGCGTGTTTGAAAGGGTCGAGATGCCTAGTTTACAGAAGCCTCTGAGAAGTCAGGTGTGGGGGGGCAGAAGGTGAGCCGGTGTGAGGTGGGGAACTTGGTGCTTTAAGAACCGGTCTGTCCTTGGAAAGCTAAGGCTGTAAGCATTCTCTTCCAGAGCTGGGTCCTGAAATGGTTCACCCTACTCTCGTCTGGGTGGGAAACATTCTCTTCAAAGATCAGATCTTCTCCCTGAGGAGTGTGTCCAGCTGTCCCGCTTGTGTATCCTGTGAAATATCCATTTAAAATTAGCCCACACCTGGAGTGTGGACAACACGGAGTTAGGTCTAAAACACATCAGTTTGTGGATAAATTAGGAATTTAGTAACATTTGAAAATAAACCCACCAGAACTAGTGCTGGTCATTGTTAAAGCAGGCAGGAGCGGAGGGTAGCTTGGTCTGCCTGAGAGGTGAGATGCTTGAGGGGACGAGTGGGCCCGCACATGGGGCATCTGTGCGCTCTCATACTGTGGAGGTGTTGTAAACATTTCTGAAGGGATTAAGATAATTTTGTAGCATTACCTCTAGGCTAATGTGGCTTGATCTGAACCAGTCCCAGCCACAACTCCTGTGATATATGATTAGCGTTAAGATTTTCTGAAGTTCAAAATTTCAATGTAATTTTATTATTTTTTAAAAAAAGACGTAGTGATCATTGGGATTGTTTCAAATAATATTATTTTCACTTGTTACAAAAATTAAGTTCACCTGTATAATAATTGCCCTCATAATGAATCCCTTAAGGAAACACGTGTTAATTATGATTCATGGTAAATAGGTTATTTTTAGATTTCTTTTTTTTATTGCCCCTTCTTCCAGTAACTAGCACTTCTGTGTCTGCCTTTTGAAAATAAAGTACAAATTAGAAGGTTGTAAACCTAAGGGAGGTAAGATGGAAATGCATTTCTGTTTTTATAATTTGCTGCTGATAGGATTTAGAAACAAACAAAACAGTGTTTCCACAACACAGATGTATCATCAAGGTCTTACAGTGTACCTTGAGGTAACTGGGATTTTCATGTCATTTGGAGGAGGGCAGGCCAGTGAGTCATTCATTGGTTCATTCATTATGTAAACACATATTAGATGCTCATTGGGCACCAAGAGTCATTTGCATACATTGGTGCCTGCCCATGTGGACTGACTATTGGGAAATGCATTAATCACACCAGCCACAAACAAATACACTAGTTCCCCCTTATTTGAGGGGGATACATACGTCCCAAGACCCCCAGTGGATGCCTGAAACTGTGGGTGGTACTGAACCCTATATGTACTATGTTTTTTCCTATACATATATACCTGTGATAAAATTTAATTTATAAATTAGGCACAGTAAGAGATTAACAACAAAAATTCATGATAAAATAGAATAATTATAACAATATACTGTAATAAAATTTATGTAAATGTGGTCTTTCTCTCTCTCTCAAAATATCTTATGGTACAAATTTAGTGCCTTTTCCATCTTAACTAAGCACTTACCATACACCGTGGCCATAACTTGTGCAGTTTGAGGTGTGACAGCAAAACTAGCACAAATTTCTTTTTTCCTTCTTCACAATTTTATAAAGGGAAGATTCATTCTTACCATAGATCTTAGCAACCTCAGCATATGATTTTTTTTTTCCCTTTCTTTTTTAAGTCTAGAGCTTTCACTTTTTCACTTAAAGGAAGCACTTTACAGCTTCTCTTTGGCACATCCAAGTTGCCAGCATCACTACCCTTGGGCTTTGGGGCTGTTATTAAGTAAAATAAGGGTCACTTGAACACAAGTCCTGTGATACCATTGATCTGATAACTGAGACGGCTACCAGGTGACTAATGGGTGGATACGCTGGACAAAGGGGGGTACTCACGTCCCGGGCTGGACGGGGCAGGAGGGCCTGCTTTTTCATTGGGCTACACAGAACAGCATGCAATTTAATACTTATGAATTGTTAATTTCTGGAGTTTTCCATTTAATATTTTCGGACTGTGGTTGACTGAGGGTGACCAAAACTGTGGGCAGTGAAACCGCAGATAAGAGAGTGCTACTGTAGAACATGGCATCTGTGACGAGGGCCACCAAGGCCAGCTGTGGTGCTCTGAAGCTGAGAGGGAGAGGAAAGCCTGTGTCCAGGGCCCATGGTGGGAATGGAGGGGGGCAGGGATGGGGCCAGGCCACGGCAGGGTCCCAGAGGCCAGGTCGAGGGCTTTGTGTTCACCATGTCACGAAGGGAAATCAGATGTGGGGTGCGCATGTGTGAGAGAGAGAGGATATAGTATTGAGAATGTCGTATAAAGAATCACCCTGGTCCCCGTGTGCAGAGTAGATTAGAGAGCAGGCCTATTAGGAAGCTATTGGAGGAGCCGAGGCAAAGCGTGCAGCAAACTTGGACTAGTGGCAGCGATAAGAAGAGGTGAGCTGTGGAGAGGTTAGGAGGGCAAGTGGCCCAGACTCTGCTGAGCGGGTGGGTGAACAGGACTCAAGGATAGTGTGCAGGGTTCTGGCCTGGACGGCGGCTGTGGCAGTGCCTGTCCCTGAGCCAGGCGATGCCGGAGCAATCAGGCGGCAAGGATCACGAGTGTGAGTTTGACTTTGGAGGCAGTGAGTCTGAGGCACCTCCGAGGCAGACAGGCCTTTGGAATGTGGACTGGTGCTCAGAGCGGGGTCTGGGATGGCAGCTTAGTTGGGAAGTTCCTAGTCCAGCATCCGGGGAGGGGGTTTGGGGTGAAGAGGCTGTGCCAGGGATGGAGCCTGGAGGCACGTCGACGGTCAAGGGCCGGATTGCGGAACAGGAACCTGTCAAGGAGACCGAGTGGTCCAAGCACAGGGAGGAAGGCAAGGGAGCGTGGTGTCAAGGATCCAGGTGAGAGGTTTCTAGGAGGGAGTGGTTGGTCAAAAGTGCCCAAAGCCACCACCGACGAAGAGAAAGGAAGAGGGCCACTGGGTCTTGCCACAGGGAGGCTTTGAGTATGTCACCTGAGAGCTGATGCAGGGGCGTGGTTGGAGGGGAAGTGGATGGTGGGAGGCGAGGACATAGAGACGGGTGGCCGTGCCTGAGGCAGAAGGGATGGCAGCTGGAGACTTTGAGGATGGAGTTTGTTTTCTTTACTTTTTTTTTTTTGGCCATGCCACGTGGCTTGTGGGATCTTAGTTCCTTGACCGGGGGCGGGGGGTCGAACCCGGGCCCCCTGCAGTGGAAGTGTGGAGTCCTAACCACTGGACCGCCAGGGAATTCCCCATGGACTTTGTTTTCTTTAACAGAACCTGGAGTCCATGGGAGGGACCCTGCTGAGAGGGAAGGGGGGTGGTCAATGAGAGAAGAGGGGAAAGCCCAGCAAGGATCTGGAGGCTGAGGATGGCTCCACAGTGCAGATGCAGAGATTCGTTTCAGATAAGAGAGGGGGCAGATGGTCCCTTAGAAGTGACAGTAATGCTGACTGTTCCCTGTCTCATGCCATATTATGACATTTACTGTGGACTTTGTGTATGTTTTCTCATTTCATCCTGACAGAACCCTATGAGTAGAAGCTGCCATTACCGGCTCATAGAGGAGGACGCTGAGTCCCGGAGAGGCTTCAGAACCGTGCCCGTAGTCCCCCAGGAGGGACACAACCTAGTGCAGGACATGACCCCGGCACTTCCTTTCCATGAGCCCGTAGCCTCGGCGAGGAGCTGGGCTGGAATGGTGGCCTTGTGCTCTGGCCTGGGGGTAATGGCAACAGTGTCATGACATTCTTACCCAGTAAAAGTTAGCATGAACTTAATGCTTTCGGGGATGGTTGCATTTATTTTCATGGTTAGTTCTTTTCCTGGTAATACTAACTAGTGTAGGAAGAGGAAAGCTAAGTACTCTTGGAGTAAAACAGCAGTATCTGTGTATTGATTTACTCAACTGAGCTTTCACCTCAATTACTGGCGTTAATTTACACTTTTTTATATTCTTGGTGTTATGAAATAATGGCCATGCATTTATTATAAAATGGTACCAGTTACTCTTTTTTGGAATACATGTATTGGGCCACTGGCTGCATTACGCATTTGCCTACATGACCCCCATTTGATGCTCCTGGCACCCCCATTTGGTTTGTGTGTTGCCACTGACACCTGTTGCAGGTGAGGAAGCTGGGAGGCACAGAGACCTAGAGGCAGCGACCCGTCAGGAGCTCCTCAGTGGCAGAGCTGTCTCTCCCTCCCGGGTTCTTCTCTCTTCTCTCTCCTCTCTCGTTTCCCTTGAAATGAGAGGGGACTTGGAAACTGGCCTGTGTGGGGGCCCTGGTGGGGCAAGAGGGCGGTGCTTCTCTTTGGTCCTGTTATGGTGTCCTGAGGATAAAGGAGAAAAAAAAAAAGTCTTTGAGGAATTGCAGATGCTGTGTGAGAGCTGTCAGGCTGAAAATCCTGGAAGGTGTTCAAATTCCTCTTCGGAGAAACTTCCCTTTTCTCTTCCTTTCCTGTTTGAAGGTTAAAGCTGCTCTAAAATCTAAAAGTCCAACAATCTCTATTGTCAAGACTTTGGAAAAACAACACCACTTAACACATTGCGGTTGTGACAATTTGGCGGTGGTATCTATGAAAGTTATGTAAATGCAGGTAACCTTTGAGCCGGAAGTCCTACTTCTGGGAATTTGTCGTATGATACACCTGCACACATAAAAATTGCAGCATTGTTTGTGATTGTACTAGACTGGGAACACTCCACGTGTCCTTCAACAGGGACTGGTTAATAAACTAAGATATAGGCACAGAATGGAATACTCTGTAGCTTAAAGAAGCACAAAGACACTCTATTCTCTGTGTGAATAGATCTCCAGGATATTAACTGAAAAAAGGCAAGGTTTACTTCTTTTTTGTAAAATTAAGGAGTGGAAAATAAAACTATATCTTTGCATTTGCTGGTGTTTATATAGACTGACACCAGAAGGAAAACCAAGAAAATGAGTAATGTGAGGACACCTGGGGGCAGGCGGGGAACAAACCAGGTAGGGACAGGGTGGAAGTGACACACCTCAGTGTACATTTTTGTATTATTTTCAGTTTTGTCTTGTGCTTATATTATGTATTAAAAGTTAAAAAAAAAATACTGCTGTGCTTTCTCCTGCTCAGGTAGCCGTGTGCTCTGGAACTCCCTCTATGTTGATCTTGGATGGCAGTCCCCTCTTGCAGGAAGACCGAGTGAAAGAGGCCAGTCCATGTCCCTTGGATAGATTTCCTTATTCTGTAACTTACACATCATTTGGGTGGTTGCCCCTCGCCGCTTCTAAGAAATCACCTTGGCACTCCTTGTTGCATGGGTGTTTCTCCCACAGTCCACACCCTTCTAACATCACCTACACCAGTAGAGGGGAAACTTGTGCATTTTCTTAGTTTGTAGAAAGGGGTATTTCTAGACATGTTTGTCATCTTCTTTTGGCTTCCTATCCTTCTCATCATTCAAGTCACAAGGTCTGCTGATCAAATATACTCCCATTTTTAAAAAGAACTTACTTTCTGATTGTTCTGCTTTTAATAGAGGGTTGAGGCCACTACGTGCATGTGGTAAGGAATTCAAAGGGCCACATGGATGTGTCTCGTTACTTGTTTCTTTTACCCTCTTTGGGCATTTGAATGGTGTTGATTTTTTCACTAATAAGCATTGGTGAAGAAATGCTTTGAACGCTGGTTTGGAGCAGTGTTATTCTACATCTCTTGAGTTGATCCTAAGCTCTCTCTTGCTCTCTCTTCCCCATCCCCCCCACCCCCCGTGCACCTCTCGGCCTGTAGGATTTTAGTTCCCCAACTAGGGACTGAACCCCAGGCCCCAGCAGTGACAGTGCTGAGTCCTAACCACTGGACCGCAAGGGAATTCCCTGATCCTAAGTTCTCTTGATGGACGAATATGTAATTCACCAGGTTCATGGATCACTATGATTACTTTTTCAAGCTATCAGCTATTTAGCTGTCTAATGCCAAATGTTCAGGAGATAATATAAATTCAGTGTAATGTAAATTCAAGCTGTTGACTCCAGCAACTTACCCTTTGAATTATAGCTCTATTGGTTCCCATTTATAGCCACCCTTTAACCACTCAGTTTGTAGTCAGAGTATGTCACTTTGGGTGCTAAGTTGAATATGGCTTAGTTTGCATCTTAGATTCCCTCTGACAACTCAATCTTATAAGAAGAGGTGTGTGAGCATGAGAACCGTGTTGTGTGGTCCTGGAGGGCCTGTGGGGGCTTGGTAGTGATTAGAAGGGGATTTTGAGATTTAAAAAAAAGCTACTCCAAACTGCAGCCCTTGGACAATGAATTGACTGGTGGATTGCCACTCTGTGGTTGGGACTTTCGGAGGAGTCTATAAGTTCTGCTGCATCTCTCCAGAGCAAGAGAGAAACGATGCTATGATAAATTTGGGTCAGCTGTGTTGCAGCCCATGGTAGTGGGTATCAGTAGTTTGTTGGGAAAATGGCTCCTTACCGACTCTGAAAAATATCACCTATAATACTTGCTTTAGTAGCAGAATGTTTCACTCGTGGTGTGTGTGTGTGTGTGGGTGTGTGTGGGTGTTGTGCGGTGTTGTGGGGAGGGGATGAGTTAGGCCAAAGATGTTTGGAATATATTTGTAGGAGATAAATATTTGCCTATTGAATAATTGTAAAGCTAAAAATGCCCCCCCCCTTAATTTTGATTTGATTTGATTTGCTTATTGCTACCAGGGAATGATTCTTACATGATCAAAGTATGCTTTCACATATATATTTCTGCATGTCCTTTCTTTATCCATTTAGGTGCATTCCTCAGCGATTATATGTAAAATACAAATGTGTATGCAAATCATCTTTTTCTATTGACTTTCATTGTAAAATCTGAAAACTGTAGGATCTAAAACAAATCCTGTTTATGACTCCTAATATTCACTTACAAGTGATTGCCTTTTTCAGCATTCAGAGTGTTTTGAAACCTTTTGCTATCGCTACAAACATTTAGTTAATTGCTTTTATTCTTGAGCCATCCTTGCTGTACTCTAGGACCTGATTTTCGGCAGCTACAGTGGCTACTCCAGGAGTTATTAGAATTAAGAGCCAGAGGGAGATGCCATTTAAGTTCCATTTAGGCTGGGTGGGTATGCTCATGTCTTCCGTGTGGGGTGTCTAAGGGGCTCTGTGCTGCAGGGTCAGGCTGGGAAGAAGGCCCTTTGGATGCACCTCTTTTCTTTCAATGAGGCCCCAAACGTGCATTAGTGAAGTGCTTCCTGTTGACCCATTATTCAACAAGTATTTGTTGTTCCTGGAGGATAACATTGCCTCTTTTTTTTTTCCAGTTGGTTTAAAAAATTGAGTTTAGGTAGGATTCATGTTGAAGCAGTATAATTTAACAGGTTATTGACCACCTCTCTGAAACTCTTCTTCATCTGTAAGACGGGACTGATACTACCTACCCAACTGGCTCACATCCTACAGGTCAACACCTATACGTCAACATAAGTAACGTTGGGAGCTAATGACCTAGAGGTTGATTTCAGAGATGCTTTAGTTTCAATTTGAGGTTGCTTTGCAACCGGCGAGAGATATTAATGCTTCAGTTTGTTATGCTCTCTCCTCCTTGTGACACCCTCCTTGTTATTAATGCTTTAGAGACTTATACTAGTACTCACCAGGAACCACAGAATAAGTCCTTTTGTTAAATGAATAGCTTCTAATTTACCTATTTTTAAAACTTGGGTTTTTTGTACTCGCCTTATATGTAACCAAGGGGGAATGCTATCTTTTCAAGTGCAGAGGTAACAGTTTAAACTGTCTTAAATATTTATTTGTATTTCTGTTTGTTCTTGGTGACATAAAGTGATTTGAGTCACTCTGACATTTAATCAAGTTAAACAGTGTGGCTTGTAGAAAAAATGTCTAGCAGGTAATCTGAGAGCTTGATAACTAGTAAACAGCTGAGAAATTTTATCAGGATTAATTTATTAATTTCTTAAGCACCTCTTGTCCAGTTTGCCTTTAATTTTCATTTTTTCTAAGTTTCCATTAGCAACTGTGGCCTCACTCATTATTTAATAATGAATGGTTACAAATTGTTTGTGTGTTTTTGTAATTAGAATGTGATAGCAATCATCTATCAGATGAGATGACACTGTAATGACATGAAGTCAGTAACAATTATGCCTAACAGGAAAATTAATTATGTAATCCTATCATACCCTATTTCACCTAGGAGATTAGATTTGGCTGTGACTAGGCTGGGCTAGGCAGGTGACAGTGTGGTGTAACACTTCTCATTTTTCTGGATAGGCTAGTCCACTGTCATGTTCACCTTATGACCCGGGAAAATCACTTGATTTAGATTTTTAAAAGAAATATTTTCAGGCTTTTGATTTTCTGCTTAAAGAGAGAGAGGGAGAGAGGACCGCTTTTACTTGGGTGGTTTATTCTTCCTGTTTTTTAGTGCATAAGGGTATTTGCTGGATTTTTATCCAAGAGGGGCCATCCTTTCTTCTCCTCTTTCCTTACGTATTAGGGACAAGAGCTGTGAGAGTGAATTGTCTGCATACAGCGATACCACTTTGACTCCAGAGAAAGTTCTTACTTTACCTCCGATCTAAGGCACCCCTTCCTCCAAGCACATGGAGCAGTTGCAAGTCCAAGGTGCAGGCAGGGACTGGACAGGCTGAGGGGTTCTCAGGTGACTCTGGAGCACCTGACCATGCCTCTACTGGAGTCCCGGGCTGGCCTGTTGTGCAGCCCTCACTGTCCCCTGAGGCTTTGTGGGTCTCAGGCAAGGTGGATGGTCTCTCAGGTCAGGTGCACTTTGCCTGAGAGGATCCCCGATATTATCTAGTCCGGCTTCTCATCTTCCAGGTATAAAAACTGCCGTACTCGGGTATTTAATGAGTTGTCTAAGGGTGGAGCTGGGAACACAACCTAAGTCTTCTGAGCCTAGGATGGTATTCTTTCTATCATACCTTGTTCCTACTTTGTTCTGTTTTTTTAAATTGCTTAAAACTACTCAGTATCTAGGGATAAAAGTTTGTCTCTCAGCTGAAGAATTTGGAAGAACTCCAGAAAAGTCAAGCCCCATAAGTTCATCACTGAGAGCAGCTGAGTACATTTTCTTCTAGGTTTTTAAAGCATATTTTACCATAGTCAAGCCTCTTCTAGTAACACGTTTATTTCCTGGAAGTTTAAAGTCTTTCAGTGCCATGAAGTCATTCTAAGCCTTATTTTTTAATGACGATGTAACATTGCATGGGATGCAGGTGTCACAATGTATTTAATCATTCCCCAGTGTTGGCCATTTGTACTGGTTCCAGTTTTTCATAATTTTTCATGATTATAAATAAAACTGCAGTGAACACTGCCATACCTTAATCTTTGTCCTTTACTTCAAATGAACTCCTTAGGATACATCCTCTGAAATAGGGTTTCTGAGGAAAGGTATGAACTTAAGGCTCTTGCCCTGTTGCTTCCCAGACAAGCTATTGCCAGTTTAAACTCTGATTCCTGCTCCTAAATCCCGTGTGTGAGATGGTGACGTTCACTTTGTGAGAAGTACCCCACAAATAAGAAAACCACAAGAAGACAGACTAGCACCACTGTTTGGGTATATGCTGTGGTTCACGTGGGTTCCTCCTACCTCTTTCCCCCTCCAGCCTAAGTCAGTCTCATTCTAGATAATCAACATACACAATGTAAACTCTTTACTGTTTATATTATACATTTATTTTTTAACCCCCCTGTCAGTGTTTGTTTACATGGGAATCAGATCATCAGGCTGTGTCCTTCAGGAGGTTTTCCATGCCCAGGTGTGTACAGTCTTAGTTCTTTGGGGACTGAGTTGGGGTGGCCCCAAACCCATTTACACATCTCCCCACACACCTGGCCTCATCGTTGGCTCTTCCACATCTCCCTGCCCCAAATATTAGTCAACGATAAGTCGGAGCTTTGAATTAAACATTCACTAGTGGACTTTTTTGTTTGTTTTTCTTTTTTTATCGAAGTATAGCTGTTGTTTTTTTTTCTTTCGGCATTTGTGGACTTTTGACATTTATGACTATTTTCTGAACCCCAAACCAGGTCATTTTGTATAAATCAGGACACACAACTGTGAAAACTCAGGGCATGGGGCAGTTTTAGCCAATGGGTCCTGCTGTCTGTGGAATTGTCTTGCTTTAAATCCATTTTTAAGGAATGGAGTGTTTATGAATGAAATCATACTTAAATTTTATCCCCTAAATATATTTACATGTGAATAATATAGCTCAACCTAGTGATTTTATATATATATATAAAATTTACTTTGAGTTATAAATGATATATAACTATATTTTAAGTAAAATGTATTATTTCAATCAATATCAAACCTCCAAAAAGAAAAACCTATGATCATAATAAATAAAAGTTACTCAGATGAGTTGAGGAATATGTTTGGGACTGGAAAATTAGATAACTTTGATATAAATTCTTAGAGGAAAGCAGAGTTTCTTTTTCTAAGTATATTTATAAAGTTGATAGGATTTTACATTAAAGTAGTTTTTGAATTACTTCATTTAGTTTTTAACTTATCATCTGGAGGGGGACTGTGAGGAATTCCCTGTTAGTGAAACCATGGTTTCTTGCAGATGGTTTTATTTCCTTTTTGTGATATTGCTTGGATCATGAAACAAGTATCTTGGAAAATGTGAGATACAAAGATGTGAGTTGAGTGATCTCTCTTGCATGTAAGCTCTTTCTGTAATAGAGAAAGGCTACTTTTAGTTTAAGCTGAGATGTTTCTCGTTTTCACTCTTGGCTGTGACTTTGTTGAGAGGAGCTTCTGTGCCTTTCTCCTTGAGGACAGTGTCTGCTTCTTGACATTATAGTGTTCCCCCCACCCTCTTGGCCAGCTCGTTTCCCAGGGAAGCCCAGTTTTTCTTTTTTGGAAAAATTTAAACGTATTTTAACACCCAGTTAAGCTCTCTTCCCTGTTGTTACTTTTTCCTTCCCCATATTTTGTTCTTAATGAATACTATCTTACAGAATGGGACCAGTATCAAGACAGGGAGGGGACCAGGTCTCAACATTGCCCTTTTTCTTTTCTGCTTTTGTTTTTTTTTTTGCGGTACGCGGGCCTCTCACTGTTGTGGCCTCTCCCGTTGCGGAGCACAGGCTCCGGACACGCAGGCTCAGCAGCCATGGCTCACGGGCCCAGCCGCTCAGCGGCATGTGGGATCTTCCCGGACTGGGGCACGAAGCTGTGTCCCCTGCATCGGCAGGCGGACTCTCAACCACTGCACCACCAGGGAAGCCCTCTTTTCTGCTTTTAATGATCCCTAATTAATCCAGGCAGCTTGGAAGCAGTAGCAGTGACTCTTCCTGATGTTTTCTTTCTACATTTCCATCTGGGATTTGTATATAGAGGGTTCTACCAGTGCTTCCTTTGTCCTTTTCTTATTGTCCAGAGAGTCTTAAGAGATCTTCTCCAGGAAATCCCTAGCTGCTGCCAGCAGTCTGCCTGTGAATATTTGAGAGAAGTGTCTGCTTTTTATATAGCAGTGAAGAAGTTCAAGGCTGGTGTTGTGGTTGTGACCAACTCCCAATGTGACTGAGGACTGCAAACGTTTTCAGGTCACCTTTGACTCAAACTGGCAGCAGTGGTAACATTGAAAAGAAATCCGAACAGAACCTTGGCTATAGTTGGAAGCAGCAAAAGCTGTGGATTTAGGTACTGCCAGGCAGCCCTTGGAGACCCACAGGGGGAAGTTTAGTTCCTTGTTTCTGTTCGTTTTTGAGAGGAATGAGCTAATAAAAAGGCACTAGTAATGACGAGCTTCGTAGGTGAGGTTAGACAGTTAACCCTCTTAACAAGCCAAAGACGGGTGGGAGAAGCTATCCCCATTTTACAGATGAGGAAACAGAGGCTCTGGGAGGCTAAGGAACTTGCTACTATGTGAAGTCAGGCTTCAAACAGTTGATCTGAGGCCAGCTGCTGCAAGGTATTCCCTTCCTACCTTCCTTTCTAAATTGTCTGTGCCTGGAAGGTGCTTTGTGCCATCAAAACAGATTTTGGGGGGGGAGTGGGGGTCCCTTTAAAATTTTCTTTAACAGAATAAAGATAATTTAAAAATGATGCACATGAAAGATAATATATATATAACACATCTCAATGTGTTCTTTCTCTAGGAATATGAAAATATGCACATTTGTACAGTATAATTTTGGCTTTTCATAAAAATAGGATCATCTATTAGTATAAAGAGTATTCTATAAATAGTATTCTGTAGCATTTTTGTTGATTTTTCTTAAAATATGGATGTCACTTTAGGTCAATTGCATGTATTAAAATGATGGCAATTTCCAATATGCATGTACTGTAATTTAATCAGCCATATTATACTGATGGACAACATGTTGCTTCTTGTTTGTTTTTTTTCTGTGTTTTGTTGTGCTACTAAAACAGGATTACAGTAAATTCACTTATATATACATATATATACTTGTTTGCTGCTACTTTTGTTTCTGTGGGAAAGGGCATTATTACCTTGCTCCTGATTTTAATAAAAATATTTCAGGGCTTCCCTGGTGGCGCAGTGGTTGAGAGTCTGCCTGCTGATGCAGGGGACATGGGTTCGTGCCCCAGTCCGGGAAGATCCCACATGCCATGGAGCGGCTGGGCCCGTGAGCCATGGCCGCTGAGCCTGTGCGTCCGGAGCCTGTGCTCCGCACCGGGAGAGGCCACAACAGTGAGAGGCCTGCGTACCGCAAAAAAAAAAAAATTTCAGTGTTTTAAGCATTGAATATGCCTTTGTTAAGTTTTGGTAAATATAACTGATCATATTTAAGTAGCATATATCCATTCATGTTTTAGTTTTTATTGAAAGAAGTTGATGAATTTTATTAAATGCCTTTTTGGCATGATATATCGATAATTGTAAGCTTTTGCCTCTATTTTGTGGTGTAATAAATTACGTTGATTAGATTTCCCAATACTGAATCATCTTTGGATTCCTAGAATAACCCTGATTTGTTATGGTGTGGTATTCCTTTCATATGTTGCTAAATTTGATTTGCTAATACTTTATTTAATTTTTATGACTGCAGTCTTGAGATGGGTCTGGAGTTGCTTCCTTATTTGCACTCTGTCAGGTATTGATATTAGGATTATGGGATTTTTTGTTTGTTTGTTTGTTTTGTGGTACGCGGGCCTCTCACCGCTGTGGCCTCTCCCGTTGCGGAGCAGAGGCTCCGGACATGCAGGCCCAGCGGCCATGGCTCACGGGCCCAGCTGCTCCGCGGCATGTGGGATCTTCGCGGACCGGGGCATGAACCCGTGTCCCCTGCATCGGCAGGCGGACTCTCAACCACTGCGCCACCAGGGAAGCCCCTAGGATTATGTTCTTAAAATGATTTAAGAAGAATTCATCCTTTTCTAAAGTCTGAAAGCATTTGCATAATACAGGAAATACCTAGTTTTTAAATATTAAGGGGAAATCAGCTGGAAAACCACCTGGGCTTGGTATCTCCCCCAACCCTACCCCAAAATCTTTTAAAGCACATTCTTTAATTTTTTAGAATATATTACAGTTGTTCTATTCATCTCTTTACATTTTCTCTGGATCTTGATATTTCCTACTTGCTAGCAAATTAGTTTACCTAAATTTAAGTTTATTGCACAGAATTGTACATAATATTGTTAAAAATTTTTTTGATATTCATGGTAATAACCCCTTCCTTATTACTAATGCATATTTTTGCTTTTGTCCTTTTCCCCCCTTAATCAGGCTTGTTAGAGGTTTATATATTTTATTCTCTTCAAAGAACTAGGTATATTAATTTTATATTCAATATTACTTTTTAATTTAATTTCAGTATGTAATCTTTATTAATTCACTTTTACTATTCCTTTTGACTTAAGTTTAATGCCTGTCTCATTTTACTTTTAGTCTTCTAAAATAATGGCATTTAAGGCTATAAATTTTCTTTAACAGCAGCTTTAGTTTTAAGATCCGTCTCCTTTTTGTTATTTTCTAGATGGTTTATAATTAAAATATTTACTTGCACTTTGATTCTGAGATTATTTAGAAGCATGTCACTAAATTTTCTTTGGGGTATCTTTTGATATCTTATTACCATCTATGAATGTGGCTCTGAAATATCTATCTAGGGGATTTATTAAAGTTTACTCGTGTCCAAGTACATGATCAATTTTTAATTGTTCCAGGGACATAAAAACAATTATATCCTTGATAAAATACAAAGATTTCATTTTTTATATTTAGTGAATCAAACTTATTGATTGCATTATATTCAGAGCATCAAAATCTGTGTTTGTTTTTACTGTCAAATTGAGAGGTATGTTAAAGTGTCTTTTATAATTTTTAAGCTGTCATATTTCTAAGAGCTTTTGCTTAATGTATTCACCTCCCATTTTGTTTGATGCATAAAGATATATAATTCTTATTTTTGCCTCAGACTACATATTTATCATTATGTAGTATCCCATTTTGTTCAGTTTAGTAGTTACGGCCTTGAATTCTTCTTTATTTGATTTTAATATTGCCACCCTTGTTTTCTTTATATTTGCTTTGTATACCTTTGTTCAACTCTTCATTTTTAAACTCTTTATCACTTTGTTTTGGGCAGGTTCCATGTTTTGTTTTTGTTTTAAATAGAGCTGGACTTTTAAAATCCAAGGTGACAGTCTTGTCCTTTAACAGGGAAATTCTGCCTTGTCTCTATTGTGATAACTGATAAATTTTGCTTTATTACTTTCATCTTATTCAGTGGTTGTCCCTTATTTTACTTTGTTTTGTTCTTCTCAATTCTTATGGAATTGTTAATTTAAAAGTTGCATTATTTTTTGTTTTGTTTTGTTATTTGTTTTTTTTTTTTTTTTGCGGTACGCGGGCCTCTCACTGTTGTGGCCTCTCCCGTTGTGGAGCACAGGCTCCAGACGCGTAGGCTCAGCGGCCATGGCTCACGGGCCCAGCCGCTCCGTGGCATGTGGGATCCTCCCGGACCGGGGCACGAGCCCGTGTCCCCTGCATTGGCAGGCGGACTCTCAACCACTGCGCCACCAGGGAAGCCCAAAAGTTGCATTATTTTTAATCCTGCCGGTGCCTAACAGTTGAAAGTAAAACTCTCGTAACATACCAGCATTAAATCTTTTGTCCACCTGAATGTACGTTTGCTGAACTCGTGTTGTCCCCATAACTCTGTATCTTATGGGTCTGTCCTCCAAATCTCTTATCCTTTCACTCATGAATTCCAATTCCGTGTTCTTATCCTTTGCTTCTTAATGCCTACATTTCTTCTCCTTAATCCTCCAGAACATTAATTTGATACTCTAGAGCAATAGGTATTTTCTCTTCATTTAATTTAATTTTTTATTTTTAAAATTTTATTTTATTATGGTAAGAACACTTGACATGAGATTTATCCTCTTACATTTTGAAGTGTATAGCACGGTAGTGTGACTATAGGTACAATGTTGTACAGCAGGTCTTTAGAATTTAGTCATTTTGTTTAACTGAGACTTTATGCTTTCCTGTTAAGTTTTTCATTTTTTTTAATTCAGAAAGTTTTTTTTAAAACTATTTATTTATTTATTTATTTTTGGCTGTGTTGGGTCTTCGTTTCTGTGCGAGGGCTTTCTCCAGCTGCGGCAAGTGGGGGCCACCCTTCATCGCTGTGCGCAGGCCTCTCACTATCGTGGCCTCTCTTGTTGCGGAGCACGGGCTCCAGACGCACAGGCTCAGTAGTTGTGGCTCACGGGCCTAGTTGCTCCGCGGCATGCGGGATCCTCCCAGACCAGGGCTCGAACCCGTGTCCCCTGCGTTGGCAGGCAGATTCTCAACCACTGCGCCACCAGGGAAGCCCCAATTCAGAAAGTTTTTAAGCTACGATCGCGTCTCCGTATGTGTTCTCATTACTTTTTTGTTAAAATTTTCCTCTGCTTCATTAGTTTTACTTCCGTGAGTGGCACTTGCAGTTCAGCTCGTTCACCCTCCCTCAGCCCCTTGTCCCTTTGCCTGCTTCCAGCTGCCCTCAGCAGCCATGCAGGTCCCAGGTTGTGTCACGCAACTCGTGGCAAAGTAGCAAGTGGTAGATGCTGGAACTGAGGGAACAGATAGCCTACTGCTGCGTTCTCTGTCCCCAGTGTCTCCTGGCCACAAGGCTTGGGAACTGTGCCACCTCCCATTGAAGCCACCTTCCCTGGGGTTTCAGCGGGGTCCAAAGCCTTCTTCCCTTCACGTGGACCCTCAGCTACACTGACTGTGGAGAATCACACCTGCTCTCTCTTCTGGAGCTATTCCCTGCCCTACCCACCCCTTAGAAGTCGCTCAACCCCAGGCAATGCCAGCAAACTTTATAGATGTCCTTGTTACTTCAGGAAGACCTGGCAGGGAGGCAGGATCAAGTCTGTTTGCTCAGGCCACCATCTTCCCCATAGAGAATGTGTCAGAGTAGAAATTTATTTGCTCTGTGTATTGTGAGATGGAAATAGAAAAAAATGCATACCTGCATTGGGAAGCAGCTGTTAAGAGTGATGATACATCAGTGGGGCAGGATTGGCTTTAATTAAACTGTTTGAAATTAGGATACTTCTGTGAAGGAGACATGCACAGTATGTTTGTCTTATGGAAAGGACTGTGTTTCTTACCCTCATCCCCAGCACCTTTGCCCCCACATCACTCAGTACAGAGAGTAAGACATCCTACCAATGGAGTAATCAACATCAATTATACACCTACAGGTGTACACACACACATACACCCCCCCCCGCCCCCCACCGCCGAGAGAAAGGTGGAATTTCCTCTCTTCACAGGTGGAAAACTTGAAGCAAGTTACCTAACCTGCTCGGCCCAAATTGGGGAGTGTTAGCATCTGCATCTTAGGATAGGTGTCTGTGGCTTATATTAGCAGGCTAGTTATATAAAGTAGCACTGGGGTGTCCCAGAAAGGACTGCAGCTTTAGGTTAAGGCCATGTGTGCTTCATTTTAATGAGTCTTATCTTTGGAATTAGTGTGTTTTCCTCCTTTCCAGTATCTTAGAATGGAAGTGCCCAAGTACATCCAGGATTTGGTCCAACGTGGGAAAGACCTTCCCTTGCATCACAGAAGGGCCCCTTGTGTGGTCCATTTGATGAACACACAGATTATTGCAGCGAGGTGCTATAGAAATAGCTTCATGTCCTTGCAAAATTGCCAACACAAGTAAGAACCTGGAAATTGTTGCTATGCATGTATATCAGGTTTCTTAACCACTTCCATACTGAATTTTCTAAAAGATTTTTTTTAATTTTCAAGTTTTGTAGGCATCTGGGGCAGTATGTCAGACAAAGTTGACTATTTTCAAGGCATTTTTAGACGCTTAGGTACATATTCTGTTTAAAATATCTCTGTGTATCAGGTCTCAAAGTTAAAGTGCCTGTAACCTGCTAATAAAATAGGTGTCTGCTCTGGCCAGCTGAGGTTAAACCACAGTACGAATTGCAGGGTTACTGAATGTTGCTAGCTTTTTATTCCTCAAACGATTTATCTGCCTTCCTGTCCCAAAGCACTTTGAGACTTACTTCTTATCTAAGTTGACCAGTATTTGCAGACAGGGCCAGTGCCTTTGCTACCACTTTTACTTGTTTTCTGCAACAGAGCACCATCATCTTTCTCTTTTTTAATGAAGCATTAAGGTCCGTTTACATAGTGATAAATAAAGTAATTACTGCAGCGATGGCATTCCGCCTAAGCTATCTCAAAAACTGAATGCAAAATCTTTTTAATAGCTCCGTAAGGGTCTCTTGAAGTGTCACAGATTTTTATAACGATAGCTGTAATACAAGTGCCATTATTTACTGGGAGGCTTGAACACTCTGACCATTTCCATGGGTCCTCGTGCATCTCCAGCTGAGCTGAGGGAACATCACCGCAGACGCGTGTGTGCTGGCTCCTGTGATGGGTGTTTGCCAGGGTAGCCCTCCGCCAGCGGAAGGAGGCCGGCCTACCACCATCTTGTGATGCCTGGGCTGTGGCTAGTCCAGCTCCCTGTTGCCATGGAGGAGGTTTTAGGATATCTTCTTTTCTGGAAGAAGAGAGCTTCTGTTTTGGGAACTCTAAGGCACTGCCTGGTTTGGAGAGTGTTATGTAAGGAGTTGTTCTGTTTTCTGATTGCCCATCATTTGATACAGACCAAACAAAGAACACTTCAGTGATGAAAGGGGAAGGGAACTGTTGCTCAGCTCTTTTCTTGCGGGTATCATTTGCTTCTTGATGTCTAAGTTATTTCGACATTTTAAAGGGACATATATTCTGAACAGTCTCTTTGTGCCAAATGCAGAGTGAACTAGAGATGAGTTTAGCACAGAGCTGTACGGACGGTCACCCTCTTGGGAGAGTCTGGGCCTAGGTGCCATGTGGCCACCCTACAGTGGGGATTCTGCAGCTCTATGTGGAAGGTGCCCCTGGCTCTGAGTTCCAGAGTGTTCTCCTGTGGGAAAGGCTGCATGGGCGAGGCCTAGCGCTTGGGTTGTTTGTACATCTGTTATTGGCTGTCACTGGCTTTGATGGCTTGGGGTCTCAGGGAGACATGCCATTGTCACTCCCTGCAGTCTGCCAGCGCACAGCTTTCCAGGTCTTGCTGGGTCCCAAGTGAATTTCACAGAGGCAGAGAAGGAGAAGAAACACAATCCAGAGCCAAACTGGGGAAGAGAAAAGGGTCTACAGTCATGGGAGGATGGGGTGGAAGGGGTAGCATTCAGAGCAGGTAGGGAAGTGATGTCATCCCACAGTGCACAGAGAGGGGCCCAGCCAAGGGTGACACCCTCGTGATTTGACTTCATAGCTGGTCCAGGGCTGGCTACCTGGGTGAGGGGCCAGAGCCAGGGGTACAGGCTAGATGTGCTCCCCGTCCTAGGCTAGGAGAGCCCGCGTGAGCCTCTAGCTCTGTGGGACCCTGCCCTTTCCTGCTGAGGTTTGAGGTGGACCCTCTAATTGCATTCCCACCTGGTAGTCTAGTGGTCTCACCCCTGGGCTTGAGCTCTTGCCCCCGCCAGACAAGCCTTTACTCCTGGGGGTATTCTGTAGGTCCTATTCAGTCCTAACTCCTCTATGATGACTATCATGGATGCATCTTTTCAACAAACATGTATTTGCCACCTGTAACTGCCAGGCACTGTGCTAGGCATGGGGTGGTGGGGTGATGATAGTGATGAACTCGCCTTTGGTCCTGCTTTCAGGGTGCTCATGGTCTAGTGGGAGATACAGAGAAAACTTACATCTTAACTGCACAGCCTTTTATTCCTCACCTGTTTTATCAGCCAGTCTTGCCTTCCTATCATTTATTCCCTGTTTAGAGTGTGTCTGAGGCATGTGGCACTTCCATACAGAGACTGCACTGTGGGTTTCCCCACCTTTTGTAATGAACCCACTTACCTGTCTGACGATGACAATAATTCTTTGTGTACAGTGACCGTTACATTTGCATAAAGAAATGTTGAAGAATATCCAAGAAACTCAGGAACATTGTTACCTCCTAAATATGTACCTTTTCGTATTATTTTGATATTTGAACCACGTGATTATATCACCTATTACAAAAATGTTTTGAATTTAAAAAATGCATCTTTCAAAAATGCACACATTCCAAAAGTTAATTTTTCTGTTATGGAGATCATATTCATTCAAATATGTAAATTAAATTTAAAAGAAAAAGTAGACATTTGAGAGAAAATGAAAACCAACATAATGTGTAGAAATGCAGCTTTGACCATCTCTTGTTATTTAATATTGACATTTTCTGCTGTTCATCTGATATAGTTTAGCTAGGGAAAATCTTTTCATTTTTTTTCTTTCCAACTTTGTTTTTCTCAGTGTATTTAAATCTTTCTCCATCCTGTTGTGTTAATTTTCAGTGTTGTGTTTTCGGATGTGAATTAGGGGTCACAAATGATCTTTGAAAGCAAGTAAACATCCTGAGGGCCATAGTTTGTTTGCTTGTTTGTTTTTAGCAACAGTTGACATGGTACAACTGACACGGCTGGGACTTCTGTTTTGTGTTTTTACAACAAAGCACTGTGTCGTTGTCATCCTCATGTGGAGCAGGTGCCCCCCCCTCCCCACCTTTCCCTTGTCTGTGAGGCCTTGTGACTGTGTTAATGCACAGCGTCGTCCCACCCTGGGAAGGATGCAGTTCTCTTTGGAAATCCCTGGGTCTTAGTCTCATCCAAGTTATAACCTTAAATTCTGGTGCACACTTGCTTGTTAAAACTGGTCTAAGTGGATTTAACCTCTTCTGTGCCTTCATTTTGAATGCTTGGGCTGGAGAGTCCCTTGGAGACCACCTGGCTGGTCATCCACATGTGCTTGCAAATGGCATACAAGTTTTTGGGATTCTTTTTCTGGTAACAGCTTTACTGAGATACTATTCACATACCATACAGTTCACCCATTTAAAGTGTACAATTCAGTGGCTTTTAGTACCTTCAGAGTTACACAGCTGTCACCACAATTAGTTTTTTTTAAGAATATACAATGTTATGATTTAATATATGTATACATTGTGAAATGATTACTACAACCAACGTAATTAGCACATCTACCACCTCACATAGTTATGTGAGGGTTTTTTTTGTTTGTTTGTTTTTGGTGGTAAGAACACTTCAGTTCTACTCTCCTAGCAAATTTCAAGTGTTGATACTATACAATACAGTGTTATTAAGGATAGTCACCGTGCTGTGCATCAGAACCTCAGAACTTATTCATCTTATAATGGAAGGTTTGTACATTTTGACCAGCATCTCCTCATTTCCCCCACCCTACGACCCTTGGCAGATGTGTCTGGTTCTATGGGTTTGAATTTCTAGATTCTACATATAAGTGAGATTGTGCAGTATTTGTGTTTCTCTGTCTGGCTCATTTCACGCAGCGTAATGTCTACCAGGTTCATCCATGTTATCACAAATGACAGGATTTCCTTTATTTTTATGACAATAATATATATATGTATATATATTGTATATATACATATATATGTATATATATGTGCATGTACATGCACACACATGCACACACACGTATGTATATATATGTGATATAGAGATATCTCACATTTTCTTTTCCATTCATCTGTCAACAGGTATTTAGGTTAGATGTGGATATCTTGACTATTGTGAATAATGCTGCAACGAACATGGGTGCACTTTCAATAATGGCTGTACACTTCTAGCAGTGCTCCCCAGCAGTGATACTGTCCTGCCCAGTGTGACCCTGTTAACATGAGTGGCCTTTAGTGAGAGAGAGTGTCCTGTTTTTAAAGCATTTTTTCCCCTCGTGGGTCCCTTAGGGAGTGGTCCTTGCTGTGTGCATGTGCCAGGTATGGGTACGTGTTTCAGCTTTTTTATTCTTCTGGAGAACATAATTGTTGCTAATGAGAACGATTGGCATTGCATCTGATTTGTTTTTGCTGCTGCTGTATTAGTAATAAATAGGTACTCAGTTTGCATATTTAACACCACGTCTTCCTTCAGCCCACACCTCCTCACTACAGGATCAGCTTTTCATTGCTTGGTAGAGCTTTTAATTACATGGGGCTTTTCTGTCTTAACTGGGATATAACTTTTCTCCTTATTAATCAGAAAAAGTCACCAAGAATGTTACAGTGTATAATGGGGAGGAATATTCACAAATAAGCTTTTTTTTTTTTTCTTTTCCTTCCCTTTTTTTTTTGTTTTTTTTTTTTTTTTTTTTTTTTTTTGCGGTACGCGGGCCTCCCACTGCTGTGGCCTCTCCCGTTGCGGAGCACAGGCTCCGGATGCGCAGGCTCCGGATGCGCAGGCTCAGCGGCCATGGCTCACGGGCCCAGCCGCTCCGCGGCATGTGGGATCTTCCCCGGGGCACGAACCTGTGTCCCCTGCATCGGCAGGCGGACTCTCAACCACTGCGCCACCAGGGAAGCCCCTCCCTTTTTTTTTTGGTTACACTTTTATCACAAGAAGAAAGAGGACTTTTGAAAGTAAAAATAAATTATTCATTTGCTAAAGTCATCGACCTTCATGAGTTATACAGTTGGTTTAGTGTTTACAATGAAGGAATTACATACAGGAGAATGCTGGGGACTTACTGAATAAGAGAAATTAGATTTCATTACAAATACAGGCTTTCAACACAGAGAAAGGGTACACTTTATAAATATTGTGAAGAGTTTTTAGAGGTAATAGAATAATAGAGAGTACTAAACCAGTTCAACCAATTTCTAGTGTATTTTTTTAACAACACTGTTTCAATGATAATGCTTTACATTGTCTTCGAGTCCACAGCTCCACTAAGGTGCCTTGTGTTTTCAGAGCCATTGAGAGTCTGTTTTAAGACTTCCTTTCTGATGTATGTGGTGGGACATTTGCTTTTTTTAAAAAAAGTTTATTATTTTTTTTTTATTGAGGTAAAATTCACATTACATAAAATTAGCCATTGAAAAGAGAACAATTCAGTGACATTTAGTTCATCACAATGTTTTGCAACCCCCGTCTCTAACTATCTAGTTCCAGAACATTTTCATCAGTTCAACAGGAAACTCTGTACCCGTTGAGCAGTTCTCTCTGTTCCCCCTTCCCACCGGCCCCTCACAACCCCTGATCTGTCGCTATGTATTTACCTACTCTGAACATTTCATATGAGTGGAATCATACACTATGTGACCTTTTGTTTCTGGCTTCTTTCACTTATCATATTTTTAAGGTTCATCCATGTTGTAGCATGTATCAGTCCTTTATTACTTTTTTTTTTTAATTATTTTTGCCTGTGTTGGGTCTTCGTTGCTGCACATGGGCATTCCCTAGTTGCGGCAAGTGGGGGCTGCTCTTCCTTGCGGTGCGCAGTCTTCTCATAGCGATGGCTTCTCCCGTTGTAGAGCACGGGCTCTAGGCACGTGGGCTGCAGCAGTTGTCGCACGTGGGCTCAGCAGTTGTGGCTCACGGGCTCTAGAATGCAGGCTGAGTAGTTGTGGCACATGGGCCTAGTTGCTCCGTGGCATGTGGGATCCTCCCGGACCAGGGCTCGAACGCATATCCCCTGCATCGGCAGGCAGACTCTCAACCACTGCGCCACCAGGGAAGCCCTTAGTTCATTTTTTATTAAGGTATAATCGACAGGTAACATTATATTAGTTTCAGTTGTACAGCATACTAATTTGATTATTTGTATATATTTACAAAGTGATCACACAACAAGTCTGGTTAACACCCATCACCTCACCTAGTTGCAGAATTTTTTTCTCATGGTGAGAACTTTGAAGATTTACTCTCTTAGAAACTTTCAAATACGCAGAACAGTGTTGTTAACTGTGGTTGTCGCCATGCTATGCATTACTTTTTAATGGCTGAATAGTGTTCCGTTGGATGGATATACCACAGTTTATTTTTTTCCAGAAGATTTGCTCTTTATTGCATAAACCCCGGACTTAAAATCTCAATCTTTGTTCTGGGATGGATACAAACTTAGTGTATTCTTTCTCTCTTTCTGGAACCAAACAATCATGCCAACATTTCTTATTTAGAGATATGGTGAGAATGCATCTGAGCAATAGAAGTGAAAGGACTTTAAAAAGAAAACATTATACAGTTGCTAGATAACTTGTGTTTCTATAGTTCAGGCTAATCTTAGCTTAATTTAGAGTGGCCACATTCTTTATAGTACTCTAGCACTGCAGAAATTTCCCCCATAATTTGACAGCTCACTCCTCAGCCAGCCTGTGTTGTGAGTCAGCAGTGTACCAGGCACCACCCTCAAGGACTCTCCTCAAGTTCATGGTCCAGCAGGGAGAAGACAGGTGGGTAAATGTTGCTGTGCTAGTGCTGAGTGTCCCATGGTGGGCGTGCCAATGGCACACATGGGAGAGGGCTCCCAGTCCTGCACAGTGGCTGGCTGGGGCAGGAGGAAGAAAGGTGTTAGATGTTGAGTCCAGGGCCGGAAGCAACATGTGGAGATGTGGAGGGAAGGGGCAGGGACCGGAGTGAGGCTGGGCCGGAGGCAGGCACAGAGCACTCTCAGGGCCAAGCAGGTGTTCTTCATTCTTAAGTCATCGGAGTATCCGGGAGGGTTTTCCATTGCACCAGAATCCCCCTAGTTCATTCACTCTAAGGTTTAAATAATTCAATACTGATAAACCGTTCATCACCCAGGTGATGAATTGAGCCCCACAAGGCTTTCCTAATCCCTGGAAGTCCTCATCCCCTCCCACTTGGCTTTGCTGAGTACAAGTCCACACTTTGGTTCTCTTTCTTCTGATTCCTACCCCTACTTTTCCTTGGTTTTCTGCGTAATGGATTTGTATCTTAACAAAATGAGGATGAAGTAGGTATTCTGAAAATTCCAATTTAATGAATGGTTAACAATAACTTTCATCCATTGACAGAGAAAAACTAATCATTACATTCCGTGCTTCAAGGGTCATTCTTTTTGTGGTAGTTGTGGAGGTGATGGTGTGGTTTTCTCTCTCTCATTTTTTTTTTGGGGGGGGTGGTTATTCTTAATATATCTTCATATATCTGAGTAGTTGAGTTGGTGATTGAATAACTCATTTCTTGATTATTTCACTCTCTGTGGGTCTACAGGGACCTGCCTTTATATCCCTGTTTAAGTCCTCTTTTTAAAAATTTCACGATGTTAACCTCTGCCAAAGTGGGTGCAGTTACTGTGGGCCGTAGGAAGCAAACCTATTGATTTATTCTTGCAGACATCAGAAGCAGCACCACTTTAAAATGTTTTGTCATGATCATCTTGTACCCACAGTTCTGTACTAAGTCAGTTACTTTGTTAATTCAAGTTACTCAACAGGAGGTTACTTAAGCAAGTGAGAAATTTATCATTTTATTTGTAGAAAGACTCCATTTCAGCTAGCCAGCCACTTTATTCCAGAGCTGCATGTTGTAAGAGTGGGCTTCCTCCAGGTGTGCCCTTGACCCCTACCCTCCTAGGATGCCTTTTGAGCTATTGAAAAACCCAGATAGGTGTTTTGCATTGGTCAATGGGAATCATTAATTTTCCCATCTATATTTGTTCTGTGTTCTCTGGATTATTAGATGTAAATAGTTCATTTTTACATGCCTGTATTAGATTCTTTATGTGATCTCTTAATATAAGTGCACTAGGGGAAGAACCATCTCAGTAGTATTATTTTTAATAGTTCAGAGGAAATATCTTTTCTGAGCATGGATTTTTCTGTTCCATCTTTCTTTTCCAGGTAGGCTGTAATTCTGTGCTGTGGTTTTGTTTGGAAGTGGTGTTTTTGTCAAGGTTGCTACCACTGTGAAGTAAGAAAGGGTATGTCAGTGTAGAAGGCATAACCGTAATTACCTGGTTGGGCGTGGCTTGTATTTTTTCCTGACTCTTCATGAAATTTTGAAAAATTGAGACCAAAAGCGAGGTTCCTTTTTCCCCTCTAAAAGCTGTTTTAAAAATAAAAAATGTAATGAATGTTACATTTGTTAATGTTATGACTGCTTCGAATAACCCAGAAAATATTTTTTATTGTCGGTATTCAATAATTTGCAAGTATAATGATCTCATAGGTAGGTTTTACCTTGATATGTTTTTAGAAATGGTGGTACTTAATATATTAAAATGTGTGGCTCTTAGTTAAAATAGGTTGTCACGGGATGTCGCGCATGAACAGAACTTCATACTTGCACCCAGCTTGTTTCATTCCAGGCAGCCAGCATCCTGGCTGGTGAGGGCCACACTTCCTGCTGGTACTGCTAGGATAGGGAGAGGTGGGGATCACTGTGCCTGTCTTATCTCCCAGCTCAGATCCTTAGCATTGCTTGAATATTTGTGTGTTTGTGTGGGGGTGATGTTTTCCTGAGAATGCTGCTAAATAACAGGAATTCCAAGAGTTCCTCAGCCTGCAGCCCAGTGGTATGTGTTTCTTCTAGCAATGAGGTAAAATTCATATTGTTGGGGAGACAGCCAGACTTAGAGTTAGAAAACCATCCTCCTGGAGGAGGGGGTGGACTCTTTGGAAATCCACAGGTCCTTTTCCCACACAGGCCACCCTTCAGGACCTTGGATGAGCTCATTTTCCCAGGAAATTGGACTGAGGTCTCCTGATATCTTCAGCTGCACTGAGATTTTTTTTTCCCCCCGTAACTTTGATTTCAGTTGATATGTAGTCTCTCCAAAGAAAATATTGATCAGATGCCCTTTCTACACCGTGGCATTGTGCAAGAGGTATCAGGTTTTAAAGTAAAAGTGCACCATTCTGGCCGCTCAGAGCTTACATATTAATACATTTAGCCAATGTGAAATATAAGCCAATTTGATGTTTGTTGCAAAAAAAAAAAAAGTTTATCTCATCTCTTATTTTAACTCTTTTTGGCACAGAATATATCAAAAGAGTCAGCAAGAGTTTTAAGTGTGTGAATAAATGTTTTGCTCTGTTTTGTGAAAACTTTTAAACAGAAAGACTTAATATTTTCTTTGTATGCAAACAGCATCAAAAAATAACATTTCTCTGCCTTTCTAGGCTGCATCTTATGGCTAATTTGTCCATGAAGAGATATGTTTTGTGTGATATGGTTTAAATCACTTAAACCCTTTAAAACGTTGCCGAACTCACTCATCTTTGCTTTAACAAGTATAAGGCGTCAGAAAATGAATGGAAGTTAACTCATATTCTCCCTTTTCTGCTGGCTCCCTTCTGTTCTTTTTCTGTAAAAACTCCTAGAGCTCCACTCCTAGGCCTACTCCCAGGAGCCTCCTAAGCCCTCAATCTAGCAGCAGAGCTGCCTGCGTGCAGGGAAAGTAGGAAGATGCTCTCCCGTCATCCCTTTCTTTTAAACTTGGTAAGAAATGTGTCCCAGCATATCAGATGCTCTCAGAATCTCAGCGTGTTACACTACTAGTAATTAAAACTGGAGCCCAATTTGAAGGAGAAATTTTTTTTTTTTTGCGGTACGCGGGCCTCTCACTGTTGTGGCCTCTCCCGTTGTGGAGCACAGGCTCCGGACGCGCAGGCTCAGCGGCCATGGCTCACGGGCCCAGCCGCCCCGCGGCACGTGGGATCTTCCCGGACCGGGGCACGAACCCGTGTCCCCTGCATCGGCAGGCGGACTCTCAACTACTGCGCCACCAGGGAAGCCCCGAGAAATAATTTTTTATTGATTGCTGGCGTTTGTAGAAAAGGTTTAATTAGACCAGGATACTAAGGGGGCTGAATGGTACTTTTATCTGCCAGCACTGACATGGGTATTTTCTGTATCTCGTTTTGCTTGGGAACTTATGAGTCTCTACCACCATCTGATGAGTGTGCCAGCAGCACAGCTTTTACACTTATTAACCATGGCCGTTTTGTTTTGTTTTGTTTTTAAACTTACACATCATGGCACATGCTCAAAGGTTTTCCCAGGCACAGTTCCTCTGAAGTGGGATTTGAGGTACTTGCCCCTTCTGTCCTAGGGCACATTGTCTTAGCCCTTCTGTGGTCTTTCCTGTCTTCTGTGGCTCTCTGGGTGCCAGTGGGCCATTAGCTGTCTCTCAAGTCCCTTCCCCTCCCAGCTGTACCCCAGCTCTGCGTAACTCCTCTCGGATATGGAATTTGGGGTCTCCACCACGTCGGCGGACTTCCTAGTTTGGAGGTGATGGTGAGTCACCATAGACTGACTAAATGTCCTTCTGCTGGAATTAGAAGTTAGGGGAAGAGAGGTTTGGGCAGATTTTTATCCTGAGGACCTTTGAACCGGGGAATGGAGGGGTAGGTTCAGGGTGTGGGAGTCCATGAAACTGTGAAATATTGTGTCAGCAGTTTGTCTATGTGCCTTGTTCTGGGCTGGAGGGACACCTACGGTCATCAGATTCTCAACTATATTTCTGACCCCTAAACCTTTAGAAACCACCAGTCAATAAGAAGTTTCCAGTTGTGTCTTATTAGTCCCCATGGCAGTCTCTTGGAGAGAGAATGGAGAAAAGTTGGAGAATGGCTCCATCTGGCTTCATCCCATTGATGAAGCTTTGAGTGGGGGTTGTTGATGAGAGTTGGGCCCCTGTTGTGTAAGGAAGCACAACTCTCCATCTAATGGGGCCCTCAGTGTGCAGCGGGTGGGGGGCGTGGAACGGGACGGTGGTGGCCCTGCTGTTTCTATCGGCTCCATCCATCCGTTGTGCATCCTTCTGTCCAAGTCCCTGACGTGGAGATCAGGAAGGGACTGATCTATAGACCCTGCTGCTGCTCTGCTTTCCTAACGTGTGGCGGGACAGTTGATATTTAGTCTGGAGAACAAGGCTAAGTAGGATTCGTGAGTATTTTCCCTGCATGCTACCCTCCTATTCTCCGCCCCTCTATTCGCCCATCCTTCCCTCTCTTTCTCTGTCCTCACCGCTGTTGCCTGGGGCTCCCAGATTCCCCCAAATGGAGCAGACCCACCTGCAGATGTGTGTGCTTACATGTGCATGTGTATTTGATGAGAAAAAGGGACAAGAAAACGGTGCAGTGGAAGGTGAGGCAGTTGGTCTGGGCCAGAATGTGCCCCCAGAGTGAACTCTGGTGGGGCCCAAATGCATCCTGGAGAGAATAGCTCTCAGGCCAGGGCTCGGGCTGCTCACTGAAGTTCATCTACAAACAAGCAATGACTTATGCAAGAGACGCGTTCAATGATAAGGGGGAGGAAAAAATTTAAGGGCACAGTTAGGTTTGGATTGTTTGCTTGTTTGTTTGGTTTTTGGCAATTATTGTAAAGCCCAGGGTGTTCTTTGTTTACCAGCAGCGTGCTGATCAGGTTACGGACCCATTCAGGCTGACTTTCCCTCATGCCCTTCCTCCTTCCTTCTCCTGCTCTGCCTACAATTTTTTTAAGTAGGCAGGAAGTCTTTTAATTTTTTAACAGCATGGGAATCGCTTAAACGTCCTCCCTTCTAGTGGTGTATTCAGCGCAGCTTAGGTGTGGAAAGACCAGTTTGCACAGCTGAGTTCTCAAATGAACACGCTGCTCATGTTCTTTACACGCATGCATCGAGTGCTTCTCCACGGAGACCCCCAGACTGTGAATAAACATAGACTTTTAGTTGAACTAAAAGCATGAATTTTTTTCTTTAAGATATAACTCCATGGCAATTGTGGAATAATTTGAAAATTTCTAAAAACATGAAACAGGTGTTTGATGATCAGTTTTCTGACTTATAAATTTGTGAAATAAACTGTATCAAAAATTGCTGTTTTACATGTGTAAATATTTTCTTACAGTTGATTTATTAATACTTTCTAGCCTCTGGAAAAAGAGGAACTTTTTGAAAGTGGCTGGTATTTTTGCTATATGCTCTTTCTTTTTTTTTTTTTTTTTTTTTTTTGACTCCTCATGGAGTAGTAGTAGGCTCTGTTCCGTGGAATTACTATTGAACAGGCTATTCTGAACACCAAGGCTTGTGAAGAATTAAAATGGAAGAAGCCTTCAAAACGTCCTTTTTTTGGTAGGGAAGGGGAAGGGGAATGTGGACCAGTAGCAGCAGTCGTGACTTGTTGTTATTCTTTCCATGGCAGGTAAGTAAAGATCATACACAGTGCGTGCTGGTCTCAGGATTGTGAGCGAGGGGGATGTTGAAGGCCGATAGTTGGAATCATTCTCCTTCCCCTTTGGCTAGAGCCATTGCTACTCCTTGATTCAAAGTGCTCCTTACATTATAAATACATGGATTTATGTTCTAAGCTCAGAATTAAAGAATCTTGCCTCACATTTGCGTGCCTCTCTTTCTGAATAAATACTGGTTAGGATCAGGTCAAGTAAAGATAAAGTCAGAAAATTGTTCCCAGTAGGGGAACTTTTATCATCATCTCCCCTGGCTACAGTGCTCAGATACTTTTGTGTCATTGTTTTTGCCATGCTAGGTAAGTAGCTGGTGTTTCAGAAGATCTCAACCCAACCCCCAATCACACGTTCCCATCCAGAATGTTGGGGGTTGTGCAAAACTTGAGGCTTGAAGTGACTGTCATTTTCTAAAAGATACATGTGGCTGCTCTTGGCCTGGAAGTTCAGCTTTATAAACATACATATAATTAGGGAGGATCAAGGTACCTGTGTACTCTAACTTGCTCATAAGGGATGAATCAATTCCCTGAGTGGGGAGAGCGGGAAGCTGTAATGCTAGATAGCTTAATATTCTAATGAAAAAGTTCTTAAGAAGTATGTGAAATATTGACACAAGGGTTCCCATGGAGTGTTGCTTAAGCTGTGAGGTGCCTTGGGGGACATGGACCAGCAACCATTTCCTTTTGCTCACAGCACCCAGGTTTTCCTTTGAGGACCCTATCTGCACTGTGTAGTAGTCACACATTTTGGATGACATTAATCTCAAACTTGGCATAAGGGGATCAGAGCATCCTCCCATCCCCAAAGGATGGGCTGTCACACAGGCCCACATTATAATCAGGGGGAGGCATTTCCTGGCCACCATTAACAGTACAATTTGGGTTGATTCATTAGAACACTACTCAGGACTTTGGTTTGGTGGTTCTGGGAAGCAGTGTGAATAAGCTTGCACATTGCAGTTGTGCTGGAGCCATCTTGTGACCACAAGGGAAGCCAACTTGAAGACGAAGCCAGTGGGGAGATGGGAGCAGGACAGGGAGAATCACTGAAACATGGAGCAGTAGCCCAGAGCAAACTGGGTGGAGTAGAAATCCACCCTGTTTCTGTATGTTTCAGTTTTGAGCAAATCTTCTTTATTGTATAATCCATTTAAATCAATTGTTTTTATTCCTTTGGAGTTGATTGTTGGTCAATGGCCAATTTGGAAATAGCTGAAGAATTAGGCTATGGGTTAGATATAACACTATGACAAAACAGAGAGGATCTTAAAAGAGGAGGGCCATTCACTGAGGTTTTATGAGCCCTCCCTCAGTCCCTTCAAATCAGATTTTAGTTCTTTCCCCTCCAAGTCTTCTGTGCTTAGGAATGTTGTGTCTTAAGTCACGTTGGCCACAGTGCCATCATGGATCCCTCATGATTCGGGTTGGATTCATTGGTCCAAATGTGGGGCCAAGATACAAGGCAGAGATTGAAAATTGGAGAATGTCATGCACATTTTCCCACAAAGGATTGAAGGATTTGTTTACCACAAATCGCGTGAGAACTGTCTGTTGCCTGAGAGCAATGTCTGGGTTTTCAGGCATGGAAAATACAGAGCTTGACTATAGAGTATAGTTTTTTTTGACTGATAATTGTTTCTTTAAGAAGAAATGTAGAATATTATTCAGCCTTCAAAAGGAAAATTCCACTACATGCTACAATATGGATGAACCTTGAGGACATTGTGCTGAGTGAAGTAAGCCAGTCGCAAAAAGAAAAATAGTGTTTGACTCCACTTGTATGAGGTCCCTAGAGTAGTCAAATTCATAGAGACAGAAAGTAGAAGGGTGGCTGCCAGGGTCTGGGGGAAGGGGGAAATGGGGAGTTAGTGTTTAATGGGTACAGAGTTTCAGGTTTTTGAGAGGAATAGAGTTCTGCAAATGGATGATGTTGATGATGGTTGCTCAACAATATGAATGTACTTAACAGTACTGAACTGTGCATTTAGAACTGGTTTAAATGGTAACTTTTATGTTATATATATTTTACCACAATTAAAATAACTTAATTTTTTTTAAAAAAAGAAGAAATTAATTGAGCAGGTCATTGGATATTAGATCAGAAAGTAAGAGGTGGGGTCTCACTTGCTCATTTTGTAGCTCAGGGAATCCTGGGGCTGAGCTTACATGCCTGCCGGATGGTCCTGGGTGTGAGTTCTGACTCGGGTTGGGGGCCGTGTGATTACTAACATGCCTTAGCCCCAGATTCCTTATAAGGAAAACAGGTAGATAATATCTGAGGCATTTTCATCAAGTCTTTGGTGGTGCCAGGTCCCTGGGAGCCCTCAGCATAGGTGACACCTGACTTGTCCTAGGCTAGGCTTCAGGTTTACTGTCCCCCTCATGCCACGGCCCCTCTACAGCCCTGTGTCAGGTATCATGCACTGCCATGTCTCTATTTTATCAGTCATGGATCAGCAGGAAGCCCTAACTTGTGTGTTCATTGTAATAACTGGGGAGCTGCCCTCCCCCGAGACCAGTCGAATTACCACTTGAGGTGGGACAGGGCATCGGTATTTCCCCCCAGTTTTATTGAGGTATAGTTGGCAAATAAAATTATAGATCTTTAAAGTGTACAAGGTGATGATTTGATGTTCCTATACATTGTGAAAGGATTCCCAACATCAAGTTAATTAACATCCATCATCTGACATAGTTACTTTTTTTTTGATAAGAATGCTTACGATCTGTTCGCTTAACACATTTCATTTATACAATATAGTCACCATGTTATGCATTAAATCCTCAGACTTTATTCATCTTAAAACTGAAAGTTTGAAACCCTGTTACCAGCCACTCCCCATTTCCGCCATGCCCTCAGCCCTTGACAACCCTCATTCTACTATTTTGAGAGCGAAAGTTTTTCTTAATTCAACATTTTCTTTTAGTTTCCACATGTTAGTGATTCCCTGCAGTATTTGCCTTTCTCTAAGCTTTGTCTAGATTGTTTTACTTGGTGTAATGACCTCTAGGTTTATCCATGTTGTCGTAAATGCAGGATTTCCTTCTTTTTTACTGCTGAAAAATATTCCATTGTGTATATAGACGCACCGTATTTTCTTTATCCATTCATCTGTAGATGGACATTAGGCTGTTTCTATATCTTGTCTATTGTGAATAATGCTTCCGTGAACATGGGAGTGCAGACACTTCTTTGAGATAATGATTTTGTTTCCTTTGGGTCTATACCCAGAAGTGAGATTCTTGGATCATATGGTAGTTCCACTGTTAATGTTTTCAGGAAGCTCCATACTATTTTCCATGGTGGCTGCACCAATTTACATTCCCACCAACAGTACATAAAGGCTCTCTTTTTTCCACATCCTCGCCAACACTTGTCTCTTGTCTTTTTGATGATAGCCATCCCTGCAGGTGTGAGGTGATATCTCACTGTGGTTCTGCTTTGCATTTCCCTGATGGTCAGCTGTGGTGAGGACATCCCAGGTGAGTGCTGTGTGCAGACAAGCTGAGGGATGCGGCCCTGGACAGTGTTCTTCTTATGTCTCAGCCTGGTGTCCCGTCATTGCTACCACCACAGTTATGCCACCTATGGACTGTCCCAAGGTCCTGCTTGTGGGAAAACCCTGGGGAAGGTCCTCTGCCCCCTCTGAGATGTGAGAGTGATGCCCGTAAGCCCCAGCTGAAGCTGGGCAGGGGTGGCCAGGGAAGGACCATCTCCCTGTGTGGTGGTTCTGGGAACAGAACCCCTGAGGGGCTTGTGAAGTTTCACCTGGCTGGGCCCCCCCCCTGCCCCCCCTGGGCTTCGTGACCCAGCACTTCTCTTACAAGTTCTTCGGTGACCCTGCTGCTGCTAGACCTAGAGTGCACTTGGAGAACCACTGGCCTGTTGAACAAATCTTTGCAAATTAGGGAGGTGTGTCATGGGAGGAAGTGTATCTAGAGTTGAAAGAGTATTTGAATACGTTGCTGAGCATTTGCCAAGAACACAGCCTTCTTTCTGGCTTTAATCATACATAGAGTTTCTAAATCACACGTAATTACACATCCTTTAAGCAGCTTTTGACTGACTTTGGGTTTCTCTTTATGGTGATTTTCCTTAAACTCCTGAAGGGAGGGCAGGTAGGGCAAGAGAGATTGTATTTCTTTAAAAACAAAACAAAAGGCATATTAGTTACTAGTAGAGTTGCCTTCTAAGTACTTGACTTTAGAAGCGTTACTTTCAGGAGCCCCTTCAGGCCCCCCTGGGTTGAGTTAGGGGCTCTGTGTAGCTGAGGCACATGTGGGGGCCACCCGGCAGGGCACCTGGTCAGGATGCTGATCTGCCCTTGCCTCTCGACTCACCTGAGGCCACGTCAGTGAGCGAGGATGGGGGTCTGTCTTGTCGCAAGAGTGTTTTCAAACTGATTGTTTGGTCTGTGCCTGGCTGTTAGTCCACAGAAAAGCCCGAAAGAACTCACGTCTTAAATGCCCATGACCTTGAATGGTCTTTCCCAAGAGGTGGCCGGATATGTGCTCCTGTCACCTCAGGTATGCGTCCAGACTGCTGTTGTTTCGACGCTGGACACAGGTGCTTAGGAAAATTCCTCACCAAAGGGCTTTCGGGCTTGACAAGCTCTTGCTGTTTCTGTGACCTTGTGCGGTGTCTGGTTTCACAGAAGGCTTTGTTTCTGGGTTCTCGTGGCTGCACTCAGCCTGGCCCTGTAATCACTGGGCGCCTGGAAGGGCTGCGGTCTGCTTCCTGGGGTGCGCTCACATACCGTGTCAGCCCACGTGTGTCGCCGTGGCGGCAGGGGGCCTGGGGGGCAGGGTCGCGAAGCGCACTTAATTCCTGATCATGGCCTTTGTTTGAATTTTGCACTTGCCACAGATGGAGACATTCCTTTGAGCTGCTCAGTGTGGTTTGTTTGAAATGGGCCATCTCTTAATTCACGTGACCCTGGAGCTGGGTAGGGTAGGTCCACATGCTTTTCCACGTTTAAAGTTTAGAAGCTGTTAGCTGTAACCTTTCAAAGAGAGAAGAACTTGCCTTGAATTCAATTTCAGTGTTTGGAAGTTTGAGGAAGGTAGTGAAGGGGGCAAGGGAGGCTCTTAGGAGGTCAAGGGGCCAGCCTTGTGGCCTACGTCAGAAGTCTTTAGTGTCCTATGCAAGAAAGGGATCTCAAGGGTGCAGATGGCTGTGGCATCTCAGGCTGCACATGTCAGTGATGAGAAGAGCAGCTAAGGAATGATGTACACTGCAGGGGCCACCCAGAGTCGGGGGATGCTGTGGCAGGCGGGAGGGTGAGGCAAGCACACCCTGAAAGCTCATGGAGAGAATGGCATTTTAGCTTAAGGAGGACACAGATGCATCATAGAGTCCACAGACACACACCCTAGACTTGGAGAGGAGCAGCTTGGAGCGACTGTGTTGTTTTTCAGAAAAGTAGGGTAAGTTCCCTGTCAGGATCCCACATGGAGACTGTGACAGTAAGACCCACATGAGGACTGACAGTGGGGAAGGAGAGGAGAGGAGAACCTGACAGTACAAAGACCCATGCATGCTATTGTGGTTTTGGTGAGTGTGGGGGATATTGTCATTTATTGAGCACCTACTGCATGCCGGGTGGAGTATTTTCCATAGGGATACTGCAGAACTCAGTAAAAGCAGCTCTGGACAAGTCTGTGGGGGAAAAGAGAGCAGAAATGGGCAGTTATACCCCCTGTTCTGAGAACATAAGAGGGGCATCATGACCAGCTCTGCCTGTGGGCTGCTGAAGGCTTCACAGAGCAGGGGCATCTGCTCAAGGGCTCCGTCACCCCTGTGGTGCATGACATCTGGTTATCTTAACTAGTGGGGAATGGAGAATTTGTAAGGTCTGTTCAATCTGCCTGTATTGACAGTTTTGTTCTTTGAAAAATTAAGAGTGTCTCGCTCCTTTGGCTCCTTTCTCACAATCCTTGGTGCTAAGGTATAGATAGACTCAGTTTATTGGTTCATAATCCCTCATTTTATTATTCATTATTCATGACCTACATCCCTATTGGAAGTCATCCGGTCCCACCCCTCCACTTCACAGGTGAGAAAACAGAGACCTGGACTGGGGCTGTGATTTACAGTTTGTCACATGGTGCAGAAGCCCAGTGGGCACAGGGGCTCAGCCTCTGACTCTCTCTAGTCCGCAGGCTCCTTGACAATAGGAAGGATGCCTTCTAGGGGAACAGAGTAGGGAGTGGAGACGGCCCTGGGCTGGGTGTGCAAAGGCCGG
Source organism: Delphinapterus leucas (assembly GCF_059928025.1). NCBI lineage: Eukaryota > Metazoa > Chordata > Mammalia > Artiodactyla > Monodontidae > Delphinapterus > Delphinapterus leucas. The sequence continues at coordinate 52,844,736 of NC_143130.1, read as the reverse complement.
TCTCTGACTGGCCCAGTGACTGAGCAGGTCCCCTCCCTGACCCCTGAATCTGTTCCCTTTGATGGAGTAGGAGGTGAGGCTGCTCCCTTCTGACTGACAGCATTCCCTTTCACATCTGTCCTGTCTGGAGCCACAGCCTGGTAGTGGCCTTGCAGTGGGAGCCACTGGAGCCATGTGTCGGATCTCAGACGGTGACCTTTGCTGTGTGATTTCCAGTGACTGATCACTGTAGTGTCTCTGGAAGTTAGCATGTGGGTAGTTCTCTGCCTTTTGAAAACAATGGAAAAACCCATTACCAGCTCCCAAACCAGCTGTCTTTTCTGCTGATGAACAGAGAGCAAACCATGAAGAACAGAAGAGTGGTTCCTTGTAAGTGCTCTGGGAGTACATAATACCTTTTAAATAAGATTAAAAATTATGTATTATTCTTCCATCCTGGCATCACTATCAGATAATTGAGCATGAGAGCATTAGGCACTGTGTGCTAGGTACGAACTAGTAACATCAATTCCGTGTTCAGTACAGCCACTTTGTTCAAGAACAATGTATTCAAGGTCAGTGTATTTTGGCTGTGCTGCAGGGTTCTGGAAATTCCCAAGAGAATAACTTTTTTGTCTGTTATATAATCCAACACAAGTGAATGCAGTACCTCATGTTTAGTAATGACTTTAAAAATGCAATTGATTCTAAAATTTAGCTTTTAAAAATTTTGAATTGTTTAAAAAAATTCTCTTAAGGTTTAAGGTAGAATTTTGTTTATTTATTTATTTTTTTTCATTTGTTCAAGAAGTAGTTACAGAGCACTGCTCTGTGCTAGGTACCATCCCAAGTGCTTTACAAATATCAGTTTATTTAATCTTAACCTCATTAGGTAAGTACTCCTGTGCCCACTTTACAGATAAGGGAACTGAACCACAGAGAGGTTAAAGTAAGTTACTCAAGTGACACGGCTAGTGGGAGGTTTTGATTACTTTTTAAGTTTCAGATAACCACTGTGAAATTTTCTTATCTTGAGCTACACATTTCAGAATCGTTTCTGATGCAGACCAACCATTTAAACAATACTGTCTCTTTCTCTGGAGTCAAACATGGTGATAACATAGTAGCACATGGCTTGGGCTTGTCCCTGGAGGAGGATGCATCCACAGGAGCTGAGGCAAGGGCTGCAGCACCTCTGGGACCACAGCCCTCCAGTAGCTCTGCCAGTCTCAGGATATCCCGGTGGAACAGAGATGAAGATGGCCAGAGGGGGGACCCAAGGAAAGAAGGGTCAGAGATGCTTTCACTAGCAGTGGAGTTTTCCTACCAGGCCTTGGTTGGGCAAGTCTGAGGGCGGAGCTGGAGTTCCCTGTTCTTTTGTGATCATTAAAACACTCACGGGGTTCTCTGGCTTGGGGATGTTTAGCTGTTGTAGCGACCTGTATGCAGCTTTATGGGGCTGTCATCTAGAGAGCCCTGCACCAGAGGGCAGCCTCCAGACAGCTGGTGCAGCGGGGTCTACTCAAAATACATACCTCATACACTTTAATGCCACCTTTTCAAAGTTAGTGGCCAAGAATGGAGCCAGGTGGACATTTTTCTCTAATAACAGGCATTCATATTTATTAGAAATATATCTCTGTGTCAGACACTATTCTAAGTGCTTTGCAATATATTATCTGATTTAATAATTAACTTTAGTAATTTAATAATTCTCAGTATTGTAAATTAATACAGTAAATAAGACTGTAAGGTGAATATGTAGCCTACTTGATAGAACTCTTTTAAGTACCTTGAAGAGTTTTACAATTTTTTATTTACAGGTGAAATTAACATGCGAATTACAAATCATCCTTCACTGTTCACTCAAGCAGGCTGGCTCCTGAAGGATCCCCTTAAGGTTTAGATGGACAACTTAATTGAATTGCTTAATATATTTGAAATTAATAACGTTGCATTTCTTTTTAATGATATAATCCAAATGACAAAGAATAACTCTAATAAGAAATTGCAGGACGTATTTATGAAAAATCTACCCAATCTTACTGAACAATATAGAAAAACAATTTAAATATAGTGAAACGTCATTTTTCCTAGGTGGGAAGCTGGAATATTACCAACGTCACTCCTCCCCAGATTGATTTATAATTTAAAAACAATTCCACTGCTTCTGCACTTTGTTTGGAGCTTAATAACGTGATTCTAAAGTTTATCTGGAATATTCAGTAGGTGCGACAAATTTAAAATTTTTTGGCAAAAAAAGAGGAATAAATTGGGGTTGGAATGTGGAGGGGACTTGTCTGATCACTTTTGCTAGAATTAAGTGTCCTCTCACCTCAGCTCCTATTTAAGTCCATTATAAGATTTTTACGTTTTAAGGGGAACTACCAAATAACTGGGGAAGACTCTGCTTATCATTTGTGGAACCCAATTTCTCAGTTATGTTAGATTTATTTAACTGAACTTTTTGTAAAGTAGTACTTGGCTTTATTTTTACTGTTTATCAAATGATTTTTGAATAGAAATAATGAGTTATCACATTTATTCTGTCTTGGTGAATATGATAGTATAAACAAGATTGTAAGGCAAATATGTAAACTACTTGGAGATTTTATAACTACCTTGCAGATTTTATAACTCCTTTTTGCATATGCACATCACATACTCCTTATATATGATGCCCTGTACTATCATAGTGCCAGGTGCTGAGGTCATACTGAGCCCATTTCCTGTCTTTGTATACTTGATGGATAATATAGGCAACATTGGTATATTGCAAAGGTGAGGGGGTCAAGTTCACTGTTTCTCAAACTTTGAAAACCACTGAGCATCTTTTCATACACTGGCCAAGTAAAAGGCTGATTGTCTTATCCCCTCCCTGTTTATGTTTTAAACAGCATTTCTCGAATCTGTGTGAACAAATAACTTTCCTATTAATATGTAGAGTTCCTTGAAAGACATGATTTTGTGAGTCCCTGTTCTAGTCACTTCTTAAGAAGGAACAAGTCGGTGACAGATTTGGATAAATACCTGAATCTGAGATATGAGATGATATGAAAAGAAGTAACTTTTTTTTTTTTTTACCAAGTTGAATTAAGTGGAAAACACACGTTTTAATCACAGTTGATTGATAGAAATCTAAATTTGCATTCCGATTGACTTTTTTTTTCTTTATTACGGTGAAGATACATTTTTAAAATGTCTGTAGCATAAAGTCATTCCTCCTTCATCCATCCAAGTCATCATCCCTTCCCCCGAATCATTACAAATAACTTTGAAAATACTCTATCTCATTTATTGACATCTTATTATTATTTATAGGCACATATTCTAATATAGTTTTGAAGACTGAAATGGGATCATTCTTTTGCATTGTTCTGTACCTTTTATCAGCTTAATAATTTACCTTGATTATCATTTACTGGCAGTACATGTGGATCTACCTTGTTATTTTTAACCATTGCATAATGCTAGAATGATGGACACAATTTGTTTAATCACTCCAAATTAGGCATTTAGGTTGTTTCCAATTTTTTAGTATTACAAATAACCCTGCAATAAACATGTCTTGGATATGCATTCTTTTAGTTTAAAATAGTCTTGTTCCTTCAGAAAGTTGCTCAATAATTGGCTTAGGAATTCTTTTGTGCTAATTATTGTGATTGCTTACTTTTGAATTCTTCCCTTAGTTTATTATTTTTGTAGTATATAATCCTAAACTATTATAACTGAAGTGGTCCTTCTGCTAAGAATGCAGTTTAGCTTAAAGATGGGATTTCTAAATAAAGACCTAAAAATTAACCTCTTTGGAGCTGTGACTTCCTGATGAAGTGGTAGCACATGGACAGGATATGTTCTACATCTGGACAGCCTATATTGGGAAATTATGTGATTTGCAAGAAGCCATTTGTCTGCTTAGGCTGCCTCAGGATGGCAAGTGAACGTATTGTTGTTGAAAGATTTTTTTCCATTAAATTAAAAAAAAATTTTTGAGATAATTGTAGATTCACATGTAGTTATAAGAAATAATACAGAGCAATCCTATACACTGGTTTCCCCCATAGTAATATTTTGTAAAACTATATTACAATATCACAGTAGGGATATTGACATTAATATTAACATAGTCAATATACAGAACATTTTCATCAACACAAGGGTATCTCCTGTTGCCCTTTTATAGCCACACCCACTTGCCCCTACCTCTGTAATCTTTTTAACCCCTGGTTACAACTAATCTATCCTCCATCTCTGAAATGTCATTTTAAGAAGGTTAAGTAGAATCATACAATATGTAACATTTTGGGATTAGTTTTTTTCCCACTTAGCATAATTCTCTATAGAGTCATCCAGGTTTCTGTGTGTCCCGTATTATTGCTGACCAGTATTCCATGTCAGGGATGTACCACTGTTAATTTAACCATTTACCCTTGAAGGACATCTGGATTTGTTTCCAGTTTGGGGCTATTTTTTTAAAAAAAAACAACTATAAACATTCATGTATGTGTTTTTGAGTGAACGTGTTTTCATTTCTCTGGGTTAAAAGCCCAGGAGTGCAATTGCTAGGTTTTATACGAGAGGCATGTTTAGTTTTTTAAGGAACTGCCAGACTCTTTTCCGGAATGGCTGTGCCATTCTACATAACCACCAGCAAAGTCATATGAATGACCCAGGTCGTTCACATCCTTGCGAGCCTTTGGTGTTGTCATTATTCTTATTTATTTACTTATTTATTTATTTAACTTCTTTATTGGAGTATAATTGCTTTACAATGTTGTCTTAGTTTCTGCTGTATAACAAAGTGAATCAGCTATATGTACACATGTATCCCCATATCCCTTCCCTCTTGTGTCTACCTCCCACCCTCCCTATCCCACCCCTCTAGGTGGTCACAAAGCACCAAGCTTATCTCCCTGTGCTATGCGGCTTCCTCCAACACTAGCTATCTATTTTACATTTGGTAGTGTATATATGTCAGTGCTACTCTCTCACTTCGTCCCAGCTTACCCTTCCCCCTCCCCATGTCCTCAAGTCCATTCTCTATGTCTGCGTCTTTATTCCAGTCCTGCCCCTAGGTTCTTCAGAACCAATTTTTTTTTAGATTCCATATATATGTGTTAGCATACGGCATTTGTTTTTCTCTTTCTGACTTACTTCACTCTGTATGACAGACTCTAGGTCCATCTACTTCACTACAGATAACTCAATTTTGTTTCTTTTTATGGCTGAGTAATATTCCATTATATATATGTACCACATCTTCTTTATCCATTCATCTGTCGATGGACATTTAGGTTGCTTCCATGTCCTGGCTATTGTAAATAGAGCTGCAATGAACATTATGGTACATGACTCTTTTTGAATTATGGTTTTCTTAGGGTATATGCCCAGTAGTGGGATCGTTGGGTCGTATGGTAGTTCTAGTTTTCGTTTTTTAAGGAACCTCCATACTGTTCTCCATAGTGGCTGTATCAATTTACATTCCCACCAACAGTGCATGAGGGTTCCCTTTTCTCCACACCCTCTCCAGCATTTATTGTGTGTAGAATTTTTTTTTTTTTTTTTTTTTTTGCAGTACGCGGGCCTCTCACTGTTGTGGCCTCTCCCGTTGCGGAGCACAGGCTCCGGACGTGCAGGCTCAGCGGACATGGCTCACGGGCCCAGCTGCTGCGCGGCGTGTGGGATCTTCCTGGACCGAGGCACGAACCCGTGTCCCCTGCATCGGCAGGCGGACTCTCAACCACTGCGCCACCGGGGAAGCCCGTGTGCGTAGATTTTTTGATGGTAGCCATTCTGACTGGTGTGAGGTGATACCTCATTGTAGTTTTGATTTGCATTTCTCTAATGATTAGTGATGTCGAGCATCCTTTCATGTGTTTGTTGGCAATCTGTATATCTTCTTTGGAGAAATGTCTGTTTAGGTCTTCTGCCCATTTTTGGATTGGGTTGTTTGTTTTTTTGATATTGAGCTGCATGAGCTGCTTATATATTTTGGAGATTAATCCTTTGTCAGTTGCTTCCTTGGCAAATGTTTTCTCCCATTCTGAGGGTTGTCTTTTCCTCTTGTCTATGGTTTCCTTTGCTGTGCAAAAGCTTTTAAGTTTCATTAGGTCCCATTTGTTTATTTTTGTTTTTATTTCCATTTCTCTAGGATGTGGGTCAAAAAGGATCTTGCTGTGACGTATGTCATAGAGTGTTCTGCCTGTGTTTTCCTCTAAGAGTTTTATAGTGTCTGGCCTTGCATTTAGGTCTTTGACCCATTTGGAGTTTATTTTTGTGTATGGTGTTGGGAAGGGTTCTAATTTCATTCTTTTACATGTAGCTGCCCAGTTTTCCCAGCACCACTTATTGAAGAGGCTGTCTTTTCTCCATTGTATATTCTTGCCTCCTTTATCAAATATAAGGTGACCATATGTGCATAGGTTTATCTCTGGGCTTTCTATCCTGTTCCATTGATCTCTGTTTCTGTTTTTGTGCCAGTACCATACTGCCTTGATTACTGTAGCTTTGTAGTATAGTCTGAAGTCAGGGAGCCTGATTCCCCCAGCTCCGTTTTTCTTTCACAAGATTGCTTTGGGTATTCGGGGTCTCTTGTGCTTCCATACAAATTGTGTGATATTTTGTTCTCGTTCTGTGAAAAATGCCATTGGTAGTTTGATAGGGATTGCATTGAATCTGTAGATTGCTTTGGTTAGTATAGTCATTTTCACAGTGTTGATTCTTCCAATCCAAGAACATGGTATATGTCATCTGTTTGTATCATCTTTAATTTCTTTCGTCAGTGTCTTACAGTTTTCTGCATACAGGTCTTATTTCTCCTTAGGCAGGTTTATTCCTAGATATTTTATTTTTTTGTTACAGTGGTAAATGGGAGTGTTTCCTTAGTTTCTCTTTCAGATTTTTCATCATTAGTATATAGGAATGCAAGAGATGTCTGTGAATTAATTTTGTATCCTGTTACTTTACCAGATTCACTAATTAGCTCTAGTAGTTTTCTGATAACATCTTTAGGATTCTCTATGTATAGTATCATGTCATCTGCAGACAGTGACAGTTTTACTTCTTTTCCGAGTTGGATTCCTTTTATTTCTTTTTCTTCTCTGATTGCTGTGGCTAAAACTTCCAAAACTCTGTTGAATAGCAGTGCTGAGAGTGGGCAACCTTGTCTCCTTCCTGATCTTAGTGGATATGGTTTCAGTTTTTCACCATTGAGAACCATGTTGGCTGTGGGTTTGTCATATATGGCCTTTATTATGTTGAGGTAGGTTCCCTCTATGCCTACTTTCTGGAAGGTTTTTTATCATAAATGGATGTTGAATTTTGTCAAAAGCTTTTTCTGCATCTGTTGAGATTATTATGTGGTTTTTATCCTTCAGTTTGTTAATATGGTGTTTCACATTGATTGGTTTGCGTATATTGAAGCATCCTTGCATTCCTGGGATAAACCCCACTTGATCATGATGTATGATCCTTTTAATGTGCTGTTGGATTCTGTTTGCTAGTATTTTGTTGAGGATTTTTGCATCTATGTTTATCAGTGATATTGGCCTGTAGTTTTCTTTCTTTGTGACATCTTTGTCTGGTTTTGGTATCAGGGTGATGGTGGCCTCGTAGAATGAGTTTGGGAGTGTTGCTCCCTCTGCTATATTTTGGAAGAGTTTGAGAAGGTTAGATGTTAGCTCTTCTCTAAATGTTTGATGGAATTCACCTGTGAAGCCATCTGGTCCTGGGCTTTTGTTTGTTGGAAGATTTTTAATCAGAGTTTCAATTTCAGTGCTTGTGATTGGTCTGTTTATATTTTCTACTTCTTCCTGGTTCAGTCTCAGAGGTTGAGCTTTTCTAAGAATTTGTCCATTTCATCCAGGTTGTCCATTTTACTGGCATAGAGTTGCTTGTAGTAATCTCTCATGATCCTTTGTATTTCTGCAGTATCATTTGTTTCTTCTTTTTCATTTCTAATTCTGTTGATTTGAGTCTTCTTCCTTTTTTTCTTGATGAGTCTGGCTAATGGTTTATCAATTTTGTTTATCATCTCAAAGGACCAGCTTTTAGTTTTATTGATCTTTGCTATCGTTTCCTTCATTTCTTTTTCATTTATTTCTGATCTAATCTTTATGATTTCTTTCCTTCTGCTAACTTTGAGGGTTTTTTGTTCTTCTTTCTCTAATTGCTTTAGGTGTAAGGTTAGGTTGTTTATTGGAGATTTTTCTTGTACCTTGAGGTAGGATTGTGTTGCTATAAACTTCCCTCCTAGAACTGCTTTGCCTGCCTCCCATAGGTTTTGGGTCGTCGTGTCTCCATTGTCATTTGTTTCTAGGTATTTTTTGATTTCCTCTTTGATTTCTTCAGTGCTCTCTTGGTTATTTAGTAGTGTATTGTTTAGCCTCCATGTGTTTGTATGTTTTACAGATTTTCTTCCTGTAATTGATACCTAGTCTCATAGCATTGTGGTCAGGAAAGATAGCTGAGACGATTTCAGTTTTCTTAAATTTACTAAGGCTTGATTTGTGACCCAAGATATGATCTATTCTGGAGAATGTTCCATGAGCACTTGAGAAGAAAGTGTATTCTGTTGTTTTTGGATGGAATGTCCTATAAATGTCAATTAAATCCATCTTGTCTAATGTGTCATTTAAAGCTTGTGTTTCCTTATTTATTTTCATTTTGGATGATCTGGCCATTGGTGAAAGTGGGGTGCTAAAGTCCCCTAGTATGTTTCTCTAACTGTCAGTTTCCCGTTTTATGGCTGTTAGCCTTTGCCTTATGTATTGAGGTGTTCCTGTGTTGGGTGCATGAATGTTTACAATTGTTATATCTTTTTCTTGGATTGATCCCTTCATCTTTATGTAGTGTCCTTCTTTGTCTCTTGTAATAGTCTTTATTTTAAAGTCTATTTTGTCTAATACGAGAATTGTTACTCCAGCTTTCCTTTGGTTTCCATTTGCATAGAGTATCTTTTTCCATCCCCTCACTTTCAGTCTGTACGTGTCCTTAGGTCTGAAGTGGGTCTCTTGTAGACAGCATATATACGAGTCTTGTTTTTGTATCCATTCAGCCAGTCTCTGTCTTTTGGTTGGAGCATTTAATCCACTTACATTTAAGGTAATTATCGATATGCATGTCCCTATTACCATTTTCTTAATTGTTTTGTGGGGTTTTTTGTACGTCTTTTCTTTCTCTTTAGTTTCCTGCGTAGAGAAGTTCCTTTAGCATTTGTTGTAAAGCTGGTTTGGTGGTGCTGAATTCTCTTAGCTTTTGCTTCTCTGTAAAGGTTTTAATTTCCCTGTCAAACCTGAATGAGTTCCTTGCTGGGTAGAGTAATCTTTGTTGTAGGTTTTTCCCTTTCATCACTTTAAATATGTCCTGCCACTCCCTTCTGGCTTGCAGAGTTTCTGCTGAAAGATCAGCTGTTAACCTTATGGGGATTCCCTTGTATGTTATTTGTTGCTTTTCCCTTGCTGCTCTTAATATTTTTTCTTTGTATTTAATTTTTGGTAGTTTGATTAATACGTGTCTTGGCGTGTTTCTTTTTGGATTTACCCTGGGACTCTCTATGCTTCCTAGACTTGATTGACTTTTTCCTTTCCCGTGTTAGGGAAGTTTTCAACTATAATATCTTCAAATATTTTCTCAGTCCCTTTCTTTTTCTCTTCTTCTTCTAGGACCCCTATAATTCTAATTTTGGTGCATTTAATGTTGTCCCAGAGGTCTTTGAGTCTGTCCTCAATTCTTTTCATTCTTTTTTTTGTTCTGCTCTGCAGTAATTACTTCCACTATTTTATCATCCAGGTCACTTATCTGTTCTTCTGCCTCGGTTATTCTGCTATTGATTCCTTCTAGAGAATTTTTGATTTCATTTATTGTGTTGTTCATCACAGTTTGCTTTTTTGTTCCTCTAGGTCCTTGTTAAACGTTTCTTGTATTTTCTCCATTCTGTTTCCAAGATTTTGGATCATCTTTTCTATCATTACTCTTTTTCCAGTAGACTGACTATTTCCTCTTCATTTGTTTGGTCTCGTGGGTTTTTACCTTGCTCCTTCATCTGCTGCATATTTCTCTGTCTTCTCATTTTGTTTAACTTACTGTGTTTGGGGTCTCCTTTTCACAGGCTTCAGGTTCGTAGTTCCCATTATTTTTGGTGTCTGCCCCCAGTGGGTGAGGTTGGTTCAGTGGCTTGTGTAGGTTTCCTGGTGGAGGGGACTGGTGTCTGTGTTCTGGTGGGTGGAGCTAGATCTTGTGTTTCTGGTAGGGAGGGCCACGTCTGTTGGTGTGTTTGGGGGTGTCTGTGAACTTAGTATGATTTTAGGCAGCCTTTCTGCTCTTGGGTGTGGTTGTGTTCCTGTCTTACTAGATGTTTGGCATGGGGCATCCAGCACTGGAGCTTGCTGACCATTGGGTGGAGCTCGGTCTTAGCGTTGAGATAGAGATCTCTTGAAGAGCTCTCACGGATTGATATTATGTGGGGCAGGGAGGTCTTTGGTGGTCCAATGTCCTGAACTTGGCTCTCCCACCTCAGAGACTCAGGCCTGGCACCAGGCCGGAGCACCAAGACCCTGTCAGTCACACAGCCAGGTACATGGGTATTTTCTTGCCTTTTGGGAAGTCTGAGGTCTTTTGCCAGCGTTCAGTAGGTGTTGTGTAGGAGTTGTTCCACTTGTAGAAGTATTTTTGATCTATTTCTCAGGAGGAAGGTGATCTCCATGTCTTACTCATCTGCCATTTTGAAGGTCTCCCTGTCATTGTGGTTTTAATTTGCATTTTCCTGATGGCTAATGATGTTGAACCACCTTTTCATGCCTTTCTTTGCAATCCATATATCCTTTTCGGTTAAACATCTCTTCATATGTTTTGCTGATTATCTAACTGGATTGTTTTTTAATGTTGAGTTTTCAGGGTTCTTTCTGTACTCCAGGGACTAGTCCTTTGCCAGATTATGGTTTGTAAATATTTTCTTCAAGCCTGTAGCATATCTTTTTATCTACTTGATAGGGCCTTTGCTAAGCAGAAGTTTTAAATTCTGCTAATGTCTAATTTATCAATTTTTTCTTTCATGGTTTGTGATTTTGGTGTCTAAGAACTCTGGCTAGTGCTAGACCCCAAAAGATTCTCTTCTATTTTTTTTCTAAAAGATTTATAGTTTTATATTTTAAATGGTTCATGGCCCATTTTGAGTTAATTTTTGTATAAGGTATGAGACTTAGGTTCAGTTTTTTTTCACCCCAAAGGATATCTAGTTCATCCTCATTTGTAGAAAAAGCTGTCATTCCTCCACTGACTTGCTTTTGCTCCTTTGTCATAAGTCAGTCATGCACATTTGTGTGGGCTTATTTCTGGGTTCCCTATTCTGTTCCATTGATCTGTGTCTCTTCCTCTGCCAGTATCACACAATTTTGATTGGTGTAGCTCTATAGTAAATTTTGAATCAGGTTAACTGATTCCTTCCACTTCATTGTTCTTTTCCAAAATTGTTTTAGCTATTCTAGTCCTTTGCCTTTGATATAAATTTTGGAATAAGCATGTCTACATTTTAAAATATCTTGCTGGCATTTTGCCAGGAATTGCACTAAACCTGTATATCAATTTGGGGGAGAACTGACATGTGTATGATGTTGAGTCTTTCATTTCTTGAGCACAGTGTGTCTCCCCATGTATTTTAGTTTCTATTTGATTTCTTTCATTAGCAGTTTATAGTTTTCAACATACGATTCCTGTGTATGTTTTGTTAGAGTTGTACCTAAGTATTTATTTTTTTTTCCATTCCTAGTATATTGAAATACAATTTGCTGAGCTCACATAATAGTTTTAGGAGGTGGGTTGGGGTTTTGTTTTGTTTTGTTTTTTGTTTGTTTTGCTTTGTTTTAGAATTTCTTGGGATTTTCTACATAGACAGTCATGTCATCTGCTAATAGGAACAGTTTTCTTTCTTTCGTTCCAGTCTGTATACTTTTTATTTCTTTTTCTTGTCTTATTGCAGTATCTGAATAAGGATGATGAGAGGAGAATTCCTTGCCTTATTTATGATCTTAGAAGGATTTCCATATTTTTTCTTTTAAACCTTAAGCTAAAATAAAATCTTACTTTTCTTAAAGATAGAGTAGAATAATTTTCTATTTCAAAACATGTTCTTGTACTTGATAGTACTAACATCTGCCTTATCACCATACCATGGCTTTTAACTTTAATTTAATCTAGAGGAGTTAGTTTATGCTCAATATATTATTTTTATTAGGAACCACCTCATAAATTTTGTGTAGCATAGTGATGCTATTTCCCAGAAAAAGCACTTTTGTCATAAAGTGAGTTTATATATGTTTAAAACAACTTGTTTTGTAAAATTCCTTCCTTCTTCCTGGGAAAGATTAGAAGTTATTTCGGTACTATGTGCATGCACAGTTTCTGATTGGTCTGTCACATATGAAATGGCATTTAAGTCCAGTTTTTAAGTATAAGTTTTTGTCCACCTTGGGATTAGTTGATATGTGGTGCAGAGAGCTGGCATTCTCCTCCTCATGGCAGTAAACAGAGGAGGCCTAGGGGAATCTTTTCCCATTTGTAAATACAAAATATCTGAGAATCCTTTTTTTTTCTTTTCCTTTGCTTTTACTGTTAGAGAGAATAGTGTATGAACCTATTCGTACAGGATGAGGCATGAACCTCGGTGGTTGGGGCTGGCCAAAGCACAGATTATCCTGCTGAGCCCTTTAGGCCAGGCTAACTCATACCTGACAACATGTCCTAGTTTATGGTAATCCTTTACCTGAGTTATTATAATTCTAATCACTTGTCATTTAAAACTGCATGTTTATAACATGCCTAGTTTTTGGACAACTTATTAAACTAAAAAGAATATGAACACGCATACATTGTGTATGTGTGTGTGTGTGTGTGTGTACATTTAAAAGGGTGCGAGCAGTTAAACATGGGAAACAGTTCCCAGTTCCTAGTAGTTCGTAATTTTATGGTTACAATTCAATTTGCAACTGAAATTTGTCTTGATTGGTTAGTGTCTTGTAGTAATTAACCTCCAACTCATCAGCATGACATCTTGTTACAAGGAATTGAATCTAATTTTCTTATATAAAAGATGTTTTTAGAAACAATACAGTGTATATCTTGTTTGTACCAAGAATTGAATGTACCCAGTCAGGTACTTGCAGATTCCTTTTGACATGTGAGTTTCTTCATCCTTCTTTCTCTCAGATGCTACAATTCCCTATTTCACTATAACATGTGAAAGTAGGGTGTGTGCGCTGAATTTGGGAACATCAAGTAGTAGCATCCATAGAAAATACTCACTGATTTCTGTGCTAGGTAATCCAGAGTTTAAAACAATGTCCTTATTGGGGAGGAGTAGCAAAATTTACGTTTAAATACTAATTATAAGAGGTGGTGTTGATCAGTCCTAGGGGCATGGGCTTTGAGATCCAACAGACTTTGTGGCTTCTACGGTTTTGTTTTTCTTCCAATTGTATTGAGATATAATTGATATACAGCACTGTATAAGTTTAAGGTATACAACATAGTGATTTGACTTACATACATCATGAAATGATTACCACAAGTTAGTGAACATCCATCATCTCATGTAGGTATAATATGAAAGGAAAAAGAAAAAAAATATTTTTCCTGGTCATGAGAACTCTTACGATTTACTCTCAACAATTTTCATACATAACATACAGCAGTGTTAGTTATATTAACCATGTTGTACATTACATCCCTAGTGCTTATTTATCCTCTAACGGGAAGTTGGTACCTTGTGACCACCATCATCCAGTTGCCCCTCTCCCCACCCCCGCCTGTGGGAATCACAAATCTGATCTTCTATGAGTTTGTTTGTTTTTGATGTATAATTGACCTACAACACTATGTTAGTTTCTGCTGCACAACACAGTAATTCGATATTTCTATACATTTCAAAATAATCACCACGGTAAGTCTAGTTACCATCTGTCACCATACAAAGATGTTACATTATTATTGACTATATTCCCCACATTGTACATTTTATCCTCATGACTCTTTTATTTTGTAACTGAAAGTTTGTACCTCTTAATCTCCCTCACCTATTTCATTCATCCTCCCACCCCCTCCCCTCTGACAGCCACCTGTTTCTTCTCTGACTCTTTCTGTTTTATGTTTGTACATTTGTTTCATTTTTTTTAAGAGTCCACATATAAGTGAAATCACATGGTATTTGTCTTTCTTTGACTTGTTTCACTTAGCATAATACCCTCTAGGTCTATCCATGTTGTTGCAAATGGCAAGATTTCATTCTTTTCTATGGCTGAGTAATACTGCATTGTATATATATACACCACATCTTCTTTATCCATCTATCTATGGGCACTTAGGTTGCTTCCATGTCTTGTCTATTGTGAATAATGCTGCAGTGAACATAGAGGTGCATGTATCTTTTCAAATTAGTGTTTTTGTTTTCTTTGGAAAAATACGCAGGGATGGAATTGCTGGATTGTGTCATATTTTCTATTTTTAATTTTTTGAGGAAATTTCATACTGTTTTTCATAGTGGCTGTACCAATTTACACTCCCACCAGTGGCACCCAAGGGTTCCCTTTTCTTTACATCCTCAGCAACAGTTTTTATTGCTTGTCTTTTTGATAATAGCCATTCTGACAGTTGTGAGCAGGTATCTCCCAGGGGTTTTATGGAGCATGTCTGGAGACCTCATCAGTACATTGGGAATAGACACACCTTTAGAGGCATTTTGAGGATTGAAATAGATAAGTGCATAAAGCAGTCTAGCTTGCTGTTTTTATACTATTAATGTTAATACTCAGTAGCCTGTGTCATTTTCCCCTTGGGGCTCCTTCTGGCACGATTCCCTCCCCAGGCAATAAGGGAAAGAGAGGCAGGAGGTCGGACCATGTGGGATGCCCAGTACGGGATCCATATTGTAAATCTGGAATGTGGATATCTTTTGGGTTTCCTTAAGCAAAGCACACCTGCATGGCCACTAGCTGAGGCACAGCACACTAACTGGGCTGATGTGATGAAAGCATGGGTTGCTGGTGGCTGTCTAATCCAATTATGGATGGTTTCTCCATGCCCAGCCTTCTAGTTGTGCCCAGCCCATCTCCCCTGCAGGCCCTGCCCTCTCTCACCCTTCCCTTTCCATGCGTGGTCTGTGGCTGTCCCAGACTGTACTTGTAAGCTTCGCCAAGTACAGTCTCCTTAATCACAGGTGTCGAAAGCAAGTTGCTGAGGTCTATGGTTGAGCGTTAGATTTCCCAGCAAATGACCTCAGTACAGGGTCTTGTTCACTACAGCCATTCAGGGCTGGCACCCTTGTGAGGCCAGGAGACTCAGAACAAGGGGAGGGAAACTTGAAGGTGTAACATGGTTTCCTTGGCTCATCTAATGGAGACTCAGAATAATTATCATTGTTGCAAATGGTCCTTACTTTGTGGTCTAATTGTTAAGCAGGTAGTTAAAACAACAACAATAACGACCAGGAGGAAGACTAACATCTTGACCTTTTTGAACAGATCTCCCGCTTGAAAGAAAGCTGCTAGCTGCAGGAGAGGGCCCAGGTCTCACAGTGTGGGGACCTCCAAGCTGCCTTTTTATAGGTTGCATGTTACAGTGAAATCACCCATCCCCTTTTGCCCATGTTGGGAAAAAAAGTCCAGGTTTGTGTATGTATTTTTCACTCATAGGGCTTATTTGGCATGGTTTGGGTACAGCTGGTACAAGATGGTACAAGATGACCCAGCAGGTAGACTGTGAGCTGGGCCGTTCAGAGCTGCCTCTGAAATGTGAACACCCTTGCAGCTTGTTGCCATCCTAACCTTTTCCTCAGTCGTGGAGAACTGATCCTGACGTGGGCATTCCTTACCTCTCTCACCCACTTGAGGATTGCGCAGGACCTGTGTTCGGGATGAAAATGGCACTATTTCTGGTTGTTGATGACATACATGAAGCCTGCAGTGCAGTTTAAATATCCTCAGGAGTGCCCTGGATCCATATGTGCCAGTGAGTCCTCGGTCATGAGACCTGGTGGGAGGGAGTCAGGTAGAGCCTCCTGTCCTGGTTCCTGGGAAGGAGTCACTGCATGGCAGGAGACTCCAGTGTGGTACCCGTTTTCTGTCCTTGCCTGAATCTGTCTGGCCTGTAGAGCAGAAGAAAGTCACCATCTGTGCCACTTCTGGCCAACCAGAGTTTTCTGCATTTGGGGATTGAGTGGAAGGCGCCCCTGTAGCCCTCCAAATAAATGCCTTCAGACAAATCCAAACACTGTTACAACACCCACCTCAAAATTGTGACACTGTCAGGTTGACTAAATCCAGGAGACAGTGTAGGGCCTTGAGCACGTAGAAATGGTTAAGGAGACATTGCCTTTCATCATCCAAGTTAAACGTTACCCAGCCCTCTCCCCCACCTTTACTAGGACCCTGAACCTGTAGAAGATGGGCATCGACTGTCCTATTTTTATTGACCCTGAAAAAGGCAACCTCTCACCCTCAACCCAGCTGTATTTCTAACTAAAATCAGTTCTACATTGGAAACGCCCTGCAGAAACTTTTAGAATCCTCAACTCAGAAGGAAAAAATTGGTGTTATCAGGTGGTAGTTTCTGGAAAGGGTATGTGTCTGCTTCTTGAATGGGTTACAAGTATTTTGCACATGTGCCTGGAGGCCGTTTGTGGCATGAGAACCTTTTCTTTGAAGAGGGCAAAGGAGGCAGAAGGGCAACAGGAATGATTCTTGAGGCTGCCTCTTTGTGAGGGACAATGGGGTCCTCAGTTTGTGTATTTAACCTCTGGAGCCTTGGCTCATGTTCCAGTGATGGCTAGGGATTTTCTTTTTCTTTTGCAGTTTTTTTAGTTTTGGTAACTGGTTTAGTGACTGCTGTAGGTTGGTGAAGAACTCTGGGGTGACCTGCATGTGCTGATGCTGGACTGAGGGGCTTTGTGCAGGAGCAGATGTTTTATACGCCCTCTGAATGGATAGATTTTAATCTGAAAGCATCAGATTCTGTGCCACTTCCAAAGTTAGAAAGCAACCTGCATGGAGGCGGCGGTTGCCCTCATCCCAGGGTTCAGGTGAGCCTCTTGGACACGGACAACGTTGGAGGAGGAGATGCAGGCACCTCCCCTGGTGGGCAGGGCAGCCACCATCTCCGAGTCATGAGCTAGGACTAGTGAAAGGTCAAAGGGAAGAGTTGTCCTGCTGTCTTCTACATTACAAACTCTTCCTGTGCTCTGAGCCCAGTCACTTATCCAGGGTGCTTTTTAGTCAGAGGTGCCAGTGTCTGTTTACATAGTATGTGCATCTCTTCTATTAAAGGATTTTAAAGGCATTTATCTAATGCAAGTCTCCCTCTGTCAGGGGATCTTTTTCCTGATTGCATGTAAATAATGATGTCAACTTTGCACTTTGTGTAATTTCTCAAACTGTTTACTGCTTGGCCTTGATCGGGACTCCCTGAGGATGCTTTGCCCATGCAGAGCCCTGACAGCCCCGGGAGGGTGGTGAGGGGTGGTGTTGTCCCCTGGGCACCATCAGGTGATTCCGCTCAGTGTGGAGGCTCTGCAGAAGCAACTCTGTTCATCCTTGTGCAAAATACATTTTCTCTGTCCTTTTCCTTTTTCCTCTTTGCCTGACATCTCCCTGGTTTTCAGCAAAGCAGTGGGCTTCATGTTTATTCCTTGTGGTTTCTCAGCAGTTACTTCTAGCATCAATTTCAATCGATTAAAGTGGTTAAAGAATTTTTGTGCTCAGGAGTCAGTTAAATATTATTTTCTCTTTATTAGAAACTAATTTTACAGTGGCTTTTTTCTTTTCTAACCCCCTCCCCCCCTTTTTTTAAAGTTTCTGAAGGCAGATCCTGCTCATAACAGAAGAGAACACGTGAGCTCATGGCTTACTTTTCCCAGTTGACTTTTCTGGTCATTTACCTTTCTGTAAAATGGAAAGACAAACAAGCAAACCCTTAAATCCAACTCAGATCATGATTGCCAGCTTCTTTCTTTGTGCGTAATATTTTCTTTGTGTAGTTATATTATTTCTAGGTTATGCCTTCTTTATCTTTGAAAGAAAAAAGAAAAACCTTTACAGTGTTTACAAGAACTCGTTGTTCTAGGCCGTACAATTGCATCTGTGACGCTTTTTCCATTTGGAACCATGGGGGCGATAAACTTGATGTCAGCTGGCTAGCCTGTTTTTTTTAAGGCAAAAATCCATAGTCTTAATTTATACTGTAATCATTTTCATTATGTTTGTAGTATGTTTCTCAGAAAAGCAACCGTCGCGGTTTCAGTCTCTGTGGTCGAAGCCTCTGGTTCGTCCTTCCTCTGGCTACCACCGCCCTGCTCCTCGTCTAGTCCTTCTCCTTGGAGGATGGGTTGTC
The DNA here is from genome assembly GCF_059928025.1 of Delphinapterus leucas. NCBI lineage: Eukaryota > Metazoa > Chordata > Mammalia > Artiodactyla > Monodontidae > Delphinapterus > Delphinapterus leucas. Next base: position 52,826,385 of record NC_143130.1, on the reverse strand, counting down.
TTTCATTTGAAAAGTGAAAATTCCATACCTTACAAAGAAGGCGACATGCCATGTCTTCAGTGTAATTAAATGCAACCGTGACTTCAAGTGGACCTTTAAATTTATGCCATTGGACTTTTTCTTTGGGGAAGGGGCTTTTTCATTGAATGGTCTTACAGTTTAATAATGGGGGGGGGAAACAACAGGCTGTACAGGGATACATTCTTAAATCCTGTGACCAAGACCCATAATGTAACCCAGGGGCTCTTTTGTGGCCTTGGGAGGGTCTTCCCACTTTGATGAGGAGGAGAGTCCCGGGGGAAGCACCATTGGAGGGAGAATGGTACATGGGGGTTTGCTCCTGGAGCTCAGAGAAAAAGGGAAGTCCAGGGCTTCCCTGGTGGCGCAGTGGTTGAGAGTCTGCCTGCCTGCCAATGCAGGGGACACGGGTTCGTGCCCCGGTCCGGGAAGATCCCACATGCCGCGGAGAAGTTGGGCCCGTGAGCCACAACTACTGAGCCTGCGCGTCTTGTGCTCCGCAACAAGAGAGGCCGCGATAGTGAGAGTCCCGCGCACCGCGATGAAGAGTGGCCCCCGCTTGCTGCAACTGGAGAAAGCCCTCGCGCAGAAACGGAGACCCAGCACAGCCAAAAATAAAAAATTAATTTAAAAAAAAAAAAAAAAAAAGGAAAGCCCATACCCTGAAAATAGCCCTGAGTTGCTCTGGGTACACTTCATCTGCCAACATTTAGTATCTGTGACTTAGCCAGAGGAGAAATGCATATTAGCTGCTGAGTTTCCATGACTTGTGTTCTGGGACTTTGCCCCATGAGGGTACTCTGTGAAGGAACAGGAGGCTCTGTGCCTCTGGGGTTTGAGAAGGGCTGGGCAGGTGACTGGAGGAGGAGTCTTGGCAACACCGGAGGCGTCCTGCTCGGTCATCTCAGTGTGCATGTTGGGGTGCGGCGTGTGCTGTGATGCTGCGGGTCAGAGTGCACAGGGGATGTGGGGTGCAAAGTGAAGGGGGCACCTGGGTGACCCGTATCCTTGCCTAGAAAGATCAACACTTCTTTTGTTTAAACGAAGCATGTGACAGAACCATCAGGGATCATTTCTCCCCCTTGTTTTTCCAGGTGGCCTGTCCCTCGATAGGGCTGTGACAGACCTGCACAGAAAACCTTAACTTCCACATGGAAGCACATCTGGGGAAGCTCATTTCAAATGCAGTTTGCCCCGTGCACAGGTGCTGTGGTGCAGCGGGTGGAACAGGGAGCCATTGTCCAGGGGCCTGGCAAGAACGCTGGCCTGGGAGCCTGGAGCCCTGGGCCTTGCAGTTTTGATTGGCTCAGCAAAGCCCCTGGCCTCCCTGGTCTCTTCCCTCTGTAGGACCTCTCTTTATGCCCTGAGGGAAAAACAGAGAAGGGGCTGATCAGAGTCTTTCCCTCACAGAGGTAAGAGGAAACAGTATTTAACAACACGAAAACAAAGTATAAAACTTCTGCCATCTTATAAAACCTATTTTTCTTTCACTTCATGTTGAATCATATAGTCAAGCTAATCAAATTATAGAGTTTTTACCACCCTAAGTATGTGTATTCATTTACCTTGTAGTGCTTAAAACAAAAGCAGAAAATAATATGGGTAAACATAAAGAAAAGATCATTTCCTTTTTTATATTCTTGATGCCTCCTAGCCAGGTAATTATAGTCACATACAAAACCATGTGCAAGCCTTCATGAGACTGAAGCTTGTACCAAAATTTCCTTTAAAGTTTTCATAGCTGTTGGTGCCTGCTCAGATGGCTCCATGATGATAGGTTCTTGATTAGAAATTACTTAACAATGCCTAATGGACTACTGACTAATAAATGTTAACATATATTCTTTTAGTGCCTAAATCACATCTTTGTGGTGCCAGGAAAGCCTTATATGTGTGGTTGCCCTTATTATAGGCCGCTATGCCTTTGGCAAATGCAACACATATTACTCTGGTATCTCAAAAGACTTAAAAAAGCAACAACCAACTTACTTTGTATCTTTTCCTCTAATAATTGACTTTTAACTTATTTGTAACTTATTATTAAACCTAGTAAGCAGTTTTCTTTTTATTAAATTTTACTTGTATAACAATGGAGCCAAAAAGAGTGGCGATCTGTTCAAACATTAAAGTCCTTATCTATGACCACCTACCATGTAACGTGTGACTTGTGGGCTGTGAAAGAGGACAGTTTTCCCACCTAAAGCATTGATATCATAGATCGACAAACTATTTTGCCACCTGATAAAAAGTAAAATGGATGGATGGATCTTGGAGACAATGTCCAAGTGAAAGAAGCCAGTCACAAAAGACCGCCTATTGTCTGATCCCATTTTTAAGTTGTAAGTTGATGAAAGGCTGTGTGACCAATAAATGCTGAGTGTATTTTAGTAAACAGAGTTGTGGTGCTAGAATGAGTTAAAAATGCACAGGCATGCGTGACGTAGTTAATGATATGCACAGTCAGTATTTTGTTGATGCACAGCGATGATGCACAAATGGAAGGTAGCACATTTAAGGTGCCTGTTATTTTACACAAATACAAATGAAGGGCCTCAGTGGTGTGGTTTGCTGGGGAAGCAGAAGGTGGAAGGAGAGACGTTGGCAAAGTGGAAATCTGCTCGTATAACTTCTGTACATAGTCTAGTCATAGCTCCTCACCTGGCAAGGGGTTTGGTGGAAGAGGCTGGGTAGGGTTTATATAATTCTGCCCCTTGGAAGGGCCAACCAGGCAGTTCAGAGAAAATTTTTTTTGTCCTCCCTATTACCTTAAAAATCCCCAAATTCACTTCCTGTAGAATTCTTGAGTCAGATTGTCTTCCTGACTTTCAGGTTTAAGGTATGAAGGGCTGACAGTAAACCCCCACCACCACCAATGTTTATTTGCTGATCCAAATGAGTGTTAATTGGTAGAATATTGTAAATGTAGGGAGAGTGGAATTGGAGACTTCAAATGGTAGCTGCTTAGTCTCAGGAGAAGGGAAAATGACTGACACCCACACACATACCCATCATTATATGAGCTAAGCATTTCTGAGGCATTTTCATGTATCTTGAGAGATAAGAGCACCCAGATTTCTGAGTGAGATTCATCTTTGGAAATATAGAAGACAAATTAGCAAAATCTTTCTAATTTTAAAATGTGCTTTTTGATTTGATGTCTGTTTGTTTGGAAAGAGGCTTTTAAAGTAAAAGCTATCGATGTGTGACCATTACCATCAAAGGCTAAATCCTGGCGGAAAGTTATTACCCAGGTTACCATATTAAGATGATTATGGCTGGCGCACGTTATAAGATCTTTTCATGTATATTTTTTACATTATAACTTCAATGTTTTTTATTTACATCCCTAGATGGGGACAGGTGGGAGGCCAAATTCCCAAACCCCAAGTTTTAAGCAGTTATTATTCCTCTTAATTATTGGATGTTTCCTTGAATATACTGGGTTTTACTTTTGGAAAAGTTCACTTTCATTTTTGGATATTTTGTACCAATATTCTGTGCCTAAACACAGAATTTTTTGTGTGTTCAATAAGAGTTGATGTTTTGAGAGGTGGTGGTGGGTTGCTTGTGACAGACCAAATACAGATTTGAGTTCAACAAGCTTTTGAACCGGATGTTTCTATGTGCTAAAACTCTGTAAACACTTGTAGCTTTGTCTGCCATTGTATATTGCTGTATTGATTTTTTTTTTTTTCCTCCTGAAAAGCTCCAGGCCTGTCTGTTCTATACCAATACAAAGGCTGGCCTGTTCCCCAGGGCCACTGCACGAGAACCTCTGGGGTCTGTGCACTGTTAGATGTTACCATCTGTGAAGTTGCTCCAGATTCTCTTGCACTTGATCATAAAATTCCATTCCAATTTTATATGAAGTTTCTTTGTCAAAAAGAATAAATGGTTGCTCAACAGATCCAGTTGTCAGTTGCTGACAGATGTGAAAATTAACAAACAGCAAAATGTCTCCCTTTTAGGAAAGGAACGCAAGTACTTTAAAAAAAAAAAACCTTATATTGTCAATAAATGAATCCGTTTTAAAAGCATTTTCAAACATTTGTAATGAAAATGGAGGCCTTCTAGTGTTTCAGGGCTTAGGGAGAGCCATACGTAATCAAATGCTCCTGTTACCGTTATCACTGTAGTAATAGGGCTTAGTTCTGCCCTTTAAGTCACGGACTCAGGTTACTCCCAGTTTTGGCTGCAATCACAGTATGTTTCTCTTTAAAAAGAGATTGTATCCCAACACTTCTCTATACTAAAACATGAGGAGAAGGTAGCTTGTTAAAGTCACAGTTTAGATGTTGTTATTTTGACAGAAATATTGGTAAATGTGTCATATTATCCCTTTGCTAAATATTTATAGCTTAGGATGTAGACTCTGATGCATAGTATTTTATGAAAGAAACATCCTTTTCCTCAAATTTCTTCCACTTCATTGACATCAATCTGTAATTTACACCGAGATCTGTAGGAAAAAGACTATATTAAGACCCTTTTATTTCAACGAAGATAAAACTATTCTAAGAGGGAACACCCTTGAATCTTTGGGACCCTTAAAGGTAGAATGTTATGAAATATTTGTATTTATTCTTTTGCTCAGATTTTAATGGCTTCACTTTTGCAGAAAGGCACAAAATGAGGGTGACTTTAGTGCACAATTTTAGGTTTTGAGATGAAGCAAGGTGCACGATGGTAAGTTACCTGATCTCAGTGCTTACGTAACGGCCATGACAAGTGCCCTATGCATTCCCATCCAGAAAAGAAATGCTGTTGTGAAAATGGCCGTCTTCTCTGCGTTCAGCTCTGTGACTGAAAGACGTTGTTCAACAGCTGTGGGTTTACAAGATGTTGCACATGGAGTACTTTCCTTGTCTCATTTAGAAAAACCAGTCTAGACTTCCACGGTTTGGTATTCATGACCATGGTTTTGGACTTTATTAGATGGCTCTCAGAGGTACTTTTCAGGTGGACATTGATTCCGTGCCAGCTGTCTGAGATGTTTTTCCCTAAATATGGGTGGGTGTGTAGGCTACGGTCTGCAGTGGAGAGCAGATGCCCGCGGTGGGGCTCAGGTGGATTGTGTGGAAGAAGTAAAGGAGCAGAGGTAGAGGAAGAAGCCTGTATGTCCTGCACAGCTCTGTTAACAGCTGAGGGGTTCTCCAGGATAGGCCAACTACTGTTTTTATTCACAAAATGGACTTGAAAATCAGTTAGTAAACAAACCGTCTCCTTTAGATAAGTGACATTCTGATTTGTCTGTAAAAAGTTCCGTTTCCTAGCTAACGTCCTCTGAAGTACTTTTATGTGCAACCGCTGTGCCAATGTTTGCTGTCATTTGGTTGTAACGAAATCAGTCGTGAACTTCAAAGTGGAATCATTTCAGAGCCCTTCCTCTACAGTAGTTCGGGAAACACAATACCAAGTGACCTTGATTCACTGCGAACTCAACTGGAAAATGTGCCTAGTGTCTCCCTGAAGCAAGAATCCCTCACCTCTTGACCCTCATCATTTTGGGCTTGAGTCTTCAACCTTGTTGTGCAGACGTCAGCACCGTGTAATCTGTGACCTTCTCTGCTCTCTTCTGAGCTATGGCCTGATTGTTTATACCTTAGTGTTGCTATCAGTTTGGACCAGAAGTCATGAATCTTTCCCTGACCTTAACCTCACTGTGGATTGGCTTAAAGAAGAATCTGGGTCTGCTGATGTATAAGCACTAAATTATGTGAAAATTAATAACATTTAACCCTCAACTCCTTAAGTAATAAAGTAGTGGGAAAAGAATTGAATGTTTTATAGCAGTTGTAAGTTATCTAGGAAATAGCTAACAGGTAAGTTTTTATTTAACTGAAGTTTCTGAAAGTGGGATGAGAGAGGGTGGGAAAGGAAAGAGCCATTAAGAAAGCTCACTTTAACCTGTATGCTGTGTTATTTTAACTTTGCCCTCCAGGCTTGGTTAAATAGTCATGTACTTTAGGTCTTAAAAAACATACCCACATGTATTAGTAAGTTAAAAATTTAACAAAACACAAATTATTATGTTAGAATTATGTTTATTGAAGAAATTATCTAACTTTAATAAGCATATTTTTACAAATGCTATTTCCTGAGAACCACTGCTTTTAGATGGAACACGCCTTTGTGTTGGTCATGCTTTCTTCCTAGTAATTTGAAACACCTATTTAAATTATCTTTTGCAAACAAGCTAACTAGATCACCACTGAGGTTTATAATGTGCTTTTTGGATATCTGAAATACTGGAAGTATTGAAGGACAGTGCTTGCACGCTCATCCATCTCTGCCTCGTGGATGTATTGTGCTCCACCGTGTAGCCCTGCAGGCGGCCCAGGGCTCAGCTTGGACAGGGTCCGTGAGCACTCCAGCCCAGGAAGAGGTGGCCAGCAGGGGACGTGGACTGTGGGGCCCAGGTGTTGTGTTGGGCACTGTGCTGGCAGGTTGTAGTGGACCTTCCTGTGCCCCCCTGGGAGGATGGGGGTGGAGGAGAGGTAAAGGTGCCTCTGTGTGTGTGTTTGGTTTTGTTTGGGATCTGTTGTAAAAGCCCAGGCCCTCCCTCACCTTTGGGAGGTTCTGTCACAGAAGTGAGAACTTGGTGGTGAGCATTTCGTTTCTTCAGCAAATGCTACTGAGCCTCTGACCTGTGCCTGGTGTTCTTCTTGAGCTGAGAATCCTGCAGGGAACAAGCGCAACACGGATAGCTTGGTCCTGCAGTTTACATTACAATGGGAACACATTTGTCTGGCAAATAGCATAACTTCTCAGATGTCTCTGAACCCCACATCCACAGTCTGAGCTGCTGAGGTCTCGTGACTGGTAATTGGTGATCTTAATCTGGATTTCTCCATTTATTATTTTCTAACATGATTTTAACTTACTTAATAATTAAGTCTTTGGTATATTTTCTCTGTCTGTGTCTCCCTTAGACCCACACAAGCTTTACAAGGGCAAGGATCTTATCTTTTTGTTTTTCTTCCCCATGTCTCCCAAGCACCTAGACAGAGCCTCCGTCCCCAAAGCTCCAGTCAATGTTTGCTGAGTGTGTGTTCACACTGGGTTTGTTTGAACACTCTCGCTAATGAATCCTGTTGGAATTCTGACGGTGCATCTAACTCTCAAGGCCGGGGGCCCGGGGTCTCTTGGGGTGGGTGAGCTTGCTTCCACCTCGTTTACGGGGTGCTCGTGTTGGAGTGGGTCCCCCACATCTTCCACAGCTCTCCCCCCGCCCTATGTGTGTAGTGCCCCCGGTCACGTTTTGTGGTCCTGGTTTCCCCGAGGTCACGACAGCAGCACCATTCAAGTCCCACCTGCGGCCTTGCGGGCAATTTTTCTTGTTCAAGGAAGTCACCTGATGTCTCTGCTGCGCAGGCAGTGAGTGCATCAGAGGCCAGGGGGCTGGGCGCTGGGGTTGGGGTGCTGGTTTTGAGCGGTGTCCCCAGGCAGCTGTGATGACCGCGCTCAAGCCCGCTCAGGGAGAAGCGGAGCTGACACCTGGTGTTTGGACAGGTCATGCCGTGCAGGATCATTGGCTGTGCGTACAGTTGCTCATCTGTGGTGACAGATGTTGAGCTGTTATTTAGTAACTTAGGTTTGTTTTCCTTTGCACACAAATAACCTCTTAGCTGCTGAGTGCTTCTGCGGGCGACCACAGAGCCCATCAGCCGGCAGGCGTTTGCAGGCTCCAGAGGTGTTGCATTGAAAGAGAACTTTCGGAGTGTGTGGCACGGGGAAGAACAGGCCCTCCTGCCCCGCTCCCAGATTTCCTTTGTAAAGAACATCAATATAAGCACCACCATTCTTCAGAAACACAGGCCAGGTGCTCGGGTGCACTGTTGTAGCCACTGAGGGCCCAGCGATGGAAACGTTCTAGTGGCAGAAACAGACCATAATCAAGTCACAGTGTCAGACAATGATGAGTGCTGTGAGCAAGAATAGATGAATAACTGGTGGGGGGTGGGGTTGGGGTTGGGGTCTCAGAGAAGGGCTTTCGGAGGAGGGGACGTTTGCCCTGAGAGTATGAGTCAGCCAGGAGGAGACATGGGGACGTGGTGGCAGGGGACCATAGGTGGAAAGTCCCCAAGGTGGGGACGATCTTGGGGTGTGTGCATGTGGGGAGCAGGGCTGTTTATTCACCCCACACTCTCTGGGCACCTGCCCTGTGCCAGGTGCTGTTCTCGGTGTAGGAATAGAGCCATGGATGAGTCTCTGCCTTCATGGAGCTTTTGTTAAATCAGGGCGGCCTGGGGACTGTGCTGGGTGGGGTGCTCTTTTCTGTAGGGTACTCAGAGGGGGTCTCTAGTGAGATGGCATTTGGGCAGAGACCTAAAGGAAGGGTTGCAGGAAAGCCAGGAGGCTGGAGGGCAGGGGGCCATGGTGAGGACCTTGGCTTTGACAGGGACAGGAGATGGCAGGATTCTGAGCAGGGGGATGACACTGGCTTCTGTGTTGACGGTAGACTCTAGGGCCGGGACAGAAGCAGAGAGACCAGTAGGAGGTGGCAGTTGCCATCATCCAGGGCAGAGAATGTGCATCTTCGACCAGGATAATGGTGAAGGTTGTTGGGAGATGCAGTTGGAATCCCAAAGCGCCAACAGGACTGGCAGATGCATATGGGATGCATATGGGACGGCAGAGAAAGAGGAAGAGACAGTCGTGGGGCTGGAGCCCATGAGGGAGGGGCAGAGGGTGGGCACAGCCAAATCATCACGTGGGACAGAAAAAAAAAAAAGGATTTTGTTCTCTGTGTTGGAAAGTCAGCAGAGAGTTTAGATGGGGGGTGACGTGACAACTTAGCAAAGCAACTAATATTTACTGAGTACTTATTCTGTATCCGCCCTTATGACAACCCTGCAAGAGTCAGCTTCATTGTTATATCCATTCTATAGATGAGGACGCTGATGGACAGAGAGCTTATAAGGTATCTTGCCCTATATACCACACATTTAGTTAGGGCCAAACTTGATTAATTGATATGCGTCCTAGGGTGTATTTTATTGTTCCTTTAGGGAAGTTACCACGTCCTTGGGTAACCACGCCCACACCCAAGGGCTTAAGAAACATTTTGATGCTTACCAGTTGTTTGCAAATGGGGCCAGAGACAGTTTAGGTATTAAAATCTCACTAAATCTGTATCCATTATATGACTCATCTATCTCCTTCTTCCATGGACCCCCCTCAAAAAATGATCATGGGTACATTCCCCTTACCTGTAAAGCATGTTCATGGTCACAGAAAATACATAGAGAACCACAGGTCTGCAGGTTTCTACATGGGAACTCTCACACCATGGTCAGAAGGTCTGAGACTAGTTAAAAAAAAATGGTTGTGGAATCCAGGCAGCAGCCACTAGGTAATCTCTTTATAAAGGTTGGTGTAATTTCTGTAAGACTTATTTTGCTCTCAGTTGGTTATCTTGACATTGTTGCCTTTGAAGAGGTTATTGTGATTTAATTACAGACCAGGTATCTTACAAGATTCATTTGCTATCTCCACATCATTTTCTCATTTCTTTGGCTGTCAATCCCTGGGTGAAGGTGGGAGGGGGAGGCCTTCGTGGGGGGAGAGAATGTGGTAGCAATGAATGTTTACTGCACAAGAGCGCTCAGGGCTTCTATTATAGTCTGGGGGTGGGGGAGGGAGTGGCGGGGAGCACGCAGGAATGTGACCTCCTGGGCCCCAGCCCTGATGAGCAGGGCGGGATTACAGAGGGACTGTAGTGTTAAAGTTAGGATTTTCTGGAAATGTAGCAGACTCCCCCGCACCCCTTGCCATTTGAGATTTTGAAACCCTACTTCTGTTTTGCAAGAGCCGAGAAGGGACCAGTTAATAGCTCTGATCATCTTGTCTCTGGAGAGAATTTATATCTCAATTTACCAGAAGACAGCTCTGGTATTAGGGCAACAAGAATGGTTTTATTCCTGTTTCCTCTTCCTGCACTCTGTTCCTATTTAATTCTTGCATTAAAACCATTCCTGGTGTGCTTGCTTCGGCAGCACGTATACTAAAATTGGAACGATACAGAGAAGATTAGCATGGCCCCTGAACAAGGATGATGTGCAAATTCGTGAAGCGTTCGTATTTTTGAAAAACAAATACTGTATGCTAACACATATATATGGAATCTAAAAAAAAAAAATGGTTCTGAAGAACCTAGGGGCAGGGGCAGGACAGGAATAAAGACGCAGACGTAGAGAATGGACTTGAGGACACGGGGAGGGGGAAGGGTAAACTGGGACGAAGTGAGAGAGTGGCATGGACATATATATACACTACCAAATGTAAAACAGATAGCTAGTGGGAAGCAGCCACACAGCACAGGGAGATCAGCTCGGTGCTTTGTGACCACCTAGAGGGGTGGGATAGGGAGGGTGGGACGAAGATGCAAGAGGGAGGATATATGGAGATATATGTATATGTATAGCTGATTCACTTTGTTATAAAGCAGAAACTAACACACCATTGTAAAGCAATTATATTCCAATAAAGATGTGTTTTAAAAAAAAACATTCCTGGTAAATTAGAACATGCTTTTGTGTTCAGGCCTTGTTTTGAAGAAGGGTTTTGAGTCTAAAAAATTTGATAGCCTCCCATCTATCATGGTGATTTCTGACTTTCCTAAGGGACTGTGTACTTGAGCGAGGCTTGTTCTTTTGTGAGAACCAGCCTCCCTGGGCCTGGGAAGTGGTGAAAGATGCTCTGCTGGGAGGGGAGCCATGGCAAAGGGTTGGACTTGGGGGGACTTCTGCCAGGATGCAGCATATCAATTGTTGGTGTGTTTGGAAATTTGAAAAGTAATATTAAGAATTAAAGTTGTACAAAACCTCCTAAGATTTCTACCATAGCTGTATAAAGTTTGAGCATAGTGCTATCAATTTAAAAGTGGACAACTTAAAAATTCCACCTCTTTTGGAAATTTGTTGCCACCTCTACCCCAATTCGGCAGTCTTTAGATAAACTGACAGCCCCCATTTACCAACAAGGAAGAACCTTCGATTTTTGTTTTTTATTATTATCTTTTAAATAGCAGGGTGGTGAAAGATACGGCGTGTGACTCAGCAGATGGGAATTTCTTTAATAACACACTGGGTGTGTAAGCATTAGCCCTGCTCCCCACAAGCAGCTCTGCAGAATGCCCTCCGCCTGTTTGGGGAACAGACCTGGCGACCGAGAGAGGCAGCCCAAACTTCCCTAGAGGAGGCAGACTCGGTGGTGGAATCTGAGGGATTCTCTTTGTTTCATTTGTTTTCCCTCTGTCTTGGAAAACACGGACGCAAATCCAGTCCGGCTCCTGCAGCTGCTGAGGCAAAGCAGGCTTTTTATGAATGAGGCCCAGGAGGGGGAGGAGAGGGCTTGTGTTACAGCAGCAGTTGGTTGGGTAATGCATTTCATTCACTCCCAGCCATCTAGCCCCGGCTGTATTTTAAAGGATATTGTTCATTTTTTGTCGATTCAAATTAGACTTTTCTGCCCCTTGTGCAACTGTGTGTAAATTAGAACACTAAGCATGTTGTGTGCGTTAATTTTTTTTTTCGTTTGTTTTGTTTTTTCTGAGTGTTTGCTCATTTAGTTGGAGGAAATGGTAAGAGAAGTGAACTGGGAAAAGGGAAAAAAGGCTTCGTCATCCCTGGGGGCGTTGGTTACATCTCTGTCCCCAAGCCACCCAAGAGGAGGCAGGTGGGGTCCCTGTGCCCAGCCCTGGGAGTGGAGCTCTGATTATGGGCCACCTACTACCTGGTGCCCCAGGTCTGCACGTGCTGGCTCCCTTGCCCTGTCCCCCTCTCCTGTTCCCAGTGGGCAGCTCATTATTTGTGGCACTTGAAGCCTCATTGTTGTGGTCACAGGGTTGTGTGAATTGGAAGCTGTGTGACAATGCTGGCCCCCCTCCCTGCCACCGCTTCCTGCTGGGAGCAGAGAGAAGAGGGCAGGCATTGTCTTGGGCATAAATGAACCTCTATCAAAACAAACACCAGAGAGAGGGGCGGCTGGGTTACAGCTGCCCCTGTGAGCCCCGGCAGAGGGCCGCCGTCCTCGCAAAGAGCGCTTTAAGCCTGGATGAGGAGTGTCCTCGCTGACTGTCCTGTGCGCAAAGAGCGAACCCCAAACCGACTGGCCATCCACACCACCCTCAAAATGATTCCCCATATCAGAAATGCCGGATTTGTGTCCTTGAGCATGGTTGGGGGAAGAGAATTACCCCAAGGCATCATGGCTGTATATGAAGGATAACGCTACTGTAAAGTTGTTCTGCCAGAGAGGTTAAGCACACCCTTCTCCAACGTGGACACTGAGAACAGAGATAGAGACGATTAGGCTGTTTTTTTGCTCCAGCTTTTAAATAGGACCCTTCCCTTCCCATTGCTAGTGGCAACCAGGTGCTTTAAGGCACCTAATGCGTGATGTCACAAACTCTCCAGATGTGCCAAGCGTCTTTCTTTAGCTCTTCATGTTTTGATGTTGTATAAACACAACTGGCAATACCCCTAATGCCCATTGCCCAGCACCAGTGTGGAAGCTCACCATTGCATGCCTGACTCGCTTTCCTGGTTGCCCTGGTTTTGTTTCTCTCCCGTGTGGGTGTCGTGTGTCCCATTAACATCGCATGCCCCTCCCCAGCCTTGAATGCCACATCTGGGCTGTTTTAGGCATCGGTGATATGAGTTCGGTTTCTTTTTTTTTTTTTTTTTTAACTGTAAAAGGAAAGTCTTTCATTGCAGTTATACCAAAGGAAGGGATGAGAAGGAATGCATTAAGGACTTGATATAAACAGCTAGTCTTGGGTCCTAATTGTCCCGTTTCTCTTTTTGGCCAGCAGCCAACATGATGTCACTGTGTCCACGTCCTGAGGGTCTGAATGAAAGGCACACTGCATGGGCCAGCTCTGGGTACAGTGATGGCTTTGGCTTTGAAGTTCAGTTGGGGTCCTGATTAGAAAAAATTTGGGGTAAGCTGACCCAGGGCATGGCTGGCTGGTTCTAAGATGTGATTCTGGCCTGAGCCTTAGTACTAACAGTGGTAGGTCACTTAAGTCCACAGGCTAGGCCCTTGGAGGACTTCAGGACTTAAGGAAGGAGAAGGGATAGAGAAGGATTGCAATAAGAAATAAAACAAGGAACAAGAGAGAACTGCCATAGAAGGAGAGGGAGCAGAACACTTCCAAAGGGGGTATTTCCTTATTTAGGAGATTGAGTCATTATAGTGGATGACTGTGCCACTGGCGGCAAAACCATTTTAGTTGAAGGAGCACACCCTGGGTGGCCCAGTGGTTAAGTTGTCAGCAGAGGCAGGGACTGTAGCCTCCTCCTTCTGAAAGATGGGTAGAAAATGGAAGAGGGGAGATAACGCAGGACTGAGGAATGTTTGGGGTTTTGTTTTGTTTGGCTTGAGGGTGGAGGATTGCACCCATGAGGTCAAGGAAGCCAGAATTGTCAAATTCAAGAAGCATCTCAGATGTTTTGACCAACAGCAACTTTGGAGAGCAAAGTGTATACAGGCTTTGAGCTTACCTCCTTGAAAGACTAGACAAATTCACATTGAAAGAATGGATCCCATCATAGCCATGGTCTTGTCTACATGCAGACATCTTCTGTATGCATTGTATTTGTCTGGCATCATTGGAACAGAAGTTTTTGCTTGAGTTGATTTCCCAAGTAATCAAAGCTCCCTTCTCAGAGTGCAAGATATTTACATTTTTCTCTTAATTTTTGTTCATTAACAGCACTTTGCTGTCTTTAATGTGGATCATTTTCTTGGCATTCCAGGGCACTATTGTGAAACCTGGTGCCTCCGAATCTGTTGCTATGTGGGGCTCCAATTTTTCCTTAACTTAAATGGCCTTGTACATCTATGCATGTTTACATTTTATGCATTTGGTGTATTCTCCTTGTATGCAGGGATTGCGAATTCTGACTTAGTCTATCTGTCTCTCGGTAAAGTAGATAACTGTGAATATTTATAAATGATTTTCCCTGAAGCTCAGAGGACTTTTGCTTTGCTTTTATGTCAGCATCAGGTTCCAAGTGTTTCGTGGTTGAGGTACTAGAATCCTGTTCATCAGGTCCATGGAGCATTAAACACATACTCATATAAACACATACTCGGCTATGAACTCCAAATGGGAAAGATTTTTATTTAATGATTTTAGATTTTGAGCCACTTCTGTTTATATCGCTATATTTTTCTCTCTCATATTCATGGTCTTCAGCGAGTCAGATCCCCTAAGAATTTTTGGTTTGTTTATCTTATATTTTTTTTTACACATAGCTCTTTATGTTTTTCCAGACAGGAATTGTGCTACTTGAATTGAAAAGTAAATGTAATATGTAATGTTCTATTGGTAATTGTTTGTTTCTACTTTAGGCTGACACTGAACTAATGATTTTTTAATTGTACCTGGCTTGAAACACAATGAAAAAGTGATTTCCTACTGCTTTTTTCCCTTAAGCTGGTTCAGTAACTTGAAGGTAATTAAAAATGTACAGACCTCAGGAATGTATTTATGTTCCATAGTCATGGGTTGACCAAGTAGTGCTCATGTATGATAGCTGGATGGGATGTACGAACACTGAGGTAATGAGTAGCCTGTTTTATATATTTATTATGTTATTATTTATTTAGAGGAGTAAAAAAGTCTTTTCTCTGTAGTTCTAGAATGCCGTGAAATGTCTGTTTGAGGCATTATCCTGCTATTTTTACAGGGTGATCTTCCTCTTCTGAATGGTGTTACATGTTGCCAGTATCCCAAGGGCTGGTTTGGGACTAAGGCAAAGGATTTAGGAGGCACAAGTGAAAGGGAAGAAATAAACACATGCCTTTTCTTCTTAAAAGAAGGGTAGTAGTTGGCTTGTTGATTTAGCTTCGAGACTGTGGAGGATGAAGCCTGCACTGTAGGGTAAGTAATGTAGGGGGAGACCCTGAAGGGGAGGTTACGGGGTGGCAGACTGTGCACACACAGTATTGTGACTGTGAGTTGGGAAGGAGAGTGCTAAGAGTATTTTCTGAGTCACAGCCACTCAGACAATACTCGCTAATCCATTTGTTTGAAGATACAGTGAACTGGAGAGGATAAACAAAAATGGGAGATTCTTGCAGATAAGAAATCCAGGATAATTATTCACCAGAGTTTGAAGTCATCGCCATATTCAAGGACATTTTCTTTTGGGGTGGTTTTATATCTAAGGTTTGCATTTAGATGATGCATGATTCAAAATCCTGGGGTATTAGTGGAGTATCTAAGGTACAGGGAAATTGCATTTGAGGATACTCCTGTTTAAACTTGCTGCTGCCAGATTTGGCAGGCAAGTGAAAGGTTAAAAGAAATTTGGATAGGTCTTGTTCCCCACCCCCTTCCAAAGCTGATACTCGCTTTGGGTGGAATGTTTCTCATTTTTTACAGGGCTAATATTCCTCGAGGAGCAGCAAGACCAGTCTTCCAAATGGCAAGCTGCGTGGTAATGTGCTTTTGTGCTCATCCTTTGCAGAAGGTGTCGGTGTGTTTATATGGTATCTTTGTGTGTGGGGGTGATTCAAGGCACTTTGCATCTGCCCACCCTCACCTCCAGCACCCCTGAAATGCAGCCCCTCTTGTCTCTCTTAGTTGCCCTGTAAGTGGTGACCTGTGATAACTCCAGGAGGGTCAGGAAGAAGGATTTGTTTTTCTTGTCTTGCTTAACGAATAAAACCTTTAACTGTTGCCCTTAAAAGAACCTCTAAAATCCTAAAGTAGCTCTGATAAGTTATTATCATAAATTATTTTTTTTTAGCTAACATAAAGGACTCAAATACCCTTTTCTTTCTAGTTGGTGGGCTTTACGACCAAAACCATTTCTAATAGTTTTGTCAGCTTGTTAGGGAAGACAAAGTGCATTTTTGGTCCTTTGAACTAGGAAAGCACTAGCCATGCACTTCCCACGGCCCTTCTGCAGGGTGAGTATTGGACAGAATTTGTTAGGGGACCGGGCAGGAGGCAGGTGCAGATGTGTGTCTGCAAAGGGCCAGAATCAACGTGGACCCACACACGTTCCCGTTCAGTCTCTGGTTCCTTACCTGTTTCAGGTTTCTCTTAGAGTCTGTCTTTGTCTTAATCTTTTGGGTGCTTTTGGTGAGCTACTTAGGAATGTTGTGGGGAGGGCTGGGATGGGTCGGCACAGTGATTTTGGTGAGGCCCAAGAGTAGGCCAACAGTCCAGGACTGTCTTATGTATCAGAGGAAGATGCAGAAAGAGTTGTCACATGTCCTCTTGTCAGCCCTTCCTGCCCCCTCCCACCAACCCCGCTCCTCACTTCTGGGCTCCAGGGAAGAAGGCCTCCCTGCTGCCCCTGACCAGCTGTTTCTTGAGTGCAGCAGCGGCTCTGGGAACTCTCCAAGGAGACCTCCTTCCTGTGGTTGTCACTCCACTCGTACAGCTAGTCCACAAGCACCTCAGGACAAAATGCAGTCTCTCTCTCTCCCCATCCCCTCTCCTCTTCCTTCCTATATTTGGAAAGTCTGGGGCTAGCCTGGCAAGAAAGTGGGAGACGGGGTGCAGGAGGAAGAACTGGGAGCAAATGAAGGATGCTTCTGTCAGAAGCGTGCAGGTCTCTAAGAAAGTAAGAATGTAACTGCAATGCCTTGTCCATCTGCTAAGCCCCCTTGAAGTGGGCTCAGCTCCGTGTGCCACGCTGACACTGTGAGGCCAGCGTGGGCCCAGCCCATCTTGCAGCGCCTGTGCTAGTATCTCCCAGCTGAAAGTTCTGCCCCTCCCTTCCCTTCATTTTTTCTTGATAAGAGCTAAAAAAAATTTTTTTTCTTTAAATTCTGGTTGAATAATAGGAGCCTCCCTCTATAATTGGCATGTGTGGGAATATATATTAAATAAACACCTTCTAATTGGTGTTACCAGAACTCCTGTGGGAATTCTTTCACAGTGTTTTTTCAGCATTGAGAGGAGAAAGGCTAAGGATGTCTCTTGCCCTATAGTCCTTCTTGTGGACATGTGCTGAAAGCCAGGAGTGGTCCTGTGCCTGGAAAAGTCCATTCTCTGGTGTTAGTAAGTGATAGACAAGGGTGTGTATTTACCAACATCAGGCATCCACAAAATATTGACGTAAGTGTTTTAGGGTACAACTGGCCCTAAACCTGACACGACAGTTAATATCATGCAAGTTGAAAGTTTCGTAAGTTCTGATGTGATGCGTTCTGTGGGCATTGAAGTCAGAGCTGCCTTGCTCATCCCCAGCGCTCGCAGATCATACCCCTGTGCCTGGCTCACAGCTCCTCAATACGATGCTTTGTTCACTGTAGCATGGTGGGATTTTTATAGATTCAAATAAGTTGGAGGTAGTTTCACATTTTTAACAGCTGAAAACATACTAATAATCATAAAGGTTAGATTCTCCCAAGTAGGGCGTTGAACACAGGCTGCATCCTGGATGTATTGACAGAGGAACCACATAGTGTGATGGATTCTTTGTCCCTTGGAGCTTCCCTTTGCTTCCCCGAATGCCATACGGTCTAGGCAGCTTTCTAGAGACTTTCCTTATGCAACATGTACCTGTACAAGAAATGTACTCCTTTGTGCCGTCTGAGGCATTTTGGTTGTATGGAGCTTGTTAAATTTCGATTCCCGGCATAGTTTCAGATGTGGATGTATGCTTAGAGAAAGGGTAGGGGCCAAAGCCATCCACTGCTGCCAGATGGGGTTCCGTCCTGGCTCTGTTGCTTCCTGGGTGTGACACCTGTGCCTCTGTTTCCCCCTCTGTAAGATGGCATGAACAGTGGTGCCCCCTCGAGGGTTTGTGAGTTTAAAGTGAACCAGTGACCGTGAGGACTTTACAGTGGTGCCTGGGCCACAGTAGAACACTGTCCGTGGAAGTGTAAGCCATCGTCACTTTTGTCAACATCACCAGTCATTAATGCATGCACTGTCCCCTGGCTTTTTTTTCTTTCATCCAGCAGTTAGGATTTTCTGTCAAACAAAAGAAAGCCTCTATGTTTCACACAGTGTACGTTCAGAGGAAACAACAGCAGCTGTATGAAAATAGTAATGTTCCTTGCAGAGTGATTATTTGTAGATTTAGTCAGAATGTTTGATCTACAAGTTTTCGTTATAGATATTGTCTTGTAATTGGAAAATTCTGTAAGAGCAGCTCCAATGAACATTCCTTTTTGATGGTTGAGGTGTCACTTTTGTGTGGTAAATAAGCTGTGATGCAAAGACACCAAATACATGTTGTTCAGGACAGGCATTTGTGACAGCATGGCATGGGACAGAGTGATGTTGGGTATCCCCACGAGGAGCTTAGATCAATCCAAGGGAAAGTCACATTTGTTGGTGTAAGAGGTATTAATATTAGAAAGAATTTAAAAATAATAATAAGGTATTGGGATATCAGTTAGCACCAAATTAGATAACTACAACTAAATAGCCTTTCATTAATTCTGAAACCTGAAGTTGAAAGATTTCCATTTTCCTCATCAATATGTTTATCTCCCTCAAAAATGTTTCCAGCTGTGGGATAGATTATGAAGAATTATTTCACTTTGATTTTTAATATTACCAATGCAGCAATTTTGCAATGAAAGAACAGTGGCTATAGGAATGACTCTTTAGCCCTCCAGGACTACTGTGTATACCTGTGTTGCCGACAACACATGGGAACTTAAAAGGCTGCTGAGTTTAATATCCATCCACTGAGAACTCTATAGGCCCTTATGGGTTTTTGTACTGGAGTCATGATGATGAATGTGACATGAACTTCACTTATAGTCTGTGCAGGTATAGGGGAAGTATGTTCTTGAAAGATTCCTATCAGACAGTTAAGATTAGAGGCTTTTTAGATGCGGACCTATTCTGAATGTTCCAGGCCCTCCAGGTGCTAGGTGAGGTGACTGCAGGGTTGATCTGGTGTGGATAATGAAACTCTGAGCAGGGCACATGTCCCAAGGTTCTGGCTGAGCCCCTTTGACATTCCACAGGGCCCTGACCCTGACTCTGCCCGGGCACGTACTGGAGGCAGCCTCAGGGTGGCACAGGGATTCGGGGCATGGCTGGTGGCACTTCAGGGTGCTGGGAGGCTTACCGACCTCCTGTTGTAAACTTGGATTAGTCTTTTTCCAGAGCAGCTGAGATTGGACTCCACCACCTCAGGGTCAGGAGCTGGAAGTGCTGGCTTATGCTCAGGTAGATCCCGGAGAAGAGCTGTCAGCGTGAGCTCCGTGCCTCCCAGGTCCTGCCGGCTCGAGAGGCTTGCCCAGCACCAAGGCTCTGGGCATTGGGAGTGCTGCCTGCCTGCCAGCCAAGAGATGTGAACCACCGCAGTGAACTGGCAGTGAATTAGCAGGCTCTTAAACTGCCATTTTTTTCTCCATTCTGTGTTTTTATAACTGCTGCGTAGACACCAGATTATAAATCCTGTGCACATAGTCTTAGAGTTTCTGGATTCAGCCCCGGAGAAGACTCATTTGGCTTTGAGGAATACTTAAAGAAAACGTTGGTCAGTTCCATTTTCCCACGTAGAGTGCTGCATAAGGGTTCTGCTGTGACAGCCAGACGTGTCCACGCAGCCCTCGGGGAGTGTCTGCAGTGGACTCAACTGCTTTGGAGGGAAATGGTTCCAATGGGTTTTCCATCCTCCATCTTTGTTGCTAAAATTGTGTTCCCTGTGTTGTGTTTTGTTAATGTAATGAGAACCCACTACCCCTACTGTGGGGTCTAGGTGGGAGAAGACTGGGCCATCCAGGACTAACACGGGGCTTGGCATGGGCTCTGTAGGTGTGCTCCATCCTGAGGGGGATCCAAACTGGTCCTCACTTTGGGGATTTTGGGTGCACTAAGCAAAAAAGAGGTCAGGAGAGGTCATGAAAGTCAGTTTTATGGTTTGAGTGAAGGCCAACCTTAGAAAATGGGGCCCAGGGTGTTGAACTTTATGGTGGAAGGCGTAGGGGGCGGGGGGGGCAGTTTTTTCCTTGCCTCTCTGCGTAAGCTGACCAGCGCCCTGCTCTCTGCTTTCTAGTGGTCAGTGGCCATGCTGTTTGCTTAGTATCTGCGTTATATCAATATGGTGTGTTAGAACCTAACTATTGCCGAATTACAGTGTGACATATTTTAGATAAGATTCCCCACCTCATCCCCAAACCAGCACTCTGCCATTTAAAAATGAAAAGTTAAAATGTTTTATTTTAGTCTTCTGGGATAAATTAATTTTGAGAAGAGCAATATTTATCGAACATTTATGTATGTATATGGCCATCCCTTTATATCTTATTCATAAGTGAGCAATTCTCTTGTAAATCAAAGATTCCAAATAATTTTCTTAAGTTTGACTCAAGGTTTGAAAAACAACAGCCCATGCCACCAAAGCAAGCCCATCATACCTGTTTTTGTAAATAAAGTTTTATTGGAGCACGTTCATACTCCTTTGCTTACCTCTGTGGCTGCTTTCTTGCTATATGACACAAACAGCACAGTTTTCAAATCTCTTTACAGAAAAAGTTTACTGAACACCAGTGTATTTGGTAGAGGAATAACTAGTCTCTCCTTGAACACCTCCATGTCCAAGAACCTCTTCATCTTATGAGGCAACTTGTTTCATTTTCAGACAACTTAAGAATGCTAGAAGATTCTTCCTTTTTAGAAACAAACAAAACCCTACTTCCTTATAACCTGGTTCCTTTGTGTTGGTTCTATTTGTATCTTATGAATCATAAAAAATAAGTCAAATATCCCTTCAAGATAGTTGCCCTTTTGAATATGTGAGGACAGCTATTCTGTACCCTCTGAATATTTCCTTCTCCAGATTCAACATTTCCTGTTCCTTTACCTGTTCTTTACTCCATTTGATAAATTCTAGTTTAACAACCCTCTAAACCATGTCCCGGAGAATTAAAATGCCATCTTTGAGGGTTGTAGCCAATAGAAATCAGACCCAGACTGTTGACTAGCCTTATTTTGGATGCTGTGGCCCCTGGGATGCAGCTGAAGACTGTGTCATCTTTTTGGAACTCACTGATATGGGCCAGCAAAGCACCTTGGACCCTCTGACCCTTTCAGCTGTTAGCCACGTCACCAGTGTATTATGCTTACATTGTTGTTATTTTTCATTAGAACTTTTTAAAACTTTGTTGTATGAGATTTGGACCCTCTTTCCAACCTGATCTTTTTATATCCTGTTTTATCTATTTGCCCTTGCTCTCAACTTTAGCTTTGAATTTCATATGTATGTTGTCCAGGTCCCTCTTTGAGGCCTTGTCCTTGGGCTTAGCCCTGGATCATCCCCGTGGACTTGACTCCAGATGAGCTGCCTTCACAAGTGTCATGAAATGCACTACTGTTGGCAAGCGACCATCAGCCCATTATCTTAAGTCCATAGACCCACTTCCTTTCTCTTATGCTCTTCTGATCTCCAGCTGAAAAGCAGTGGTTTAGGTGGCTTTGCTGGCAGTGCTGATGAATTGGGAGGTCCTCTTCAGATGTTCTCATCGTCCTCTTTGACTTGAACGAAGGGTACTACCCGGGGCCGTGAAAGTTTTGACTTAACTGACTTGTGCTGCCTTTCTCTATTAATCATGCCTTTTTGTGCACTGTGACTCTGGTGCTTTGATATCGTGAGGCCTTGCTCACTCTGGAGAGACTGTCCCTCCCGGAACTAGTTAATATCTAGAGACAGTAAGTGGGTACACCTTTCATGTGTAAACTAAGCAATCCAGAGGCCTTGCCCTCCTCCGTCCTTCCAGCTCCCGTATAGGGCTCTCACGCTCAGGTCCGTTATCCACCTGCCCTCCTCACCCCAGGGCCAGGTGCCAGCCAACTAGGGACAGCCCCTACACCCCAGAGCCCACTGCAGTATTCAACTCCAGCCAATCCTAAGCCTGCTTACCCTGCCTCACCCACTCCTTCCTGCAGAAGCCACAGTTAAAGCTCTTGTTCATGTTTCCTTCTGCCTCCTGACTGACCTGGTGCTTCCCTGTGTGGCTCTGTGCGGCCTGGTGCAGCACTCCTCTTGGGAACTGCAGGTAGCAAACTGTCTTTTCAGTGGCAGTCGTCTCCCAATCTGCTGGTCTCACCATACGTGAGTAACAGTAAACCCACCCTTATAAAACATGTTGAGATTGTCATATGCTGAGAAATGGATGAAGATTAGGGCAATTTACTGGATGCAGAGTGGACCCATCAGTTCCTTATGTCTGAGCTCTGAGACTGGAGAAAAGGTGTAACGGAGCCTGAGTACTGAGAATTTCCTCTTCTGGTGAAGTAGGTTGGATATACCCAACCCAGCTCCATCATTATGACTCCGTATGTTGAAAATCACAATGAGTTTTGACAACCTAGCTCCATCCAATGGGAAAAGGTCCGTAATAGACTCTGGTCTGGCATAGTCGAGGTTTTTTACTTTCAGTGCTGAAGCCCAGGCAAATGCGAAAGCATCCCTCAAGTGTGTCAATCGTGAGATAAGCAAAGTCAGTGCAATGCTGAATAAACTGGAATCTCCTACTTGAGCCTTATAACAAATGAAGCACATGATTGTGGACTGCTCGCCTCACTAGGTCCTATCGAGAAACCAAGATTAAACTTTAAAATACATTTTAGTTTAAGTTACTGGCATGAATGATAAATCCCTTCAGAAGAACACTTTACCATGCAGCTAAAGGTCCTTTTTCTGCCCCGATGTCGCATTGATTGCTGTAGCCTTATATGGTTTGTTGACATGGTTTGAAAAACAAAAATGTATAAGCTCTCCAGATGGCTTTCAGAGGGTTTATTAGTATCTTGGCCATTTGAAACTCCATTTCATCTAAATTGGGAGAGTGAAAGAGGTGAGTAGGAGAAAGACCATTAAAATAGGAGGAGAAGAAACCTCTTTGTGTCAAATGTCAGTGGCTCAGACTGGGAGAGTGGCCATTCTGAATTACTGGAAATAGAAAGATGATTTTTAAGCTTTCTTAGTGGAAATATTCTAACTGGTAAATAAGGGCATTCTGGCTGAGGCACTTTCTTGTACCTGTGGGGAAAATCAAACTTAAATTCTGAAAGGGAATCATAATGCTTTATATTTTTAAACACAAATGATGTATTTTTCAAGCAGCACCTATAAAGTAATGAGCTTTATTCTTTAGTTCATGCTTTTTTTTAAACCAGGAATAGGAATTAGTACAAAAATATAGGCACTCACTTAAATTCTATTTAATTCCAAAAGAGTATGAAGATATAAGATATAAAAACAGGAACATTTTGAAAGTTTCAGCTTATTACAATTTAAAATCATGGATGACATTTCATAGAAAGTTTAAAAGAAATCACCAGCATAAAATTGTGTGATTGGAATTTTAGAGCAAACAGCTCTCTTCTGGTGAAAGGACAGCTTCCTGGATAAAGTCAAAGGCAAGGGAAAACCTGGGTAACAATGGCCATTGTCTTTAATGGGTGCTGTTCCTTTTCCTCCTGGTAACAGCCTCTTCCTTTTGTAAAGGAATCACTGCAGTGAAGTTACTGAATAAATGAGGAGGGGGAATCACACCCATCCTTCTGCAGCGGAGAGAGGCCCAGGCCGTGAAAGCAGGCCTTTGTGTGCTCTGGGCTGGGCCCATGGCAAACAGGGCACAATCCAGCTATTGTTTGTTTGGGAAAAGCTACAGCATCCTATTGCAATTATTTACGGAAGAAAAGATTTGATGTTTTTGGAAGAGGTTGGGTGTGTGGGGATGTGGGAGGGAGGGAGACTCACCTCTTGTGCCATCCATTCCCCAACTCTCAATGTGTAGGAGAGAGTGTTACGTGATCCCAGGTGTTGGGGCAGTGAAATTCAAAGCATCCCCAGCTTTGGTCACAGGAATGAGAGAGGGGTTCACCTTCCCCTACGTAAGGCTGATGGGAGGCAGCTCTGTTCCCTTTGAGCCTTCCAGTCCCTCTGACTTTTTGATGCTTTCTTGTACTATTGCCCACACTCCCTCCACGCTGGCTGAAGTCTGGACCTGTTGTGTTGATTGTTAACTAAATGTTAGTGAAAATGAGAACATGTTTGCAGCATCACCACTCACCCTCAGTGTGCATCCTGAAGCTGGCTGCTCTCCCCTCCTCCAAAGGGGTGTCCCACACTCCTGAACAACGGGCATTGCTTGAGACGCTGTTTCTGACCCCCCAGCCCACATTCCCAGTCCTCTCCGATTGGAATTCATGTTCTAACACTTACAGCCCTCCTGCCTGTGCCCAGTTCATCTCCCCTCTGAAACATCTGCCTTTCTCTCCTGTGGCGTTCATCATGCCCTTCTCCCTCTGAAGCTTCCCTGACCCTAATCAGGGGTCTTTCACTGATTTCCCTGACCATCTGTGATTTGAGCGCCCAGCCCTCCTCAGGACTCTCCCTGAAATTCCGATCAATAACTCCAAGAGCTGATTGGTACCTTGCCCATAGCAGGCCATCAGGAATTTGTGTGTTTACTGTTCCATTATACATTTTCCTTTACAGAATCATCATTCTTCATACTGCATTTGTGTGCAGACCGCCCTTTTCAAAGATCCAGTAATTCAGAAGCACATGTGTATATGGAGTATGGTAGAAAGAAAAGACATCGATCCTGGTTGGCGGGTCTCTCCCCATCTGTCCTCCCCTTCTTTGGCCTCCACGAGTTGCCTTAGGTTTCTGGAGCAGCTCAAGCCTGGGCCCTTGAGAAGTTGCGTGCACACTGGGGACTAACTTTGCCTCTCCTTGGGCCTGCGTGCTTTTGTTCCCCAGGCCTGTGCTTTAACATAACACTGAGACTTGATGCTCCCCGGAGTGAACAAATATGAATAACTACTCACTGTAGGTATTACCATTAATTATTCTCTCCTGTCTCACTTGGTCCCCAGAGGACTCTGAGATTGGCACAAACACGATGACTTTCTTTGGGAGGTGGGAGTGGGCCGGGCTCAGAGAGTGGCTGGAAATGCCCAGTTTAAGTTTGAAACCTGCAAAGGCAGGTTCATCCACTTACTTATCGATTTAACTGATACTTAGCATCTACTCTATGTCCTGTCCCAATATAGCAGTGAATGAGATGGAATCGGTTTCTACTGGGTTGGGGGTGGGGCGGTACTGTGTTAGGCTGAGGAGTCAGGGAAGCCTCTCTGAGAAGGTGGTTGCTAGGGTCAGCCATGGGACGTTAAGGGAGAAGAGCAAGAAGAAAAAGCCGTGAAGTGGATGCAGACTGGTGCCCAGGAGGCTGGAACTTGGCAGAGGAGGGAAACGGTGTGTTAAACAGCTTGGGATGTGATACCAAAATACCAGCGCCTAGGTGGCTTAAACTAGAGCCATTTATTTCTCACGCTTCTGGAGGCTGGAAGTCTGAGATCAGGGTGCCGGCATGGTTGGGTCCTGGGGAAGGATCTCTTCTGGCTTGTAGATGGCTGCCTACTCGCTGTGTTCACACATGGCAGAGGGAGATCTGGTGTTTCTTATAAGGACACTAATCCTGTCGTATCAGGCCCTTACCCTGATGACCTCGTTTAACCCTGATTACCTTCTCAAAGGCCACTCCAATACAGTCACGCAGGGGTTAGGGCATCAACATAGTAATGGGGGTGGGGGACACGCATGCAACTCAGTCCATAGCACTGAGTTATGAGATGAACCAGAGTGGTAGGCAAGAGCCAGAGCAGGTGGGGCCGGTAGGCTGTGGCAAGAGTGACAACTTACTTGACCTGCAGCAGGGAGCCAGTGATGGGTTAGAAACAGACACGCTCTGATTTATATCTTATAACAATCACTCTGGCTGTTGTGTGGAGAATGGACCAGAGCCTGGGGAGGGGCAGTAAGACCAGTGAGGAAGCTGTTGGGATAACCCAGTGGAGAGATACAGGTGGCTTGGACTAAGCTGGGTGTCAACCTTGGGATTAGTGACATTTGGGGTCAGATACGTCTTGGCTGGGGGGCGGCTGTCCTGTGCGTTGTGGCGAGTTCGGCAGCATCCCTAGTCTATACCTACTAGATACCAGCACTCCCTTCCTATGACAGTCAGTTGCCAGATGTGTCTGGGAAGGGGCTGGGGGTCAGTGGGGTGGGGCAAAATTGTCCCCTGACCACCTCGGGATCAGAGTGATAGCAGCTGATAGTGAATTGATCTGGAATATCTGGGGATTTGTGAAATGTATAGAATATGAAGAATGGAGGGAGAAAAATAAAGATAACAGAGACTTCTTGGCTTGGATAGAACAGGGGGTGGAGGTGTTGGTCCTGAGCTGGAAGGGGAGTGGGGGAGGAACAGGTCTGTTCGGGAAGCGTGTAGAAGAAGCAGGATCTCTGTTTTGCATTTGCTGAGTCTGCAGTGCCTCTTAGACACCCAGGGGAAGAGCTAAGAGGGAGCTGAATATCGGAGTGTGGGGTTCAGCAGTCAGGGATGAAGGAAGCATTTGGGATCATCTACTGTTGCTGCCCTTGTAGGAAGGATGAAATGACCTAAGGGTTTTCAAACTCTTTAGTCTTGGGACTCCTTTACCTGGTTAAATATTGAGAGAACCCCAAAGAGCTTTTGTTTATGTGAGTTATATCTATTGATGTTTACCATATGAAAAAGTAATATTGAATAGGTAAAAAATATTTATTAATTCATCTAAAAAATAATAAACCCATTACATGTAAACATATTTTTGTGGGGGAGGGACCTTATCCCCCTCCATCAAAGTAGTGAGGCGAGAGGTGATGTGTTTCAAAATCTCTTTAATGTCTGGCATAATAGAATTCATTTGGATTCTGATATCTGTTTCCGCATTCAATCTGCTATCAATGTCACACGCTGAAAAAGTCCACTGTACACTCGTGAGACGGTGCAAGTGAAAAAGGCAAGTAATATCTTCGCAGTGTTATGAAAATTGGTTAATCTCATACCCCCTGCTCCCCGCCTCCCCAGACCTGGGCAAAAGGGCTGCAGAACCCCCAGGGATCCACAGACCACACTGAGAGAATTTTTTTTTTTTTTTTTTGTATAAGAATGTTCATAGCAGCTTTATTCATAGCAGCAAAAAAAAAAAAAAGAAAGAAAAGAAAAGTGGAAACAGCCCAGGTGTCCACCAACAGGAAAATGGAAAAAACAAACTGACATATTCATACAAGAGAATACTCAGCAATAAAAAGGAATGAACCACTGATACAGGCAACATGAATTAATCTCAAAAACATGCTGAGTGAAAGAGGCATTATGCTTTGCATGATTTCATTTATATGAAGCTTTAGAATAGAAAAATTTAATCTGTGAGGCAAAATAATCAGAACAGTAGTTACATCTGAGAGTTGGGGTAGGGAATGACTGGAAAGGGGCATGAGGAAACTTTCTGGCATGATTGCAATGTTCTAAATTTTGAAAAGCGTTTGGGTTACACAGGTGTATGGATTTGGGAAAAATCAGCAAATTTATACTTAACACTTGTGCGTTACACTGCATGTGAATGTACCTTAAAAATTAAAAAAATGAAACCATACTAAACCCTACTTAATGATATGCCTTTTGAAGTATTAGGGGAATATATACTGATGTCTGCAATTTATTTTGAAAAGCATCATAAAAATAACATGGATGGCTAAGTATTAAAACATGTAGAATAAAATGTAGAATCCATGTGGTTGGTATTTGGGTATTTACTGTAAAATTCTCTCAATGCCATCGATCCAGAGATGCAATTCCCTGATTTTTATGATGTTCAGAGTGTGGCTGAGGCTCATCAACAGTCCCTTACAGATAATGAGTTCCATACCCCAAGCTGATATTTCAGTTTGGCCCTGTTTAACTAGGGACTTGCTGAAGCCATTTCCATATATGTATAAATTTAGCTTTACCCTCTGCTCATCAAAAGACATGTACATGGGTACCTTCATGTCACAGAAATATGTCCTAAACAGCAGAACGTTCCAAGAATATGAAGAAAAGCTTTAATTATATAATTAATAACTGAGTTACCTGGGTAGTGAGTCATCCTTTTTAAGCAACATATAAAATAATTATTTTTAAAGGAAATATTTCTAAAGGACATTTTTAATTGCTTGCATTGAAGAGAATATAATGAACGTAAACTCACTTTTCTCAGTACGCAAGGTCATCGCTGCGAAAGTAGCTTCATTCTCTGATGAGATAATAAAGTGAAGTTCCCAGGGGGGCAGAGTAGAGTTTTTCATCTGTGGCAGTTGAGACCCCCTTTAAAGGTAAAAGATATTCACTGCCCCTCAGTGTCATTTATAAATTACTCTGCTATAAAGATACCTAAATACTACAATCATTAAACTAGGCATAAATGTCTTATGATTCTGGATTTTTTTATAGCTATAAATTAAATAAATGTACACATTAGATGCAGATAAGACCCCAAAATTCAAACCCAAACATCAGTTTCGTGACATGGTGGTACTTTCCTGAAACCAGATCAGCACTTAGAATGTGAATAAATAACTGACCTCAGAGGCATCAGTACCTTTGAGTTGTGGGATGCCTCTCTTTGGCATTTCAGGTAGCTTTTCTTTTTAAGTATCGAAGAGCCTCAGTTCATACACAACACCATGACATAATTTGGTCTTCACCTGAGTATGTAAACACGTGTTCGTATATTAAATGCACCTTTTCTCTTCCTCTTGGTGTACAAGAACTAGAATAACACAGTCTGCTTCCAGTGTGTTTTTGATGTAAATGCTGATGCTAAAATTGCAGCACTAAATTCTAAGAAGGTTAAATAGATGAACTAGAAGTTAGAAAAATAGATCATACTCAAAATGAAAACAAAATGAAAATTATTAAGGGGAACTCTCAAGCCCCCGAGAGTGTGCTCGACAGCTTTTGGTGTGAGAAGCACTGCACTATGTAAATGGCCTGTGAGTGCCTGGTTTTTGAGATCCTGTGTTGGCTTTTTGTATAGTTGCCTTTTTTTGCATTCTTCATGTTGCTTTTGTTCTAACTGATTTTATCACTGCCTCCAGCCTTACTCCCTAAAATTGGCTGCTTCTGATCTACTATAGGCTTAGAACTTAAATATTTAATTTTGCTAAAAGTATATGCAAGTTAATGTTCAGTAGACCATGAATTTAGATGAATAAAACAGAATCGTGAATACATAGTCATCATGGCCCCTTCCTTGCTGGATTTTGGATATGTAACCATTTTGGAAGGGAGTGGAAGGGGAAAGGGTGGCTTGCTAGCTAATTGAGTTATGGGTAAGGTAGGTGTTAGATGTGCATAGTACTCTAACATGCCTCAAATATTTTGACACCTAGTATGACTTCTTTGCCACAGATGATGAAGCCAAGGCAGAGAAATGAGATGTAGCTCTCTGACCTTCATTAGTGATGGGAGTGCTACTGATTTATTCATGAAACTCAGTCTCAAACTACTAAATTTGCTTGCTTGGATACCTGCAAGGAGCTTTAGGAATAGGATGCCTGGGACCAATAGGCCAAGATTTGAAGTGTCATAGGGTGGAAGGGAATTAGTTACTGGCCTAGCACATGGAGAGATGTGCTCACGCGCACGCACACACACACACACACAGGTTTACATTCACAGTGGCTTCTGAATTCCAACTCCAGACCAGCTCAGTTCCCTTCCCCACCACAGGTAGTCATGAACCTACAAAGGGTGTATGAAGTGCTAAAAATATTTGCAGAGTATGTTGCAAATATTGAACTACTCTATAAATGATAAGTAATAATTGATGGGAAAGTCTGGGTAGAGCAGATCAGTGCAATCACAAAAAAGAGAGGGCTTCCCTGGAAGCCACCTGCCAATGCAGGGGACATGGGTTCGAGCCCTGGTCCGGGAAGATCCCATATGCTGCGGAGCAACTAAGCCCATGTGCCACAAGTACTGAAGCCCGCGCTCTAGAGCCCATGAGCCACAACTACTGAAGCCCGTGCACCTAGAGCCCATGCTCCACAACAAGAGAAGTCACTGCAATGAGAAGGCTGCGCACCGCAGCGAAGAGTAGCTCCCGCTCGCCGCAACTAGAGAAAGCCCGGGTGCAGCAACGAAGACCCAACGCAGCCAAAAATAAATCAATAAAACAGATTAAAAAAAAAAAAAGTCAGGCCTTCAGAAAGGTGGAAAATTCCCTTCATCTCTGCAAGAACTGTTGTAAAGTGGTTGAGCCATCCTCAAATAGTTTTCTATAGTGAGTGTTCCACAACAAAGACGGCCCTGAGAGAGAAACCCTTCCTGAGGCCCTGCCTTCCTGAGATTTGCACCCAGGGCAGTGATGGAGTATGGGGCTTGGTCCTACCCCTGGCCTGCAGGCCAGGGCCAAGTTCTCCTGAGTGTGTTCACGCATCTTTTGGTGATGTTTCCGGCAGGGAGCAAGTAAGTACAAGATTGGGGTCATAGGCATGTTTTAATCTTGAGGCCTTTGTACGTTTGGTTAATGTGGCTACATTTCCCACACTATGATCAAGTTCTAGAGTGATAGGAGTTCCTGTCTTACAAGAGCCCAGTGAGCCTAACTTAAAATTTAAAATGCATTTTGACCTGTGGTTATTGAAAGCTGGTGAGTCATTGGGCTTCTCATTGGTTTGGGTTTGTAAAGCCTGTTAATTTTTTTTAAACACATTATCCTAAAAGGAAGCGTTTTGCTTTGAGTTGAACATAAAAAGTTAATAATGTTGCACCAGATCCTTGAACTCTTTGTACTGTTTTGGGACTTGTGTGATCACTCACTGTATAGAAGATGGGGAAAAAAACAGAACAAACTGCTTTATTTTCCAAATCAGAAAGGAGTTGTTCCAACTTCTGGTGGTCACATTGTTAACACAAAAACAGTAGAGTTAGGTGAAATAAATTAAGATGACTTATTGTGGAGAAAGAGAGGTAGTGTTTGACTAAATTAGAAACATTCTCTGAGTTTTCGACGTGTGAATGATTTAAATGCGGCTCCAGCACAGGATTGCATGTGGTTTCCATTTTACAGTTTTCCTGCTTGAAAACAAACTGTCAGGATTTTTATTTAAGTTGATCTGATTTAACTCATTCAGGGCTCAGCAGCAAGCTTTGCTCCTCTTCCCATCCCCCTCCTTGTGCCAGGAGGAAAGTCTTAACACGGTGGTTGTGCTGGTTGAAACATTCATCTCGCCAGTTCTGTTATAAACTGGGTGAAGTTAAACAGAGGATGTTTGACACTTCATGACTCCATAAGACATGCTTCTTCCTCTCTCTTTCTCTTCTAAATGACTTGGCCTTGTGAGGTCCTGAAGTCCCCGACAAGGGGGAAGCTGAAATACAAAGTTGAATAACAAAGTGATGTCACCAGGAGCCAATTGGAACAGTTGACATCACGTGCCTGGCAGCGACTTCAAATGCCCATCACACAAGAGTAAGGGCTTCAGACCCCCTCCCCGCCCCAATGCCTCCGGTCAGCAGCAGACTCTTCCAAAGAACAGAGGCAGAGCAGTTACTAAGCCAGGCTGAGCAGTTCATGGAGCTTCCATCTTTTTTTTTTTTTTTTAACATTTTTATTGGAGTATAATTGCTTTACAATGGTGTGTTAGTTTCTGTGAATCTAACTATATGTGAATCAGCTATATGTATACATATATCCCCATATCTCCTCCCTCTTGCATCTCCCTCCCTCCCACCCTCCCTATCCCACCCTCCTAGGTGGTCACAAAGCACCGAGCTGATCTCCCTGTGCTATGCGGCTGCTTTCCACTAGCTATCTATTTTACATTTGGCAGTGTATATATGTCTATGCCACTGTCTCACTTCATCCCAGCTTACCCTTCCCCCTCCCATGGAGCTTCCGTCTTAGCAAGATAGTAGGATCTCACAAAGCATCAAGACTAATTCAAAGCCTATTTTCTGTTTTTGCCCTACCGATATGGCCAAAATCATTTCTTATTGAGTGAGAACTGGGATAGGGTCAGCTTTGATTCCAACTGACCTTTGGGAGCTGAGCAGGGCTGGTCTGTGAGCCCTGTGGCACCTTTCCAGGTGACAGACCCCTGGGGCTTTAAGCTAACATTACTTTTCCTGAGCTTAGAGCAATAACCTCTTGGTTTCATTAGCATGGGAGATTGTGCACAGCCTCCACAATTTTCTGTTTGTGACCTAATAGTTAAAACTCTCCAAGGACATGCTTCTCACTTGGACCACCCTGGTTTAAAAAAACATAATAACCATGACAAAAAAACAAAAGCAGCTTGGTTGAACTACTACTTTCAGGCATATTCTCAGAGACTAGACATCTTAAAATCAAGCAAGAAGACTGTACTCATCTTTTATCATTCAGTCGTTTGTGAATGATGTGGTTCAAACAAAACTGAAATGAGAATAGTCTTTCTCACCGAAAATATGTTTGTTGTGTTCGGATGGAACTAACTAGCGGAGGTAACAGGAGAGCGCAGTAGTCTGTGCCACCCAGGTGGCGCTGCTTCTCCCCAGGTAGGAAAGAGCAAGTTCACCGCCTGTGTGCACACCCACCTGTCTCTTGTTACTTTCCCATGTGTATCAAGTGGCTCATCATAATTAGGCAGGACTTGGAAGGAATTTTCCTCTCTGTTCCTCTCATTCATTCTTTTAGGCAGATGCCCCCCATTTCCCTCCCTCTTTTGGTCCCCCTGCCTCTCCCCTAATGTGGTCTCCTGGTTAGAGTCCTCATCATCAGCCTTCCCTCCCCTCCGATCCATCCTGTAAAGTAGCCAAACTGTTTTAGCTAAAGCACTGCTTTGGTTAAGACACTCGCCCACTCAAAATTATTCATAAAGGCTCCCTATTGTCTCTGATGTGAAGTCCTAACTGCTAGACTTAGCTCTCCCTGCTCCATGCCTAGGCTTATTTTTTGCAGCTTTCCGGAAATTCCTGCTAAGATGTCTCCCACCCTCAATCCTCCATTCATGCTTTCTCCCACGTGACTGGACTTCCTTCCCACATTCTTTCCTTGACCATCACTCCCTAACTAAGGTCCCTTTTTTCCCTAAGTTGTAATTTTCAGTCCCTCCCCTAAGACTTGATCATGCACTGAGCTGTTTTTTTCTTTAACTTCACAAACTTGGTATAACCTGGAGGACGTCATAACGGTCAACTCCCTGGATTTGGGAGCCCGGTGGATCCCCTGGTGTTATCAGCTGTGTGACCTTTGTGGCCCTCACCGTCACTTTCCATATCTTTCAAGTAGAATAATCATCTCTACCTCTCAGGGATGTTGTAGGGATGAAATGGTGTGGCCTGTGTGTGTAGAGTGCTTCTGGCAGTGCCCATAAAGGCCCTGGTCGTTGTGATAGTGATGGACTCCTGGAAATATGGAGATCCCCAATCCTTCTCCCACGTCCGGACACCTGCATGTTGCAGAAGTTCAGTAAATATTTTTTTCGTCCGTTACTTGTGTACATACACTGAAATTAGCTGAGTATTTTAAAACCAGCCCAACTGTACATTTCCTTCAGGGATTTAACTTGCTAAATGTAGAAGAATGATAGAATAGGTAAGCTGTATTTTTCTTGTGATTCTACGTACTATCCATGTTGCAACTTAAAGATTTTTGGAAAGCAATGTAAAAATGATTTACTCTTCTATAATTGGTTTCCTGAAAGCAAAATGATATTTATGTGAGCTGCAATGAAAGATGCAGCTACTGTAATTTATCACCGAGGAGTATTTTCAAAGTGTACGGAATGACTAAAGCTTAAGTGTATGTATTAAACATTCTAGAGGAAGACATTTAGACTATAAATCTATAGACTTTTTGGGGAATTTGTTTTCCTTCTTCTCTGCCAGGTATAGGAAGATCTTAAGTTCTTAGGCCTCGGTGGGAGGAAGATTTAAGTTTCCGGGAGTACAGTTGTATCTCTTTTAAATTTTCTATTGTTTATCAGTGACACATATAACCATTTTAGGGAAGTGTTTACTGTGACATTCCCCACCCTAGCTCTGTGTAGTTGTCTGGCAACCTGTGTGATAAAGATAGAAGGAAGTGCTCTATTTTGTTGCTGACAAGGGTATCTTGAAAGTGCTGGAGCACCTGAATAGGCAATAAAACATTGAGAACCACGCCCGGAGCAGCTTGCTCACTGTGACGTGTCTATGGGGTTTATAATGGGAGACCATACAGCTGCCTACGATTACCCTCTCTTTATATCACACTAAACACTCTCCTTAGAAGAAAGAACAAGGAGATAGTTTATTTTAAAATGCAATTGCGATGTTACTAAGATTTGAATTTAGTACTGAGAATAAACCATTATCTGTTATAGAAGCTGATTGGCTAAAAATGTTCAGTCTGCAAGCACCGCCCCCCCCCGCCCGCCCAAGAAGAAAGAAGAAATAACAAATGAACATGACAGTGGAGTCTCACATTGGCATTTTCATACCTGTGTTCAGGAGTTTGAGAGCGAATAGCTCTTGGAAAACATGCAGAATATATATGGCAGTGGGTGTCTGAATATATACCTCAGTACACAACTCCGTTCAGACCCCTAGTCTAGATTGCTTTGTTGCATTTAAGTGCTGTTAACATCCTTAATGAACTGAAGAGGAAGCAGTTATGGGAAAACTGCTGGACTAGGTGTCATTCTAATGCTTATGAGGAGAGTTGGAGGAAACCCTCTGACTTGGTGAACTGGGCACTTGAAGGTAGTGTGAATTGGTTTAAAAGGCCATTTACTCCTCCTTTTGTAAATGGCCTTTTAAACCAGCTCTCGCTTAGCTGATTAAATGTGGTCATTTAAACTGCTAGCAACAATCAGAAGGAAAAAGAGGTTCTCATTGTGGCATTCCTCAGTGGAGAGGGAGGCTTGAAAAGAAATTTTTCCTGCCATCCCCATCTCTCCTGCTGAAAGCTGGTGCATCAGCCAGGTATCAAGTTTTCCCTACTGGTGGTAAATTGGCCTCCAAAATTTGGCGGCAGAGGTTGCGGGTGTGGAGCGGGGGATGATCTGAGAAAGAAAGGCAGTCAGGAGACATGTCACCCAGAGTATTCCACACTGCACAAGTGTGCCCTTTAGAATGGTCCCTCTCGCATGAACAAGACTGCCCAGTTTGACTCTTTATTGACTTAGAAAGGAGTGAGTTCTTATGTTCCTCCCAGCGCTCTAGATGCTTGGCCTAAAATTTTCACAGTCCTTCCTTCAGCCTCAAGAGTGGCTGTTGGGAACTTTCCTTTGACTCCTAGGGAGTCAGACTTCAACCAGAATCCTAAAAGGAGCTCTCTCACCCAGTCATGTTAGACACGGCACCTTGGTTGGGTCCCTGCCACGGGGTGGGCTGGGAGACAGGACGGGCAAAATGACTCACCTGTACCTGACATCTTGTACTTCTGACTCGTTGGATTCTAACAGGGAGACAGAACGGCCTCTGGAAACGTTTGGGGAGAACAAGGGTAGTTGATCCGTTTTGGAAAGAGCACACACACTTTCCGAAACCCATCTAATCACATTGATGTTCAGTTCCTGTGCCCCTGCTGGCCGGGTGGTCTCTGTACCCCACCTCCTCTGCGAAGTAGTTTATAATTTGCAAAGAAACACTTACAGGCATGAATAGGACCTACTATTCAAAGGAACCCTGAATGAGTATTTCTTAATTCATATTTGTCCTAATGTATTTACTGAGAATTTTTTTTTCTATTTTGAAGTTCTCTTTTTTTAACCTAGGGAAGGCCTACTATGTGCTGTTTAGTACATTTGCTCATCTTAATATCACAGTGCATGACAAAGTTGACCAATTCAGTTAAATGCTATACAGTCCTTTATATGAACTTGCTGACATTTGAACTACTTGAGAACAACTACTTTCAAGCCCTCAGAAACACTTAGTTACAATTGTTGGCCTAATTGCACATTATTCTTATTCAGTGAAACAAGTTCCTGAGGGCTTCTTAGGATACTGTGCCTTGTTATTATAAGTCCTTCTTGTTATAAGTCCTCACCAGTAGAAAAACTTCATTAATTTGAAAATAATCTACAATTCAGGCTTGTATTCAAACAAGTCATTTTACCAGCAAGTCCAGCTCAAAGAAATTTTTTTTAACCACATTTGATGTGTTTAGTAAGAGAAGACTATTTTTGCTAGATTCCCTGTTGTTCCTGAGATCAGTTCCCTCCACATCTCTAGCATTATCCCTGTCTGAGATTATGTGATGCTAAGTAACCATAGCACTGATTTGATGGAATTGCTCCATGACTTTTCCACAGCAGTAGCTGCTATTACCTTAAAAAATAACTTGAGTTCTTTTGCCCCTGTATCAAGGTGTTACACAAACATATATTTAGGCTGTTTGGGGGTTACAGATGGCAAACAGCAAGTCCGCGTTTAAGAACGCATTTGCAAGCCAAAATTAAGTGGTGAACCGCTCCGGGGTGTGGGTCTACCGGGGGGTAATGTCTGCTTTGCTTCATTTTGTGGGATAATTTTTCACATTTCTGTTTAGCATTCATGATGCTCTAAATAGAAGCAGGAGAACACTGTAGTTCTTGGATCCCGGGAGAGGCAGGCCACGAGAGCTCCTGCTGTTTGGGGACAGTCTGTGATTCTACGTCTTTTTATATGCAGCAGTTATGACCTGGAAAGTGGGTGACTCTAATGTTGGTATTCGTCGACTTGAAAATTTTTTAATGCACCAGTGCCAGAGACCAGATCGTCTCGGATGGACCAGAATTGACCACTGCTGTGTTTGGACCATAGTGGTTTGGTGAAATCTGATGCCCTCGCTTTTCTCTGTGTACCTTGTATTTTATTGGAAAAAAATTTATTTATGAAAATGACTGAATATGAAAAGCAAAGTATAATTGAAATTAAGGGGCAGTTCCATAGAGTTGTAACTAATTGACTAATCAGATGTCTATCATAAAATGTGTTAAAGGTGGTTTTTCAATAAGACAACAGGGGCAGGTAGCCCGTCCTTTGAAGTCTTGTTTGTTCACTTGTCCCCACTGTATCCTGGCCTGGAATGTCCTTTCCCCTCCCTTCAGCAAAGCTGACCCACCCTTTGGGCTCAGCTCCAGCCTCACTCCCATATGGAATCACTACTGACTCCTGGACCCTCCTCCGAGCTTTTGGAGCAATGTTCCTATCTTCCTCCTTTCTGCCTGGGTGGGAGTCCCCGGGAGCTCATCACCGTCATGGCTTTATCTAACATGGCTGCAAGGTGCGTTCTGCCTGGACCTGCCTTTCCCCTGAGTTGTTGGTTTTTTTTTTTGCCCCGTGTCTCCCATATCCACCAGACTCATGCATTGGGAAAGCCTCCCATCACCTCACACTCAGCCTGTGAAACACCACATGCCTTTTGCTTCTTCAAAGCCAGCCTGGCTTCTGGACTCTACCAGTGGTGTACTGGCCTCAGCTCAAAACCTTGAAATCTGTCATCAGGCACCAAATCCTGCCACTTCCTTTCTACTTAAAAGTTCACCTTTCCATTTGTTCCACCCTCATCCGACCCCAGGATTTCTAGCATCCTGAGTGAATTTCCTGCACCCACTTTCTGCACATCTGAATCCATCTTGCCTTCCCACCTGCCAGCTTAACACTTTTTTGCATGGATCCTGCTCAGGCCAGAAGGTCGCTCACTGTTACCGGATCTAGAACCCACACCCCGCTCACATGACCTCACATGACCTCTTCCCCCCACTTACACTGGTGTGTGCTGTCCATACCTCTACCGTGTCTTGACGACATCGCGTCCTCTTCTATTTGCCTGTGTGTCTGGGTCCTTTTCTTTGTATTGCAGGAAATTTTCCCTCTCAACTCGCAGACCTCACATTGCTTTTATCCTCTGGTGGTTTACGTCTGTTTAATTTTATCAGTGTGTACAGCTTCTGTGTGCCCAAGGAGATTGTAAACTCCTGGAGGGCAGGGATTAGGTTTTACAGCACTGGAAGGTAGACAGACATCTTAATACACTCTTACAGCCCCTGTTGCACTCAGAGGTGTAGGAATCACACATGTCGTATACCCTAATGGGTCCCTGGCACCTGGCGCAGACACAGGCATATTCTGGGAGCTCATTACATATTTAAATGAATGACTGAATGAGGGAGAGAGGCCAGGAAGGAAATTTTTTATATTTTACATTATTAGGTTATCACTGAGATGTTTAACCTCCTCACAAGCTAGATGTTTTGAGCCACAGTCTAGGCATTTTATTCCTACTCAAGCAGCAGAAAGATTAAGGATAATCCTTTTACAGATATATGTTGACATGTCTCTGTGAATATGAATTAGCTATGTAAATCTTGATTGCCTTTCGTGGGTGCACAGTTTTCTCTCGAAAAGCAAACTTAAGTTAGGTGGGATGCCTCATGAAGATTTAGGCGTCTTCCTCTTCTCTCTTTTAAGACACAATTAATTACCTTATGCTAAATGGAAATTGGCTTCCTAAACTCTGTTTACTTGCTATATGTCTGCAAAAAAAAAATTGATGTAATGTGAGCCAGGGCTTACAGAACTTCTGGCACATTCATCTGGTCCCTATTACTCACAGATTTGTAAAACCAGTTTCTTATTGCAAATAGTACTGTTATCTGTTTAATTGCTTCAGATCCTAAACAGTCTGTATCTGTGATAGTGATTGCATTCATTTGTGGCCTTGACTGGGATCTGAATTTTGACCTAGTGTGATGGGCTTGGGTTGGCTAAATGATGCTAGCCATTACTAGGAGGAGATGGTGGGGACTACATTATGGACCCTCCCTCCAAATCATAACTGTCAAAGACAAGTCACTTTGGGTTGAAGTGTCTACTGGTACCCTCTCCTGAAACTCAGTAGAATGGCATGTTGTGTTGGACCATACCAGAAAAGCAAATGAACAAACTTAGGTTCTTGTATTAACTCATTTGATCGCCATCAACGTCAATTTCCTCATCTGTCAAACAGAGTTTTGAATAGTTAACCTCAGTGCTCCCCATGTGGAAAATTTAAGAACCACTGTTTATGGAGTTGCCAATTGTACCATACTCTCCGTTCTAGACCTTTGCCTGTAGTATCAATGAGTCCTATAAAGTGATATAAATCATAGTTTTTAGTGTTATACGGACTTGGACTTGACTGATTGATTCAATCTTAGTTGTTGACCTGGTCAACCTGGTTTGGTCCAACCTCAGAATGGATTTACAAGTAGACAGCTTTTTAATGTTTGTTGCAAGTAAGCAGCTGGAGTACAGTATTTGCATCAACTGTTTTGTAAAAGTGAGTGATCCTTTATCGATGGTAATACCTTCAGAACTTCATATGAATGACTTGACAATAGTTCCCATTATTGAATGGCCCATTGATAGTTGTCGTCTAAAATTTTCCAGAAATTACAAAGGCTTTTTTAAAATGGGCTGGGAGTGAGGAGGGGGCATATCAGTTCCACAAGAGTCTTTAGGGCAATTTTACGCTGTTAGAAAGTACATGTAATAGAAACACAGATACGCAAGCTTATATCACACAGATCATTAATGATGCATGCTCCTGACAGGGAGATTATTTTCCAGTTTTTTTAAAAAAGAAATCTTAAAAGCTTAAGCTTTTTTTGTTTGCTTTTTTTATTAAAAAGTAATTTGGAGCCAGTAACTTAACCTGTTTTTCATAAACGTGCTAGCTGGAGGCAGCCAAAAAAATATTCATGCTCGCATAGTCGGGGTCCTCAAGTGAACTTATGTCTTGGATCATGATATCTGGTAATTGCTTGAATTATCCTTGTTGAGTAATAGTATGGACCCTGAATACAGGGTTTTATTTATTATGGCCAGATGTCTACTCTGCTGGGTTTATGAGGACTTGCTAAATGGTATCTCCTAATTAAAACCCCCTTTGCCCTGCCACCCTTCTCCCCTACCCCCAGGAAATGAATCCATTCTATCTTCGTAGCATGTAACAGTTTGTGTTGTTATATGTTTACAGCTTGACCTTTGGCTAGACTGTGGCTTTTTTAAGGGTTTTTAAGACTTTTAAGCTAATTCTGATTTATCTTTGTATCTCCAACATCACCATATGCCTGGCACACAGTAGGATTTACACTTACGGCAGAAACACAAAATGTTAATGATAGAAATATGAGGAAGAGTCACTTCCTCTGGCCATGGTAGTCGCCATCTATCTGTTTGGCAGGGGGGAAATACCCTTAAGAAAATGGAGGCCATTAAAACCCTCTAGCTTCAACAATATAATCTATGTGCTTCTTTGTTTATTTCACTAAAGGATCAGATTCTGATGAAAAGTCTTGGCTTCATGCTTGTTTCTGCTTTTTTCTGCCTTATTCACCATTTAGCCACCAGAATTGATGCATGGGTCAATAAGGCCCCAGCCCTATTGGCAAAAATAGAGCTGGAAAAGACACTGAACTCTGGGGATTACCAGAAATATCAGAAAACAGAGCAATTACTGTTAGGTGGGGATCTCCGAGCATTCTTAACTTTGCAAACCCTTATAACAGCTCTGAAAGACAGCATTGCTAGATGAGCCAGGCAAAGCAGTGCTGGATGGTTCAGCTGGCTCAGGCATTGGGGATCAAGGGGACCCTTTGCCCATGGACTTGGAAGGGTATTAATTGGGAAAGGACATTTAGGGGGTACTCATAAACTAGCAGACATAAACACAGAATACTAGGGTACGTACTATTACTTGCACTTAGACTGTTGTCACTGTTACAACAGTTTTGGTTGGGGGTTTTCAGGGGGCGCCAGTGGGACACACCTAAATGCTTGCCTGTGTTTGTAAGTAGGAAAGTATTGAGCTGTCTCATAGGCTATATTGAGCCAAACCAATGTGATTTTTGTCAAAAGTAACTCAGGCTTTTTAGGTGGCCAGGGCAAGAGAAAACACAACACACACAGGATTTGAGGACTCTGCTGAGAGGATACAACTAATACAACTGTTCTTTTGTGTAG
This sequence comes from Delphinapterus leucas, assembly GCF_059928025.1. Lineage (NCBI taxonomy): Eukaryota > Metazoa > Chordata > Mammalia > Artiodactyla > Monodontidae > Delphinapterus > Delphinapterus leucas. The sequence goes on along the minus strand of NC_143130.1, from coordinate 52,785,591 downwards.
GTAACTGGTGAGAAGGAATACAATAGGACTACCTATCATTAACTCTGACCAACTCTTACCAACAAGGTGGAAGCACTCATCTTTTTTCCATTCTTACCCTTTCAGTGAAAGTTGCAGAGGAGGGATGCAATTTTAATTGTGGCTTTAAAGTGGAGATTTCCTCCAGGAATAATTGTTCCTCTCAGTTAGGAGGTAGGCTTCCATAGTTGTTTAAGACTGTGTTCACCCCACAGGTTGACATAGGCAAGCAGGGTAGACCCTCTTCAGTTAAGTTACTTTTAGTTAAATTTTAGGCACAACCAGTCAAAGGGGGTGAAGTGGGGAGGGGGGAGTTACACGTCCTAGAAACATGTGAAGTTGACTTAGTCTGTAAGGGAGTGGAAAGGAGTGGAAAGCCAGAGCCATCCCCGCAGCAACTCCACGCAGTTGCAGTCTGGGAAGAACACTGGTCTCCAAATCCTCTAACTTCTGTATAATGAAGCCACTGCATCCTTAAGTAACTTACTAAAAGTTTGTCAGGACTGCATTTTCTACACAGCCAAGTTCTGAATAAGGAGTGTTTGCTTTGGAATTTAGCCCAATTACTGCAGTATTGTTGAGGGAGATGTGCCCATGAAGGGGTGGGGGTTAAATGAATTGTGAGGATGGTATGAAGTACTTTCTCAATAATTATACTTTCCTCAATGTTAGTGTGACTTCTTTATTCACCTTCTTCCTTCAGTCTGTTGAATTTGAATTTCAACTATGTAATATCAGTGGTACTGAAGATTATAAAATCCGTTAAGGGAGAAGAATCTGGAGAGCTAGAACCAAAGCCAGCACCTTTGTAGTGAGGATGACCCCACTCACCAGGACTAAACTGAACAGTCTCTCTCTTTCTTTTCTTTCTTTTTTTTTTTAATAACTTTGTATTTTGTAATAATCTTAGACCTAACCAAAACGTTGAAAAAACAGCACAGAGAGTTCCTGAAATGTCACCCAGTTTTCCCTAACGTTAACATCTTACATAACCATAATCCAATTATCAAAACCAAGAAATGAACATTGGCACAATACTATTAATTACAGGCTTTATTTGGATTTCACCAGTTTTTCCATGAATGTCCTTTTTTTTCAGGCCCAGGATCCTTCATTGTGTTAGTTTACTATATCTACGTGGTCTCCTCCAATTGTGACAGTTCCTCTGTCTTTCCTTGTTTTTCATGACCTTGATACTTTTGGAGGTTATTGATCAGTTATGTTAGAGAATGCTCCTCCACTTGAGTTTCTCTCATGTTTTCTCCTAATTAGACTCAGTTTCTGCATGTGGGGGAAGAAGACCACAGGAGTGAGGTTGTGTTCCTCTCAGTGCATCATGTCAGGGTCATGTCAGTATGTTTACTACTGTGACGTGGTCAAGGGCAAGTTTCTCCACTGTAGAGTTTCCCCTTTGTAACCTAATATCTTGGGGGTGGAAGGATGATACTTGGAGACTGTACAAATGTCCTGTTTCTCATCACTCACTGATGTTGGCATCCCTTGGTGGAGCTTACCTGCAACAATGATCACTGTGATGTTCTAACGGCGAGTTTCTGTTTCCTTCTGTATGTATTCATTGGGATTTTTCTGTAAGGATGAGCTGTCCCTTTTCCCCTGAACAGCCTCTCTAACCATATTTTTCTCCAGGTAACTTTCTGGGTGGCTGAAAGTGATTTACAAAGAATGGAAATGTCTCTTAAATGTTGAAAGGACAGCAGTGTACTGGGTCCCAAGAATGTCTTCTTCACCTGCCGTTGCGAATCTGCAAACTGCCTTGACCGCCATTCTGATTTGGATCCATTGGATTGCCAAACCCGTTAGAGCATTTGCAAAATAGCTTCCATGCCTTGAGAGTCCTTCTGATACTGTTTTTTGTTTTTTTCGTGTTTCTTTACAAACAGCATTCATTTAGTAGGATTTTATAGAGCATGTTTTGGGCCCACCTTTATTGGAAAGAATTTAGATTTTTCTCATTAAGGCTTTCCTTTTTCTACAAGCATTTAAAGATGTTATCCAGACCCTTTAGTTTATCATCTGTCTGCATTTGATCATCTCAGTGCTTCTTAGTGTCCTCACCAAATATTGAAAGGTCGGTGAATAAAATGAAATATATCTCTTTGGAGCTGTATCAGAAATACAAGGTATAGGTTAGAATAAAAGAAGTTGACATTATTGACTAAAAGGAATTTCTAAGATTACCTAGATTTCAATTAACCATGCTCTTTGGCCTTGCTTACCGCAGATTATCAAAAGCTGGCCATCCGGCAAGGAGATAAGAGAGATAGGTTGTCATAAATTCTACCAAATGATGATAATATGTTATTGATGTACAGCAACTTGAATTGTGGGATCAAGATAGAGTCCTCAGCAGAGATGGTATCCAAACTAACTATACTTACAGGAAGATTAAAATGCCCTCTACATCTTGTATGTAAAGCAATGAAAACTGACACATGACCCCGAAAATTCTCTGCCCCTCATTCTAGATTTTGCAGTTAAAAACGATGTTTGGAATGTTAAGAACTAAGACAATTCTAGGACTTCTTGGAGTATGAATATTTAGGAGATGGGAATGGTAGCGATGCCTACTTTACTTTCTTGAATTCCAAACTTATTGTTCAGAAGATAGATGGCAGCCTGTCTACAGCTGGGCAAGGCTCCAGAATGGCCACTGGGAGCCTGTGCTCCTGCAGCACACGACCTTCTCATGTTCTTGCCCATCAAGACCTTCCCAGCACTCCCAAGGTCAAAGGGCTGGGCAGTGTGCTGACCTGAGCATAGTGTTACCCTTCACTGACTCATCTCTATTTATCGGTAGGTCCCAGTGCCCAGAGCATCCCTTTAGAATGGAACTTAGAACAACTTAAATCAGCTTCCAGCCAGAGGCGGCTGGCTGCAGTCCTGGGGGAGCTGCTCAGGCTCCTTTGTCATTGCCTGAAGCTCTGCCCTCCTGTCCCTCGGCTTTCTTCTCCTGACCACTCAGCGGACCTTGGAAAAATACAAGAATTTGTTTCTTAGTGTCTGTTGGAGAGATGGGCTCCTGCTTGTGCTGGGAGAGTTTCTGTTGTCTCAGTGCTCACTCAACCCCAAACTCCTACCAAGGCCACCGAGGTCAGGGGGAGGACCAGAGGGCATTTAAAGGGTGAAGAGGCCACTGGGTTTCACAGCAGCACTGCCAACCAAGCTGTAGCTTGTTAGCCCTTCAGGACTCTCGTTCCTCCTGCAAGGTGAGCTTACACTTAGATTACAACAACAGCTGACACTGATTCAGCATTTAACATATGCTAGGTACTACTCTAAGCACTTTGCACAAACTGACTCAGTTTTCACATAGAATTACTATCCCTACTTTAGAGGTGAGAAAACTGAGGCACAGAAGGGGTAAGTGAATTGACCAAGGAAGCACAGCTAGTAAATGGCAGACCTGGGCTTTGAACCCAGTCGATCTGGCCCTAGAGACATATCTTAGACGCTGCTCTCTGCTGCCTTTTATTACAAGTCCCACCACCTACCCACCCACCCCCAGCCCACTGCCAAACACACACACTGACTCTAGCCGGATGGTTCAGATGTTCAGATGGCTGGAAGTGGTATCTCAGCTCTATATGCGTGAGATATGAAAATGTTAGATTCAAATGCCACTGAGACTTCAGATATTCTGGTGGCTTTGTGTAGAGGAAGGAGGGCCTTTCTGTGTTGTGTTCCCCTTCTTCCTAGACTTAGTGGCAAGATCATTCTCCTGGATGGTGGAGATGCTAGTGGTAGATGAGATATAACAGCCCCCTGATTCTGCTTTGCCCCCATGAATGACAGGTCCAGGGACCCCCAATCTTGCATGGATGTCTCTGCTCAAATGGTCCCTGGGTCTTCATTTCATTTTGGAAAGAAAATCATTTGCCTGCTGTCATTTTATCTGTAATTTAAAAAAAAAAAATTACAATCCAGACTTTTTACCATATTATTTATTTGTCAGTTACTCTTTTCAAGTCCCTTCCAAAAGCTTAGTTGTTCCACAAATCTTTGACGTGGCCCTTGTGCTTAACTTTATACTTATATCACTCTCCTTTGTAGTTTTAACTACACGTTCCAGTCTTTGCTGTCTTCCTGGACATTATTGCTAGCTCAGTTGGGGCCGGCAGGCTGTCAGGGATCCCCCCCCCCCCGAATGGGGGCATTCCGGGGGGAGGGGTGTTAAATTAGCCCAAAGCACATGATGTGAGAGCTGGTGTTGATGAAAGATATTGCAAAAACAGTGTGTGCTGTTATCAAACCTGACTGCCCTTAAAACATTGCTTTCTGTGGTAGCAAAATAAGCTTTTTATAGTGTCCTGTTTCTTCTGGTATTATCTAAACTAGTGGGGGAAAAGTAAGTAAGTAGTGACCTTTAGAAAAAAAAGAAGGTAGAGGGAGAAAATGTACTGAAGGTCTTGTTTTACCAATAAGTTGTTTTAAAAAGTGTGTGTGTGTGTTGGAAATTAGCCTTACTGCCATCATAATGAAGTTATCTAGTGCATTCTACAGGCTACCAAGAAAGCTATTTCCTCAGTCTTAACCATATCCCCATTGGGATACTTGACTGGTCACCCTACCTGTGTGTGGCTGATCCTCTGCGGATCGAGTGCCTTCACAGTACAGACCCAGATAAAGCGTGGAAGCCTTGGCGAAGAGTATTTGAGAGACAGGCTGCCTGGCCTTGGTGGGGGGCAGGGGGGGTGTCCGTTTCCTCCCGTGTCATTCTGGTCATCTGCTGCAGGGTGCTTCTCCTCAGCCCGTGGGGGTTCCCCTCTGCTGTGCTTGTACATCTAACAAGAAGTTCAGCCTTGGAAGGTTCTGGAATAGGGGTTTCTCCACCGACACTGCAGCATGTTTGCTTCTACATGGGTGGCTTCCTGAGCAGAACTGTTAACCCTTCCTGTCTTCCTGGAAGGGGGTGACTCCTGGTATCTTCTTTCCAGATAAACTCCTTCCTAGGACGCCTTCAATAAGCGATTTCCTGGGTGCTTTGTTTTGCTTTTGTTATGTTTTTCCCATAGATAGGAGTAACATCCTGCTTAGAAAGTTCCCAGTTATGATACCTAAAATGGCCTCCTTGGAAACTTCCAGAACAGATCCCTTAATCTCTGCCCCTAGACAGGAGCAGAAGCAGGTGATGTGCTTTCCTGGCAAGCCGAGTACCCACCACTGCTGCACAGTCTAAGCTGAGAAATCTACATTATGTATGTTCATTTTTTAGTTTTCACTCCTTAACTTCCTTTGCAAAGGAAGAGACTTCCTTATTAAAACGGATTTTGCTCTGAGGGGGCTAAGAGAAAAACAACCTATTGTCCTGTAGAGGTCAAGGCCATGCTCAACAACAGGACCATTGTGCTGCTGCCCTGTGGGCTAGGGGACAGGGGGAATGTTTATAAAAACAAACTTTTGAAGCAAGGACAGTGCAAGGCTTTGTTTACCTGGCACTCTAAACTTAAGGGACTCATTTTGCCTGAAGAATAACGAAGTGCAGAGTTGTAATTAGAAAAGGTTGATGTAATTGATATGTTAACAATCTCTGAGGTTTTTCTCTCTCCCACTTAGGACAGTCATGCACTTATTTTTCTGAAGCCAACATCAGAGCTGTCCATCAAAGGCAAAAACGGGCCTCAAGAAACACTGTCTTTTGGCAAAGAAAGACAAAGGTCCTTGTTCTCCAGGCCAGTGCGTGTATGTGTGGAACGTTTTAAAGAACAATTTTGAAATGAACTCTTAGGACAAAACCCTGTTCCAGAGGTGCAACAGGATTTGTGCAAGCAAAGTGGAAATACAGTCATAACAGGACTTGTGCGCTTTGACAGTATCTCTCTTAGTCTGGGAGTGAACATTCATAGAAACTTCTGTAGAAACTCAATAGTGCTCTTTTGTCTTTATTAACAAATGACAGTATATATGTAACATGGTGGGTGAGATTTAAAGTTTTCTTTTTGTTATGCAGTCTGAGATCTAACTTAGAAAGTTACATGTCTTCTTGTAGTTGTTAAGGTGTGTCTTTTGTTCACTCACTAGCATGTGTTCCATTTCCACTAACTGGCTGGGGGGTTTTGTTCAGTTTTCTCAGATTTCTTTTTCTTTATCTCATCTTTTCTTCCCCCCTGAAAATTAGAATATTGACAACTCATTGGTATTAGTGAGATTCCCACCTGTGTGGCTGTGCGTTCTCTTGTCTCTGTAAAGAGGTCAGGTAAATTCACTCTCAGTGGATTAGAGCTGTCCGTCATCCCCGACCCGGGTGTGATGTACTGTGTGCCAGACACTGAGGGAGCGCTGGAGACGACAGAAATAAACAGGATGGAGCCTTTTCTTGTTTACTTTCTTGTTGGTTTAGAGTCTTGCCGCTTCTGGGTGGCATCTAAAAGGAAATTTCATATGCGCCCAATAGATGGCCAGTATAAAATATTGTTAGTCTTCCTCTTTGGCACTCACTCACTTTCCCTGTGCAGGTGGATACCTAGCTTTTCTTCATTCTTTTCTTTTTAAATATTTTTTCTACCTTTATAAAGAACACAACTTCTCCTGACACAGACATAAACACAGACATTCCAAGGAGGAGCCCATTCACAACAATGACAACAGAACTGGGGATAGTGGACCTTATTTAACACCAGTCTGTGTGCCCAACTTGGGATCACTGGGAATGTTTCCTCAGGTGTGACATCTCACCTCAAAGAAAGGAGACCCATGCTACCCTGGGTCTGGAGGGTCCACTCACCCACCTGCCAGGCAAAAGCTGCACCCTCAGTCTTCTGCACCCTCAAACTGTCCCGTTTCAAAGGAGATCTTGGAATAATGGGATATGAGTGGAGGTGGATGGAGCTGGGTTATAGGTCATGTCTCCTTGTGGGGCACAGCACACCCAAGGTCTGACCTCTGGAGAAAGGCAACCCTGAATGTCAGCATCCTATGGATTCCCTTAACCTGCCTTCAACTCCAGGTCCCAATCTTCATTAAAAAGATCAGCAGCCTGTTCCTCGGGTGGACAGCCGGACACCTCTTCTGACGGCTTGCAGGTATTCGGGTCCCCATCAGGATCCTCATCACCCACAGCAGAGCCTTCCTCTTCAGAATGGGTGCCATCACCACGGGTAGGGCTATCACGAGGGATGCTCTGTGCTCCACCAGCGAGTTGATCCCTGGCCTTCTTAGTCTCTCTCTCCTGACCGGAGTGATCAGCTGGGACAAAGCCAGGGGTCCATGCCTGGTGGCCCCCTGCTCAGCACCGAGGATGCTACTCTGCCATGTGACGCCTCTTCATTCTTAATCCAACCAGAGAGCATCCCTTAAAGAAGAAAAACGAGTCCATGGAAGATTCCCTTTGCTGTCACTGAGCAATCCAGAAAACATTTGCTGCTGGTTACAGGTCTTCTGGGCTTTTTTCAGAGTGGGATTGGTTTTTTTCTTTTACCGTAAGTAAGTCTATCAAATTAACAGTTGCTAGAAGAGAAACTACATCTAGATACAGAATTACATTCTTGTCAGCAGTACATTTTCATAATAGCAATGGAAAAAACAAATTTTTACCAGCAGCTGAAACATACTAATGCTGAAGAAATTCCTGTGAACTATGTGCGCTGCTTTTGTTTGTTTGTTTTCAGAGCAGATGGGCTTGTTTGCTTTTTGCTTAAACATTAATCAAAAATCAATTTATGGCTATGTAAGTGGCATTAGATAATTCTCATTCTGACTCCAGTAAATAATATCTATTTGTTCATGTTAGATAAGTCTGGGGGGCAGTGAAATGTAAAATAGAATTACATGAGATATGACATATGGCTATGTGTTTTATAAATTAATGCTTTTATGCATGTGGGAGGAGAAGTAATTTAGCTTACTGACAAAAGGAAAAGCAAAGGAAATTCCAGAGAAAGAACAGGGTAGCAAGTCTAAATAAATTTGGAAGATGAAGAGAATATGATAATTTAGTTATGTCTATTTAACAAATCATCCCCATTTCTATGTTGGGATAAGAACCATGAGAAAAAGAATATTCTAAGTGCTGAACATTTTAATATACTCCAAAGATGCTTTTATAACTCTTTTGCTGACCAAAAAAAAAAAATGTATCTGGGGACCGGAGTGGTATCATACAGACAAATACATTTATATATTTTTTTCCTAATCTTCTAGCAGGCATGTCTGCATTTGTAAATAAGTTGCTTGGGCTAGTCATGTTTGTGCAAAGGTAACTGACATTTCCCTGATATTAGAAAATTAAGTTTAGCTGAGTAACTACATATAGAACACGCATATTTTATATGTAGAGAGATATATACCTTCGTTGAAATATCCAGAGAAAGTGAGAGATTATTCAAATTACGATTAATGCTCCCTTTTTCATAGATGTAGATCTGTTAATTCTAAGAAGTCTGTTTTTAAATTAATCAACGGGAACTTTTTATTTCTTCCCTAAGATTCATTTAGCCTTGAAAAGGCCAAAAGTTTAATGAAGCTTCTAAATGCCAATCTTTCCTTCCTTCTGTGAGAGAATATGCTTCAGCTATAATTACATTTGCATTGTTTAAAATATTAGTAATTCTACAGCCAGACCTCTGAGATAGCTGAGAAGTGTAAAAGTAAAAGCTTGAAGACATCATCAGGCACCCTGGAGACCCTTTCCTCACACCACATGCTGATCCACCAAAGGATTTCTTATGAGGCTTTTTTTTTTTTTTTTGCGGTACGCGGGCCTCTCACTTTTGTGGCCTCTCCCGTTGCGGAGCACAGGCTCCGGACGCGCAGGCTCAGCGGCCATGGCTCACGGGCCCAGCCGCTCCGCGGCATGTGGGATCTTCCCGGACCGGGGCACGAACCCGTGTCCCCTGCATCGGCAGGCGGACTCTCAACCACTGCGCCACCAGGGAAGCCCGATGCTTTTTTTACCCCAGCTTTATTGAGGTATAATTGACAAATGAAAATTGGCCACCTTGACTGAGGCATACAACTTGAGTTTCTGATACGCATATACACTGTGAAATGCTCACCACAATTAAACTCGTGACCATATCCATCACCTCACTTAAAGTGAAGTTGCCACGAATATTTTTGCCTAATTAAACCTGGAAGGATCTGGGAAGTGCCCAAAACTTTGCAAACTCTTCTTGTATCTCATATCAGTAGATACTCAGTAACTCTGAGAGTAGGGAAAAGAATAACAAATACTCTTCTAATACTTTATTCAGGGTGTGCTGTTAACAGACTAGACATTCTGACTTTCCCTGTGAATTGTGCCTTAGAATTTATTTTTCTTTTACCCTGATTCAGGATCAAAGCTGGCATGAAAACCTCAGAGGAGCTTTGTGTGTGTGCAGTATGGAAATTGAGTTAGTCCCTCTGGCTTCCTCTCCCCCATTCACATATATTCCCTCTTCTTTTCTCTTCCCACCCCCGCTCCCTATCAAGTATATCCTACCCCGGACCCCCTGATTTGCAGCCTTTGCTGTCAGTTGAGGTGAGTCTGTGAAGTTCCCTATTTGTAACTGATTGGCAACGTTCTGTTTCCCTTCTGCTGCTGCAGCTGAATCATCACTTTGCCTCTGTCAATGTTCTGAATGCCTCGCCTAGTGATCAAGGTGGGGAAAATTACAGTGATTAGTGTTCCAACTCTTGTTTGCCCGTAAGTGTTCCAAAGTAGTACTTTTAAAAACTCTCCTAAGATATTTTCTTCTTTCATAGTAGATATAGTGAATATTAAATGTCCCCTAACTGACTGACACTCCTGTACTATAAAATTGAATTGGCAGCTTTACAGAGTAAAAGGTTAGAGGTATGGGGTTGGTGAAGGCTCACAATTCCTGACAGCATCCTTAGGTTGCCTTGACTATCTTATTGTCGTATGACTACTGTAAGTGGCTGTTTTCATTCAGTCTTTGTTTTTCTAAAAGATATATTCATTTTCCTATAACTTCTTTGATACCAACCAAAGAAACTTTTTTTTTGATTATATATACTTTTCTCCCCTCCATTCATTGACCTTAAAATCAATGTTCTTTCAAATGGCTTATAAAAATTTAAAATTACAGCAGTTGCATAAGCCATGCATAAAAAGCAGGTTTGTACGGTTGCCGAGGATCCATTCGTATCTGGTGTTGTTTAGCAGTTGTAACATCTTCTGTTGATTCCTTAGTGCTTCTGCTAGCTGGCTCTGATAAAGTTATCGAGGGTACCATGGGATACATGAAGGCACAACAGTGTGGCTTGACTAAATTTGGAAATAATAAATGAGTTAGGAGAGAATTTAAGGGTAATTTAGCTGAGTGTAATTAATCTTTACTTTTGTGCCTATAGCTTAAACTACAGTGGGAAGAATATAAAGACAGGAAAAGTTAAGATCCGTTTCCAGTAGCACCACTAGCAAGTTGGCTGCCTTTGGTCTGATATGTTCGTTTGTCCTTTAGCACTACTGCAAGGTGCTGGTACCAGAGGCACTGTCCAGTCTCTGGTTGGGGCATCCAGGGCTCCCCAGAGGTCTCTGTGTGGGAAACACACAGTGGAGAAGAGGCTGGTACTGATGGACTCAGTGACCCAATGCACCAAGGATCTGCCTTAAAAAATGTTTGAAAGCCACTGGATAAGCCCTTTGCCCCCCCACCCAAGATTAACAATTCAGTGAATTAGTATGATTAAGGGAAACTACAGAAACACTTTCTCAGGATGTGTTTAAACAAATGTGTGAATGCTCAGTTTTTGGCTTGGCATAAATGAAGTATAGCCTTGACTCAGGAATATGTTACATGGCTACCAATTATTATATCAGCTTGTGAGACAAAGGCGCAACACACCATTGTTTACCGGGAAATGTCTCAGTATAGGTGCAGAAGCACTTGGGGATGCCTTGCCAGCCCCAAATCACACCAGCTCCTTGACTGTGCTAATAAACGAAGAGTGCTGGATAGTGTACTATCAGGAAAGAAAAGCCTTTGGAATGGAGCAGACCTGCCTGCATCTGAATCCAGGTTCCACCACTTATTTGCATCAGCTGTTCCCTGTCTGTAAAATGGAAATGATCAGACCTGCTGCCCAGATGGAAGTGAGGATAAATTTAGATGGACAAACAGTATAACTGCCCAGCCTGTAGTAAATGCTCACTGATAGCCATGGAGGTTGGAGGATGTCTAAAATCTAATGACAATAACCTTTGAAGTACGTTCATTTGACTCATGTGATTTGAGGCTTTTCTACTTCTGGTCTCAGAATTGTCTCACCCTACATTATGTGGGGATTTTTATCCCTTTCTTTACCCCCCAAATATCTTCTAAGCACCTTTGTTGCAGGTTGGGTTCTCCACAGACTCCAAGGTGATGTTAGGAATGCAAAAGATTTACTAAGGAGGAACACTGTGAAAGGGAGAGAGGAGGAAGATGATGGTGGGGGAGGGGCAGGACATGTGTGCATCTGACAGGGATTCTGATCTGACAAAGGCTGTGCCAGCCCTTGGGGAGCTCAGAGCAAAGGGTGCCCGTTTGAGGAATCCTTGTTGGATGGAGGACCACTGCCATGCTCAGTTCCTGGCCAGGGGCTGCCCTAAAAGAATGTGACCCTAGAAGATGTAGCAGCTGGAGGCCGTGGGTGAGTGACACTCTGCAGCTAGACATCACTGTCTAGTCCCTTCTGGAAGAGGACCCACACTGTGCAACTCTTTGCCCACATAGCCCTAATGTTTAAAGTTGGGGTCTCTAGATTTGAAAAATACATGTTTTCAGTGAGAGTTTGGTTATTCTTAAGGGGACATATCTTTAAAACATATGGCTATGGGAGAGGAAACTATTTCTTGACTTATACCAGCAGAGCCTTGCAGTAATCACCTCATGGGAAATACAGGCCATCACCCACATGTTCACACTTAAGTGCCAATCTCCTTGGATGTTAGCTGGTTTAGACATATGCATTGCTAATATAGTCAACCTAGCCAAGACAGTACCATCTTCCTCAAGGCCCCAGGAAGGTATGAAGTCAGCTGCTCATAATTGTTAGAATCAGTCCTTAATTTTTTTTCCTGTGTATTTCTCCTAACCTCTGAATTGGTTGGGTCCAAAGCTTAAGGATACCATCTTCTCTCTGCCAGCATCCTGCCTTGGCCTCTCCAGCAATATGCCCCACACCATTTGACTTACTTGTTTTATGGATGCCAACTCAAAATGTGTAACTTTGATGCTTGATTAGGATCTTAACCCTTATTTATTGTTAAAGAGTATTCAGCCTTTGAAATTTTCCATCCCACTGTATTCTTCTAAGGGCAGAGAATAGAATGTCCTCTGCTGGAAACAGCATAAACAGATTTGTCATAATTCAACCCTACAATATGCAACTAACTTGTTAGAAGAAATTATAGAAGAATAGAGTCTATTGTCAATGAAAGTAAGAGAAAACACCTAAGAATTAACAACAAAACTTAACACTATTAAAAAATACAAAGACAACTCAAATAAATGGAAAGACATATCACCAAACAGTAATGATCAACGTTATCAAGACATCAGTTCTTTTCAAGTTAACTTGTAAATTTAATGTGATCCAAATACCAGTTAGACTAATTCTAAAGCTATCATGAAAACAAACAAACAAGATAGCCAAGAAGACTGTATAAGAGCAATGAGGAGCCTTAGTGTTATCAGATATTAAAATAGTCCATAGAGTCTAAATAATTAAAACTGTGAAGTACTGGTGCATGAACAGGCCAATAAAACAGAATAGACAGTCCAAATATAGACGCAAGTACATAAGGAAATTTAGTCTTTGATAAAGGCAGCCTCTGAAATCAGTGGGATAAAGATGAATTCTTCACTTACTGGCATTGGGGCATGGGTAACCACCTGGAAAAGAAATAAAGTTGGGTCCATACATCATACCCTACACTGCTTTGAATTCCAAATGGATCCAAGGTAAAAATGTAAACAGCAAAACTATAAAAGTCCTAAAAGAACACATGAGGGAAACTCCTTTATAACCCTGGAGTGGTGGGTAAGGCCTTTGTAGTTTCAACACAAAATCCAGAAGCCAGAAAAGAAAGCATTCATAAGAATTGAATAAATTATTAAAAAAAAAAACTGCATAGCCAGAAACCATAAACAAAGACTAATGCCAAACTAGGAAAAATATGTGCAACTTCTGTCATGGACAAAGAGCTAATCTTCCTAGTGAAAAAAAACAGCTCCTGGAAATTGTTAAGGAAAAGACTACCAATTCCAAAGGATTTGGGGTGAAATATTGAACAGATAATTCACAGAAAAGGAAATACACATAACTATTAAGCATATGAAAAAAATGTTTTAATCTCACTCATAAAAGAAATGGAAATTAAAACTACACAGAGATACCATATTTTCACCTCTCATATTGGAGAAAATTCAAAACGTTTGATAACACGCTCTGTTGGCAAACCTGCAGGGAAACAGCCCCAAGCTGCTGGAAGCTCTGCAAAATGGTACCACATCTGTGGAGGGAAATTTGGCAATATCTCTCAAGTTATAAATCCATATACCCTTGACTCAGCAACTTTGAGGAGGGCATTTACCCCACAGATATACTTGTACACATGCAAAGTAACAGTTGTGCAAAGTTATTCATTATACCATTGTTTGAAATAGCAATAGATGGGAAATAACTCAAATATCCACCAGTAATGGAATAGATAATTAGGTTAAGGGCAATGGCTCCCAAACTTGTTGGCTGATTAGAATTACCTGGAGATTTTTCTTTTTTTTTTAATTTCAAAGTTCAGGTCATACCCCAGACCAATTAAATCAATCTCTGGAAGGTGGGACACAGATTTCATGTTTCTTTGAAGTCCCCCCAAGTGATTCCAATGTACAGACAAGTTTGGGAACCATTGAATTAGGGTTTATCCATACAGTGGAATATTATTTAGCTGTTGAAGTAGGTATCTTCAACATATATTAAGTGAACAAAATAAGCAGAACAGTGTGTACAAAAGGTTATTACTGGTGTGAAAAGGGAGAAATAAAAATATTTGTATTTGCCACATACTGAAAGCAAAGTATGGGAAGGAAGATTCTGTGTTGTATCTCCTATATATATATTTTTTTTCATTTCTGAGCTACATAGTTATTACCTATACCAAAAATTTCAGTTTTTATTATTGAAAGTACGAAGTTTGTCAATAATAATTTATCCTTTCCTACCATTAATCTGTGTCTGTTTGGGAAAAGCATATAAAGGATGATACATATAACGTGTATCATGTGCATCATGGGGTGCAAACCAGGGACCCCAGGTTCTAGCTGTGGAACCTGGGATTCTCAGGATGACTGGGACTCCTTGGGTCAAGTGCGGCCACAGAGCTTAGCCCTGTCCCCCCCACCCCATTGTATGTTTCTGTGAGTGTCAGATTGAGGGTTCTGAAGCAAACCCTCCCAGAAAACTAGTCTTCCCTTTGCCTGGATGTGTGTTGCTGAGTGATTTGTTCTGTGCTATCCGTTACGGTGCCCAAAGTTCATTTGGACTAGGCATCCTCTAGGTACACTGGAGATGTGGTGGTGAGTACAACAGATGAAAAGGAAGACAGACTATAAAGCCTGCAAGTGGATAATCAGATAAGAAGGATGATAGTTAAATCTCATGATGAAAACCAAACAGATCTGCATGATAGTGGCCGGCTGGTGGGCGTGGTGGGGGTGGCGGTGACATTTGAGCCAGAGCTGAAAGGTGAGAAGGAGCCTGCCATAGTCCGAGAGGAGGCCTTCAGGAAGAGGGAGGGGGAAGGACCCCGTGACAGAGCCCAGCTTGAAAGTGGGTGCACTGTCAGGTCTGGAGGCCAGAATATACTGGTCTATAGACACCTGGGGGCGGGGCACCACTTTGTGGATTTGCCTTTCAGCTCTTGGTTCTTCCAACAAACCATGCCAGCTGTGGGACTGTCATTATGCCCTGTCCTGGCCAGGCGGAGCGAGGAGCAGATATCCGGAGGCCTCTCTCTCTGAGATGCTCTGGGGGATGGGGTGGCGGGAGCTTGTGAAAGGTCTGCTGCCCAAGGTAGGAAGTAATTTTTAGGCAGAAGAGGAATTTGCCAAGTAGGGTGGGCAGCAAAGGGCCTAACTGGCAGAGGAAACAGCATAAGCAGGAGCAGCTGTGTGTGTGCAGGGAACCACTTAGAGGGGCAGGGGCAGAGCTGTCAGGGCCTCTGCCTGGGGGTGGGGGTGGGGGCTGGGGGTATGTATCTGCAAGGAGCCAGTTCAGAGAACATGAGGAGTCAGCTCTGGGCAGGGAGAGGATGAGGACTGCGTTCAGAGGTTTGGCAAGTCCGGAGCATGCTTATTGTGGGCCTGCATCTCAGTAGATACATACATCAGAAGGTGACACCACTTTTGCCCTCAGGAAGTTCAGGGTCTAATGAGGTGGCCAGAGCTGCAAGCAGAGCCCAGATACGGCCTTGGACGTGCTGTCAGGGACACTGACAGGAGCGGTCTGCAGGGGCAGGGGAAGTTGTGGAGAACAGTGGCCTCTCCCGGGCTGGCAGGGGATAGCACAGAAAGCAGAAGGGGCAGTGAGTGAAGGGTGTGTGTGGCCAGCACAGGGGCCAGTGACAGGAACAGAGTGGCTGGAGGGAGGGACGGTGCTTGGAAGGAAGGAGGCTGTAGACCCAGGGGCTGGGGCCAGGCTGGAAGGTCCAAGGGGCACTAACTCCATGCCGCAGGCAGTGGAGGCTTTTTACAGAAGGGGGCGACTCAAGGGGTGAATGATGGGGCTCCCCGGGACAGCTGGGGGCGAGGCGCTATTGGAGCGGGCAGACAACAGAGGCTGGCGGACAGTGGGGCCTGGGGGTGATGAAGAGGACCCCCAGGTGGTCAGTTCACCCTAAGTCGCGTCCTGCAAGGAGTCCTTTGTATCTTTCTTTATGTTTAAAGCTTGCACAGTCTGGCTGTCTGGCCACGGGTGGCAGCATGGCTTACCATCAGAGTGTAGAGCCAACAGACAAACAACTGTAGTGGAGACCCCTCCGGAGCCCAGCCTCCTGTTTCCCTTCTCCATCAGTACAGGGAGGGGCCTCTCTGGAACCTCTCTCAGAGCTGGTGTGTGGGGACCTCTGGTGATTATGCCACTCCTGGAGGCAGCCCCAGGAGCTGTCTAGCTTGAGGGAGCAGCGCCTCCATGCAGGAAGCTGCAGGTCCCACGAGGATGGTGAGGTCAGAACGAGGAGTGGATTGTGATTCAAGTCAAACCAGATGGGGAGTTACCATGGGATGCCGTGTCCTGGGTGAACTACTCCCTTTATGGAAAATGCAAGTTAACTTCTTATTTCTTGTCAACTGAGCTTAATACCATCATCTCAGTTTCTTTTTATATATGTGCTTCCAAACACAGTCAGCTCTGAGTGAGATAACAGGTCCCTAAACTTGCAATGAGAAGGTCTAACAAGGTATCTGATTCACCTTTGTGCCATGAGGGCGCGTTGTGTTAAGAAAACAATTTTTAGTACAAGGGTTTAAATCCACTTATGAAAAGACAGAACTGTAAAACTTAGAGAAAGGGGGCAGGAGGGAGGAGCAACTAAATTGGCTTTCGTTCCTTTTAGAGAGTTTTTAAAGCCTAAGAAGGAGAGTAAGAATTGTATTTAGAAACAAAACCTTTTTGGTTTTCCACAGAACAAAAATGATGTGAAACTGCAAGTCAGCAGTTCTCGCCCAGGGGCTCTAAAGGACGCTCACTCGTGTTTGCTCTTCTTGGGGACGCTTGGTCGTCTTCCCGCTGTGGGTTCCTTTTGTCTCGGTGCTGCCCCAGCTCAGGGCGAGGACCTGCGGCGGGCATCCCGCGCCCTCCCCGCCTCGGTGGACCAAGGTTGTTTACTACTTTCTACTCCGAGTAGCACGCCAATCACGAGGACCCGCCCTCCCCCCTGTCCAATCGGCTCGTTGGGAAAGTCCACCTTTCCGCGGTGCCCGGGCGGCGACTGGCTGGGGCAGCTGTCAGTCAAGCGGGCATCCCGCAAGGATGCAGCAAGAGTATTGGGGACGCGATCACCAGAGCGGAGGAGGAGTAACCTTCTCTATAAACAAGATGTGGGCCCCCCCCCAGTAAAGCGGGGGGGGTGGGGGCGCAAAGCACTACCCAGCCCTCGGGCCTCACCGGAGCCGAGCGGGTTGAGCGCAGAGTCGGGGAATCCCTCCCTCCCTCCTCTGTCAGCCTCCCGCCCACCGCTGCAGTTGTAAACACGTTTCCCTCCATGTCTGTTTTCCTTCTCTCTAACAGTGGCCATTACTGGCTGCTGTTTACCAAAATCTCGTAGGGCACAAACGTCCTCCTGGCCCCGTCCTCCATTGCCCGCGCCTCGTTGCCCTCATTCTGGCTTTTTTCTTTTCGTCCCAATGGTCTGCAGACTAAAGGAGGCTGCGTTGCGATCAGGATTGTTTTCCTTTTATTCCTGTCCATGTGGGACAAGTCACGCTTTGTCAACATGCACCATTTTCTACGGAGATCGTGCTTCCTTTTTAAATTGCGTGCTTGGGTTAGACTGATTTTGGTTAAGAACACTGCAGCCGAAACGGGCGCAGCTCTGGAAGAACTCGGTGGTTTTTTGTTGTTGTTGCTGCTTGGGGACGCTTGGAATGCTGTTTCAATTCTGCGTTTCCTTCCAAGATGGGTCTTGAATCTTTCATCCACTCGTAGGTTTGAGATATGTGCCCCCCACCCCCCCAAAAAAGACAGCATTGTGTTGAACTAAATGTTTTTGTACCTTCTTCTGTGATCTGAATCAGGTTTCCCATTTCAAGCTGCACAATGTGGTTGTATTCAGTGTGATAGGGGCGTTGTGGACAGGAATTATTTGCGACAGGGCTGCCTGGAAAATGCGGAGTGGAGTTTGCGTGGCCCGGAGCAGCTCCAATGTCTGAGGCTTCTCTGTTACGCTGCAGAAGCTCCCAACAGGAAACGCAGGCAAAATGGCAAAATACAGCATGTGGCATTCGGTTCAAAAATGCCCCCCTTTTTAGGAGCTGCTGCTGCAGAGGACATCCAGTCTTGTTTAGCTCTTCTTTTCAAAAGAAAGGAAAAGTTCTCTATAAAGATAGCTTGTTTGGGATATTTTGTGAGAAGCTCCATGAACAGAAAAATGATGATTTTGAGGTTCTGGTTTGCTGAATGGAGGTTAGGACTCCTTCGTGTTCTGAATCACAGTCACAGAGAGAGAAGGCCTCCGCTTCTTGGTTTATAGGAATTGCAGGAACATATGCAGAGCTGCAGCCGTGGGGGCCGGATGGAGCCTTCCGCCCATCTCAGCCCTGCAGCCTGTGTACTTTTTCAGCAGTGGGGCATTTGAGGTGCTTATACGTAATGAAAAGGGGGAAAGATACACTGCAAATGTAAATGTACATTCCTAAATGTAAGGAATGGCACATGTTGGTCATGATTTGCAAGAGCAGCTTTCAGACCGCTTAAACCCCAGGAAACATGTCCTATTTCAACTTAGCCACCACATCTGATTTGGATTTCTCTCTCTCTCTCTCTCTCTCCCTCTCTCTCTCCCTCTCTCTCTCTCTCTCTCTCTCTCTCTCTCTCTCTCTCTCTCTTCCTCCTCTAGTTGTCCCTTTGTACTCTACCCAACTAGGATAATTTTCTTAGGTGATCTAATTAATGTGTATCATGGTATTATTGTTAGGATAGGTTCAACTTTCACTTCATGATTTGACAGAAGTGGTTCTAGGGCACCATGAGATGAGGGAGGAGACAGGGCAGAGTTCTGCCTCCGGGCCCTGAAGTTCTTGGTGGCATCATCACACCACCTTGTGAAGTTACAAACAGGGTGATTGCTTGAAGACAGAAAGACAGTGCAGTATAAGGAAGTGTGCTGTCATGGTCCGTCCTCCAGCTCCTGGCCCTTCTGAGCTCATCAGGGGCAACTCATTTCACCTCTGTGAGCCTCACATCCCCCTGCGTGAGAAGGAAAGAGTGATGTCCTATGCAGTGTCGTGAGGACTAAAGGAAACACCTTAGGAAGTGTGTCTGGCTCTCTGAGGGGCCCACGGAGGTACCCCACGTGCCCTCTCTGCTAAATCTTCCTTCTTCTGGGGCCCTTCCTGTGGGCCTCCTACTGATTCAGGGTGGCATGCTGAGCTCATCTTTCGCTGGGTTTCTGCGTCACCTGCTCTTCCTTGGCCAGGTCAGCCTGTTCATTTTTCCATGCCAACAGCCTCTACGTGCCAGTAAGTCACGTCTGAATAACCAAAGCATGTTTCCCTGCTGGAGGATGCCAGGGCAGGCCGGTCTGGGAGCCAAGCGTCTTTCTCCTGTTAAAATAAGTGGGGGAAGCAGGAGAGCCCTGGCTACTCTGCTCCTTAGTGGCTTGAGGCCAGTTTTCAATCACCTTTAATCCTCACCCCAGTGTCGGGTTCCCCTGTTCTTTCCCACATGACTAGGCCGTGAGATTTTGGTGATCTGACTTTAGCTTGCCTTGGCCTTGTCCTTGACATTTGCCCTCCCCCCACCTGCCTGAGAGTCTGTCAGCCTCCAGACTACTCAGTGTTCCTGGGTATGTGGGGCTCCTGCCTCCATTCCTGACTGCCCTCCCCAGTTCTGGATGCCCCCCATAGGCCCACCCACTCCATCTTCCAGAACCAACTTCAGACTGCCCCTCCACGAAGCCCTCCCCAGTCCTCACCACTTGTGGGACTCCAGCGCGCTGTCCCGTGCTGTGTCCTTCATGGGCTCGGGTTCATCTTTTACTTTCTGTGCGTATCCCAGCCTCTGTGAAAGGCAGTGTCATATAATTGCACCCTGGGCTAGAGAGCCAGACACGCCAGCACCTTGGACATATGACTGGCTCTCTGAGCCCTTCTTTCCTCATCTGTAAAAAGAGGTGGTAATACCTGTCCCTTGGGCGAGCCGTGAGGATTAACTGTACTTGGCACTGAGTTTGCTCCTAGTAGGCGTTCAGGAGGTGTACATTATTGTAAGTGTTTTTTATCAGCCGTAGATGGAGATGTTACCAACTTTAAAGGACCTCCAAGAGAATAACTAAGAATTATGCAAAATCACTTACTAGAGAACCTGTTAATGTTTGCTACCTTTCCTCCATGAGGACAGATGCCCTTTACTATACTTATGCCCTTTTGTGTTCTACTTGGCCAGCCCTTGATAAATATTTATTAAACAAAAAATTAGCTTTTCATATGTAGAAATTTAAAATCTGTTGCTCTGTCAATAGTGATTTTTTATGAAAATGAATACTTACAGGTCAGACTAGAACCCCTAATCTGAAGAAATTGGGCCAGACAGGAAAGTCTGAGCCCCTTGAAGACAGAGTTGTCTGATAAACACCTGGGGCCCCATGGGTCCTTACTAAACCATTGTCAAGTATGTTTTTAAAATAAATGGGGAGTTCTGAGTAGTGAAAAAATGATAACACTTGAGGAGCTACCAGCTCCTCCCAGTGTTAGGCAGCTGGTTAGACTGCAGTGGCAGGCTGGCCCCTGATATGGGATGGCCATGGGTGGCCAAAGCATGAATCCGCTGTATAATGGGCAGGGGACAGGGTCACTGTGATTCCCCGCCGGCCCCTTTGGAGGGAGGTGGGGTGTGCTGAGCTCTGCCAACTGCTGTGACCCTAGTAGGCACCTTCCCCGATGCTGGGTAGCCCTGAGCCTTTAGGACTATTGAGTTTTGTTCAGCAAACATTTGTGAGATGCCAGAGGGCAAGTGCTCAGCTAAACTTGGGGTACAAAGATGCAGAGCCATGCCCAGCTCTTTCCTTGAAAGAGTGCCCAGGACCATTGTAGCCTTCCTGACCCAAGCAAGAATAGTATAACCTGGCATTATGACGGGCCTGGTCCAAAATCATCACCAGGGGAGCTT
Organism: Delphinapterus leucas; assembly: GCF_059928025.1. NCBI lineage: Eukaryota > Metazoa > Chordata > Mammalia > Artiodactyla > Monodontidae > Delphinapterus > Delphinapterus leucas. Next base: position 52,764,744 of record NC_143130.1, on the reverse strand, counting down.
TTCCAACTGTATGACTACAGCTCTGTGACCTTGGGCAAGTCACTTTATTTCCCTAAGCCTTGATTTCCCCCTCCTCCTGGCAGAGAAAATATCATAGCGAGGGGCAGATGAGATAGCACGTATAAAATGCTTAGTGCTATGCCTTTTGGAAGGAGCCATTGCTGAGTATGGAAGACACTGAACTGTAGCCTGCATACTTGCATGAATCAGTCTGCTGAGTTATTTTCAGTTTGCATCTGAAAATAAAGGGTGGATTGCTCTCCAAATATAAAAGAATTGGATCCAGTCTCTAAAAGGATGTTTGCTGTTCTTCAGCAAAATACCATTCTTCTTAAGTTTCATTCAATCATTCCACAAAAATCTGAGCATCTGTTTTGTCCCAGGCACTGTGCTTGTAATGGGTTTACAACAGCAAACAGAACACTTGCTTTCTGCTCATATCAAGCTGACAGTTGGACAGGGAGTGTAGACATTAAATAAAGAGAAGTATCATGATGGCCATATAGGGGGAAGCCTGGTATGTGTTCTAATATGTAACACCTGCTATGTGTTTTAATATTTAAATAAATCTTGGGAAAGTCTTTCCATCTGAAAATAATGATTTACCCTTTTGCCTGCAAATGCCTCCGTTCTCTGTAGGCAACAGGAATCCTTATTCAAGTTTTGGGTGAGAGGTTCTGTTGATAGGGAATAAGGGGTTTTACAATTGAAAGTAAACTAGAGATGATGTGGAGGAGAGACTATATATTGGGTTTTCCTTGGCTCGTGCTTTGGTGTTGCTTAGGGAAAGCAGTTGGTGTGCAAGTGGAAAAGTGTTGCTTTAAAGGAGCTACCCCAAAGTGACCCCCAAGTTCAGGTAAACCATTTTGTGTACACTTTTAAAAATAAATGTAAATACCCAAAGCTCACAGATCTGTTCTTTGATCTAGACCAGAGCTGTCCTATGGAACTTTATGTGGTGATGGAAATGTTCTACATTTGCCCTGTCCAATAAGGGAGCCACTAGCCACATGTGACAGTGGAGCACCTGAAATGTGGCTACTGGGACCGAGAGATGAACTTCAGATTTTATTTAATTTTTAATTAATTTAAATTTAAATAGCCACATGTGGCTGAGGTTTGTGGCCATAAGGCCGTACAGTTCTAGACACAAGATTAACTGACAAAATTCTTTCCCCTTAAAAAGTATGTGTTAATTCTCACAAGGGTAACTAAGACCTGTGTATTTCATTTTTCCTGTCATATTTCAGGTTAATAAAGGGGGTGTTCAAAATTTTTTAAATGCAGCACAGTCAATTAGACCAGCTGTCTAATTGCACACATTTTCTGGAGCCATTGATGGTGATTATTGGCAAGTGCTAAATACTCCTAGTGACCTGAGAACTATAAAACAAGCAAGTCATCTTCTGTAATGGAATACCAGTGGGTTTCTTGGTTGAGAGAGAACAACTGAGAATATCTTCAAGGTTCTATGAAGTGGCTGTTGGTTCCTAGACATTCCAACACTTCTGTGGCTATGAAAATAAGCTGGATTTTAGAAATTTTGAAACTCTCATTTAAGTTTAAATTTTTAGTGGAGTTGATTTTTATTTCTTCTTCTGGCTCATCTGTGTTTTTTTCCCTCCTGCTTTGTTGTTTCATCAGGTTGTGAGAATAAAGCCTGGCTGGTCAGTTTCAATTTTATTTAAATTCATTTTGTCTTCATTCCTTCTAATAGAGCACAGTTCTGTGATATATTGAGATCAGAGTGCTCCCAGGAAACACTGAAATATAAAAACATTTTCATGAAAACATTTCCACTTATATTTAATTTTTCTTCTCAATAGAAAAATATTTCCAACTTAATCCTCCCTCTCCCCTCTTGAAATGAATTGCATGCTTTAGAAATAACATCAATCCACCCAAGTACACAAGGACAATCTCAGCCATTTAATGGAGATATAAAGAGCAGAGAATGGTGGGGTATAGAGGCACAGACTGCCTTTCAGGATGCTAATAAACATGGGCGAGGCCCCCACCTAGACCCTTGGTTCTCCCCCCAGTAGCACAGCAGACCAACACAGCACTGAGCTCTGGGCCTGCCACCGAGAAATCTCACTCCATCTTAAACCATCATCATTGTTTTATTTTGAACAATTTCTAAGTGTTTGCCAAGGCCAGTTGATGTTGAAACTTCCTGTTTCCAAACCCCATCTGACATCTGGGACCAGCTTTTCTAGAAAGTGTTCGAACAGGCCACAGAGTGGCTCACCCCTTTCTTAAGGAATGGAGGCAAGCAAGCCCCTCTCAAGGGTGGACTTGTTCCTTCACTCTCTTTATTTTGTTTTTGTTCCTTAGTGACTTCAGCTTACTAGGAAGCCCAGCCTCGGGAAGGTGAGCCTCTCTTCCAAGGAAAAAGTAAAAACTCAAAGAAAAAAATTGTCCAACACACAGACACATCCAGTTTGAGCTCCAGTGTGCAAAGCCCATGAATATTGGGGTCTGTGTAAAAATTCAGCACACACCTGCATAACGAAGAGAGCTTACAGCACAGTGGTCAGGCACATTTCATTTAGTTTTTTGCAACCGCCTATGAGGTAGATTCTACCAACATTGTTTTACCGATGAGCAGAGGAAGGCCCAGAAAAAATAAATTGTCCATGTTCACACATCTGGTAGGTGGGAGAGATGGGATTGGAACCAAGATCTACCCAGTTTTTAAATGTATGCTTTCACATGCTCTACTGCATCTACAGTCTTTGCCCTCAGACATTAGAGGAAATTTTCTGTTTCATGTTTTCCCCCAAGTAAGAGCCCATTAAACAAAAATTTCCAGTTTGTAAGCTTTTCTCTCAAGAGGGGAAAGAAAGAAAACCCTTGGGTTTCTAAAGCAATAAGATGAAAAGTAATTTTATTGTATCTGGCTGGGTTTTTTGATTAAGTTATATTTTGATGATCATGGAAATTTTTCAAACAATATCAGGAGATCTAGGATTTCTCCTTTAAAAATTGAGTCACTACTTAAAACATACGTCACATTCTTTTTTTTTAATAAATTTATTTATTTTACTTTATTTTTTTATTTGTGTCTGCGTTGGGTCTTCGTTGCTGTGCACGGACTTTTCTCTGGTTGCGGCGAATGGGGGCTACTCTTTGTTGTGCACAGGCTTCTCATTGTGGTGGCTTCTCTTGTTGTGGAGCACAGGCTCTAGGTGTGCAGGCTTCAATATTTGTGGCACACGGGCTCAGCAGTTGTGGCTCGTGGGTTCTAGAACGCAGGCTCAGTAGTTGTGGCGCACGGGCATAGTTGCTCCGTAGCATGTGGGATCTTCCTGGACCAGGGCTCAACCTGTGTCCCCTGCATTGGCAGGCAGATTCTTAACTGCTGTGCCACCAGGGAAGCCCCATGTCACATTCTTAAATGCACTGATTACATGCACAGTGGTTCAGTTACGGGGTATTACAGCTGAAATATAAGAATGCATAGGTGTTAGGATTCTTTTCCTCAACAAGGAGAAACAGCTGGCAAATTCAGGAATTGTAGTTCCATGGGCCTTTCACGTTGTTATGTTTTTGTGCAGGTGTAGCTGTATAACTTGGTCATGGGTACTGGTCCTTGACGTATTGACTATTTGATTCCTGTCTGATCATAGTCTTAGACCAATTTTGGTTGCTCGTATCTGAAAATAAGTCAAAGCTTCTTTTGGTCTCAGTACTGAGTACAAGAGTCCAGACACTTGTGCTGGCTCTCCTGGTAGAAGTTGGGGTCTTGGGTATCTCAGATCCTTACCAGATGGTGAACTGCATGTGAGCAGGGGCCTTGCCTCCCTCACAGCTGTCTCTTCGGTGTGCTCAGTAAATATCCGTCCAGTGAACACAGCTGAGACTACAGCACCAGTTTTTGTACACTCTCAATCTGAAAATCTTTCCAACGTAGACTATGTCCTTCTTTGCTTCTCACGCTTATGAATATGATTTAATTATTTCTGGCTGACTCGGGGACATCAGTGAGCAGAAGTTGCTGTAATATTATGCATAATACAGTGATAGCCTCAAGGCCTAGTAGGAGGCAGCTTGCGCTATACTGACGATTTCTCGTGCTTGTTGTGTTCTTATGGTCTGGTTTTAACATTTTTATGTCTCCATTTCTGTTTTAATAGACTTCCTGCAGTAAGGCAAGAAAGCTTTGTCTATCAGCCCCTCTGCCGGTGATTTGTGGCAGCTTCCTCTTTGCTGCAAGTACTTCAAACATAGATTTGCAAACTCGTCAGAATTGTGTGTAAGAGTAAACAGGCAGTAAGTGCAATGTAGCTTCTTTCTGGTCCTTGGCTATATATCCCGCAAATGTGGATTTGCTGGATAGCTGAGCTCCGGAAAGGTGAGGTGTTAGTCTGTGAGCAGTTTTTTCCTTCACGAGATAATTTTCTTCTTTTACTTCCCTTCTTCCTTCCATCTCTGTCTCTGTCTCTCTCACAATGTGACAATTGCTGGAATAATTAAGATGACTGGGACACATTAATCCACGTTGAAGCCTAACACAGTGATCAAAAACCATCTTCGAAAGGCATGCTGTCCCCACTGTTGGATCCTAGACCAGCCCTCGTACCATGTTTAATGACACAGTGTTTTAGGAGGGTCCCCGTGTCCCTCACTGTCAGATAAATATGCCTGCAGGAGTGCACCTCACTCCTGCCTCTCAATTACCTTGCATAGATGTGGCTCGTGTACTTAAAAGGGTCGTGCATTTCTTGACAACAGAATTCTCACCTTTTCTTGCACACCCCATAAATGCTGGGATCGCCAAAGTAAAAAATGATAGCTTTTGCACATTCATTTTTGGCCTCAATCTTCTATTATTCCCCAATGAAGATCATTTCATTTGAGGCCAGTACCTGGGAAAAAAAAGTAGATCAAGCTTTTCCAGTGAGATTTTAGTGCAACCCTAACAAACTCTCTTTTTATTGCCTTCGCTACCACATAGTGGTGGATCAGGAAACTGTAGGACTACCATGCTAGGAAATTGCTGCTAATGCAGTGGAGATTTTTGCTGTTGAAAGAATTTGGTCTCTTTTCTGCATAACACGAAAAGAGCAGAAGCCTATATCATCTGTAGCAGATGACAGAACAGAGTATATGTTCAAATCAGAAAAATTCTCACTACACTTAAAACAAAAAGACAAAGAGTTGTTATAAGGATCCAGGAGAGTCACGCAGTTTTCTCCCATCCGTTTTTTGATTGTTTTTCTTTGCATCCCTCAACCATTTACTTCCTACTTGGAGGAATTAAATGTTCTGCAATATGGCAGGATGGAAAGGGCCCGCAACATGCACGCCCAGTTCTCCACCAGCCTTGTCGGCCTCTAGCAACAATATTTCTCTGGGAGTCGAGATTTGCCTTATCTCCAAATTAGGTGTTTACCTTACTTAAGAAACTCTGTCTTGGAGGGTGGGGTTGTTAGTAACCGGTTCAAGTGGAAAGCACACACTGTGAAAATTTGGAGTTTACCAATGATCAATTGGCATGTATCCTGACAGCTCAAGAGTCCCTCAGTTTAGCTGATGATAACATTATAAGTTGCTTTCTTTTCCTTTATGAATTTTTTAATAAGATCATTTTGTAACTTTTAAATTTAAAATAATTTCAGACTTGCAAAAGAGTTACAAAAAGTACCAAGAGTTCCCAAACACCCTTCACCCAACTTCTCCATATACTAACATCTTATATGACTGTAATATTGTCAGTTATCAAAACCAGGACTTTAACACTGATGCAGTACCACGAACCTCTAGATTGGATTCAGATTTCTACAGTTTTCCACTGATGTCCTTTTTCTGGTCCTAGATCTAGTAGAGGATCCCACCTCACATGTGTCATATCTCTTCAGTTTCATTGAATCTGGGACATTTTCATCAGTCTTCCTTAGACACTCACTCTCTTCACACATTTGAAGAGCATGGACCAGCTTTTGTTTTTCAATTTTTATTGGAGTATAGTTGCTTTACAATGTTGTGTTAGTTTCTGCTGTATAGCAAAGTGAATCATCTTATACGTATACATACAGGGACCAGTTATTTTGTAGAATCTCCTTCAACCTGAATGTGTTTCCTCCTGATTAAACTCGGGTTATACATTTTTAGGAGACACATCATGCGCACGTGTATCATTTCTGACGATGATAACTTTGATCACTTGGTTAAAGTGGTCTCTGCAGGTTCCTCCGTTATCATTACTATTTCTCCCTTTGTAATTAAGAGGCATCTTTTAGGAGCAGATAATTGAGACTATCCTGTTCATACTATTCCTCATTATTTCACCCACTAATTTTAACATCCATTACTGTGGTGTTTGCCAAATGGTGATTTTTCTATTTCTGTTTTCTACACTTAGTAATTGGAATTTTACTCTGAGGACGTTGTATGTATTTTTAAAATGAGGGACATAAAACTTTTTAAATAGCAGTAGCAGCTCCCCTTTTTCTGGAAGGGTAATTATGAATGACATGAAGCAGAAAAATATGCAGAAGGCTAAGCAATCTCAAATATGAATGTTATTTGAAACATCGTTGCCATTTTTCCCTTCAGAGGAGGTGAAGGAGAAGGGAGGAGATCTCAACTGCCAAAAAAAAGGTCCCATTAATTTTGGTCCTGGCTGCAAGTGTCTGTTGCGTTTGAGGACTCAAAGAGAGGACACAATTAGAGGGCTGACTCTGAAGCACAGCCCTGAATGTTTTGGATGGGGTAGGAAGGCTTACGCCACCATAAGAAATTTAATTAATAGTATGAATTTTTATCTCTGAGCTTTTTAAGCTGTAATTGAAAGGGGTGCTCCAGATACTGTTTTCTTCTTTTAAAATATACACTATGACTGACATGGCGAACAATTTGGAGGAGCCCCCCCATTTAATTAAATTTCAGCGGCCCAACATCAAATTCATATGAGGAAATCATTATTTTGAGTTCTCCGTCACTAAGAGATTAAAATTACTCTTTAATCTCAAAGAGAGGGTTTAAAAAATATATTGGGCTATTTTATTCTTTGATTTTAATCCTACCTATATATGATCTTTTATATTCTTTTTACTTATGCCTTAAAATAATAAAAAAGTATCTATACTCAACTGTAATATTTTATTAAAGCTCATGCATCTACTTGAAAGAACTGTGAATGGCTACGTTTTTTAATATCCTGCAATCCACACCAGTTTGTAATTTTATTATCACACTCAGACAAGATCATACTAGGTACACGGAGCTTCCTCTGGCCCTCATTTTTCCTCACTGATGTTTGTAACTTCTCGCAAATTAAATTTTAGGAGTTTGAAATGTAACGGTTATAGTAGGAAAAGAAAGAAGAACCTTACCCACCCTAAGCCTTAGATGCTCAATGGGATAGGCTCACATTTGCAGCACCAAGTAGGAATTTTGACAGTAGAACTGATGATTCTGAATTAGTTTGGATGCTAAAGGCATGTCTTTTAAAGGTGTGGCTGCACAGAATTCAGAATACCTGGTACTAAGATTCTTCTATGTTTGCAATTTCTTGTTGAATGTTTTAAACTTGGCCTCAGAGCAGAAGGAGATAGCTTAACATTTGTTATTTCTAGACCCCAATCCGGATATTGGAATAAATCCCAATGAATCAGTTAAATTATTGCAGACGTGCAGACCGCTGCCGTGCATGCCAGTTGCGCCAGCCTCTGCCGGGGCTGGCCGGAGGCAGGACTCAGCGAGTGCATGCCAGGTCCAGAGGGTGGGCTGGACCAGGTGACTATGCTCCCGCCACGCCCACCACCACCTCACGTGTTTTCCGGACACCGCGTGCAGAGAGTGCATGGAAAAGCGAGTGGTCCGGTGTGGCGTTGGGATTTTAGAAGACTTTATCAGCTCCCTGTTGATGTTTTCTAATTTTTAAATCCCAATAGCTGAAAACACATAAAGGGGTTCTCATTTATCTCTGATCACGTCATCTAAACCCCTAAACCCCTTGCTGGTTCAAGTTTCTCCACGAAAACATGGTTTGAGTCGTGGGGGTCGCTGGCTCAAGCGGAGCCACATTGCCTCCCCGCGGACGTGTACGAAGGGGGATGGCTGGGGTTTGCCCAGTGTTGGTGATCCATGTTACGGTGGAAAAGTAAATCGTTCTGAAGAATTTAACTACAAACCCTAGTTTCTTCTTAAGGATAATTGAGTTTTCATAGAAAACCAGCTGTCCTAAAGTTTTAAGAAGATGGTGCTATGATCTGCAGCTCTGGCAGCAGTGAAGCCGCTTTCCTGCGGGACAAGCCTCGCAGGGTAGATAACTTGCCGAGATCGCCCAGGTTCGTTGCCACAGTACTTCCAAGCAGGGGAAAATTTTAAATGAAAATAAAAGATGTAAATGTGATTGCAGAAGAGAAAAATTAATACGGAAGAAGAGTATTCGTTCTCAAATTAAACTGAAGTCTTACTGTTCTGCGTTAGCGCCCAGTTAATTACTCATGCGCTCCGGCCAGGTACGGAACCACGTCCGAAGGGCGTGAGATGCTCATTCCTTCCACAGGAAGACACTGGTGCCTCCATCCCCCGCCGCCACCACAGACACACACGTACCCTCTTGATTTCCTGGCATCCAGTAAATGCAGATCCTAATTTAAATATTCTCGGCACACTCATTTCTTCCCATTTCGCGTGGGAATTTAAGGTTTTCTTCAGTTTGCTTTCTATTCACCTTCATTAAAATGCAATAAAGCAAAAGAGTTTATTAATGGAGATCCAGTGTATAGAGACAATTTAGTGAGAGAAAGAAAGGCTCGAAAGAGTAAACCTCATCTTAAAAATCGGAAACAGACTCGTAATTAATAACTTTGAAAATGGAAATACAACTTTTGATGAATTATTTCATAGTAGTAGTTCTGGGGACCAAACATTTGGTAGGTAACTCTATGTCTGACCATCAATTACCGTGATTTCCTTGCATCAGCTCCAGAAAATCAGAATATTCATGAGCTTTCTGGTCTGTCTCAGACCTTCAGGAGCCGTGAAATTCTCCTGTTGGGATGACAGGAAGTGCTGTCGATGGTTTTGGCAGCTGAATGAAACCAGAAACAGATAAGCAGAGAAGAGGGGCGATGTCCGTTGGTTTGGTCCCATCATCCTGCTTTTAATTTGTGAAATTTGAAGTTTTAAAAGTCATGTTAAATGTTTGATCCTTTTTAGAATTCACTGGGTATATTGAGGAAGTGGTTTTGTTTTTGTGAGTTTGTTTAAACAAATGACTGAGGGTTTTGTTTTTCTGCTCTGTCTGGCCAGGCAGCATTGCTACACTTTTTTAAATTCATGAAATACTGACCAATGAGCCTGTTCTTTAGCCCTCCTCTCCTTTTGTGATGGGAAGACAAGGAGGCAGACACCAATGGCGCCTCTCACAATGGAGGTTTGTTTGTTTATTTTTTAATTTAATGGAGGGATTGTAGATAGCTTAAAATTTCCTTGTGCCAGGACAGAGAAAGAGGAGGGGGTGATAAAAGGAATAATTAGTCTATTCTAAACAACTTCAGCAATAGATGATCCATAGGGATTAACTTGGGAAAGCAACAGAAGCTTCTTTCTGGGCCTCATCCTGTGATGTGTTAAACAAATTTGATTTGTTAATTGAAATTTTTCTTAAAGGCAAAAATGCACCAAAGTCATTTTTAGGAACTTTAAGTTATATATTAGTAAAGATGGCAATTTGTAATTTTCTGTTGAAAATTACAACAGATATGAGAAACCCTGACCCTGCCCCTACCCCCAGTCCCTGAAACCCCAAGGCTCCCTTGCCTACTTTAAGAGTTCCTGCTCAGGTGCTTCTGCCTTCCATTCCATGGTCCTCACACCTGGAAGTATGCTTGTCCTTCTGATGTGTATTTTTATGACATGAATGTTTACCTTGAAATTATTATCTGTGTGTACATCTCATCTTTAGAGCCTGGCTACAGAAGGCTTTGTGCATTTCTATCAGCCCTCATAGCTCCTAGTGTGTCTTCCAGACAGGTGCACTCAGGTGTTAAATAAACAAATATTTAATCCATAAGAATTTACAGAAGAAGAGCACTGTGTGTCTTTTTTAAAAAGCCACTGTTACTAAACACTGTGTTTGGAGTGGAACTAATTCTATGCTCTATCAATTTGTGTGAATTACAGCATGTAAAGTAGAAATAACTGAGAAAAATTTTGAAGTTAGGTTAAGCACGGCAGTAAAGTTGTCAGTTTTTTAGATAGCCAAATTCATTGCTTTTTGGTCCTTTGGGATGGCCCAAAATGGCTCTGACAAATCTTTAAGGCAGTAGGCGCAGAGGGAACTTTCCTCAACATAATAAAGGCCATATATGAGAAACCCACAGCCAACATCGTCCTCAATGGTGAAAAACTGAAACCATTTCCACTAAGATCAGAAAGGAGATAAGGTTGCCCACTCTCACCACTCTTACTCAACATAGTTTTGGAAGTTTTAGCCACAGCAATCAGAGAAGAAAAGGAAATAAAAGGAATCCAAATCGGAAAAGAAGAAGTAAAGCGTCACTGTTTGCAGATGACATAATACTATACATAGAGAATCCTAAAGATGCTACCAGAAAACTACTAGAGCTAATCAATGAATTTGGTAAAGTAGCAGGATACAAAATTAATGCACAGAAATCTCTGGCATTCCTATACACTAATGATGAAAAATCTGAAAGTGAAATAAAGGAAACACTCCCATTTACCACTGCAACAAAAAGAAGAAAATATCTAGGAATAAACCTACCTAAGGAGACAAAAGACCTGTATGCAGAAAATTATAAGACACTGATGAAAGAAATTAAAGATGAGGGCTTCCCTGGTGGCGCAGTGCTTGAGAGTCCGCCTGCCGATGCAGGGAACACGGGTTCATGCCCCGGTCCAGGAAGATCCCACATGCTGCGGAGCGGCTAGGCCCATGAGCCATGGCCGCTGAGCCTGCACGTCCGGAGCCTGTGCTCCACAACGGGAGAGGCCACAACAGTGAGAGTCCTGCGTACTGCAAAAAAACAAAAAGAAATTAAAGATGATACAAATAGAAGGAGAGATATACCATGTTCTTGGATTGGAAGAATCAACATGGTGAAAATGACTCTACTACCCAAAGCAATCTATAGATTCAATGCAATCTCTATCAAACTACCACTGGCATTTTTCACAGAACTAGAACAAAAAATTTCACAATTTGTATGGAAACACCCTCAGAATGGGAGAAAATATTTGCAAGTGAAGCAACTGACAAAGGATTAATCTCCAAAATTTACAAGTAGCTCATGCAGCTCAATAACAAAAAAACAAACAACCCAATCCAAAAATGGGCAGAAGACCTAAACAGACATTTCTCCAAAGAAGATATACAGATTGCCAACAAACACATGAAAGAATGCTCAACATCATTAATCATTAGAGAAATGCAGATCAAAACTACAATGAGATATCATCTCACACCAGTCAGAATGGCCATCATCAAAAAATCTAGAAACAATAAATGCTGGAGAGGGTGTGGAGAAAAGGGAACACTCTTGCACTGCTGGTGGGAATATGAATTGGTACAGCCACTATGGAGAACAGTATGGAGGTTCCTTGAAAAACTACAAATAGAACTACCATATGACCCAGCAATCCCACTACTGGGCATATACCCTGAGAAAACCATAATTCAAAAAGAGTCATGTACCAAAATGTTCGTTGCAGCTCTATTTACAATAGCCAGGACATGGAAGCAACCTAAGTGTCCGTCATCGGATGAATGGATAAAGAAGATGTGACACATATATACAATGGAATATTACTCAGCCATAAAAAGAAACAAAATTGAGTTATTTGTAGTGAGTTGGATGGACCTAGAGTCTGTCATACAGAGTGAAGTAAGTCAGAAAGAGAAAGACAAATACCGTATGCTAACACATATATATAGAATCTAAGAAAAAAAAAAAAGTCATGAAGAGCCTAGGGGTAAGACGAGAATAAAGACACAGACCTACTAGAGAATGGACTTGAGGATATGGGGAGGGGGAAGGGTAAGCTGTGACAAAGTGCGAGAGAGGCATGGACATATATACACTACCAAATGTAAGGTAGATAGCTAGTGGGAAGCAGCTGCATAGCACAGGGAGATCAGCTCAGTGTTTGTGACCGTCTGGAGGGGTGGAATAGGGAGCGTTGGAGGGAGGGAGACGCAAGAGGGAAGAGATATGGGAACATATGTATATGTATAACTGATTCACTTTGTTATAAAGCAGAAAGTAACACACCATTGTAAAGCAATTATACTCCAATAAAGATGTAAAAAAAAAATAAAAAATTTAAAAATAAATCTTTAAGGCACAAAACTGAGCCTCGTGTGGTCTTTGTGCTGAGCTGCTGGCATTGAGTACTTTTCTGCTTATCAGCATTGGCTCCCTGTCAAGTCACAGCCTCTTTGGTCCTCAGTCTCCTCATCAGTGAAATAATGCTGCTTCCTTTCTATAAGTTACGAGAGTGGGTTATGAGAATTATACTGGAAGGTGTGCTGTAGATACTGGTAGAAAGCAGGGACCCGTGCAGTCAGGTCGCCTGGGTTGGAATTTCTACCTCTGCCTCTTTCAGGCTGTGTGACTCTAGGCAAGCTGCTCTCTACGTGCCTCAGGCTCTGTTTCGGAGGATAGGGAAGTAGCAGGCTGTCCCTTTCGAAGTTGTGGAGATTAAATAACCAGTGTATGCCAGGCTCTTAGCACATTGAGCAGTGAGTGCCCCATAAATGGAAGTTGCCTCACTGTAATGGTAAGAAACATTCATTTCTTCCCTCCCCACCTGGTACATTCAGCTTTTACTTACATCAAGCCTTTGAGAGAGAGAGAGAGAATTGTTTTCATTAAAAATTTTTTAGTCTGCCCAGAAGCAAGTGTGACCTGAAGGAAGGCTTGATGTTATGGCAGATGATTTCTTCGGTTATTCTCAGGGGACAAGCAGCCGAGAAATAAACCAGGGGACTATGGTTCATTTTATTCCTCATTACCAAAAAGTGGCTTCTCTGATTTTTGTCATTTTTTTCCCTTTTTAGGTGGGTGCAAGGAGAGTAGTTTTTCATATTACTCTTGTCATTATTGTTATTTATTTAATAACAATTCACTGTCAAAACCTAGAAAAGTACTTACCCTGCAGGAAACTCTCTTCTGTTACTTATTTGCTTTCAATTTATATTTTGTCTAATGCCCAAGAGAATTAGAATTTGAGGCAGATTTCAATTAAATAAAAAAATAACCTGGGGAGACCTGAATGGCTGAGTCAGCAAGCTACCCATAACACACCAGAAGGACAGTTCGTCTTCCTGGACTCTGGTTCCTCTGGGATTCTTGGCAACCAAGGCAAGAGAGGAAATACAATAAAATCTGTGTATGTATACACATATACCCCACCCAGTACACATATTGTGTATAAAATCCAAGGGCTTTGCTTTTGGAAAGTTTGCATAAGTAACAGTCCAGGTTTAAATTAGCACCTGACTCTACCTGTGTGTGAGGCCCTCTGGAAAGAGCTGTGAGGCAAATAAAGTTAAGGAATGGCATCCCTGCCCTCAGGGAGCTTATAGTTGAGTAGGAAATGTGTGAGTATGTCATGAGTCATCCAACTAGTGTACCCTGAGCATCTGCTGTGAGCCAGGTTCTAGGCATGGCCCTGGGAACACAGTGATGCAAAAACGGAATTCCCACCCTCGGGGTGGGGGTGGCTGGGAGGGATAAATTAGGAGTTTGAGATTAACATATACACACTACTATATATAAAATAGATAATCAACAAGGACCCACTGTATAGCACAGGGAACTCTACTCAGTATTCTGTAATAAACTATATGGGAAAAGAATCTGAAAAAGAATGGATATATGTATATGTATAACTGAATCACTTTGCTGTACCCCTGAAACTAACACAACACTTCAAATCAACTATATTCTAATACAAAATAAAAATTAAATTAAAAAAAAAGGATCCCACCCTGGTACAGTGTATACTGGTGGAAGAAAGAGAGAGTGGCATTAAATAAAAACTGAAGCCCGTTTTTTGAACTGTGGTAAAATACACATAACAGAATTGACCACCTTAACCATTTTTAAGTGTACAGTTCAGCAGCATGAAGTACATTCACATTGTTGTGCACCCGTGGCCAGCGTCTATCTGCAGAACTCGTTTCATCTTGCACAACGAAAGCTCTGTATCCATTAAATAATAAGTCCCCATTTCTGCTTCCCTGTAGCCCCTAACCAAAAAAAAGAGAGTCTTTGATTATAAACGTGGTCAGTGCTTTGAAGGAGATGAATAGGGTGCTGTGACATAACATGATGGGGCAGCAGGAATGGTACCCACCCACGAGACGCTTTTTGGGGTGAAGACAGCCAGGCCCAGCACTGCAGGCTGGGGAGGCAGGTTGAGAGTAGGAAGAAGCAGAAGCAGGGAGAAGGAACAGCCTGTATGAAGGCCCAGAGTCACCAAAGGGCCTGCCTTTTCCAATAAAGAGAAAGGAGGCAGCGTGTTTAGAGCAGGGTCCAGGAGGGTGAAAGGTTTCAGTTTAGTGTGTCTATGTGTTTTGGTGTATCTCTGTCATGATTTAGTAAAATCACCCCTACCTTGGCACGAGACTAAAATGAGCCGTGTGCAGCTTTTCAGAAACCTGGAGCCCAAACTCCCAGCTGCATCCCAGAACTCCAGGCAGCACCTGTACCAGGAAATCACAGAAATCCATACTGAATGTACGAATGAGTGCATCTTCCTTGATACAGGCCAGAACAGGGAGATCTGAGAGGAGCAGGTGGTTGTCGTACTCCTGGCTTCCCCCTTTCCAGCACAGTGGCCTGGAGTGATGGGGTCAGGATGCAGGAATATCCCCGTGGCACTGGCACCCTGGATTATTTGTGTGAAGTAGGAACAGTGGGTTCTAGATAGGGAGGTGCAGGTGGCGTGAGAACTGGACAGTCTGACTGGTGCTCTGGCCAGCTGGCTGTCCTTCCCACCTCTACATGGACGAGCCAGCCTGGGATGCCTGTGCACAAAGCCAGTGATTTTTTTTTTAAAACAGCCTGCACATGTTCTCAGTTGCAACTCAGAGGTCTAGCCTGAAGATCCTGGAAGAGATTCCTTTGACCTGGAAAATCGCAGTGGCAGATATTTTTACTCAGCTTTCAAGCAAGCCTCCAAGTGGTTCCTGTAGAACCCATAAATTTGAGGAACCTCAATAACTGACAGCAGAAACTAGTTGCAGAGCCCCTTTGAATAGTATTATTTAGCACTGCCCGTTTATTTGAGCATTGATGATGCTTGGTGGTGCCCTATCTCAAATTATTTCTCTCTTCCTCTCCCTCCTCCACCTTAGCCCAGCAATTAACAAGGGAGATGCTTCCTCACCTCTTTCTTTAGTGCTTGATCGGAGTTTTTTCCTTCCCACAGAGGAAGGAGCTTGTATCGATATATCTCTTTGCTACTCCCCGAGAGTCTTCATCTAACCTGGAGTAAAGTCAAATTAAGTTATTTTAGGAGCAGTTTGTGTTGGGAGTTTTTTTCTTTTTGAAGAGTCAAATGAAGTCTTTTGGAACATAGAAAATTTCTTTTTCTTGTCTAAACAGAGCTTACTGCTTGATAAAAGTTTTTTGGTTTTTTTTTTTTTTTTTTGCGGTATGCGGGCCTCTCACTGTTGTGGCCTCTCCCGTTGCGGAGCACAGGCTCTGGACGAGCAGGCTCAGCAGCCATAGCTCACGGGCCCAGCAGCTCTGCGGCATGTGGGATCCTCCCGGACTGGGGCACAAACCCGTGTCCCCTGCATCGGCAGGCGGACTCCCAACCACTGCGCCACCAGGGAAGCCCCTTTTTTAATAAATTTATTTATTTTTGGCTGTGTTGGGTGTTTGTTGCAGCACGCGGGCTTTCTCTAGTTGTGGAGAGCGGGACTACCCTCCGTTGCAGTGCGTGGGCTTCTCATTGCAGTGGCTTCTCTCGTTGTGGAACATGGGCTGTAGGCGCGTGGGCTTCCGTAGTTGCGGCACGTGGGCTCAGTAGTTGTGGCGCACGGGCTCTAGAGCACAGGCTCAGTAGTTGTGGCTCACGGGCTTAGTTGCTCCGTGGCATGTGGGATCTTCCCAGACCAGGGCTCGAACCTGTGTCCCCTGCATTGGCAGGTGGATTCTCAACCACTGTGCCACCAGGGAAGCCCCTGCTTATTAAAAGTTGAAGGTTTAACTTCCATGCTTGTGAAAGCCTTCTTGGCAGATTTAAGAAATTTTTATTTGCCCATGGCTCTCAGCAAACCTCCTCACCCTACCCACCCCTCGCCGACCTGCATCTTGAGGACCCTTTAAAATAGTAACTGAAGCTACAGTGAACCCTCAAACAATGTTGTCTTGGGTAAGTCACTATCTGCCTTGTGCTGGATGAAGATTATTTTGGAGCAAACGGATTTAAGAACAGCACTAAATTGGAATGCTAATAAGATAATCTGAAATTTATAATATTTTAATTTGTTTGAGCAGAGATGAAATTTGAAGTATTTTAGTCTCTTGGTTTTCTTTTCTTTTTCTTTCTTAGCCACATAACTCTCCCTCCGAAACAAAATCTTGTGTTATCCCTAATATCTGAAACTGATCAGAGACATGGCTCTTGGTCTCTCTCTCTGCCCTTGCCGGTGTATCACGGTCCATAAGTCACCTCCAGGAGATTAGATAGAGACCAGTGGGTCAGTCACAGCGTGAGACCATTTATCTCCCGTACCCCATGCACACATGAGCTGAGCGGGCAGATGGTTGGCAGAGCCAGAGCTAGAACCCTAGGACCTTAAAATCTAGTCTAGGGATCAAATAGTCGTGGCTAATATTTACAGAGGACCTATGACGTACTAAGAAAAATACTCAATACAGTTGTGTGGTTTACCACATTTAATCTTGCACCCATCGCACAAGGTGGTATTATTTGTCTTAGATGTATACTGAGGAAACTCCCTTTGTCATGCAGCAGCCAATAAATGACAAAGCTGGGATATAAACTGACTTCTAACCCCATCGTCCACGTTCTTCTCTAACCTGAACACCACTTGCTCTCCGTGCCATGTCTCCAAAACAGGGTGAACATCTCACAGTTTTAAACACTGGCTCTCCCTAAAACCAGTTTGTTGAAAAAGGAGGTAGACAGACAGACATGCCTTCGGCCCTTAAAAATGTGGCCAACCTGGCAATGAATGGGCATAGGCTGTTGCTAAATTTTTGCTTTAAATTTTGTCAGCATAGCTTCTTGGCTGGTAGTTTTGTTTGCTTTGTAATATATTTTTGACACGATTTATGTACAGAGAAATGCTACCACATGCCATCGTGTTGCTCCACCCTGAGGGCAAACCGAGGGTGTCCTGGGGCCACATCAGGGGATATGCGCCCAGACCTGGAAACTGCCCACTGGGAGGGATTGGAGTAAATGACAATGTTCAAGAGCTGGTGGACTTTATACACAGAGTCTCTCACAAACATGTAGTTACATGTGTTAATCTATAAACTGAGACACATTGAAGTTTACTCTCTTTTTCCTGTTCTTTCTGTTTCTTCATTTTCATTGATACTTCTTTCAAGTATCAAAATATCTCCAATAAGTTTAGGACCAAGTTAAAGATTTATGTTAGGCAGATTTATATTCTTGATGTCTATCATTGTCCAGTATAAAGATATAGGAAAGAAGCCCCATATAAAGGAAATAGGATCACTGGCTGCTTTCTCCTGGCTGCTTTAGATGTATGCTAATTTGCAGATTGTTTGTATTAATCAAAAAGCAAAACATGCCCCTTACGAAGGGGCAGAGCCACGTGGCCGCTGCACCTCTGCTCCCATATGCGCCATGAGACTTGAAAGCCAGCCAGGATTTGAAAGTATTGGATTGGGATAATGTTATTTTTAAAAAACACCTGGCTAATTTAATATGAAGTGTTTACACTTCACTTTTCTGGCAGTGGGTTTTCTATGTAGGTGGTGGAAGATTTCCTGTTAAGTTTTGTAAGTTCCAGGGGAGGAGAGTTGCATGTGTGCCCTCTGTGGTCACAGTGACATGAAGGGGATTTCTTAATCCACTGTCATTACCGCGGGCGTAGGTGGATATGGGCTATTGCAGAAGGCGTCCTTTCAACCCCTGGACTGTTGCAAGTTCACAGGTATGTTAATGAAAATTTTTGGAATGGCCTTTTTAGGAATTCCAAATGCTGAGTCTTGAAGAAAGATCGTCTTTCCCCCCTGAATGTATGCTCCGGTTGGAATTGCTGTCTACAGTACCTTGTGGGTGAAACGGATATTTCGAGCATGACTGAGCTTATTAAGAGCCTGAGGCACTTCCTTTACCAGGGGTTTAGAAATTTCAAAGGATGGGGGGTGGGGAGAGAGGAATTATGAGCATGTGATGTAGAGCTGGCAGGAGGATGGAAGCAACAGGTTCAAAATTTATCTTCTGTGCTCCTGCAGGGCTCTGGCGTGGGCTGAGGTTGGGAATTCAGGAAGATAAGGTCTTACCATCTGTGGAGCAAGACAAAGTGGATTTGGGGGAAAGTTTAGATGTTTTTGTTTAGGTGGGGGTGGGGGGAGTGCAGGGGTGGGGTGAAAATACATTTAATAGGCTTTACTTAGACTGGGAGAGGTATGTTTGTGCAGTGGGAGACATGTGCAATTAGGAGGAAAGTACCTGAATAGGCAGTTTCAGAACTGGAAAATGAGGAACAAATCCACTTCAACATTTCTGGTAGTATCAAAGGGGATTTGTGGGTAGATTATGGCAAGGGGTCCTGTGCTTTTAAGGTTGAGAAATGCTTCTCTTTTCTGCGGAGTGTGTGTGTTCGGTTGTGGGGTGGGGGGAATATCACAACACAGGGAGACTGGAGCCCTGGGTTTGGAGTTCTGGGACCCAGGTACTGGCATCAGTTATTTGGGCTGAAGCCAAATGAAGCCGGAGACATTGATCTGTGCTCCAAATTCTTGGGCTGCTTTCAGGTCCAGCAAACGATGATGACTTCTTCCTTTGGGCGTTCGTCTCTTTTCAAAGATGCTCCCAGTTCAGCTGGGAAGCAAAACAAATTCCTGAGGCACAGACTGGGAGTGGGGTGTGAGCGTTAAGTGAGGGGTCCTCCTGGGTGAATGGGAAACTGAGAGGTCTTTGCCTTCCTCCAAGCCATCCACTTAATAAGCAGTGCACAGAGCCTGGCTCAGGCCTCGATGAACAAATGCTGACTTCAGTCTTTACCCTGGGTTTCAGGTCACTCCGATTGTTTGCAAAACATGTTCTTTTTTTGTCACTTGCCAGCACTTGTTCTCTCTGTGAGTAAAACACAAACGTCCTGAGGGATGTCGTGCGCCAGTTTGTAGCCAGGGCCGCGCGGCTTCCGCACCCTGGCATGCCAGCCCCTCTGTTTGGGGATGAGGATGCACCGGGAACTCGGGAGCCAACGGTTGTTTTGACATGAAGTTCGAAGAAGTTGCTACAGAGCTTATTCCTCTGACGGAAATAACAGATAACTCTTTAACATTTTCAGATCTGTTTTCAGTTTTTTCAAGTCCAGGATTTGGGGTAAGATTTTGGAAGAAGAGATTTATGCTTGAGATCCTTCCTTTTTTTTTTAAAGTGACTTGGCCAGTTTGGGGTTTTACAGTATTTAGGGAAAGGGTTAAGAAGTTTACTTGGGGAAGCAGAGTCCTGTGTTCTGAAAGTTGCTGCCTGCTGACCCCTCCGACAGCAGGCAAACCTTGCACACTCCGGTGGTGTGCCAAGCATGTGCGTCACAGGCACACTCATTGGAGCTTGAGTGCAGTTGGACCCCTTTATGTTTATGGACGTTTTGTGCAAATTGCTTCAGTCTTCAAGCCAAGGGCAGAATGAAAGAATGATCCTCAGACGTAGTTTCCAAGTTTTGGGCCTCATTTATGTTTTGCATTGTAGAGCTGCCCTGCTTGTCTTTTTAAAATAAAGTTAGCCCTGAGTGTTAAGTTCTTTTATCTTTCAAAGCAGATTCCTTTGAACCCTGAAAATCAGGCTATAGGGTACAACAGATAATGTTCAGGAGGCAATTAAAAGATGAAGATGTGGGATGGGGGAAAGGTTGCTCAAGCAGGAAGGGGAGACAGAGCCACCCACCTCCCAGCACAAGCCGGGCTTGCTGTACATCATCTCCTTCAGCCTGGCCCTTGGTGGTCAGGTCGCTTGCCATGACTTCAGGGCGAATGAGTGGCAGTGTCTGAAGGGAAAGCCCTGAAATTTCCACACAGCGTTTCAGAGCTCACAGTAAGCTCTGTCATATTTTGCTTCACGTTTCAGCTTTCTTAGAGCCCTGAGTGATGTTGGCTGGGCCTACAGCAATACAATTCACTTTATAATCTGGTTAATGCTCTGGAAAAAAACAAATACCTAAAATCAGAAATGATGCTAGATATATATTTTTTAACATCTTCATTGGAGTATAATTGCTTTACAATGGTGTGTTAGTTTCTGCTTTATAACAAAGTAAATCAGCTATATGTATACATATATCCCCATATCCCCTCCCTCTTGCGTCTCCCTCCCAACCTCCCTACCCCACCCCTCTAGATGGTCACAGAGCACCAAGCTGATCCCCCTGTGCTATGCGGCTGCTTCCCACTAGCTATCTGTTTTACATTTGGTAGTATATATAAGTCCATGCCACACTCTCACTTCGTCCCAGCTTACCCTTCCCCCTCCCTGTGTCCTCAAGTCCATTCTCTACGTCTGTGTCTTTATTCCTGTCCTGCCCCTAGGTTCTTCAGAACTTTTTTTTTTTTTAGATTCCATATATATGTGTTAGCATACAGTATTTGTTTTTCTCTTTCTGACTTACTTCACTCTGTATGACAGACTCTAGGTCCATTCACCTCACTACAAATAACTCAATTTCATTTCTTTTTATGGCTGAGTAATATTCCATTGTAAATATGTGCCACATCTTCTTTATCCATTCATCTGTCGATGGACACTTAGGTTGCTTCCATGTCCTGGCTATTGTAAATAGAGCTGCAATGAACGTTGTGGTACATGACTCTTTTTGAATTATGGTTTTCTCAGGGTATATGCCCAGTAGTGGGATTTCTGGGTCATATGGTTGTTCTATTTTTAGTTTTTTAAGGAACCTCCATACTGTTCTCCATAGTGGCTGTATCAATTTACATTCTCACCAGCAGTGCAAAAGGGTTCCCTTTTCTCCACACCCTCTCCTGCATTTATTGTTTGTAGATGTTTTGATGATGACCATTCTGACTGCTGTGAGCTGATACCTAATTGTAGTTTTGATTTGTATTTCTCTAATGATTAGTGATGTTGAGCATCCTTTCATGTGTTTGTTGGCAATCTGTGTGTCTTCTTTGGAGAAATATCTATTTAGGTCTTCTGCCCATTTTTGGATTGGGTTGTTTGTTTTTTTGATATTGAGCTGCATGAGCTGCTTGTATATTTTGGAGATTAATCCTTTGTCAGTTGCTTCATTTGCAAATATTTTCTCTCATTCTGAGGGTTGTCTTTGATACTAGATATTTAATGGTTCAGAGAGCAAATAAAAATTCACTCTCAGATGTTTTTTCGTTAATTGGAACAGGCAGAAGGTACCTACCTGTGAGCCCAACTCTAGTGGGCTGAAATACTGAAATACTCTTTCAACTAGCATCTTACGCAGGAGATACCTGTGTTGGCACTTAAGGTGAATTCAGTTTTACCTGTTATTTACAAAAAAGACCAAAAACCAAAAAATTCAACTCTTAGGGTTTAAAAACTGGGGAGGAGTCTTAAGCTTTGGACTCCTTCAGTCACCCTTTCTGAAGTATTGAATCCAGGTTTTTCTTGGTTGAAATGGAGGAAATGATAGTTTCCAACATGATTGATTGTCAAGATGGAATTTTAGCACTTTGCATGCACTCTGGCAAGGTTCATAACATATTTATCAAATGTGCTGCCCCACCACTGCCTCCACCACCCACAAAATAAAAACTAAACAAAATACAAATACAAACCAACAGAATTCTGTGAGAACAGCAAGTTTTGTTTTGTTCTATTTAATAGTAATCTTTGCAAGGACATTCCAACATTTTACATTTGTGTGCTTTTCCGAGGCACTTTGGAATGCTGAAATAGATTAAATGTAAGCTCCGTGAATTTGGGGGTGTAGGTGTTCTGTGGTCCAGTTATCCAAAAACTGATTCTCATAAGGTTCGTGTGGTAATTCTGTAAACCAGAATGTACGATTATCTGGGATACCCTGTTCCCCCTTCTCTCCCTATGACAGAGTCTACTATACTTTGAAAGTCTAGTGGATCTTTTGTGGTTTCTCCACAGTAGTAAAAATAATTTAACTTCAGGAAATGGGGCCAGCAATCAGATTAGATAACGGAAAAGAATAATGTGGCATTCTAGCATAGCATATACTCTGAAATATATGTTTACAAGTCCAAAAGTGTGCCATCAGGAAGTAACAAGATCAAAGGAAAAACGACCAGAGAGGCTGGAGGGTAATAAATCACTCGAAGGTTGTGATCTGTAGTGGTTGCTATTCATGCTCCTTGGGTAGATTTAATTACAGAAGGAGGTGGGGGAGGGCTGGGCAGGCATCTTTCCTCTCTAGTCACCTAAAAAATTTTTGCAAGGCACAATGCTATGTTTAAAAAGCATAGACATCTTTAAGGGCTCAAACAAATTTAAATATATGGTCAAAACTTAAGCTCCCAAGAAGAAAATGGACCAAAGACATTAAGAGACAGTTCATTCAAGAGGTACTGCAATGGCAGGGAAATGGCAGCGGGGGGGGCGGGAATCCAGGTGACCCAAGGGACCCAACTTTACTAGCAGCCACAGAACTGAGATGAGATACCTATTTCCCCTTCTGACATTAAGAAAGAAACACATTGTAAAGCAATTATACCCCAATAAAGATGTTAAAAAAAAAAAAAAGAAAGAAAGAAAGAAATGCGATCAGGGGCCATTTTCTCCTCTTTTTACGAAGGTGTACCCCCATAGAGGCTGTAGCAAAGAAAGTACTATGGTCTCCAGAAGCTTTTTTTTTTTTCTTTCAAAAGAGATTTCTGAAGGGGCTTTGCAAAATTGTGAGGTCATTGGCCCGGTGTGGCTTGGGAGGAGTTTGTTCAACACTTATGAAGAGGCTGCACCACAGTTCATCTACGTGTACAGATGTGCATGTACAAATCTAGATTCCGCACATACTGTAAAAATCCGCCACTGTAGAGAGCTCATTCTTTTATCACTGTCTCCTGGTAAACGGTTCTGTTGTTTTGACAAAATTTTATCCATAACATTGCTGGTTTCTAAATAGTAGTTTCCCTGAGAGTGGCTGCCTTCATTTGATTCATTTAAATTATGTTGACATAAATATTTATGTATGTGGAAAGGGGCTTTTGCATGTGTTGTTGAAGCATTGCACCTTTTGGACTAACAATATCTACCAAAATAAATAGGCAGAAGGAAAGTGTGTAGCCACAGCCATATAGCATGGAGCTCCTCACAGCCATGTGTGGTAGGCAGACTATCAGTAGCAATGATACTGGTCAACACCAGCAAGGCGTGTAATTGCCCAGAAATGGGCCCTAACACCGGTTTTAAGAGATGCAACCAAAACCACAAAGCTGGAGGCCTCTCCCTCTGAGCTTGGTCTCCACTTGGACGAAACAGCCCCCAATTTGTCCCTACGGGACACAGGCCTGCCTTGTTTGGAAATCAGCAAAGTTTAGGAGCCCACAATACCTCTCATAACTCTGTGTACAGTAACAGAGAGTGGAAATAGGGCTGTGAGCATGAACAAGCAGACAAGTTATAAATATAGAATACTCTCTCAATTCCTCTTCAGTTAGTCATGAAGGGACAGTGTGAGTTTTATAAACTTATAAGGAATATACAAACAGTTCCAAATTTAAAATAACTTGGAGTAATTTTTAAGTGTGTGAAAAGAATATTTTTTCCACCCTGTCCATTTAAGCATCTTTGACAGCCAGTAGTAAGTGATTGCTGTCCTTATGTGCTCATGCCCAGTGGTCACAGAACTGGGGAAGAGTTTCAGAAGAATCACCCATTGTGCGGTGATGTCTCTCTTCTTCTTTTTTGAGAAAGACTCAAAAAAAGGTGAAGGAGGGGATGTGAGTTGTGTGTGAGAGACACTCTGTGTGCTCCTACGTGGAGAAGCGAGCCCAGCTCCCAGAGCAGGGGTAGGTCCTGCCTGGACACCTAGAGTGCCCCCCACCCTCTTTCTTTGATTTTCCTCCCATTAGAAGTCTGTATTTCTAAAAATTTTATATAGGCTTTGAATATGAGATTAGAAGAAAGAAACTCGTTGATTTTAAAGTACGTTAGGATGGTTTGATTTTCTAAAAAGAATATTCTGTTTTATAAACATAAAAGGAGTGGGAAGTCAAGTCATCCCTCCTCTCTTAATATCTGACTTTATTCCTTTCCTCTTCCCTCACCCCCATCTACGGAGGCCCTTCTGTGATGCAGCATCAACTTCATTTGCCAGGCCCTTCTATAGAGATTAAGATCATTAGAATATTTCATACTCCATCAGGCATAGCAGGTAGGAGGGTCACCGACTTGGGGAACCTTCCTCCACAGACTAGGTGGCTTTTCCTCTTTTTTCCTAGTACCAGAGGATGACACAATTTAGTCAGTTTGACAGGTTCAAGGCTTTCTTCCTTTAAAATAAATCCAGACCGTGAATAGATCTGGGAGTCCAAATGGGCCTTTGCATCAACTTCTGACTGATGTGCCTGTGATTTTGTCACTACACGTGAATAGAAGGACTTCAGGGCTAATGTGGCCACTTGTGGAACATGAAAGTCTAAATTTATGGAAGAAAATACAGGGGGATGAAGTACTGACACACGCCACAACATGGATGAACCTTGAAAACGTTATGCCAAGTGAAAGAAGCCAGGTATAAAGGGGCACGTCGTGTATGATTCCATTTGTATGAAGTGTCCAGAAGAGGCAAATCTGTAGAGACAGAAAGTAGATTACTGATTGCCTGGGGCTGAGAGGGGAAGGGGCGTGAGGGAAGTGGCTAACGGGTAAACAGTTTCTCTTTGGGGTGATGTTTGCACAACTTGGTGAATATGTTAAAAGCCTTCAATTTGTACACTTTAAATGGGTGAAATTGTGTATGAGTTATATCTCAGTAAAGCTGCTATAAAAATTGTGAAGGAAGAAAAAAATCACAACACCCACAGTAACCAAAACCAGCAGCTTAGCCAAAGGAAGGTTCCCGGACTGCCCTCTGCTTTTCACTTAGTTTTTGGTGTTAATTGTAATCCTGCATTGAGTCTTTGCATTGATGGCTGCTCTTTCTTTACTCTTACTAATTAGCTATTGACATTTTAATTTAATAATGGTGTCCTGTATAACTTTCCTCCTGGTTTCCTAGTTGCCTTTTCTCTTTTTCTTCCGTTTTCTCAATAGTCTGCCCAGCACTGCTTATTAGATCCTGGAGACTTCAGTGACCCAATGGGTACTTTCTGTAGGCGATCATTTCTTTTGCTCATTAATGAAGTCTTCATAGATGCCTTTAATAGCCAGTATGAAACGTTTTCCCAAACGTCGTAGCTTATCTTGTGCACCTTGTATACAAGTCAGTAGGGATCTACTTGGAACTTGGCTATTTCTGTGAGCCTAGATTATATTTGTTTATGTGCCAAACCAAGGGGAAGGCACAGAACTGTTTTTTCTTCTCCTTCATGACCAAGGTTGCAGTCTTGCTGAGACATAGGAATTGGTGAAGAGAATGAACTCTGGTTTATCTAATCTCATGAGTAAGACTTGTTTGGGTGAAAAGGGTTCTGTGGGTCATTGAGTCTCCCTGGGTCTGGCTGGTCTGGCTCCTGATAGCACAGTCACTTATATATAGTTGCCTTTGCCCCACAGAATGCACCCTAAGTGTCTTCCACGACACGAGCTGCTGCTTCACTATTGCAACTAAGCGGTGACCGTTGCTGATAAACTCGACAGGGCCCAGCCTTGCTGGAAGAATGTCCTTGAGGGTTCTATTTGCTGTAACTCAATAAATAAAGAAAGCTTAGTGGGTACATGCGATCTCCTTAATATTACCTTGACGCTTTACCCTTTTCAAGAGCATCATGTTTTGTGAGTTTTGTCCTTCCTCCAGACTAAGTGGTTCACCTCAGGGAGAAGAAAAGGATGTTGGGACTGGTGATTTATTTTTTCCTGATGGATGCAGGCTTATAGAGAAAAGTGGCATGAGAAGAACTCCCTAGCCCTTTGCTTTTGGGCAGCAGAGTCTGGCTAAAACATCAGGCCACCGTGGAGCAGAGCAGGGGAAGAGCCTGTGACCCAGTCAGATAGAGCTGGGTTTGAAGCCCAGGTTTACAGCTTAACAGTTATTCACTTGAACAATTAATAGCCCTGGACAGTTATTAAATCTCTGTGCCTCCATGTGGGCATCTACAAATGAGGATAATGATACTGACCCCATATAATTGTTAACATTAAGTTAAACAATAGGTATAAGATTGAGTCCTGTATTTAGACTCAAATTGCATTCAAGAAGGAGAGACTTCAGCAGTTATTGTGAAAGGAGGACAGGAATGTTAGGTGATTAGAAGGTCTGAATGAGCTAGCTCAGTGTGACAGTGGGAGTTATCTCGAAGGTCATACAGAGAGCCCCTGAGTGTGCTGCCTTGGTCATGGAAGACCGCCACTGGTCTCAGTGTCCTCGTATTCCACCCTGTGGAGACTGCTTCTGCAGTGTTAGGGTAGATTGGGGACAGGTAAGGAGCAGTGATGTTCATATACGTTGCATGAGCTGTGGCTTGAGTATTGCCTTCAGAAGGAGGCAGGGATCACTGTCTTGGAATTTTGAGTCTGAGCAGTTGGAAGTCTGACGTGTGCAAGAAACCATCCACCTCCCCTGAGTATCAGACACCTGAACGAGGCCTGGGGAGAGCACCATTCTGGGTGGGGGTAAGGAGGAACTTGGTCAAGATGGGTGCCATGCGGCAGTAGCACTTTCTCTAAGAGAAAGAGCTCCCTTCAGCATTGCTTTAAGGCTCACCTAGGTTTTTGAAGAGCAGCACCTCAGACAGGCATGGGATGATGACCTCTTAACTTCCTTTCAACTCTGAGGATCCAGGGTTCGATGAAAGGCAGAACATGGCTGCAGAAGTCCTGGTTGCATTTGAACTGGGGCAGATCTAAGGGCCCTGGGAGCTTCTTGCAAGAGGGTCTTTGCTCCTGCAAGTTCTGAAGTGTCCCTGCCACCCCACAGCCCCTCGAAAGAATGTGACGGTTGGAGAAGACAGGTGATGGGAGGCGAGTGATGCGGAGGGAAAGTATGTCATTCCTGCCCCCTCTCCATACCCAGTATTGCAGAAAGTCCATGTGCTGACACATTCTTGTGTCAGGACCCTTCCTCTTAGGAAGGAAGCTGACTCAAAACTGAGTCTTGGAAACACCTTCAAAGATCGCAAGGAGGAACTCGTCCGTACACTCTAGTCTTGGGAGAAAATGAGCGCTTTCAGGCTCACTACATTAATAGGTTCAGGAACCGTGGCCCCCCTTTTACTAACCAGCCTCTCCAGGCTCACCGAGAGCTCTGTTCTGGGACCTTTCTGCGTGCCCCTGGGTGCCTTCCCCAAACTCTGTTGGGGAAGCTAACCCTTTCTGCTTCGAACAGAGAAACTGAAGTATCTTCAGGTTCTAACCATTACACTGTCTCTTAGCGTGGCCACTACTGTAGTATTAATAGAATGTTTTCTCCTACACAGGAGGTGGTTTCTTTTGGCTTTGAAAAGAGAAATGTTGTTGCAGGTGCAGCTTTCCTTTCTGAATGTTTAAGACACCAGGGTTACCACTAAATTCGGCTTAATGGCTATAGTTTTCCAGGCAGAAGCCAGTTGAAGTTGTTGGAAACTCCACCTGGGATTTCTAGGCAGTGGTCCTCTGGAGTTTTACAGTAGCAGTTTCTCAAGATGTCAAGAAACTTGAAAGATTCTTCTTGTCTCCTTTTTGAGAAAATTGTGCTTTACTCATTATATATATGTACGTTTTATAAATATATATACTCATTCATACATATATGTTTGAGTGGAGCTCACACACAGTTGTGCCAGGTTTATTTTTGATTTATTTCATGGGTCTAAGCATTTTCGTGTAAGCTTGCTTTTCCATCCTAGCTGACGTATTTAGAGAACTACAGACTAATACACTGGGGTGAAATGTAGCTTCTCCCTGAGCCTGAGAAGCCTCGCTGCTCCTCACCTGTCTGCCCCTTTGATGGGTGTCTCCGCTTGGAGTGATGGGTTGGGAGGAATGTGTGTGCATGAGGTCAAAAGGCAGGAGAGATCGAAGATTATTTCACAGGATGAAAGGCCATGGGCTCCCTGGCCTGAGGTGGGTTTTCCCTGACCTCTCTGCAGTCCATCATGGCTCCTGGAGATGCGATACCCTTTCTGTCCAACTGGAACATCCAACCAAGGTGGTTCACCCACGTTCTTTGCTGAAAGGACCAGCGTGGAGCTCCAAAAGGAGCAGGGCCTGCAGGCTTCAGAAGCAGCCCTGAAGGCGAGGGTCTCTTTCAGCACTGGTTGATTTGATGATCAAAGAGAAAGCAGTGGGGCCCAACCTCCTCTTTAGGTCCTTGCTCTGATGTTTGTGTGGCTTATAAGAAGAATTCCATAAATATACTATTATCATTACTTAAACCTGAACTTTGTCTGTCAAGGAGGGCGGCAGGGAGGGGTAGCAACATGGGACCCAGAATTCATAGGTGAATATATGGAAATCCACTTGAGTGGGTTATTTTAAAAGAGTGGAGGTATATGAAAGGAGCAGGGACTCTAGTAGGTGCTGCGGGGCCCCCATGGGTGGTGGTAGCCTGGGGATTCTGTCCTGGGTCCCTCCCGGCCTCCTCTGCATCTGTCTGCTGACCACGCCCCATGATGTTACATCCATGCAGCCACATGCCAGGCATTTCCATCTGGACATGTGCAGAAAACAACACATCCCGAACAGAACCAATCTCTCTCTACCCCTGCTGGGGGAAAAAAAAAGTAATTCACCACATTAATCTGCCTGCTTTTCCCCATCTGTGCTGCTGCCCCCTTAGTCTGGGCCGCTGTCGGTGCTCGCAGAGATGGCGACCGTGGCCCTGCGGGTCATCCTTCCATTCTCTTTTCCACTTAGCAGCCAGAGTGAGCCTTCTAAAATGCATATCTACTCATGTGACTCCCTGTTTAAAATCCTCAGACAGCATCTCTTTTCTCTTAAGAATGTGCCAAACTCCTATCTTGTGGCTCTCTGCCTCCGTCTACCCATCTTTCCTCCCAATCTCCCCCACCCACCCAGGTCCCAAAGCCTGGGTCCTGCAGTCATGCCAAGTCTGGTTCTCTGACCCTCGCTCCCCATCAGCCCTGCCATCACCCCCATGCACCTGCTAGCTCCTACTGGCCTTTCAAGCCGGGTTCTGGTGGTCCCTTCCCCTGGGAAGCCCTCCTTACTGGCCCTTTGCTTGCCCCTCATATTCCCACTGCTTGTCCTCAGGGGCTGGGCTGTCTCACCTGCTGAGCCTGCAGAACTGGGCCTAGGGCCTGGCTGAT
Source organism: Delphinapterus leucas (assembly GCF_059928025.1). Taxonomy (NCBI): domain Eukaryota; kingdom Metazoa; phylum Chordata; class Mammalia; order Artiodactyla; family Monodontidae; genus Delphinapterus; species Delphinapterus leucas. Next base: position 52,735,156 of record NC_143130.1, on the reverse strand, counting down.
GTATTTAATAGTCAAAGGAGCCTTTCTCATCCTTAGCTGTGGCTCAGTGCTCTCTGGAGGAGAATGCCGACAGCCTTGGGTAGATTTCTGGCTGTGCTTGGGGGGTGGGGGGCTGCTGTGAGTTCAGTTGGCCCTGCTGGGGTTTCCCTCCCCTCTCCTCCCCCACACCCCACAGTGTCCGATGGAATCAGTTTCTCTCCTGGCTGGGCAAGAAAACCACAAAATCTCTCTGGACCACATGTCTCTCTGATGTACTTGGGAAGTCAAAGTGTGCTTTCCTGGAGTTAGCAGCAGTTCACCTTAATGCATAGTGATGCCTGTCTCTTAGGAAAGGTACCCTCTTTTTATATGGAACAGTGGTGTGTCCCTTAGGGTACCCGGAAATACCTGAGAGGACCCTATACCAGTCTGTATTTTGATTCAGAAACTTGACCTTATTTCAACATCCATGAACTGGTTCTATCCTTTAGAAATTATTTGGGATGTGTAAAATACATAGCTAGTGGGAAGCAGCCGCATAGCACAGGGAGATCAGCTCGGTGCTTTGTGACCACCTAGAGGGGTGGGGTAGGGAGGGTCGGGGGGGGAGGGAGACTCAAGAGGGAGGAGATACGGGGATATATGTATACGTATAGCTGATTCACTTTGTTATACAGCAGAAACTAACACAACATTGTAAAGCAATTGTACTCCAATAAAGATGTTTAAAAATAAAAAAGAAATTATTTGGTGTAGAATGTTTGTGTTTTTTGAAGTTGTGTGGCTAAGTGGCCCCTTTTCCATTTTTTGTTCCGTGTGAAGAGGATGAGTTCTCCATCTTCTCTTCCAAAATATGCTTTTAAAAATAGTTCTCTGAGGTAAAGATTGTTAAAGAGCTTATTGGCAAGTACAGAAAGAAAGGTTTTTAAAATCCCTAGAAAGAATTTAATAAATATAAGGACTCAGGGAAGGAGGAAGAGAGTTAAAGGTTGATGTATGTGACTTTTTTTTTGCTGTCCCCCAAAATGAAGAAAATGAGCTTTTAAATGCAGTGCCTCATTTTTATGGGATTGTGACCCTGAATGAATCCTTTTAGTGTAGATGTGGGACCTGTCGTTAGCTTTTCCAACAGTTTACATAGGCGTTTGTTGTTATTTTTGGTCATTGTAAAAATTCCAATGAATAGAAAGATCTCATGGGCAAAATCAATTTGCTTTCCCCGCTGTGTATTTGTTAATTTATAGCACCTTCCGTTTTCCTTTTATTTTTAAAAAGTAGAAATGCCTTTCATCATGCTAGGTGTGCTCCTTATTCATGGAAGCCAGGGAAGAAGTTCCCTTCCTTTCTCCCTTAGCTCTGTAATTGGAAATTTGGTAACTGTACTAAATTTTAAGCTTTGGCACTCGTGTGAAGCAGCCATCCGTCTGCTGGCGAGACACACTGCCCGGGGCTTTTCAAGAAATCCCTTAATAGTCCTGAACACTAATAATATTTATATACATTGAGATGAGGCAAAATTTACAGCGGGCTTCTGGGGCTGGCTCCAGGACTCTCTAATCCTGAACTTCCGCCGGCTCCCCTGCCTCCCTCCCAGAGTCCTCTCAGGTGGTGCTGCAGCCAGGGGAACACTGGCTTCCATCCCTGGGGTTTGTCCTCCAGCAAATAGTCACCTTTCTCTCCCTCTCCCCATCACACTCCTTTTTTTATTCCCCCAAAGCATTTGATACATGTTTGTGTACAGTTGCATCATGTGATGTAGAAGATTTGTGATCTTGATTTGTGATCCCTTTAAGAGGAATTGTTCCATCTTTAAAGAATAGGATTTTACCTAATTTAAGCTTTACTGAAATTCCTTCTGAAGTAGCTCCCATTGCTGAAACAAAACCCTAATTCCCTAGCCTGTGTGCTGCTTATTGCAAGAACTGACTGACGGTGCAATTCTAGTAATACACCTCGGGAGGGGGCGGTGGGGGGGGCGGTTTGCAATGGACCACTGCCCAGAGATGCAGTTTCAGTGGAATGGGGAATGGAATGCAAAACATATCTACAGATACTTTGTCAGGTTTTTTTTTTTTCTTTTTCCTACTGGAAATGCCCAACATTTATGTTTGAATCTAAGCAAGTGCACAGGGGCATTTTTCTGTTATTTTAAATGCTCTTAGTTTTTAATACTACATTAATAGCTTTTTAATATTGGTGTCTGCTACTTGTCATTTTATATAGCATTTTATTTAAATTGTAAGCAAGGAAAGAAGGGTTTTACAAGTAAATATTGTTCCCAGTTAGTCTCTGATGATGATCGTAAGATTCTTAATCAATTTTCCTTCCTCCAAACACAAAGCCTGGTGGTGGCTGATGGCTGATGAGCAGCTCCGGGGACTTCAGTGCTCTGAATGGGGTGTGTGCTCAATCGGCAGGTTTGTGCTGTGACACCGTGAGCATGGTTTCTACAGCTAGTTTCACTTTAACTATGTGAACCTCACAGATCTATTATATAACATGAACTTTGTAGGGACAGCATAACATTTCTCCTCTGGCTTCATCCCTCTTCTTTTAGCTCTGCCCCCTCTGGTCATCATAACCCTCTGTGTTGCTGCCAGATGACCTTTCAAATATGAAAATTAGACCACATCACTCTCCTGCCCAAAAGCTTTGTGATGCCCATTATCCACCAAAGAGCCTAAACCCCTCAGACAGGCCTACAATGCTTCTTTGAGCTGCCCCCCTCCTCTCTCCCAGCATCACCTGTTACTGGACCCCTGCCATCTTCACGAGCACCCAGTTCTCCCACCACAGCAACTCAGTTGCTTTTACACACATTTACATGTGATTTCATCTGTGTTATTCTTATCCTCCTCAGCTTTCAGCTTTCAGTTCCAGCCTCCACGCCTCTGTGAAGCCTTCCCGGGAACCCAGGTTCCCTGGGCAGGCTGTACACCACTACACACTCCTGTTCGTACCTGGTGTATTGTCCATCTCTTAAGAACAGGGTCTGGCACACAGGTGCAGTGCACATTCAATAAATAGTTGCTAAATGGATGATTAAATGAAGGATAGGCGGGCTTAAGTTCTCTTGTTTTTAGTTTAAAAACTTGAACTTAAGGGTTTGCAATTTTATTGTTTCTTTAGATCTTGGGCATTGAAGTTACTTCTGTAATGGATATATTTGAACTTAAACAGTCATTTAATCTATGTGATTATTAGATTAAGTGTGAGACTTGAGAGTGAAGTGTGTGTGGTGTGTGTGTGTGCATTTACTGCAAATACACTAAGCTTGTACATTCAAATTGGTGTTACCAACTTCAGGATGATCCCCTTGGTAGACTGTATATGTATCCCAACATTGTAGGACCTCCTACAACAATGTACCTTTTTGGCGTGACTAGAGATCTTTACTCCTTGTAATCTGTTGGGTAGATTAGTTTTTGGAAACAGGCAGAAGTCATTGAGAGGCAATTCTGGTAAACAAAAATGACATAGACCAACAGGAACAGTCTTCTTCTTTGCTTATGTTATACATTGGCTCTGAAGACACTTCTCAGTTGGGATTCGTTCAGTTGCATCTAATAAACAGCAGGTGCTTAAACAAGGCACAAGTTTATTTCTTATTCATGTAAAGAAATCTAGAGGTAAGCAGTCCAGGGTTAGCCTACTGGCTACACAGTCATAAAGGACCAAGTTCCTTTTATCATGCTCCACTGTTCTTTTTAATAGATTTTAATGAGTTGTTTTATTTATTTATGGCTGCTTTGGGTCTTCATTGCTGCATGTGGGCTTTCTCTAGTTGCGGCAAGTGGGGGCTACTCTTTGTTGTGGTGCGTGGGCTTCTCATTGTGGTGGCTTCTCTTGTTGCAGAGCATGGGCTCTAGGCGCATGGGCTTCAGTAGTTTTGGTACGTGGGCTCAGTCGTTGTGGCTCGCGGGCTCAGTAGTTGTGGCACACGGGCTTAGTTTCTCCACGGCATGTGGGATCTTCCTGGACCAGGGCTCGAACCCGTGTCCCCTGCATTGGCAGGCAGATTCTTAACCACTGCACCACCAGGGAAGACCCTCCACTGTTCTTAATGTGTCACCTCATGGCCCAAGATGGCTGCTTGAGCTTCAGGCATTACACCTGCATTCCAGCCAGCAATGAGGAGGAAAGATGTACCCCCTCTGCTTTAAGGACTCTTCTGGGAAGTTCCACCCCAAAAGTTCTGCCTAGAACTTAGGTCACTTCTAGCTACAAGAGAGGCTGGGAGATATAATATGTAACCGGGTGGCAAAATGCCCAATTAAAAATCAAGGTTTTATTACCAAAATAGATAAGAATAAATAATAGAAGGCCACCTATTTGTCTCAGCCAAAAATGATGATCAGATAAGAAACTTGCAAAATTATTTTAAGCCTGACAGTATCATGAGAATTTGTCTGTTTCTTCTGAGGTGATAGTATTCATTTGAATGTCCAGGTTCTGATACCTGTTTTTAAATGCACCTCTTGGCAGTAAAATAGGGTACTCCTCCATGCAGCTAGTGGATGTGTAAATTGGTACCAACTTCCCAGAGGACAGTTTGACCCAGCAAGGCTAACTCTGGAAATTGATTCTACTGAAATAATTAAGAATTCTCATGAAGATTGAGTGCTCATTGTACTAATAAAATGTTGGCAATAAATGAAATGTCTAATAGTAGGAGACTGATTATAACTTACGATACACTGTGTTATGGCATGCGACGCAGCTGTTAAATTATTGTCGAATTCACAGTATGTTATGCCAAAAAATGCTTTCAGAATGACTTGATCCTTTTTTATAGATATTTATATGTGCATGCACATGCGTAGGAAATGATCTGGGAGGGTCTCCATGGAGGTACTGATAAGATGACATTGTGATCAAGCGGACTAGATATTCTATGTATTTTCTTATCTATGATCTCTGATTTTTTCATCTTTTTTTATTATAAAGAAAATAATAGAATCTTCACTAAATAATGCATGTCAGAGTCAATAATATACATATTTAAATAATTTTCTGTTGTTTTCCAACTCAAGGAAAAAGTAGGAAGCATATAATGCAAACCAGATTTCATATTTTGTTGACTTACACTTCACTGGCTAGTAAGGCGAACAGCCCCTAGAGTGTGATCCTTACAGCATTGTTATGGAAATAAATGCCAGCTCATCTATTTGGGACAAAAACTGTGGCTCTCATGTTTTTAGACACTGCTTTCACTTAACTTTAGCATAGAGGGAGTCAGAGTAGATAGTTTATAATATCCTATGGTCCTCTGGGATCGAGATACTGCCCACCCACCCACTTTCTTATATTTGAGAATTACCATCAGACATGGGGACTTCTCTGTGATATATTAGGTTGAGATATCATTGCTTATTTGGGGTAAGACCTTTGATATGATACAGGCATGCACAAACTTTTATAAAGCTATTTTGTCAGCCTGAATGGTATCATCTTTAGCATATTCTAGTTTAACCATTTCAAAAATAAATGAGCATTTCTGCACACTAAGGCTTTTCAAGATATTTCAATAAGGAACATATGCAAAATGCAGATTAAGTAGCACATATAATGCCTTCTAAGGTAATAATAAACTGTATTGTCCACATAGGGCTTCCACGGTGTCACGCATGCCACAGGTAACCTTTCAAGATGGGTATTATTACCCCATTCTGTAGATGAGAAGAGAGGATCAAGGTCAAAGATGGTAAGGACTCCTCCAAGACCAAACATAGTCAAATAGGAGAGGCTAGATATTAAACCCTGCTCGCCTGACTCCAAACGCAGAGTATTTGCTCCCTGCCTTAATGAAATTCTCAATATGTAATACTGTTGATTCAAGTCCAATGCCCAGTGACGTTCCATTTGGGGATCGCGTTGTGGTTGATGGGTTGGATTGTGCCGGGGGAGCGATCTGGCTCTCAGCCAGCCTCACACCCTGCCTGTCACCCACAGTGTGCCCGAGCACGTGCGGGAAGCGGGCGTGCACGGAGAACCACGAGTGCTGCCACCCCGAGTGCCTGGGCAGCTGCAGCGCGCCCGACAACGACACGGCCTGCGTGGCCTGCCGCCACTACTACTATGCCGGTGTCTGTGTGCCCAGCTGCCCGCCCAACACCTACCGCTTCGAGGGCTGGCGTTGTGTGGACCGTGACTTCTGCGCCAACATCCCCAACGCTGAGAGCAGCGATTCCGAGGGCTTCGTGATCCACGACGGCGAGTGCATGCAGGAGTGCCCGTCGGGCTTCATCCGCAACGGCAGCCAGAGGTCAGTGTTGGGGCCCGGGGGGCAGAAAGGTTGGTGCTGCCAGTGGCTCCATCCGGGTGGGACCGTGGGGAGGTTAAGGGAGAGGGGCCACCGCAGAGGGCTGGTATAACTTCAGTTTATGATGACTCTAAGAGCAATGGGGAGTTTTTTTGGTTTGAAAGCCTACTGCCTGGCCGTTTGGAATTAAGTACCTGATTTGCGGGCTCAGGTCCCCGGAGGTCACTGACCCCCTGTGCACATGCAGGGCTGCCACCCCCAGCAGCAGGCCGGTGGGGGAGACTGTAGGTTGAGGTTTTCTCACCCTCAATGCTACTCAACACTAGACCAGTGAAGGCTTTGGGAGTGCGGGAAGGAAGACACGGCAAGCCCACCAGCATCCTTAAGGCAGTGAGCAGGCCTCCAAAGTCTCTTAGCACTGGCTCCCGTCCTGCCTGAACTAGCTGCCGCTAAGAGCAAGCAGTTTGTTCCATCAGCACCTCCTACACACACACGTACCCTTCACCCTCCCTCAGTTTTCTCTGTCTCTCTCATTTTGCTTCCTGAACATTGAGACTTCTCTTGGGAAGCAAAGAAGTTCCTTACGGCAAACAGCATCCCTCTCATGCATGCCAACTGGACTTCTGTGAATTTGTCATTGGTTTTAAGTTTTTGAAAAAGCAATGCCAGAATTGTTACAAAATATAGGACTATAACCCTGGAAGCAAGAGAAGACTAGAGATTTGGGGATGCTGTTTCCTCCTCTGGAGCAGAGCAGAGAACTCTTAGGAGAGAGTAATTCTGTTGTAATGGACTAAATGCCTACTTCGTGATTAGCACCAGAGGATCCTTACGTTTCGAGGTTCTTCAAAATAAAACTATTCTACAAATATAAAATACCATTGGAAAAGGAAACATTCATTTTGAGTATAACGTGTAACTTCCCTTCTGTTTGCTGCCTTCTGTTTCTGCAAACCTCATCAAGCAAGTCTTGGTAAAGGGGAATCTGTTTCTGGTGTAATATTTGGAGATGTTGCTCCTTCCATAGGCTTAACTTCAAATCAGAGGTAAAGCTCACATTATTTCATAAAATTAAATGTAGAGCTTTCTACCTGTCATCATTTCTGTAACGGTTATTATAGTAAAAGTTACTTTAAATACTTTAAAATGGTAAATGTGCCAGGGATGCCAGTGAACTGGAGAGTATGCATATTCCACCCAAAATAAGTATGCCACATTTTACTCACATTTTATTGGCAGCCCTAGAACTTAAAAAGGCTTTGCCAGTACCCTGGGCAGTGCCTGGAACCCAGTTAAGGCTCAGCCACAGTTCCTCCCCAGGGGTGGGGGCGAAGATGAGGCAGCTGGTGCATGGCCTTGGGTCATAACTTCTTTGCCTTTCGGGTGAGTTTCCTGTGGTGTCTGGAGGCATTCAGTCATCTGCAGCTGCCAGAGTAGCGGGCAAAGTGGGATGTGCTGTGCACTGTGACAGTTTCTTCTACTGTAATTCATTTTTCAAAGAATTGAGCTGTTATTTTTCCTACCAATGCTTACAGTCTGTTCAAAGCTACAGATCTCCCTTTTACACTTTAAAATAAAATGCCGTCAAGAACTAATAAATCCCCCTCTCAGGGCTATTTAAGGGCTATTTGACCCTTACTTTAAAATATTTATTTTTTAATACTGTGTATACCAGAATGGATTTGAGGACGCTTAAACTATCAACGTGTAATCAGAGCACTTTCTTAGAAAAACATTTTTTTTTAAGTGCTGGATGATTCCTAGACATTTTAAGAAAGGTGTTTGGTTCAGAAATTGCTATTTGAATAAAATGTCAGGGGGAACTAAACATACACTTAACCTACAACCCAGAAGTTACACTCCTGAACATTTATCACAGAGAAATGAAAACTTAGGTTCCCACAAAAACAGGTACACAGTTATTTGTAGCAGCTTCATTTGTAACAGCCAAAAACTGGAAACAGCACAGATGCTCCACAATAGGTAAACGGCTAAGCAAACCGTGATCCATCACACCATGGAATATCAATCAACAATATAAAGAAACAAACCATTCAAACACACACAGCATGGATGGATCTCAAGGACATTATGCTGTGTGAAAAAAGCCAATCTCACAAGGTCACACACCATATGATTGCATTTATATAACATTCTCAAAATAACAACATAATAGAGATGGAGAATAGATCAGTGGTTGCCATGAGTTAGAGATGTGGGGGCAGGGTGACTGTACAGATAGCACAAGGGAGATGTTTGTGGTGATGGGCTAGCTGGTTATGGTGATTACACAGGTGATAAGATGACATGTAAGTATATGCAGGCATTGTACCTGTGTTAGTTTCCTGGTGTTGATATTGCTTTATCATTATGTAAGATGCAACCATTGGGGGAACCAGGTGAAGGGTACTCAGAACCTTTCTGTACTATTTTTGCAACTTTCTGTGTGTCTGTAATTATTTCAAAATAAAAAGTGTTTAAAAAGGGAGGTGGGGCATTATCTGGCTTGTAGGTAAATTAGAAGCAATAAAAGACCAACAAAGAGTACTGAAGAAAAGCTGCTACCTACTCTAGAAGTGAGCATGTTGAGTGTGATGTTAGAGAAGGGAGAAACCTCCGTTGCTATGGTTGGCCCAGTTCCTTTGGAAACCTTGCCTCCTGTTCTCCCAATATGAAATAAGAAAACAGTAGGGAAATTTTATTTATCTATAAGCTTTTAAACAAAACCCTTCATCTTTGCCTTAAATATGCAGTAAGGTTCGGGGTGGGGGTACTTAATGCTAAGAGCTATAACTTACACTGTTTCCTTGACTGTTTTTCACTTCATGAAGTTTGAACGATCATTCAAGAACCATCATGTAAATATAGTGGCTCTCCAATTCAACGTCCTATTACACACACATCCCATAATGTTGTATCATTTATTTGTTTGGAAATTGACCCAACTTTCTGTGGTTCAGCAGCTGGATTAGTGTTTTGTCCACTGTTTCCTAAATAAGGGTAGGTAAGCAGGAAAAGTGCCAGCGTCACTCACTGGTCCCTGACTGTTGGTGGTTTGTGGCATGTTCAAGATTGCATGTGAAATAGGAGCTTATTACAAAGTAATGGAAGTTCCTTGTTTTTATTGTGTATGCAGCGAAAACAACACTTGGATCAATTTACAAGTTTCTGCCAAACACTGTCAAGAAATTATTTCAGTTGTGCTTTAGCAAGAAAATAATGGATCTGTGCTATAGCACATGCCTTTTGGAATCCCTCATTGGACTTTGCTGGACCGCTGGCTGCAGGAGTTAGATTCCCGTTAGTGGCAGAGACTCTGCCGTCCCTTTGCTGTCCCTGTCCACTCTCCCCGTGCCTCCTCCAGGGTGTGCCAGCAGGGGCCACAACATCAGAGAACAGTTCTGTTCTTCTTGAGAACCCCAGGTGCTTTCTTTCTGCAAAGCTGTTTCTCCCACATGGGACCAGCTGGCTCACCAGTCCCAGCCTATGATACACACATGCCTCAAGGGTGTATCATGTGTTTTGTCTGGAAACAGGCAGCATGCTTTTCCTTTGTAGGCAGTTTCTCCTTTTGGTTGCAATTTGAGTGGCTTATCCTGGGTAGGCTTGGGGATAAGAAACAGTGTGACCACTTGAATGCTTCCACCAGTTGCTTTTTGTAATGTGGACTGTAAAGACACCTAGAATAAAAGCATATCTTTATGATTTTTTTTTAATGCAAGAAGACAGACTCAGCTCTCTGTGTTTTGGGTTGGTTTATTTTCAACAGCATGTACTGCATCCCTTGCGAAGGCCCTTGTCCCAAAGTGTGTGAGGAAGAGAAAAAGACAAAGACCATTGATTCTGTCACTTCTGCTCAGATGCTCCAAGGATGCACCATTTTCAAGGGCAATCTACTCATTAATATCCGGCGCGGCAGTAAGTACTCCATCTCCCTGGAAGAGAGGGCCAGATCTCTTGGTTTTCTTTTGTTGATGCTTTTCCTACTCATCCATGACTCACAACTAAAATATGGGCCTAGAAAAACAACATGGTGCGTAAGCCTCATGCTCAATGCCCCTCCTTTGAGTTTCCCTTAAAGATAAAAAACAGATTGAAAGGCCGTCTGATTTTTAGCCATTGGCACAGCATTTATTTCTTCAGAGGGTCATCCCTCATCTTTCTTAAGTCACATCTTACGCAGGATACACACATCCCGACACGTACAAACCCCAGAAGAGACCGATGGATCAAAGATGTGACTCAGCAGTCCCCAGCCAGAGCCAAGTCCACAGAGCTTTAAGTCCAGAGTCTTGGTTACTTGGATATATTGAAGATACTGAGCAAGGGAAGAGTTTAATGATATCATTTTAAAATTTTATTCAGTCCAAAAGTGGCCAATCTCCAAATTTATTTCTAAGAACCAAAAGACATAAAAGTATATGTATGTCATCATGCATTTAAAGCTTCGATCTCACCCTCCACAGGATCCCCATTATTTGCAGTAGATGGCGTTCCTGGTAATTGCATTTGTGTGAAGCATTTCCTATTGACTTATTTGGTGATACTTTCAGTTCTGATCTGTAATTGACAAGGGCTTCTAGTAACGGTGCCTTAAGTTCTCCACCACTGGAACCACTTGGTGAAGGTACTGATAATTTTGTCAGCTAGGAGAAATATAATAAGAAGGAGTTGAGGTTGAAAGGAATTTTTTTCTAAATCCTTTTGTGAAGAAGTTTTTTTCTTTTTTTTTTATAGTCTGAGAGGCAAAAATGTCCTATTTATTCTGCGCATTTACTTTTCCTTAATACTATTTGTACAATAAGTGAGCTCTATTCTTATGGTTTAGAGATGGCAGCAACAAGTTTTCTGCTTAGTTCTTTTGAATTTTTGGATAGCCCTTGATTTTCACAACACCTTTCACTCCTCTACAACAGAGATAACTTTGTTTCCACACAGCTAGAATTTTCTTGCTTTCATGGTATTCTGCAGTTTTATTCTTTTTGCACTTACTAGATTTCTTAATTTTTAAAAAAGATTTCCTCATTCCCTAGAACATATCCTTTAAATGGCTAACCCTTCTTTTTTTCTTATATTCCTATCCTCAAGATAAAAATGTAATCCATGAATTAAATCCATGGAGAAGTATAATTTGAGAAGGAATTGGTACATATTTGTGCATGATGATGAAATGTGTCTTCCAGTTTATAGCCACCACAGGAAATCGGTTAGACATCTAATTGGAAAGGTCCTTCCTCAGCCTTACTAGAAGGCATGAGTCCTGCCCCACATTTATTTATTTATTTATTTTTAAAATAAATCTTTCAGATTTTGACCGTGAGGATTTTTTTAAATTTTATTTTATTTATTTATTGGCTGTGTTGGGTCTTTGTTGTGGTGCGCAGGCTTTTCTCATTGCAGTGGCTTCTCTTGTTGTGGAGCGTGGGCTCTAGGCACATGGGCTTCAGTAGTCATGGCACGCAGCCTCAGTAGTTGTGGCTCACGGGCTCTAGAGTGCAGGCTCAGTAGTTGTGGTGCACGGGCTTAGTTGCTCTGTGGCACGTGGGATCTTCCCGGACCAGGGCTTGAATCCATGTCCCCTGCATTGGCAGGTGGATTCTTAACCACTGCACCACCAGGGAAGTCCCCCGCCCCACATTTAAAATTCATGATCTTTTCCTTGAAACATCAACTGCAGGCAACCGCTAGTCTTTACAACTTGAATTTCTCCTTCATTTCTCTTGGAAAACCATCAAGCTGTCCATAAATGTAGGGTGTTACCCTGGAGGACAGTACACTTATTCTTTGATGTTTATCAATTGAAAGCAAAAGAGAACCTTTTATTAAGTAAGCCTTCACAAATCATACACAGTAAAATTCTGTTAGTTGAACCACACCCAATTCATTATAGTATGTGTTATAATTTTGGCCTAAGTTGAAGTTTATGTTTTTTATTCACTATGAGAAAAAAATAGGCTACAAAATTAAAGGAAATACACTGTTTATACATCTTGTCATTTTTACACATCTATTAGCAACGATGTTCCCAACTATTTTATATGTGTGAGAGTTATGAATGTGCATTGTAGAAAACGTAGAAGCATAGAAATGAATTTTTTTAAATTACCTGCCGATAACCATTGTTAACGTTTTGGTGCATTTTCTTCCAGTCTTAGTAAGATGGAAGCTTTAAATATAGATCCCTGTATCTTAGGAACTAGAAATGTGGCAAAAGCAGTTCCTAATGAGACCGAGGAAATGTTGTTTATTTAGTCATGCCCTTGTACTTTGGAGGCAGCACTGTCTGTTGACAGAGTATATTAAAGAAGTTCCCTAGATGTGCCCGCATTTGCTAATTGGCAGTCTGGTGTTTATGATACTACATTCTGTTAATCAGCCTGGGAGCTGCAGTACCCAGCCTTCTAGAAACTCCCCTTCCCTGGCCTTGGGGGCCCCATCCCAGGCGAGGGTGTTGAAAGCCAAGCTTAGGGAAACGCACTTTTGACAAGGGACAAGGGTCCTGTGAAGCCCGAGCACCTCAGTGGCACCATGAAAACAAGGCCCGCACTGAATTGCTCTCCACACTTGTTTGCGAGAAACCAAGTGTGTCCGCCCCGCTCACGCTTAGTGAATGCTCAGTAACATGGCCCCCCCTTACCGTAGACAACATCGCTTCGGAACTGGAGAACTTCATGGGACTCATCGAGATCGTGACGGGCTACGTGAAGATCCGCCACTCCCATGCCTTGGTCTCCTTGTCCTTCCTGAAGAACCTTCGCCAGATCCTAGGAGAGGAGCAACTAGAGGGGTAAGTGCTCCAAATTTCACAAGCTGACATTCTCCCACCACAGAGTAAGCAGCCTGCATTTTAAAGTTCTGTGTTTCTAAGGGAAGAGCTCTTTCTCATTAAAAAGAAGAAGTGAAAATGACAGCAGTGCGGGCGCCCTGAGTGAGGACCCACCTCCTCACATGGGGTCTCGTGTAGTCACAATTCTCCGTCCTCAGGACTGGGTTGTGACCCATCCAGGGTTACGTGTCTGACTGTGGCCAGCAAAGCAGCAGATGGGGCTGCAGTAGGGGCTGTTTCTGCCAAAAGCACCGGGAGTGGGTCTGAAGTGCTTACCTCTCCATGAAATCATCATTTATGGGTCCCTTATCTGCCTCAGGGTGCTGTAGTCCACTACGTAAAAGCCATTCCATCTTTTCAGATGTATTAGAACATCAGAGATTTGGAGGCATATGAACAGTTCATTTTGTTACAAAGAAATCTTGATTCACAGAATTGTTTCTATTGATCAGCTTGTAGGATTTGTGCTACTCATAGAATTTTTGTCTTCTGCAGAGACGTGCTTTGTGATAAGGGTTTTAAACTAGCCGGAGGCCTTTCACCAGAGGAGGAATAAAAGCGGGTGCTTCCTGCACGTGCAATTTCTCTCCAGCACTTAGCCCAGGTGTTCCTTTGCGTACATGCTTCTCTTCACCGACCCCCCCCCCCTTTAAATACAGCTCTTGCCTGGCTTTAAGCTAATGCTTTGAAATAAAAGAAGACATCCATTAATGAGTTAATTCCTTCTAAAGAGAATTTGGGGAAATAATTTAGGAAAGCAAGAGGTGGGAAGGTCATGAGAAAGGTTGTCCTTGCTGATTTATGTGCCCCGACTGGATAAAGTTACCGCATAAGGGTTTCCTTACAGCCTTCCTGCTTTTTCTCAGACTCACTCTTGGTCAGTCTTAAATTCTTAAAATTCCATCATCTGATATAGCTAAAGAGAGAGGGCAGCTCTTCATTCCATCCTTGAAAAGCACACTGTCCTCCCCGCTGGGAACACTGATTCTTTAGAAAAATGTCTTTCTTTTGGCAAATCCAAGGAGGCTGCCACTGTACCCAGCCCAAGTGTCCCAGGTCACCGACATGGCAAACCGAGGCTCTGCCAATTTGAGGTGATGGTGTTACTGTTGGTTGTATTAAATTTTAAAGTGAATTTTAGCACAGTTCTTTTATTTTTTTTCCTCCAAGTAGGTTTGTGTTTCTGGAAACCCTGGTGTTGGTAAGCACTTTTGCTTTGGCGTATTGGTACCTGCAAGTTTTCTTGCTGCTTGAGGATACACATTCTTTTTTTTTTTTTCCAGGCTGACCAAGTGATATACATAGAGGGGAAAGCTAACAGGAGAGTTTAATTCATTTTTATTAGGAATTATTACATGATGTGATTACCTTTCAGTTATGTGTTAACTAAAAGTATTAGGCACTTGAGTGTAGCTGAAAATTAAAGTGTGATTTTTATTTGCAAGAATATTTATGATGTATTTCTCATTATCTGGATCATGTGTAAAACCCAAAGTCCCAGTGGGGTCTTCTTACAGATGTATGTCATTGCTTAGGTGTTTGGGCCACTTCCAAGCTCAGCTAAGCTTCAGCTGCCCTGCTGATACTACTTTAGATGTCAGGGAAGGGCAATGGTGAACCTGCTGCTGGCTAGTAGCCCTTGTAGCTCTGAGGATGCTGGGCTTCTAGCCTTGGATTCCTGCCTGCCATTGTTTGGAGGCTCTCTCTTTAGATAGAGCTTGAGAACCTTGCCTCTCTTGATGGGAGCTGTGTTCTCTGAGCTGCCTTCCTCACCCATGACCAAAAATGTATGGGTCATCCTTGCTTGTGATGAAGACCCCTACTGGCTTTGTATCAGGTGTGACCAGTAGCAACAACTCAATTCTGTATTTCTCAGATGTAGGAAGAGGGTTAGGTCCAGCCCCTTTGCCTACTCCCCTCACTCCTGTAAGAAGGGAAGAGTCACACAGATACAGAGAACAAACTAGTGGTTACCAGTGGGGAGACGGAAGGAGGGAGGGGCAATTTAGGAGTAGGGGATTAAGAGGTACAAACTATTACATATAAAATAAATAAGCTACAAGGATATATTGTACAACACAGGGAACATAGCCGATATTTTATAACTATAAATGGAATATAACCTTTAAAAATTGTGAATCATTATGTGTACACATGAAACTTATATAATATTGTACGTCAACTATACTTCAATAAAAATAAATAAATTTTTTAAAAGAATGCAAAATGAGCTATAAAAAGAGACAGTCTTCTGCTCAAACCTGAAAAAAAAAGGAAAAAAAGTGAAGAGTCAGAGAGAGGAAGAGAAGAAAGGTAGATGATAAATAGATAAATGCCAGCAGTGCCGAGAAGAACTTGCAGAGTGCTACAGGGAAAGAAAAGACACATGCCATGGGCATGAAAAAGAGTCAGGTATCTGATTAAGAAGATCAGACAGGGGACTTGCCTGGCAGTCCAGTGGTTAAGACTTTGCCTTCCAACGCAGGGGGCGCGGCTTCGATCCCTTGTCGGGGAGCCAAGATCCCACATGCCTCCTGGCCAAGAAACCAAAACATAAAACAGAAGCAATATTGTAACAGATTCAATAAAGACTTTAAAAATGGTCCACATCAAAAAAACATTAAAAAAACAAAAACAAAAGAAGAAGAAGATCAGACAGGCTTCTGAGAAGAGGTGGCTTTTGAGATGGGCCTTGGAGGGTTTCCAGAAACAGCAAAAAGCAGAGGGTAAAGAAAGGCATTTCAGGACAGGCGGCAGCAGCAAAGGCAACAAGTTGGGGCATCCTGGGACCTGTTTGGCAAATAATACTGGAGAGGTAGGTGGTATGAGAATTATGTAAGCTGTTATGCACCCAGGTATGGAGGTTATAATTAGGATAGGCAGTGGAACCTTTTCAGGGCTTTTGAGTTACCAGAGTGTCAATAGAACATTTCACTTGAGTGTGCTTTTGGTGTAAGCCAAGATGACTTTTACCCCACGGGTTCCCACACTTTGCTATACATTAGAATCATCTGGGGGCTTTTAAGAAATCCTGATGCCCAAGTTGCACTCTGTCCCAATTCAATCAAAATGTTTGGGGGTGGGATCCAAGCATCATTGCTTTTCAAAAGATTCCCAGGTAATTTCAATGTGCAGCAAAGATTGGAAACCACTATTTTACCCCTTTATTCCTTCTCAGAAGCATATCCCCAAAGCCCTTTGATTTTTTTGCCTAAATATTTTCTTGTCACACTGTTCCTTAAAGTATGATTTTTCTTGTACCTCTCATAACCAATGAGAATGTAAGTAAGTGCTTCCATTTGGTTCAGTGGGAAGAAAGTTTTGTAGCCTTTTGTTCTGGTGGAGAACAGACAAATTTGTAGTACAGAGATCCTTTGTATGTGTTACCCTTAGCTTTCCAAACTGGAACTGAGACCCATCTCCAAATGTCTCCTGAGTAGCCCAGACCACACAGTCAAGTCCAGAGTATGAAATTCAAGAACGTTACCTGGAGTAGACCTCTTAGTCCTCACTCACAGTGAGCTGATTGGGGAATTTGATGTCCAGGCTGGTGACAGACATAGGCAAAATCACATCGGAACAGACAGCAGGGCTGTTGGTCTCTGGAGAAAGGGGCCGGACAACATAGGCAGTCTTCAGTTTGTCCAGAAGAATTCAGATGGCCAAGGCTTCTTTGAGGACATTACTCTGTGTAAGGTGATGTGTTTCTGGAGTGATAACCTTAGACATTAAGAAGATCAAGGTTGGGCTTCCCTGGTGGCGCAGTGGTTGAGAGTCCACCTGCCGATGCACGGGACACGGGTTCGTGTCCCGGTCTGGGAAGATCCCACATGCCGCGGAGCGGCTAGGCCCGTGAGCCATGGCTGCTGAGCCTGCGCGTCTGGAGCCTGTGCTCTGCAACGGGAGAGGCCACAACAGTGAGAGGCCCGCGTACTGCAAAAAAAAAAAAAAAAAAATAGATCAAGGTTGTGCTAATTTGGAAAGAAATGGATTTTGGAATACACATGTACAAGATTCCTATGAAATGGCTAATTTTTAAGCCCTTGAATAAGAAAGAGAATATTTCTGTTCTCTGAAAAAATTCCCTTATTTGAACAACCATATTTTGTGATACATCAGATAAATGAATTAAAATTTCAAATTTGTTGGTGCCACCAAGGATTGTTGCCCTGAAAAGAATAAGAGTAGATGGAGGTGGTGGGTTATAAGAATTGGAATTCTTGGATGCAGTTAGGCATCTCTGCTCATGTTCCCACCACTTGACTTTGCAACACTTTGTGCTTTATTCTGCCTTCTTGCAACTCTAAGATTAGGTTGCAACATGGCTATACTTTAACACTTCTTCCAGACTTCCAAAAAATATACACTCAGACATGTGACTCAGCAGTTCCAGGCTCTACCCCGGTATCTACCCAAGAGAAATGAAAACATGTCCACACAAGACTTGTATGTGATTGCTCATAGCAGTGTTATTCATGATACCAACCCCCCCCACCACCAAAATACCCCACTGGAAACAATCCAAATGTCCATCAGCAGATAAATGGATAAATAAAATGTGGCACAATTACTGCCCAACAATAATGTAGCAACATGAGTGAACCTCAAAAACATTAGGCTAAGTGAAAAAAAGCCAGACACAAAAGGCTACACATTTTGTGATTCCATTAATATGTGCTTTGTAGAAAAGGCAAAACTATGGAGGCAGAAAGCAGATCAGTGAAGAGCTGGGGATGGAATTGGAGCTTGACCACCATCGGGAATGAAGAACTTTGGCGTGACGGAAATGTTCTGAAAATGCATCATGGTGATGGTTAGACACCTGTGTGAATTTACTGAAGCTTCTGGAACTGTACACTTATAATGAGTGAATTTTTTTGGTAGATAAATTATACCTCAGTAAAGCTGTTTTTAAAACCCTCAAAGAGGAAACGTTTTCAGAGTATCTGTTTGGTACCTAGTGCCACTTGAATATAAATTCCCACCCTTGCTGAACCTCCGAGGCTGGTGTAAATATTGAACTTTGGGGGAGATTGGACGTGGTATAAAGCAATTCGTTGCAGACAGGTTGGAGGCAGCATATGTGAAAAGACCAAATCCTGCATCAGTTGCAGATGGCTCGACTGCTAGAGACAAGCCCCCATGTGCCGGGTTCTGATGCCACCGAGGGACCGCCCAAAAGAAGCCATAGTTTTTTCTCTGAGAAATGAAAGGGACTAATGATTTTTTTTTTTTTTCCAATTTGTCAGCAAAGTTTGGAAAGGGGGGAATGTCCCTTCCTGCCCCCATGTTCTGGAGACCCCACCCTCAGCCCCATCTGTCCCAGGTGGGGAGAAGCCAAAGAAGTACCTTGCCTAGAGTTATTGCTTAGTGAGAGTGGAGATGACGCTCCACCCCGATCTTTGGATTCCCACGTGCAGTGGTCCAAGCCCTGGACCCGGGGCTGTCTTCTAAGTACCACTCGAATCCTCAGCACTTTGCCTTCCTTTGCTTCCCCATCCTTCCTGCCCTTCATTCGATTAGGCGGGGAGCTGGTGGTGTTGACAACTCAGAAGTAGGACAACCCTGAGATTGGAGACATAAATAAAACAGTTAGGTGTATAGTATGTGCTGGGCGTTTAGAATATTGATGCAGATAATATATAGATGTCCTCAAGGAGATAACCTCCCACATTGGTCTACATTTTGGCAGATGGGGCCCACCCAAGCATAGAAACAAACATTTTTTGCAACCTTGAAGAGAGCTGGGGCCAGGATACCAATATAGATAAAACCCAGGCACCACGGAGCCTGTGTAAGGGACAGAAGAATAAACAGATAATTTTTTAAAATATGTTTTGAATGTAAAGGCAGTCAGCTTAGAAACAATTAGGAAATCACATTTACAGAATAATTGACTTAAACAGGCATTTCCTTTAGGGAACAATAAAATCTAAGTGTGTATATGTGTGTGTTGAAGATATGCAGACAAGTTTCTGCCTTTTACCGTCTTTTAATCCTCACCTGATCGTGGAAGGAATGTGTGGGCAGCCGGGCCTCCAGCTGGGGTTGGGAAAACAAGAGCAGTATTGACAGGCAGCTCGTGAATGGCTTGATTATCATTGTGTTGAGGGTTTCACTTTTATTTTTCTGTCGCTTACACAAGCTCCATAACGCCCCGGTTTTATTGATATTGGTATCCTGGCTCCAGGCCTTCTCAGTGTTGTAAAAAAATGTTTATGTTTACTGTAAAAAGATAATCTTGCTTTTCAAAGTGATTAGTCACATACACAGAATTTCAGTGTGCCTGCCATTCATTTGTCAAATTCCTGATTTATAATTCATGCTCCCTCCCCTGGGGAGAAGCATGTTTTGTTCAGAAGGTATTTTCCGTGCGGTTATGTTCTCTGCTAGTGAAATTAGTTTACTAAAATAAAAGCCTCGTCCTAGGTTGAGTCAGCAATTTGACCTGGGTAATTGGCCTTTACTCCCAGCCCAGAGCTTTCTGCACCAACAAGGAGATTTTGTCCCCTGTGGCCTACTTGGGAACCTGGGAGCAGCCAGACCCACGGGGTTCGTGTTGATGCCGCAGAGTGTCCTTCAGAGCTGGGAGTATTCCGAGGGCAAGAGTGGCCTATGATAGGAGGCATCTGCCTCCACCTGTGAACCCCTCCTCCGGTTGTATAACTCTGCGGACACCCCTTCTCCCAGCAGCATCACCTGCAGCCTGGCAGTGAGGGAGCAGATGGTGGGGGGGGCACTGTGGACCCCACCTTCCACCTGCCACACCACCCTCCTGCACACATGGCCTTGTGGTACATAGCCCAAGTCTAGATTCCTTTGGACAATGTCTTACATTCCTTTTCCAGCAGATGCTGGGGAGTGAGCTCTTGCTGAAAGGAAAGGATTTGTTGACTTGCCAGTTTTTGTCACCTTGGTGGCCGTGAATGTGTCGAGGCCTCAGGTGGGTTTGTGAGGAGCCTGGCTTGGTTTCTGAGGTGCTGCCTCTGGACTCATTGGCTCATTGCACCCCTGTGTGGGCAGGATCCCCACCCCCAGCACCTGCACCTACGTGACCCGGTGCTCGTGGAGGGGCTGGGCTTCAGGCTGGGGGAGCAGATCCCACCTCAGCTCAGTAACTCCTCCTGGGCCCTTAAAACCGACAGGGAGCTCATATGACACCGTTTGTGCCCCTTGTTGTCCAATAAGTGAGTAAACGGAGGTACAGAAAGCACTGAGTGACCTGCCTGTGGCTGTGCAGCTCATAAATGGCATTGATAGTCCTGGACCCCTGTCTCTGAATGCCTCATGAATTCCCGGGGAAATGTACCGGTGGGCTTCACAGCACTGGAACCATAGCTTTTGCTTTGCTCTCAATGAGTGAGACTCAGGCTGTGGACTGACCGGCGGGTAGAGTCCTGGTAGAGGTCCTGGTCCGGGTGTAAGTGAACCTCACCGGATGCACAGAGGTGCCCAGTGGACACCACCCGGGGCAGAGGAGGTCTCTGGGCTTCTGTCTGGGCTGTCCCGGCTCTGGAAAGAAGGTTGGGATCCTTTCCTTCTCTACTGTTTATGTGTTGGATCCCTGAGTGGGTCCTAGACATAACTCAAAATGTGGCACCAGTTCTTAGACTCAGTTTTGTAGAAGGTGCTTGAGTGAGCCCCAGAAGGAAACAGGCTGGGGGATAGGAGGGGGAGAAGGGTCTGAGTTCTGTGGGGAGCAGACCTGTCAGCACAGAGGACTCAGATGGCATCTGTGACCCTGCCTGCCTGGTTTACCAATGGACCCAGACAGAAAGGACCTGCAAGGCTCTTTCTCCAGACCCCAAGCTGGAGCTGTCTGCTCTCTTGCCTCCCCGGGTATGGGTTTGTCTCTGGGTGGCCAGTGCTAGTGGTTGCCAATGCTGGCTGTCCCCCCACCTCTCCTTCAGAAGCAGCTGGGTCTACTGCTTCTGTGTCCACCCACTGGGAGCAGGACCGATATCTGACTTGGTCGGCTTTGGACCCCCAGCCCCTCGGTGGTGCCCAGGGTCTGTTAGACCAGTGGTTCTCCAAGTGTGGTCCCAGCATCACCTGGGCGCTAGTTAAAAATGCAGATTCTCAGCCCACCCAGACTTCCTAATGAGAAACTCCCGGGGTGGGGCCCAGCCCTCTGAAAATAAGCTTTGTGCACCCTAAACTTGTTGGACATTGAGTTGCAATTGCCTGGATGGGTGGCCTGGGGGAATGCCCATTGGGAGCCATTTATCTTCCCCCACCTTCCCTGAGGACTTCGGCTGAGGCTTTTCAGGGTGGGGTGAATCTGGAGGAGGGAGCTGACCCAGGGTTGGTTCACCCCCGAGTCTGTCTCCCTGTCCCATTCTCTCTCCTACACCGTCATGTGCTGCTGACAGCACGGATGGGATGGGATTTACCCCCAAGGATAATGGCAGATTTTCTACAGCAAATTTGTAAGCTGTTCCGGTTGAGTAGCAGAGCATATCCGTTCTCCCATGGACTGATTTCAAGCTCATTGTACATACTCTGCTTCAGAGAAATAACCAGAGGCATTTCTAGGGAATGATTTGAGTAGCATCCTCCAGTGTGAGAAGCATTATTGTGGGTAGTAGGGGTCATCAAATTAATTAGTGTTTTATCTATTTGATATTGTCCTTGAATCATATTGTTGTTATTGTTAACAGTGACTGTTCTTTCTTAGATACCATTAATAACTACATCTCTTACCCGCAAAGGCAGTGTCTTCTGGAGCCTTGTGGCGAAGAGGCACAGCATGGGGTGTCTGGTGGCAAAGGGCAAGGGTGCTGATGCTGATTTCTGTGCTTCTAGGAATTACTCCTTCTACGTCCTCGACAACCAGAACTTGCAGCAGCTGTGGGACTGGGACCACCGCAACCTGACCATCAAAGCCGGGAAAATGTACTTTGCTTTCAATCCCAAATTGTGTGTCTCTGAGATTTACCGCATGGAGGAAGTGACGGGGACTAAAGGGCGCCAGAGCAAAGGGGACATAAACACCAGGAACAACGGAGAGAGAGCCTCCTGTGAGTGGACCCTCCTCCTATCTACACAGCAGCTTCCATTCGTGGCCCCCTCCTTGTTTCATGTGGGGCCTCCTTAACGAGCACTTTGCTCACACGTGGATATCTTCAAAGGCAGTAGTGGGGCAGATTCACATTTGTAAATTTTCCGTAGCATCTATTTGTGTGTGCTAAACATTTGTAAATGTGTTCTCACTCAGATTTTAAAGAGGTGCTTACAGAATACACAGAGTTAAGTGTCTTTTATGCTCAGGCACACCGTTGGATTATTTTCTAGGGGAGAGCTGGTCCTGTCCAGCCCCGGGAGGGAGCAAACCCGGCCCTCCATCTCTGGAGTGGAGGGGAGGCCAGGGGGCCCCCGTCCCTGACCTGGCCTCCACCTGGTTCCTACCACAACATGAAAGGTGGAGGGAGCCTGCCTCCCTGGATTGATAACTGCTTTTTAAATTTAGAACAATATAATTATAATCTTACACTGGTTATGCGAGTTCTGCTTTAAGGTTTTGCCTCTGAGCGGTGAGTTTCTCACCTAACCCTGTATGTAAAACTGCTTTTAAAAATGGTGTGGTTCTGTGTGGCTGGATCAAGTTATAAAAATAGTCTCTCCACCATCAGCTTTTGATAAGGGACAGGTATTAGAAAAGAATAATCTACGTGATCCAGGGTGATTTGCATGTGCGCTCACGGCGCAAGAGAATCTGCGAAACCGGCAGCATTGGACTTCGTTTTGCTGGCTCTGGATTTACCTGGTAGACACTCGAGTTGCTCAGGAAGAGTTTTAGAGTCGAGAAACCAGACGCAGAGCTGAAGGGCCTTCTCCCTCACGTGCCGCGCCACAGCCCTCACCACATTCCCCGCCCAGACCATAGCAGAAGCGGATGCAGCAGAGTGCTGTCAAAGTGTTTTCCTTAGAGTGGGCCAGTCTGACCTGTCAGGTCATGAATGCAGTAGCCATTTATTTTCCCTTGAAAATGAAATCATGTCTCCTCTCTAAAGAACACTTTAGCAGGAACTGCAACGTTTTTCCCATCTCAATCCATCACGTTTTGCCCCAGAGACTTCTCAGTTTTTAACTGCCTTTAGCCTCTGCTTCACCTGCTGAGGGTGCAGTGGGAGTCGGGCAGACACGGGGGCAAGGACAATTCGTAGGAGAGCTTCGTGTCTCCACGAGGGAGGCAATCATCCGTTCTTCCCGGGTTCTCATCACAGTTTGAATCAGGTCCGGGAGCACGAGGGGGCTCGGGGCAGCATCCCCATCATGCCTCACCAGCAGAGGCTTCCTTCCCACAGAGCGCAGAAGGCTGTTCCAAGTGAAATGGGTCCGATCAGCGCTCAATCCATTCCCCGCTGCGCGTCAGCGCTAGCTGGAGCCGCCAAGGCGTTCTTGTGTCCTTGCACAGGAAGGTGTCGATACCGCGTGCGGACTAAGAAAAGTTCCCCTCTGTGGCACAGCTGCTCTGTAACCTGTCTTTGGTAATTTGACACAAGCGGGCAGATATCCACAACTGCGAGACAGGTGTCGTCATGTCTAAGAAGAGTCCACCCAGCATCAAGGTCCACTCTCACCTTCCCCAGCCCCTTGGGTGGCCCGCATCTTAGGGAAGAGCAGAGACAAGGCCACCTTGCTCCATCCAGAGGTCCTTCTCTTCAGGTTAGGAATCACTCACAGGTTCACGTCCAGGGCCACCAAGTGTACTAAAACAAAGGACCGAGCCCCTTGGAGGCCACGTAGCGCAATGTTTGGGTCCTTAGTAGAAACAATAAAGCCACTGAGAAGTCCAAAAAGGGGCTTTGCAAGTACAGACAGCTTTGGGGGAGAGGGCCATAGTACAGGGCAGGTGACCTCTCAGACACGTGGAGGGAAAGGACATAGATGGGTGTCACTCACGGATGTGCCTCTGCCCCAGGTGAAAGTGACATCCTGCACTTCACCTCCACCACCACGTGGAAGAACCGCATCATCATCACCTGGCACCGGTACCGGCCCCCTGACTACAGGGACCTCATCAGCTTCACCGTCTACTACAAGGAAGCGTGAGTGTCTGTGCTTGGTGACGTGTTGGCAGGGCTTCATCCTCGCCACCCTCCTGTCTGTCACGTGACATCCATCACCGCCAGTGACAGCTACAAACAAAAAAGTGTTAGCTTGAGGCCTTTCATTCTTCAGTGGGTGATTAGAGGTGCTTGACTAAAATAAGTCCAAAGGGGAAAACTTGTTTTGTGGAGAATTAGGTCAGTCCAAACATTCATGAACGGGTTGGAGGGTCTGGTTGCAATATCATTGCAGCCTTGGTCCCCCTAATCCATAGTCTGGGAACACCCCTCAGGATGCTCGGCTCCCCTTGAGGCGACCTCCAGATGGGTCCATCATCTATTCTGGTCACTCTATCTGTGGCCCCTCCCAAGGTGTGGCCTTCTGCTCTAGGTCATAAGCCCTCCAAACAAGGGACGGAGAATGGAGAAAGACTGACCTTCATGTCTCAAACCTTTCAGAATTCCTCCCAAAGTCTACTGGGGGTTTTTCTTGTGCCTTCAGAGGACGTTTGCCTGCCTGGGCAGCCAGGACATCCCTCCAGACGGCAGCTCTTCTTGGTCTCCCCCTTCCTTCCTGTGCCTCCTGTATCCAGGTGGTTCCCCCAGGCCTCTTAGTCACCCTCCTCACCCAGGTCCCACCTTGATGCCATAGGTCCCTTTCCCAGGTGCTTGGCTTCCCTGGAGCTGGAACCAGAGCCACCAGTGGCAGCATCTGGTACCCTTTGCCCCTGCTGGAGCCGGGGCCCTGGGAGTGCCCTTGCCATGAGAAAAGCAGGATGCGGGATTATCAGGCATTCACTGTCCCTGCACGTGGGAGTCACTCATCTTCCATCACAGCGACAGGGAGGGGTGTGTGAATGTCTGTTTCAGAAGCCAGTGTCTGTCTGGCCCTTTCATCTGAGAGGCGTGGAATCCCTGCCCAACTCCGCATCTGTGCAGAATCATCCTCCTCTTTAACAGTCTACCAGTGCTCTGACAGTGACGTTAGTGTCTGAGATAATCTGGAAACTAAATATTTGAATGTTATCAGATACTTAAGCAATCAGAATTGTTTGTGAGCATATTAGATTTTAGAAGCTGTATTTGAGAAGTTGTTTTTCTGTAGCAAAGGCATTTTTCTCCAGAAGTTATTCTTTATCAATAATAATGTTTGCATTAAATGACTATGCTTGTTTTTTCTTAATGGTGAAAAAATGGGGAAGAGAGGGAAAGAGCATTTGCGTATATTCTTAAGGAGCAGCATTTCCAATCCCAGTAATTATGGAACTTCCTCTTCCTGAGGCAGAGGGTTCGATTCTATAGTGTGTACAGAACTGTGAAACCTGGAGTCCGGTGGCTTAATTTTATTCTTCTACAAAGATCTAATTGACGATTCGTTTTTATCTAGAATTCCCATTATAGAAAGTATGATGTGGGAGGTCCTGGGGGGAGGTTTCTGAGAGCTTTGATGTCAGCGGCCTAAAACATTCTCTGAGCTTCATCGATTGTGTTTCAGACCCTTTAAAAACGTCACAGAGTATGACGGGCAGGATGCCTGTGGCTCCAACAGCTGGAACATGGTAGATGTGGACCTCCCACCCAACAAGGACGTGGAGCCCGGCATTTTACTGCATGGACTGAAGCCCTGGACACAGTATGCCGTTTACGTCAAGGCTGTGACCCTCACCATGGTGGAGAATGACCACATCCGTGGAGCCAAGAGCGAGATCTTGTACATTCGCACCAATGCTTCAGGTATTCACGCACCATCCCTGCCATCCCACGCCTCGTCAGCTCAGGGTCCTCACTCATGACAAGATGTAGTCAGAGGGCTGACACTGAGCTGTGCCTGTTGTCTCTCCCTGTCCTGGGCCAGTCTGTCTTTTATTTGTCTGTCTTGTCAATATATAATACTGTATCATATTTCTTTCCCACTCCCAATACCCTAGCCTCTTCCAGGCCATCTTCTGGACTTGGTACCATCTTCCATTATCATTCTGACTGTCCTGGACCAGTGAGCTCAGGTCCTCCAGGGTGCTGGGTTGGCTTCATTGGGAGGCCCAGACTGGATACGGTCCTCTAAGGCTGCCCTTCTTGTTTATTTGGACAGTTGGACCTCTGGGAACTGAAACGCTGGTTGTTGTTCCAGTTACCTCAGGTGGCTCCCTGGTTTCTCACCTTCGTCCTGTAGTGGCTAGGGTTCCAAGAAAGCAGACAGAAGTTGAAAAACATGAGATGAACCGTGTTGTGGACATTCCAAGTGTTCACTGATGAAAATGTGCCTCCTTCTCCCCTGATCTCCGTTTTCTAAACCAACTCATTTCTCAGCTCCAGAATCTGGAACTAAGGAGAGCAAACATTTGTGTATATTTTCCAAGTATATAAAAACCAGGTTAGAAGTAGGGAAATGCACATCATTTTAAAAGGCACTGATAAACATTCTTTGATGATGGCCATTGTTACAATACATAGGCTGCTTTAAAATACGCATAAACTGGCACGAAATGAATTTAAATGGCAAAGAGGGTGAGGAAAAAATGTTGGTGGGGAAATCCTTTTGCTCATGTTCTCCTGCCCCCTCCTCCTTTCCCCTCCCCTCCCCTGTTCCATCTCTGTGATCCTCTAAGTGGCTACTATCATGTCACTGATGGCACAATGTTTATATCAATAAATGTGACACGGGCTTCTGACTCTAGGCCTGGGATGTTGTAGCAGAGGCTCAAAGGCAACACAACAAGTTGTTCAGCCTAAAAATTTGCAAGTAATTCACTGTAGCTAATTTGGGGAAAATAAAAGTCTTTCTTTGTTAAGACCAATTCTTAAGAAACTTGTTTCCTTTCCCCAAAGATGGAAAACAAAGCACTGTACAAATTGAGTCAGTTTGCTCTATTTTGGTGTCTGTCCTCACAAGTGGTAGGGACAGAGACTGACTTGGTCCATGCCCTAGGCTTTTTTGTGACAACTGTTATTGAAACATCTAGGGGGGAGCTGTGTGTTTCTGAAGTACTTATTCTAGGAAGCACTAAAGTGGCCTAGCATTCAGTAAAGTTTTCCGAGAAAAAGTTAGTATTAGTCATAACTTTTTCCTAAAGTGTCCTTCCTTACAAGTGTTCAGACCCTTGTGAATAAGATTTTGTACCTTAAGCTTTTAAATTTTAAAAGCAGCTTACATGGCCATTATGCTTAAGTGACATACAACGAAGGTGTCTTTTGCACTTTGGAAAATCTACCAAAATTGATGCTTTTTTCTGAACCCAAAGAGATTAAGATTTCAGTGGTCCCTGGATGCATTTGCCCTTTATACACAGTTCAGCTCCAGGTTTCGGTTTAGGGGCAATAGTAAGTAAATATTGACCATATTCTTATGCTTTGCCTGTAAATCAATGTTCTTTTGCTGGTAACAGAGTCCGTTACTTGAAATTGGGGCTTTATGTGTGTTCGAGGTGTTTTTAGACTGCTTCTCATGGTTATGACTCCATAGTTCCATTGAATCATGATTATACAATCAGTAGATTTACTGGCCCTTTGCACCACTTTTTCCTCCAAGGCCCCCATACTCTCTCTCTCTCTTTCTCTCTCTCTCTCTCTCTCCCCTTCTCCCTCCCTCCCCACACACACACTCTCTCTCCCCAGAACCCTTTTTACTTCCCCCTTTCATTTTGGCTTTTTGCCATTTTTATCAGAGATTCAAAATCTCAGATGAAATGCAAGTCAGTCAGTTTTACCATTTGCTAAAACTGCTGGCATTAAATGTTTTGGAGGATGGCAGCTGTAGTAAATGAGGAAAGTCCAGTGTTTGCATTAACTGTGGGTTTTAAGTCATCCATTCCAACCCTGGCTGTGCTCCCACCACCCTTTTCCACCTGCAGCTCAGTAATGTTTGTTATCACAGAGAACAGATATTATAAAGGGAAAGTAATAAAATTTCAAAACAAGGTTCGGTTTTCATTTTGTGTTTCAGCGTTCACCGCCATTTTCCTGTGGAGATCAGACTTTTGGCTTCCTGTGGGTTTGCTCTGGGTATCTGACAGCCAGGATCTTGGGTTCGTTCCATTTTCTGAAATGTCCTTTGTCCCCCTTTCCAGTTCCTTCCATCCCCCTGGATGTACTCTCAGCATCAAACTCCTCTTCTCAGCTGATCGTGAAGTGGAACCCTCCTTCCCTGCCCAACGGCAACCTGAGCTACTACATCGTAAGGTGGCAGCGCCAGCCCCAGGACAGCTACCTTTACCGGCACAATTACTGCTCCAAAGGTGAGGGTGGGAGGGGCAGGAGACACCTGTGGCTGTGACTCCCAAACCCCGAGGCCACATCCACCGGGGCCAGCATCAGCTGTCTGTCGGAAAGCATCTGTGGTCGTGAGCCCAGGTGCTGATGGCTCTTCCTTTCCTCACCAGCCTGTGTAACTTGGCTCTCGTTGGGCTACTCTTTTCCAAGCAGACAAAATCCCCATCAGGAAGTACGCCGATGGCACCATCGACGTTGAGGAGGTGACGGAGAATCCCAAGACCGAAGTGTGTGGTGGGGAGAAAGGGCCGTGCTGCGCTTGCCCCAAAACCGAAGCCGAGAAGCAGGCCGAGAAGGAGGAGGCCGAGTACCGCAAGGTCTTCGAGAATTTCCTGCACAACGCCATCTTCGTGCCCAGGTACCGTGTCCTCTGAGAGGTCCTTGGACAGGTCCTGGTGCTTTCTCTCCACCCTGTGGTGTGTAGGTCAACAGCCTCAAAGGTGAGACCCAGCGGCCGTCGAGGAGGGACAACAGTGTAGGCGGCCAGCTTGGCGAACGGGGTTACTACCCAAGCCACTCAGCCCTCGTGGAACGGGCCGGAGCTCACGGCCTGAGCTGTGGGGGGCTGTCAGCGTGACAGGTGACAGGTGCAGCTGCCCTGTGGCCACCCAGCCCCTGTGGGGGGCACGTGGGCGCAGAGAGCGGCAATCACCTGGCCAAGCACACACCAGCAAGCAGAGGAGCCGGGTTTGGGCCCTCGGTTGCCCTTCCCACCTCCCTGCGGCCTCCCAGCCTGGCCAAGGCGGAGCGAAGGGAGAGGGAGAGACTCAGAGTCAGTTTTGAAAGGGGCCCAACTTCAAAGCATAACCGAGAGCCACTGGCACCCTTGACAAGCAGTTTGTGAAGCCGTGCAAAAGACAGCCTTTCCAAGCCAAGCAGCCCGACTGACGCCAGGGCATCTGTCTGCTCCGCTGCTCCAGCCTCTGCTTCTGCCTAGTGGGGACAAAAGCGGAGGAAGATAAATGTTTAGAGCAGAATTATTCAAATAGCCAAAAGCTGAGAACATCCCATGTGTCCACCAGGACATGAATGGATGAACCAATGTGGTCTTGCCCTCCAATGGAATATTATTCAACCCTGTAAAGGAATGAGATTCTGAAGCATGGGCTACCACATGCATGAACCTTGAGAACATTATGCTGGGTGAAAGCAGCCAGACGCAGAAGGAGATATTGTATGATTCCATATGTGTATGAAATATCTTGAACAGATAAATTCATGGCAAAAGAAAGTAGAGTAGAGGTTACAAGGGGCTGTGGGGAGGGGAAATAGGGTGATATTCCTTAATGCGTGTAGAACTTCTGTTTGGGGTAATGAAAGATTTTGGAAATAGTGGTGATGGTTACACAGAATTATGAATGTAATTAATGACACTGAAATGTGCACCTAAAAGTGGTTAAAATGACAAAATTTTGTTAGTTTTTTTTTTTTAACTTTAAAAGTTTGTTTTACCACAAGAAAAAAAAAGAAAAGAAAAGAAAAGTGGAGGGACATTTAGCAGGGCAGCCTTGTGATGTCTGGGGAAGGAGATGGAAACAGAGTGGTGACTGATGGCTCCTTTATCTTCCTGAAAAATTGTAGCACAGAGTTTAGAAACAACCTCATGCCTGAAATCTGGGCAAAGGAGCAAGATTCAGGCCAGCATTATACCTACGAGCCCATTTCCTGACCCCCATGGCGCCCCAGCTGCCAGCCCACTGCCAGTGCGTTGTCCTGGGGATCACTCTTCTTCCAGCTCCCGACCCAGAGGGGCACCAGCAGTCCCGAGCTTCTGTTTATCCTGCAGTTGCTTTGCCCTTAAAAGCTCTCTTAGGTTGTAGCAACAAATGGTTTTGAAAGAGACTTTTATTTTCTGTCACGTGACCTTCCTGATATTTGTATACTAGTCAAAGATAGATATCTTACTTTGAAAAATCATTAAAACAGGAAATCAAGACCTTTTGGAAGTGGAGGCACTATTTCCTTTTCAGAATGAAGCTATCGGTCACTTAGCAGCTTTCTGCCCCCTCCTCTCCTGCCGTTAAAACCATGGAACCTCCCGACCTGCCCCGCCGGTGACATCTCCTGTTCACGGGTGATTGATATGGCTGCAGTTCATGTGTTGGTCCAGATATCCTGTATATCACGCGTGGTCTCGAGAATCAGAAAGTTTGAGGATGGAAAAGAGCTCAAAGATGTTTTAAAACTAGAACCTAGGTTCAGTGGCTTCTCCACCACCCTGATTCACTAACTATGGATTTGGGGCTTGGCCCTTCTTCCCCACACACCGGGGCTCTTTCCCTTCATGGCATTGCTTCTCAACACAGTCCATCGCCCCCCGTGCCAGCAGGGGCTTGGCCGGTGTTACTTCCTTTGGACACAGAAGAGGATGGATTTAGAGCATCCCAGACAGGCCAGCAGGAGCCATCTGTTTATTCTCCAGCAGAGGCTGCCGGCTACGTTGCCGTCTTTTCCCAAAGACCTGTCCGAGGTTCAGGCTATGAGTTCAGGCTTTGGAAAGGTTTCACTGAAGAGCCCCTAGCTTTCTGTTGGTAGTTACAAGACAGTGCCTGTTTTCCTCATCAGTCCAAGAACACAGGATCAGGTGATAGGAAGGCAGAGCTGTGGGTGACACAGATTTCACGAATGTCTTGTGCTTGCATTGTTGAGTTCAAAATAAGTTTCCTCTACACCACATTCCCCTGATGAATGCATGTGTCCACCCTGCGGTCTTGATGGCCGCTGTCTGAAGTCTAGTCGCACTTGCTGTCCTTTCTTTTCACAGGACAGACATAATATCCTAGTTTGCCCATGGTGAGGGGCCACAGTTGATAAGAACCTCACGTTTGGGATTTTTCATGCCTCCTACTGAGGCGTACACCTGATGTCCACACAATTTCCCACAGAATTTGGGTAAAAGGAGTGTCTGGGTAACAGAACGGCTGAATAAATCATAAAGGAAGCTTTTCTGTTTTACAACTAAATTCTCCAAAGACGATTTTTATTTCTTTCAATTCATTCTAAGAACAGTTTATTTAGAGCTTAAAACCAGTCAAGTCAGGTTGAGTATGACGCTATTCGCCGTCCACGTCCATGTGTCTTGAAGTAGGATGGCAGCCTGAGGTCATGAGTTCCTTTCTGGAGTCAGTATCTGGTGCCGAGTGCCTTTCATTGATCCCTGCCTTTATAGTTTAAGTCACAAAGTTTGGTTTAAGTGACTGAAATATCAACAGATGTTGAAGAGTAAACAAGGTTTTCTGACAGGAGTAATTTGTCCCATCGGTGGGTGTGGGAAAAGCTGGCCATGATATTAGCGGCTGGTCACACGGTGTGGAAGTGCGGCTGTTTACAGAGAATCGGGACGTGCCATTCTGCTGGCCCCCTGCCTTCCCGACAGCGTCCCAGGTGGCCTCCCTTCCCCAGGCCCTGTCCACTGTAACAGCTCTGAGGAAACAGCCCAGGTGCTACTGAGCCTCCCCACTGGGGGGGGCTGAGGTGTTAGTTTGCCTCTAGGCACCACTGAGTAACCACTCGGGGAGCCAGGGGGCAGGTTGCACGTTGAGGCTGAGGTTTGCTGCGTAGAGAAAGCAAAATAAATAATGAGGAAGGAAATCCCTGTGTTATTATTTGTTGGTTCTTACGCAAGGGGGTTGAGTAGCTCCTTTTATTCCAAGGTGAAGATTTTTCTTTTCTTTCTCTGACTCGAGTCACAGAAAAGACAAAAGAGGTGGAAGCCCTCACTCACAAGCCACATTTCTCTCTCTCTTCCTTGCAGACCTGAACGGAAGCGGAGGGAGGTCATGCAGGTCGCCAACACCACCATGTCCAGCCGGAACAGGAACACCACGGTGGTGGACACCTACAACATCACAGACCCAGAGGAGCTCGAGACCGAGTACCCTTTCTTCGAGAGCAGAGTGGATAACAAGGAGAGAACTGTCATCTCCAACCTCCGGCCTTTTACTCTGTACCGAATCGATATCCACAGCTGTAACCACGAAGCTGAGAAGCTTGGCTGCAGCGCCTCCAACTTTGTCTTTGCAAGAACCATGCCTGCAGGTACGGTGTCATCCAGCTCACCCCACGCCCAAATCACAGCCTAGCGGAGACTGTGATTTGTAGACACGGAGGCCGACACCCAGGGCGATGACCCTTAGTCTCAGTCCTGCTTATTAAAGAACGGGTGGTCATTTGCAGGCAGCTTGGTAGCCCAGCAGCCCAGGGAATGGAGTTCACACATCGTGACCCCACTCCCACCCCAGTCTCTCCATACAAAGTACTCGAGAGCAGGGAGCTCGATGCAGGGTCCGCTCTTTTCCTTCTCCTTGGTTTGCATTGTGCATTCCCATGGCCCTTTGTTGCCAGGTCCCTCCTGAGTTCTTAAGTTTCAGTGAAATCCCCATTTAGCTGCCTTGATTCAGACTGAGTTTTGCTCCTCAAGGTCCACTCCCAAGCAGCCTTTGGTCCTGCTTGTTTGGTCTTCACCTTCCCCTTGTAAGTTAGAAGCTGCCTGTGGCTTAGACAGCCATACATCCATCTTTCAGGATGGGTGAACTGCCCGGTTCACCTCCTTGCAGAGCTGGCAGGTAGCGCAGAGCACAGTGTCTGCAGTCTGGGGGCGGGGCCTCCTGGGCGCAGTTCTGGCACCGACGTGCTGCTGCCAGCCTACCCGGCCTTAGTCTCCTCACCCTCCCAGGAGAGAAAGCCCAGCTGATTTCTCAGTGTTTCCCAGCTGGAACTTGCAGTGACATTGCTCACCACTTGGCTTACTGCTTTAAGAAGCAAAAGCAGGAGAGCAGGCACCCCAGCCTCACCCGGCAGCTGCAGGGATCGCTGATGAAGGCAGCGAGCTTGCGCTCAGCACCAGCTTCCTGGCGGCTCCCTCCCAGGCGGACTCGGGGACCATCCTTTACACCTGCGCAGAAATTGCATCTGCCACATGCAGATGCAGAGCATGAAGGATCTGGGTCCCGGCTTGGAGGCTGGATGCCGCTGCTTCTGCTCACTCAGCACCTTTTCGATGATGCTTGTGTTTGATGGCATCGCATAGAAGCCGAGCAGCAGACCTAAGTGACTCAATTTGCCAAGATTTTCCTCCTGCACTTGAGAGTAGGCTTTTTTGTTGGGAGACTGAAGGGAAGGGAGGGTATGGTGGCATCTTGAGACTTACAGGTCGTTAGGTTGCTCCAGTTCCAAAACCCCTGCTGTGTGTGCGAGGCCAGGTCAGGAGGAGTTGCTGTGGCCGCTGTCCGCAGTCCTGCACGAGGGGTTGGGGAGGGTGTTCTTAGGCTAGTCCAGTGTTTTTCTCCCTCCCTGAGGACTCGAATCTAACTTTATCGCCTATTTCAATTGTTGTGCAGAAGGAGCAGATGACATTCCTGGGCCAGTGACCTGGGAGCCAAGGCCTGAGAACTCCATCTTTTTAAAATGGCCAGAACCTGAGAATCCCAATGGATTGATTTTAATGTATGAAATAAAATATGGATCACAAGTCGAGGTAAGACTGGGGCACCGGCCGTGTGTGGGTGCGTTTCTGTTGCAGGTGTAGCGTGTGTTACACTTCAACACAGGGCACCTCCTGGTTAGCTGAAGACTTTGAACAGTAAAATAAGGAGGTAAGTCAGTGAGGATTCAGGTCTTTTTACCAACTCTATGCCCTTTGGGGAATTCTCACAGTGTGCGAGGAGCTGGCTTATCCTCACCCTCAAGAAACTGTTTCTTTGCAGAAAACGATCTTTCAGCCTAGAGATTGGGCTTAATAACTTAATCTTTCTGGAACTCTTTTTGGTTAAAGAAAGAAGGTTTGGTTAAAGGTCGGGCGTGCTTAGAGTTACTGGAGGACTGCCATAATGTAAGCCTGGGTGTTTTCCCTTTTATTGCAAATTGGGGTCAGTGTTAGGTGGGAGGCGAGAGGCGAGGCAGTGTGTTTGTGGGAAATTGACACATATGTTTTATTTCCTCCAGGATCAGCGGGAATGTGTGTCCAGACAGGAGTACAGGAAGTATGGAGGGGCCAAGCTAAACCGGCTCAACCCGGGGAACTACACGGCCCGGATCCAGGCCACCTCTCTCTCTGGGAACGGGTCATGGACTGATCCTGTGTTCTTCTATGTCCAGGCCAAAAGTAAGGCTTGTGGAGGGAGTCGCTGGGAAAACAGAAAGCAGGTGGTGCTGGGACTGGGGAAACCTGGGTCGTCATCCTGGCTCTCTGGTTTTCTGATTTCTGTCGGCCACCTTTCAGAAGAGTCACACTTTTGCCAGCACTTAATCTAGGAGCTCAGGCTGGGGAGCTGCCACACCTGGAGTCCCTACCTCATCTGATGGGCAGGGAGATGGTCTGAGGCCCTCTTTTGAGGGAGACAGCAAGGAGCCCGTGCTCTCAACTTGGTTTATGTCCAAAGCATTTTACAAAACATTGAATTGACCGTTCTGCCTCCTGACTCGTCAGGGATGCTGATTGGGGCTCCGACTCAGGGCTTAGAATCCTAAGGGGTGACAGAAACCTGGGGGCCTTCTGCTCCAGCCTGCTCCAGGGCAGGAGTTGCCGTGACAGCATCCCAGGCTGAGGCATCACCCCTGTCACTCCTCAGCGGTAAAATAACAGATGCACTTTTAAAGCAGCAACACACTTTGAAAGCACACAGTGGCCCCTGTTTGGCACAGAGACTGGGCCATGTGGTGAGTTTATGCTCAGACCATCGACAAGACAGAATTCTTAGAAGGCCATTCTAGGCGAGGATTTTAGATTTTAAAAGTGAGTTTTGTAAAATGTATGAGCACAAGGGCACTATACTTGCTTGGCCAAGAAAATTCAGTATTTTCATTTGGTGACATAAATATCCCTTATTATTTACATTTTGAAACCAAATTTGAAACCAAATTTTTAAGATTATTTCATGTTCAGATAATGGGATCAAATCTGGCATAGCACTATTCCTGACTGCTTCTGTGAGAAAAAGCAGTCCTGCCTTGCTTAGTGGTGCTACTTTTGGGTCAGGTGGGCAATTCCCACTGCCCTGGTTTCTCCTGGTGCCCACATCTGTGCTACTCTGGTCTGGAGTCTGAGTTTTTAAATTCAGGATTCAGTCAATCCAGCAGTCCACCTGGTTAGCGCCTGGTCAAAGACATGCATGGTATTTGGAAGTCTACACAGTGACAGATACCAAAAGAAGGATGTGCGGGGATAGAATTGCAGACCTTGAGGTAGCATTTGATGAGCCTGGCGCTGTGTGAGGGGTGAACAGATGCTTGAGAAGATAATTCCATCATCTGAAATAGTCTGAATTCTCCATGTGGTCCATTTTACCTACTCTTCCAGTTGGCTGGTGCCACACACTCCAGCGCTGGAACTTTCACAATATTCCCAGAGCCCTCCCCGAAGAAGTGGCTTGTTTTCTCTCTTCTCCTCTCCTCCCCTCTCCACATCCATCCCTTAGGAACAGAGCCTAGGTTTAGAGGTCTAGCGTGATGCTGTATTCTTTGAAACAGCAGCATTGGCTTCTGGGGTTCAGTGACCTTGGCTTATCTGCAGAGATGACAGGTTCCTCTCTGCCATTGCTCCCACGTTTTTAACCCTGTGAGTGCCGGGAGCCAGTGGGAAACCCAAGAGCCGCTCTGATGGCATCTTTCCAGCAGGAGTTGGCATACACCATGGGGAAATTAAATCTGCGTGCCTGCTTTACCGTTGGGCAGTTTTTCCTTGTGTCAGACAAGATTCTCTCCTGCTGTGGCTGAGTCTCCCTTCCTCCTGTTCAATCCTCAGTGGAGATGGAAGCTTTGGAAGCTTTCTGGCAACTGCTCTCCTTTTAGGAACCCTTCATGTGCTTCAGTACTATTAAATTACTCCTTAGGCTTTTCTTCTCCAGACTAAATAATCTCAGGTTTGGGGCCTTTTCTTGTAGCCCAGTCTCACAGAACGATTTTCTAGCCATTCGGTCATTCTGTTCTTCTCTGGATGTGTTCCACTTTTTCCATGTCCCCGTTGAAATGTGAAACTCAAAAAGAATAGGATACAACCTGACCAGTAGTATAAGTGATAGATATAGAAGAAATAGTCCTCGGGGGCAAAAAAGAAACTCCACTAGCTTCCCAAAGTCCCTGTTAATTTGCAAGTATTTTTAAGAATTAGGAAATGCAGGAGCCGGTATCCATTTTTAGAGCTATTTGATAAAAATATCTTTAATTTAAAAAATTAAAATAGCTTTAATAGTCCTCACAGAGTAATAATAATAGTAGTGTTTAGTGGCAGAATAATCATTGATGGGTGATCTACAATAGATGTAACTTGGTCCCCAGTGAGTTCCAACTTCATTTCCACATACGTGGGTGTCCCACAGGCAATTCAGATGCCTCGTGCACAAAACCAGAATCACAGTTGCTACCTTCAAAATCTCTCTCCATCCTTTGTTCCTCAGCTCAGTCCGTGACCCCCTAATCCACCCACCACCCAAGCCAGGAACCTCACAGCCACCCCTCCCCTTTCCTTCACTCCTGCCACCCACTTCTCATTCAAACCCACATCTCATTGATTCTGCCTCTGAAATACCTCTGGAATCCAGCCTCTGTAGCCACCACCACCGCCTCAGCTTAGAGCCTCCAGGGCGCTTGCTTCGTAGGGAAAATATGAGCCAGAGGCGCCGGAAGCCTGGGTTCCAATCCCTAGGTCATGGCCAGCCAGCTGCATGTGTGACCCTGGGGAGGACAGTTTATCTCTGTGAGGCTTTCTCATTCATAGACAAGGAGCAGTGATTCCTTGGTGAGGTCTGAGCTGGGTGATGCAGAACATGCCCAGGGCACCCCCCCACCCGCTGCCCCAGACAGGGCAGGGTCTCCTCCCCGCTGCCAGCCCTTCCAGGCTATCCTCAGGCACAGCCATCTCTCCCACACAAATCCCACCAGCTCACTGTGGGGCTGGAGAGCTCTCACTGGTTCCGCTTAATCTGCAGAATGAAGTTCAGAGTGCTTAGCTTGGACAAGGCCCCTTAGGAGCTGGCCCTGGTTTCTCTCCAGTATCATTTCCAACCATCCTCTGTGCTTGGCGAGCTTCCCCTGACTCCCTTCCCCTCTCCCTTCCTCCCTGCATCCTTGCAGCATGTGTGGTCCACTTGTCTGGTTGTTATGCTACCTATGGACATGCTGATTACCAGCATCTGACGGAATTTTCAAGTGTGTAGATCAGCATCCAGCCTGCCATCTGTCATGTGAGAGCTGCGGGCGGTGATGAGCAGGCAGGAGCTCTGTGATCTCAGGCTTGTAACTATAGACTCTGATGTTTGGGGCGTATTCAGAGCAGCTTTGGCAAGGGGTGCCATCCAGTTACTTTTTGTTTTTTTTAGTTTTCTGTGGAACTGTCCTGAGACAGATAAAAGTCAGTACAGCTTGAGCACTATAATACATAAGAATCTGTTCTTTTTTTTAGCAAATGTATGCAATTCCACTAATAGTTATCAAACTGTATACAAAGAGTATTTTACTTGAATCCATCATTTGAACTATTATTTCAGAATACACTGTACTTCGAAAATGAAAATGACTTTACTCCTCCATCGGCACTTATTTAATCTTTTTACAAATAACTCAGGGTTTGTTTTTTTTTTCTTTTATGTACAATACTGTTTACCTTCAGAACTCCTAGTTCGTGATAGGCAATAAAGGAATTCTCAGGGATTTTTTTTCCCATACTTCCAGCTAAATATAAACAAAGGACACGAGCAGTTTGTTCACCTCATGACATTTTCTTGTTTCCCATTTGTTTCTGCAGCAACGTATGAAAACTTCATCCATCTGATCATTGCTCTGCCCATTGCCGTTCTGCTGATAGTAGGAGGGTTGGTTATAATGCTGTACGTCTTCCATAGAAAAAGGTGAGTGACTTGGTGAAAAGTTCAGATACTTTCTGTGTCTGACTGGTTTGATGATTTGAACCCAAGTTAAGATGAACTTTTTGAGAAGTTTGAGGAATTATCTTACGGATCAGAAAACCTGATTTTCCAATCAAATGTACAGAAAAAAGAGAATACTTTCTAATGGTTCAACAACAGAAAAAGACTTTTTCTTTGGAGTCTGGATCATCCCCACACTGGTTGTCCCATCACAGATACCTCTGCTTGTGCAAAGCTTTTTCAAGCATGATATTTTAACCCTGTACATCAAATAAGCCTTTCAGTTTCCAACAAAGTAAAGAAACAAATGTTTCTTAAAAAGCTCTAATTTGAGGCCGTTGAAGAAGCCAACAGGGGCGTTAGCAAGTGTGGTGGAGCTGTCCTGACAGTACCTCCACCACCCCTTCCCAGTCCTTAATGAATCAGAACAAATAAAACTGAGGTAACAAAGATGAAAGTACATATAAAAGTATGTGGGGATTTTTTTTTTCTAACCTGAATTTCATCCTTTTTGACAGAAATAACAGCAGGCTGGGGAACGGAGTGCTGTATGCCTCTGTGAACCCGGAGTACTTCAGTGCAGCCGATGGTAAGCTTCTAAACTACAGTCACTGTCTGGGGTCCCAGCTCAGGAGCTTTGGGGAGTGTTACGAATTCAGGGGAAGAGGCTTGCATTATTTTGAGGGACCTTTGGCCTCAGATCCATCTTCATTAACACTTTTTTTTAAACCAATGTTTTGAGCAGTTCACTGAATATGTCAAAAATTCTGGGACTGTCTGGGCTGCCTCAAGGAAAAATGGGCTTCAGAGATGAATGTGGCCAGCACAGTAATCCATTTATTTAATTGCTTGAAATTTTATGCTAGAATGAAAAAATCTGTATAATTGTCAACATCTAGTTGGAAGATATGCTGCAGCTGACAAAACAGTCCTTTTAAACCAGTTTCAGCTTGAGTTTCATGTCATTATAATTGTCTTTGATCACTACGGCTTCTCTGATTTTTGTATCTTGGAGATTTTCTGTTCATTCCCTCCTGACTGGGGTCTTAACGATTCTTACCCTCATGGCCTGTTCACATTCCCTCTGGTAGTAACTCATGAGAGCCATTTAGTTAAACGTCTGAGATGGTCTGACTTGGAAGGTTTTTTCCTTATTTGCTGTCTTGTCTTCCAAGTTTGCCAAAATCCTAACTTTTCAAAGTAAGTCAGGGTGAGACATTGGTCACTGGGTACCACTAACTGGCACTTTGCTAGAGACGTTCACAAATGCCATCCCATTTGATCCCTGCATCCCTATAGGATGGGTTGTCTGATGCTCATCTGTCTGTCAGTGGGGTAACGAGGCTCAGAGGAGAAACTCACCCTGGTCACAGAACTAGGCAGTTGAGAAATCAGGATGAGGCAGCCCCTGGCATCTTGCTGACATGTGATGCAGTCGCTGTGGGGAAGGACTGTGAGGTCCTGGGGGCTGGGGAGACCGGCAAGCTGGCCCACAGGAGCAGCTGGCCAGGGTTTGTCAAGTGAATAAATAAGTGCATGGAATCGGCTGGATGTATTTAGAAAACACGTTTGCCTCGCTCATGCTTCAGAAGTGGAAGTGTGTGTGCAGGAGACGTGAAATAAAGAGTCATGATTATTCTAATTGCTCATCCTCAAATGAGAAAACAATTTAAAAGCACTATATAAGTGTGTAAAGTTTTATTACTCTGATTTCTTTAATAATTTCTAATTCTAATTGTGTTTACAATAAAGCCAATCAAAAGCAGACTCCTCTGAATGTGAATCAAGTGTAGAATAATGAGGACATTATTCTTCTTTATATAAAGGTCTCACAAAGTTGTATTTTTAAAAGACATATATATGTACACACACACCTACATGTCTGTATGTATGTGTGTGCGTGTACATATAAGGTGCAGAGAATGTTCTGGAAGGATACACACCAAACTTAAAAGAGTAGCTACTTGGGGAGAGGGCTCTTTTTCTTTAAAAAAAAAAAAACAGGCAAGACGATTTTTATGCATTGTTTGAATAAATAATAGTTTTTTTTTTTAATCAAGTAAGGTGAGGAGTCATCACACACTTAATGGAATTTATAAGGAAAATGCAAGTCCACTTCCCACTCTATCAGTGTGCAGTAAGGCTACTGCAAAAATCTGCTCGGTTTTGAAATAAAGCATAGAAGATTGGCATTTGTAGCTTTGACTGTGAAGGATCCAGGAAGTTTAGAGAGAGCACAAATACAATCATATCAGACTCTAACGGCGATTTGAATTCAAATTTTGTGTCTTTCCAGAGTGCCTTCATAATATTTCTTGATTCTTTAAAAACAAAACAAACAAACAAAACTTATTGTCACCCAGGCCAACAGGTAGGAAGACTGTCACCTTATTTGAACTTAATTTATTCAGCCTTTTGACAAGCATCTTATAGCTAGTTTCCTCAAGGGGCAACAAAATGACATTGCAGTTCAAAAATGCTTTAAAAACTTCTCTCTCCAAGAGCTAATCTGCATGTCACCATTCTCCAGAGTACACTGAAAATCCCCTCCAGGGAAACGCTGATAACATTGTGCACGTAAACCTCTCCTGCCTGGCAGGGCTTAGGACTGCTGGCTAAAGTCAGAGCTATTGGGTTGAATCAGCTACCTCCCAGGGAATGAATGTGATTGGTTTTAACTCCATGTTTCATGGTGTGTTACATCGTTAATTCTGATTAAAAGCAAGCCTGGATTTTCAGAGATAAATGGATATATACAGTGTCTCTTTATACTTTCTGAGGGGTATCAGGAAGAGTCTTATCTACTGGGTTGTCTTGCATACTTACTCTCCTAAGTGAGCATCAGCCCCTTCTTCAGGGCTATAAACTGTCTAAGCCATATGGAGGTTGTAATTCCATTTGTGAAATTCCTGAACACATACATACATACTATGAAATACAAAAATGTATGTGAAAGAAAATTCTAGATTGATTAACATAGTCCATATTGGAAATTCCTTAGAGGTGTAAATTGGTGGTATCTCCTGGGCCTAATTCATAGACATCTTTGCTTTAAGATATCACTTAAAGGTAGATACCTGGGACTTGGGGGTGTCGGAATATAGCTGTCAATCCACTGCTTCTCTTACATCCAGCCACGGGCCCACGGTTAACATCTGAAAGCCTAAAGGCAAACAGATGCCATCCCAGGTTCTCAGTCCTTCTGCATTTCTTAAGCCAGGGCCACCTCTTTCCTACCAGTGGAGCATGCCAAGGGTTCCCCTCTCAGTCAAG
Organism: Delphinapterus leucas; assembly: GCF_059928025.1. Taxonomy (NCBI): domain Eukaryota; kingdom Metazoa; phylum Chordata; class Mammalia; order Artiodactyla; family Monodontidae; genus Delphinapterus; species Delphinapterus leucas. The sequence continues at coordinate 52,693,639 of NC_143130.1, read as the reverse complement.
GACGTAAGCACACAGCATTAGAAGAATATGATAATAATTGAAATTTCGTATGGAGCTGTAGAACAGGTTGATTTTATTTTAGTTCTCACCTACCCATCAGAGTGGTAGGATGGATCTTCTGTTTTGTTTTTTTCTTTCCTCCCTTCTTCCTTTCCCTCTTTCTTTCTCCTTCCTCCTGCCTAGCATTATTTATTTATTTTCTTAAACCAAATTGAATCTGACCAGAAGCATTAGGCTGGACAGGAAATCATACTCGGGCTTAGTCATTACCAAGCCCCACCCCCCAGACCCTCACCCCTGTGGGGGGAGGTCCCTGAGTTCACAGGCCCCAGGCCTAAGCCCTGGGGAGGTCCTTCTCATCAGCTGTCCCTCCATGCTGGTCACCACTGAATGCCCCTCGGTGCCAGAGCTCAGTAGCTTCCGTACCTTATTCATTGCCCCAGGGTCTCTGGCAAGGCCAGAGAAACTGTCCAGACTAGAGCAGAGCTACCAATGGAAATATAGGGCCAGTCCCATAAGAAACCTGAAATTTTTCTAGTAGCCACATATAAAATAGGAAAAAGAAACAGGCGAAATACATGTTGATAAGGTTTTCTTTAACTCAATATATCCAAAATATTATCAGTTTTAATATGCAGTCAGTAAAAAAGTTACTGAAATATTTACATTATTTTTTGAAATCCAGCATGAATTTTATACTTATAGCAACATCTCAGATTGGATGACTTTCTGGTTCTTATATGCTGTTGGTATCTTTGAATTATCTAGAACTCCTTGAGGACTTGAAATTTTAGTGTTTGACTGTACAGTGGCCTTGCTGAAATCCACAGCCTGTGGGAGATTCCAGAACAAGCCATATCCTTGTCTCCTGATGTTCTCCTCCGTGGGCTCTAGGAAGTGGCATCTTGCCCTCTCTGGCCTGGAGTTTGCCCAAAGCACGTTGTTTCAGTTCTGGCCTCTTCTTCCCCAGTGTACGTGCCTGACGAGTGGGAGGTCGCCCGGGAGAAGATCACCATGAGCCGGGAGCTGGGGCAGGGCTCGTTCGGGATGGTTTATGAAGGTGTCGCCAAGGGCGTGGTCAAGGATGAGCCTGAGACCAGGGTGGCCATTAAGACGGTGAACGAAGCCGCCAGCATGCGCGAGAGGATTGAGTTTCTCAACGAGGCCTCGGTGATGAAGGAGTTCAACTGTCACCATGTGGTAAGAGAAGGACCCCCATGTGTTGGGGAGCACACTTGTGGGTTTGCTGTCTCACCCTGTCTTCTGTAGGGATCCCTCCCATCACCCCACTGTTCCTTTAGACACTGTGCACACGAAGGTTCTGGATGTGATGCAGGGCTGGCCCGTGAGCCCCAGTGGCCCGTTGTACGGGCTCTGCTCTGGGCCAGATGGTCCCAGCGGTGGGAGAGCCTCAGTCGTGGGCAGCCCTCACCCTCTGAGCCCTTCTCTCTGTCCTTCCTCACAGGTGCGCTTGCTGGGCGTGGTGTCCCAGGGCCAGCCGACGCTGGTCATCATGGAACTGATGACCCGGGGGGACCTCAAAAGTTATCTCCGGTCTCTGAGGCCAGAAATGGAGGTCAGTTTTGATTTTCACTGACATCCCATGTTAACTGTTCCCTTTCCTTTAGAACCTTCCCCCAGAAGATACTGCGTCTTTAAATCCATTCACTTTTCTTGCCCCGTGCTTGGTTCTTGGTCCTGTATATGAAGGAGTTCCCTGACTAGAGAGAGACCTGGATCTTTTGTGAGAGGCACTTGCCAGTCCGCAGGTACCCTATTACTCAAACCCCTGTGTGCTTTTGCTGCTACATCATTCCCTCCACCCCCAGTCGCCTCCTCTACCACCGTGCCTCTCTGACTCCCACCCACAGACCATGTCTGCGCTGCTCTCTCCCTGGAGCCTTTCCTGCCCCCCACCCCAGCCAGGAGTGCCTGTTTCCTCCACTGCCTTCTCTCCTGGACTGGCTTTCTCTTGTTTGGTTCTTAGTGGATCCCCATGTAGCCCATTATGTTTCCTGTCCATCCCAGACCCAGTGTAGCTCAGTGTCGTGCTTGTCAGAGTTCACTGTCAGGTTGACTTGATTCTTGTGCCGGATGGTTTCCCTCCCAGCTCTGTGCACAGACACCCACTCACTCACAGGCCCCCACCTGACGTGTGCCCCTTCCCCTCCTGTGGGCAGTCTGAGCCTTTGAGCGGGGAGAGCCCCATTTCTCAAGGCCTGCATCCACATTTCAGGCTTTATCCAGAATCACTGTCTTGCTTGAGCTTCTGAATGATCATCACCTCAGCTGCACAATGATCTCTACTTAGTATCAAAAAAATATCAATTTGTGTTACCCTGGTGTCTCCCCATGAACCCAGCTTTGTAACATTTGGAGGAACGACTTTTTTTTTTTTTTTTTTTTGCGGTACGCGGGCCTCTCACTGTTGGGGCCTCTCCCGTCGCGGAGCACAGGCTCCGGACACGCAGGCTCAGCGGCCATGGCTCACGGGCCCAGCCGCCCCGCGGCATGTGGGATCTTCCCGGACCGGGGCACGAACCCGTGTCCCCTGCATCGGCAGGCGGACCCTCAACCACCGCGCCACCAGGGAAGCCCTGGAGGAACGACTTTTAAGAGTAAACTGGGAGATAAACACTTAGAAGTGATAGCAGCAACATCTGCCTTTCACTTGGCTGCCTTGGTGGGTCTCAAGTCCTCACTTGGACCCTGACTTCGCTGCCTGTTGAGGAAGCTTTGGGTCTGCTTTTGTGCCTTGGATCCTCCCCTTTCTCTACCCTTTTTGAATGTCTGTAGCCTTTCTCTGTTTGAGCTTAATCTTTTGTTTTCTTCTTTTAATTGGCAACCTAATCATCTCCCAAGTAGTAGTTCCTTAATTTTTGTTCCAAGCACTTGTTCACACGTGGCTTCCTTTACTCACAGCAGATGACGCGTGTGGTTCTGCAAGGTCTGCGAGGCCCAGTGTGGACTGAGGCCCCGAGGGGGGCGGTTTGCAACACACCCACCCTGTGCTCTGCCCAGCGTGGGTCCCCAGCTCCCCTAGATCTTAGTGCCTTTTCCCAGCTCACTTTGTAATACACAAGCCAGCACAAAGGAGAAAAGCTTCATCAGCTGGGCAACTGGAGATGTGGCAGTATGTTTCTTATCAGATTCATTTAAGGCACCTCTGAAAAGTCTGAAGCACTTACTTCCTTCGTACCCAGTTTCAGGCACAGAATAAAAATTTGCAACACATAGCCCTAGTCCTGGCTCTGCCACTACCTGTCTGCGTCCTCAGGTGGCTGCTTCAGGCTCTGGGCCTTGGTTTCCTTATGTGTAAAATAAGAGGGTTGGGCAAGATGACTACTAAAGTCCTTTTCAGATGAAAAATTAACTTTAAAAAAAAATTTATTTATTTTTGGCTGCATCGGGTCTTTGTTGCTGCACACAGGCTTTCTCTAGTTGCGGTGAGCAGGGGCTACTCTTCGTTGCGGTGCGTGGGCTTCTCATTGCGGTGGCTTCTCTTGTTGCAGAGCACAGGCTCTAGGCGCCCGGGCTTCAGGAGTTGTGGCACACAGGCTCTAGAGCACACGCTCAGTAGTTGTGGCGCACGGGCTTAGTTGCTCCGTGGCATGTGGGATCCTCCCGGACCAGGGCTCGAACCCGTGTCCCCTGCATTGGCAGGCGGATTCTTAACCACTGTACCACCAGGGAAGCCCCCCCAAAAATTCACTTTTAGATTTATCAGGTTTAAAGTTGTTCTTTCTAACCCATGTCAAGTATAAAAATACGTATGCTTATCCTGTGGTTTCATTATATTCTACTTGGCACCTTCCCCCAGTGAAGATTCATTCATTTCCCTCATTAAATGCGGATGCTTGTGTATACGCGTCTTAAGTAGTTCTAAGCAAGTTAAATATTTCTGTTTTCTAAGACGTCTGAAAGAATGGCAGTATTAGCACCATGAACTGACAGAATGTCAGCCCTCTCCTTCAATACTTAAAATCAGGTTCCTTTTTTTGATTCTGTTTTTCATATTAATATTATGAAGCGCCACTTCTAATAATAAGCGCCTAACTTAATATTCCACAGCTTAAGTATTATGAGCATAAAGTTAACATTTTACCTGCCAATTTCCTGGTGTACCGTGCATATCTAAAGCCCTGAAAAGGTTAAAGGGAATGTTAGGTCCTGAGGGAAAAAGGCTCCTCTAAGCAAGGCCCCTTTGTAAAGGAAGGGGGTAGTTTTGGCTTACCCTTTGGGTCATCACATCACTTCCCCAGGCAACTCAGTAATGAGGATTTTAAATCACCACAGACAGTCCTGATAGTAGCTTCAGAATTCAAGTGTAGGGAACCAACCCCCAAGTACTTGGAGAGTTGTTATACTGCTCCTAGAAGCCAGCTTTGGGGCAGAAACTAGCACCTCACTGGGCGAAACCAGCATTCCCTGGGTGTGGACCTTGGCCAGGCACTGGCGGACACTTGCCATGCATGGTCCCAGGTCATCCTCCCAGCAGTGACCCCGCCTCGACCCCATGTGAAAGAGCCCAGGCAGGAGGCCAGACTGTCTGATCCTAAAGCCCAGACATGTTCTTCCTGTGGCGCAGGGTTTGAGCTGGGAAGGGGACCTGTGGGACCTGTCAGAGCAGGATGGCTTTGCTGTGTTGTGACAGATGCTCTGTAGTCAGGGAAACTGAGGTAAAGTCTGTTGAACTCACACAAACAAGAGGTGGTCAGCATCTAAACTGGGGGTGCTGATTGGTTTCTACACTTTCTTTTAGGATAAAGAGGCTTGGACACACATTTTATGTAAAACTTTTCTAAATGGATTTATTATTTGGGGGTATTTCTTCTCAATTCTGAAGTCGGTATGTTGCCCTTCTCTGCAAAGAGGAAACGTTTATCCATGTTACCTGTCACTGTTGGACATTGGTCCCCTCCAGAATAAGCTTCTGCTGGACTTAAATGAACTGTCAAGGGCTTGCTTTCCTCAGCACCCACAGAAGATAATAATCCAAGGAATGCCACTCTGTAAGGTGAACAAATTCATCTTGATGGTTTTGTACTTTAGAAGAAAGTTGAAGGGAAAGAAAAGGATTAAATAATTTAATGTAGGAAATAACACATCCAGTGTCCATTCAAGAAACCCGTTTGCTTATTTCCACATGGCCTTTGTAATGTCCTCTCCCTCCTTTTCCCTGTATGGAGTTGGATTGTAGAAATAAAAGGAACACATACACTAATTGGAATTTGAGTATCCAGAATTTTTAATATCAAAAATTGCTGGTTTCACTTTAAATGATGTTGGCCTCACCCAATATCGAAGATGCTGGTCCTCCCAAGTTGTACTAATAGGTGCTTCTCTCTGCAGCTTTGTGATGTGGTCAGAGGGCAAGTGCCATGGCCTCCTTCTGAGCCACTCCTGGTTTCTTACCAGAATGACCTGTGGTGCTCAGATTGAACAAAGGTGGATTTGCAAACCGTGAAAGAACACGGGGAGGGAAAAATTCCTAAATTCTCACGTGGATTTTTTTTTTTTAATCTCCAACAGAATAATCCAGTCCTAGCACCTCCCAGCCTAAGCAAAATGATCCAGATGGCTGGAGAGATTGCAGATGGCATGGCATACCTCAACGCCAATAAGTTTGTCCACAGAGACCTCGCTGCCCGGAACTGCATGGTGGCCGAAGATTTCACAGTCAAAATCGGAGGTGTGTCCTTAGCTTTCCAGATCTGAGCAAGAACTAAACTCGCACATGTTTTAGGGACCAAGTGGGCATTAGCCTGCCTGTGGAGAGGTTTTCCAATGCGTCCCGTGACTGCAGACTCTTTACTCTCTGGAATAATGTGATTGTGTCCAGTCAATAGTCACAAACCTAGCCAGCCTGGCTCTAATCCTGATAGTGCATGGGCGCAGTGGTCCAGGCAGTGGCCAAGGGTGAGCTGAGGCCATGGTCCGTGAGGTTGCCTCTACTGGCACTTGAGGCATTTCTTGGCAGAACAGTTCTAAGCATTGTTTCCAAAAATGGTTGAGACAGTGTCCTCAGGTGATTTTGACTTGTGCCTAAAAGTTGCCCTCCATACTACCAGTATGTCTTCCAGTTTTCCAGCTTACAAGGAACATTGTCTGCCTCACAACAACCGGGGGTCCATGGCGTTTTCTAAGAGGTGAGGTCCCCGATGGTGAAGCCCGTGCACAGAGCAGAAGTGGTTACAGGATGAGGGAAGACCGCTGCTTTCTGGGGTTCACACCCGAGCTGGTCAACCTCGGAGCTCTTGATCTTTGTTGCAAGCCTTACTTATTAGCTAACTAAACTCCTCCTTAGACCCCTTGTTGCCACCACCCACTGTAACACCAAAAAAGGGGGGTGGTTACTGGTTAGGAATTTACTTTGGACTTTAGGTTTGGTTTTTACTTTGGTCCTTGAATCTGCCTGATAAAACACATAAAACATCAGGGCTGCATGGGAACCACCTGCTCTTCCCACTGTGAGATGATGATGTTTCAGGAAAATGCTGAATATTTATCCTGAGAAGCTACAGGAAGACTTTACATCCAAAAACTATTTAAACCTCTTTGTCTAGCTCTTGAACTGTCTGTTCTGGAAGTGCTCGCCTTCCTTTAGCAGTGTTTTTGGGGTTTTTTTAACAATGAATTTGAATGAATATTTTGGCCCTTTGGTGAGCAATGAGTATCCCCTCTAGAATGGTTTCCCAAGTGGGGATAGGCATCTTTATCTTTCATTTGTAGGAGCTAGAGGTAATGGATGGAGCCATATCGTATAGCAAATATCCTTGGCCATCAGTTATTCCGTGTGTCCTTGGATTGGCCCTTTGAGGCATCCACACATTTGACACCCCTGAAAGTCTGAGGCTGTCTTGCCCTGGGGCTCTCAGGGAAGAGCCCCCATGGCTACTGCCTGGGCTTCCTCTGTGTACCCTGCTCCCTCCCCTTCCCTTCTCAGCGAGGACCCAGATTGCTCCCACAGAGATGCCAACCAGCTCCCCTTCCCCAGCTGCAGAGCCAGGCAGGCACTAACTAAACTAAATCCCGGTTCTGCCACTAACAGACGTGAGGCTTGCGGCAAGTGTCTTTAAGTTCTGTGAGCCCCAATTTCTTGACCTCTGAAATGGGGATGATGCTGTAAGAGAGTCGTGAGATGCTGGGAAAGACTCGGTGCAGGAAAGCACCAGGCGCATACGTGCTGGGTGTGGGGCAGGTCCTCGGAAATGGAAACGTTAGTGTCTGTGGCCTAACTCAGTTCCTTCTCCTTTACTTCCCTGCTCGCCCTCACTGCGGGAGAGCCCTTTTTGTGCCACTTGCCATTGGAAGTCCAAATCAGCAAGGACTCTATTTGCTATTTAACCATGTGGCATATTTATAGTGATGTTTTCTTTGTACTGTGTTTTTTCTTCCTGAAATTTGAAATTTTTCTTTTGGGTTAAGGAGGAAATAATCTGTGCTTTTTTTCTGGGATTTCTGTCTTTCCTTGTTGTGCAAGGAAAAGCAGATCCTCTATTTGCACATCACTGGATAATTCAGAGATAAGACTTTAGCACTTCGTTTTTATTCTTCGCTAGGATTCAAAAATGTTTTTCTAATGCCCAGTGTCCCATGGATTACAAATATGACAAGCAGTTTTACCAGAGGCAATTCGATGGCCGTTAGCATAGTACAAGGAAATTATGTTGATTAACGTCCAAGGAACTTTGTTCTCTGTGTTTGCTTTGTAGCCTTACCTCTTTGTGGCAGAGTTAGAGACATAAGTGAACATTTTAAAAAGGAGAGCAGCCCCTTCTCCTGGGAAGGAGGACGGAAGAGTCCCTGTAAGAAAAGCTTACATGATTGAGTGGAAAATCAAAATCTGACAAAGAAGCAATAATTTAGGATTATAAAGCAAGCCTGCCATCAAACATAATTATGTGACATCTTCTAGAGACATGGGAAATGGAAGACATTTTCAAAAATGAGTGGGAGTATTATGTTGAAAAACATTATTGAGTAATAGCTTCAGGGGCCTAGTAAATACCATCTCTTAGGCATCTTACTGTGTACTTTTTTCATCGTGAATTGGTCCTCTCAATATTTTCCCCCTTATTAGATGGTGAAACTACTTTCTTTTCTCTGATAATGAGGCAGTGTTACTAAGTAAATAAAAGTCAACATGCTCCTGGCTATTTGATCATGTTTTTAAACCACATACAAATGACCTTTGCTCTACTCAGTACATATTTTCCTGATAAACTATGGGTCCTGATAATTTGTAAGATGCCTCTCATTTTAAATGCAATGAGGGAGCTACCTTCTTAAAAGAATCACATTGTAAATATATTTAAAGGCAGAGATTTCTGGGCATTTGCTTGTCATGTGACTCACCGGTCCTCCCCTACGGTTTCTGCCTCATCAGGTGGCAGCATGGATATCGGCCTACCTAAAGCCAGTTTCCCCTTGGACTTGGCTGTGGGCACAGGACCCTCCTCTGAGACGTCACTGTGCCCCTTTGCTTCTCCCCGGACATTACTCACATGGGGTAACTCTCGTGCCTTCTCTCCTCCTCACAGATTTTGGGATGACGAGAGACATCTATGAGACCGACTATTACCGGAAGGGAGGGAAGGGGCTGCTGCCCGTGCGCTGGATGTCCCCCGAGTCCCTCAAGGATGGAGTCTTCACCACGCACTCTGACGTCTGGTACGAGACACCTTTCCCGTAATGCCAGCCCCCGGCCCCCACGAGTCCTTTCTTTTCCTCCTGTTTTCTGTTCATTGTTACCCGTTTCCGGCTTTGACTAAGTGTGATGGGGGCCACCCCCTCATCACTGACGTGTTCCTGTTGTCAGTGGGCACTTGTGGGATCTAAAGAATTTGTGGGACCAACATTTCTTTCAATGCTTAGCTGCTCACCGAGTGGTTGGGAGGCCTGGAGACACACCACCAGGGGCTAGGGTATGGGGACAAGCCAGAAAGTTTTACCTCTTTCTGCTTCTTCCCCACCTGCCTTCTCTCATTTTCTTTCGCAATAAATAGATGCGACGTGTGTGTGCGCACGCGTGTGCGCACGTGTGTGTTTGGGGGAGTGGTTGCTTCACCTAATTAAAACTTCAGATGGCAGATGCTGCTTATTTTAGACCCAAAGCTTATGAGTCTTGATGTGTTTTCCTGTTGGTTCCATCTGCTGTCTGTCCTCTTCCAATGGGCACCTATCGTTGCTGACCCAGGGATGGTGTGGAAAGCAAAATGTCTCCCTTAGTCATGGACGTATCTTGGGGTAGAAGGTGCATCAGCTGCGGATGCAGAGGCCTTTTGATAGTATTGTTTACTGAGGCTCCTCAGCAACATTGTGGAGAGGTGGTCAGTTTCTGAAATACGATTGAGGTTCTTGGCAGGCGAAGGCCCTGGCACGTCTACCTTCTAGAACGTCAGCTAGTTTCTTGGCTGTCCTCTCAGGAGATCCCGTTGCTGGTGGGTTACAGAAATGGTAGTTGTTTACTCCAGCTGTAGGGATGAGCACATAGAGGAGCTATTTAAGTAGTGACCGACATCATTTTTTTTTTTAACCTCGTGAACCTTGGGATCAAGGGCCTTGGATCCTATTTTGAAGACAGGTGCAAATTGGAAATAGCATTTGAATATGACCCAGCAAAGCATGATTTCTTCTCGAGCTCAAGTGTGAGACCTGTTTTGCAATCAGCCTATTCAAGATGGTTCCCTCTTCACAGTCAAATCAAAGTGTTCAACACCATTTTTAGGTATCGAGATGATGGGGAGAGGACAGGCCTGGGCCCACACCCGCATCTGTTTATTCTAGGATCCATGCTTCCAACAACTTTGAGGTCAGCTTACAGTGCAGTAAAATAGAAAACCACGAGAGCCAGGGAAAACAGAGGCAGGGCAGGAAGATAAAACTAGAGTTGTTAATATCTCACAGGCTAAGTTTACCAAATTCTGGTTAGCAGCAATTGCAACAAGCAGCAGTAAAGGGTGTTCATTGCCATTTTTCTCCCATTTGATGACATAGACATTATGAACCAGTAAGAAAAAATATATATAAACAAGAGTAGGGATTTCATATTCATTCCATTCCATGTTCAGACTTTGACAGTGCTTTAGTTTTTTTTTTTTTTAACATAGCCTTTGAGGATAACACTGGTAAGGTGGGTAGGCTAGGACAATGGAGAATATGGAAGGCTTCTTAGCTCCCCAGGATCTAAAGTGCTCCCTCTTGAAGGAATGAAAATCATTTTTGAGTGTATTCAATGGTACAAAACAGTCATCCCTAAATAGTTAAAGTCTAGAAAGAAATACAAAGAATTGTATTTGACTTTGCAGAAGATACCCTAGACTTTTAGGATCAGAAGATATTCTGAGGTCGGGACCCGTCCCCACACCCCATCTACAGCGTCTTTGACAGCTGGTTTTTGAGCTTCTGCTCACATATTTCCAGGGACTGCTAATTCCTCTCTCATAAAGACAGACAGCCCTAATCCTTAAGACATCCTTGGGTTTTGCAGGTCTTTCTCATGCTATGCTTAAGTCGGCCTCTTGCTGACACCCCGTTGGCCCTTCTCTGTAGCACAGTTGCACAACCTGCTCTGTTTTTGATAAGACAGGCCTTGGAGTCACAAGGAAGTGGTCTCTTTTCTCTAGGTGGAACATCTTTAGGTTTTCCTGCTATCCTTGGAGACATTATTCCCAGGCCCTTGGGCACTGTCCTGGTACCTCCTATAGCTCTCTTGTAGCACTGTGTCCCTGCAAATGGTTCCTTTGGGTTAGAAGACACAGGTGTGCCCTCCAGGCACGGAGGGAACCAGGCGCAGGACTGGGGAGGGGGAAATCCATGGCTTGAAGGTGTGTTTCCTTCCTGGGCAACTGAATCACCCTACAACAGTCTTCATTTCTTGACTTACTGAGAAGCTTTCCAAAGGCTGGTTGCTCCCTCCTAGAGTTATTTGGTTCTTCAGTGGCGAATTCACATCAGCTGGTAATGTGGATATCTCTGTAGGTTTCGATTTGCTGGTGGGTGGGACATTGACAGATCCCGTCCTTGTATGAGGAGGTATAATTATTGAATGCTGACTTTAACCAGCACTGGAATTGAAGTGAGTCTCACACCAGGTTGTCCCTTACTTGGGAAAACAGCCCCAGTGCTCGAAATTAGAAAAGACTTCACACAAAGGCATTTATCTAATGTTTAGAGATTAAATCCATAAAATTCAAAGCTTGGTTTTGTATGAGGCATTAAATGCCAGTGCCACATTGTAAATGACCTGCTCTGAAAAGCATGCAGGTGTTGCGTATTTCTTAGCGTCTCTGGCTGTGTGGCCTTGGTCAAACCATGGGGTATCTGTGGACTTCAGCTGCTCCATCTGTGAGGTAAGGTCTGTTTGGGGATGTCTGCAGAACCTCAGTAGATGTTTTTGTTTTGTTTTGTTTTGTTTTTTTGTGGTACGCGGGCCTCTCACTGTTGTGGCCTCTCCTGTTGTGGAGCACAGGCTCCAGATGTGCAGGCTCAGCGGCCATGGCTCACGGGCCTTAGCCGCTCCACAGCAAGTGTGGGATCTTCCTGGACCGGGGCACGAATCCGTGTCCCCTGCATTGGCAGGCGGACTCTCAACCAGTGCGCCACCAGGGAAGCCCCTCAGTAGATGTTTAAATGGCCCCTGTGACAACTGGTGATGACCGGGAGGCACGTTGGTATTGGGTAGAGATGCTTTAGCCTCCATACCTTGGGGCAGAAAAATGGTTGAACTCAGCTAGTCATGTCCTGTGAAGGACGCCCGGATGCCAGCACTAAGTGGCCCTCACAGACAGGTGACACTGACATCAAACCAGAGTCACTCCAGGGAAAGCCTTTGTGGAGAGCCAGCTCTGTCACCTTCTGTGTTCTTTCATGTGTGTGATCGTGAGGACCTGGCGTGGCCCAGGCACAGCGCTCAGTGTGTGTAAGAACCAGGGCACCTAGAGACATGGTCCTTGTCCCTGAGGGATGAAGTCTTGTCGAGAACAGGAAGCGACCCTGACAGGCTGGGATCACAGACCCCTTCCCCGAAGAGCGGGAGTCGTGGGGCACCCTGCAGTATGGACTGTCACCTTCCGAACAGTGAGGAAGTGGGCTCTTGGCAGTGGGAACACTGGGGGAAACCACGGTGGTGGGAAGCGCTTAGTGCGTGTAGAAGATGGTGGGACTTCCTCAAGGGAGTTAGGCTGAAGAGAGCTCAAGTGAGGCCTTGGCTGTTTTGTTAGGGGTTTGGGACTAATTCTGCAGGCTCCGTGAGGAGAGGCTTCTGAGCCGGAGAGTGACCTAGAGCCGTGTTTTAAGAAGTTCACGTTAGCTAGAGTGTGAAGCTCCTCTGAGTAAGACGTTGGTGCCAAAAAGGAGGCGTCCTTCAGGCCAGGCAAGGGGAACCATCTGCACTGAGGATGTGCTGGGGGGACGAAAGGAGGGGAGCAGACCTTTGGGCAGGTCTGAGCCTGCACGGGCAAGCTGTGGGGGTTATCTGAGGAGGTGTGGGAAGGATGACTTCAGGGTGCTATTGAATATAGTTCCCTGTGCTATACTGGAGGAGTTTGTTGTTGGCATGTTGACTCTTCTAAGCTGAAGGAGTTGCGAAGTGGAATTTGCAGGAAGGACTCTCTGACCTTGCCCTGAAGCAGGCTTATGACCCTTATATGCCCTGGAGGAAAGAAGCATCCTTATTTCCTAAGACACCAAGAGGAATCTGAACTAACAAGTCTTGCTGGGTTTCCCCAGTTCACTGTACCCTTTGCTCATATCCTTCTGTCCTGTCCCCCTTTTTCCATGACTTTGTGCTCTTCATCAAAACTAATATAAAAAATGCTTAGGTTTTACTACTTTGTTGGGTCTTCATTTCCTTATGAAGGCTCCTGTGTCGTGTAAAACTTATATTAAAAAAATCTGTACCCTTTCTCTTGTTAATCTGTCTTTTGATACAGAGCCCCAGCCGAGAACTGAGCAGGACAGAAGAAAAGGATTTTTTTTCCCCTCCTCTACAAAGGAAAGTGGCATTCTCTAAGAAAGTTAATATTTTTTTCCTCGACTGCCCCAAACCCGTTGGGAAACACTTTTTAATTTCTGAAGAATTTCTTTGATTCGCTTAGGAGAGAAGCTAAACGCATGAGCTTCTGACTTTATACTAGAGTTGTGGTTCTCGTTTCAGTGATGTTACACTAGCAGTGGTTCTCCACAGGGTTGATGGCATCTCCTAGGAGACATTTGGCAATATCAGGGTGGCGAGACAGAGTTGAGACACATTGAGGTCAAGGGTCCACAGTAACCCAGAGCTTGGAGTGGGGCAGTAGGTGCTGAGAGGTCAGCATGGGTGCCGTCCGGTGGGCGCTGGCCGCCTGACAGTAGCTGGCACAGCCGAGGAACGTGTGGGGCAGGAGGGGGACGTGGGGCTGGGAGAAACCGCATTTTCAGGTTATTTCTCAGGCCAGGCCTGCCGTCAGTTGGGTACCGCATTTCAGAGGAGGAGTTGGGAGCCGTGGCCTCTGAGGCAGAGACCTAGGTGACCGGGCCAATTCAGTCTGCGGAGATGCCCCAGCCCAGGTTGACGGGAGGAGCCCACTGCCCTCAGCTGGGCCTGCGAACACCGCATTTGGGCCTCCGGGCTTTCAACTTTCCTAGGTCTCTCGTGCAATACCAAGACTATTTCTTGGTCACTGAGTTTCAAAAGGATCTTGGGTGGGTCTGTCCTCTGAGGGCTAAGATTCTAAATATTTATGTCTGACGTCTGCTCTCAGCATCAATTTGTACAAAACCCTTTTGTTCATGGAAAGGAGCTGAAGCATCGAGTAAAACATTCTGATACAAAGTCCGTGGCCCTCCTGGCTCGGCTTGGCCAGGATCCGCAGAGCTCTGGGCGGGAAGCGCCGCCCCAGAATTTTCAGTGCGGCTTTGCCCACACCCCTGGCCTTTGGAAGGTCCAGGAAGCCCCTCGGGTTGGCCAAGCGGCAGGCTTTAATCTGCGGAAATGAACCGAATGGAAAGGCAAATAGACCGTGGAGAATTTGTGAAAGACGCTGATGTATGCTGGGAAGGCACCTTTATTTTGCAGATTACAGCACTGCCTTTTTTAACATCCTCAGTCTGAAATTTCTGTGTATGTGTATACCTATTTTAGTTTGTTTTCCAGTAGTAGGATCTTCTAACCTACAGGCAGAAGCGCATGCGAGGCGGAATCGCTCCCTGCTCCCCTTGCTGACTTGGTTCCTCGGCCACCCCCTTCCCCCCACCTTGGCTAAACTCTGGGCCTAAGGATTCTTCCTAGTGCGCGAGCCCCACCCCAGCCAGTGCCGCCCTTCTCTGTCCCCCACCTGTGAGGCTGAGCCCCTCATCTCCCCGGGCCCTCCTGGACCTGTAAGATCCCCACTGAGCTTTTCGACACCCCAAGGCCCAGGCCCCCACCCCACACCAGTGAAATCAGTCAGGGGCCCAGGCATCCTTAAGAGTTAAAAACTCAACCAGGGGTTCCTGCATAGAAAACCACTTAGGTAGAAGTTTCCAAAACGGGGAGCTTGTTGAACAGCTTGCTTGTCCCAGGCTGCATTTAGTCCCAGGGATTTGCACTAAATCACTGTCCCAGCCGGGCCTGGGGACCAGCATTCGATTATTGGTGGTATAAAAGCACATTAGGGAGACGCTGCCCTGCAGGGTCCTGGCTGGGGCTGGGCCCTGAACCCAGCTTGCCTGGGGCTCCCATTGGAGATCACGTGCTCGCTGGCTGTTCAAGGGCCCTGAACACTCCTTCCCCTCAGCTGGCAGAGCTGTGCCACCAGGGCTGCATCGACTCAACGACACGAGGATGGATGTTCCACACTTAGCCCAGGGCCTGGCTCGCTGCCCGACATGCGCTCAGTCGCCCAAAGGGAGAGGGCTCTGTGGCTCTGTCCACCCCTTTCCAAGCACCTCACGTTTCTTTTCTCCCTGCAGGTCCTTCGGGGTCGTCCTCTGGGAGATCGCCACGCTGGCCGAGCAGCCATACCAGGGCCTGTCCAATGAGCAAGTCCTTCGCTTTGTCATGGAGGGCGGCCTTCTGGACAAGCCGGACAACTGTCCTGACATGCTGTATGTATATGCTGGGTCCCTCTGGCCCCGGCGGGTGCTGGGATGACCAGAGCAGTTAAGAAGAGGGTTTATCCTAATGGAAAGAACCTGTCCCTTTGGGCAAGTGCCTTAATCCTTCCCCATCTTCCTTAACCCTGGGGTTCGGATTTGCAGTTTACATTGTGGTTTCTCAGGCCAAACGTCTTTGTGAAATACTTGACCAAAGCAATCCCTGCTGGTCTGCTCCAGGCAGAGTTTCTTTTAAAAATGCAGCAACATGACACTGGTTACTCTTAAGCCACAGTCCCAGGCTGCTCCCCAGCCATCAGCAGGGCTCCTCCAGGCCTGTGGGGGTGACCTCAGGCCTCCTTTTGCAGGCGGTTCCAGAATGCTGCCACCACCTGTGGTCCCCCCGTGTTTCTTCCTGTTAAGCGTTTACAAAAGTCATAAAAGGCCTGTGAGTGGCAGGCTCTCAGCAGCCTCCTCCAGCGGCTGTGCTGACCTAGCGGCGGTCAGGGGGCCTCCCGGCAGGCACAGCCCTGGCAGGTAGCTTTCTGTTCCTAAGATCTGTCAGATAATGGGAAACAGTCCGTGATGCCTCGTGGGCCCCCCTGCTCAGTGTTCTTAGGAGAAGCCCCTCTGTCAGTGGAGGTCAGAGCTGCTGAAAGTGTGAGGGTGTGCAGGTGTGCTGTGGTTGGGTCGTCAGGTGCAGACAGGTACAGAAAGCAGTGGACTTGCTTTCGACATGCACATTAAGGCAGGGCTCAAGATTCTTCTGGATCCCGATAGGTAGAAGGTAGGCTACCACTAATACTTCAAGACCAATGCAGGAATTTTCCAGAAGTGCTTTTCAGGACAGATTTGGCCTCACATTGGAAAGGGCCCCAGAGGAGCTGTTGGGCTGTCTCCGTGTCTGTGTGGAAGGCTCTACCCAGATCTGCCACCTACCCGTGCACCAGCCTTGAGTGAGCACTGACTTGGGCAAGGCCCCATCATGGTGGGGTGATTTACAGATGTGAGTCAGATGCCACGTCGAGTGGGTACCAGGGAAATTGGCCCCAACAGCCAAGAAAGCTCTGTTCATTTGGTCTCCCAAGGTTTCCATGGATCAGGAAATGGGAGTGCTGGCTCCTCTGCTCAGTCTGATGAGGTTGAGATCAAGATGTCAGCCCGAGCTGTGAACATCTGAGGCTCAGGAGGCTCCCTCTCCCAGGCCCCTGCAGGTTGTTGGCAGGAGTCAGCCCCATGTGGCTGTAGGACTGAGGTCCCAGGGTCTTGCTAGCTCTCAGCTCCCAGTCCTTGCTAGCTCTCAGCTCCCAGTCCTTGCCACACTTCCCCTCCATTGGCCTTCTCACAACAAAGCAGCTTTCTTTTTTATTTATTTATTTTTTTTTGCGGTACGCGGGCCTCTCACTGCTGTGGCCTCTCCCGTCGCGGAGCACAGGCTCTGGACGCGCAGGCCCAGCGGCCATGGCTCACGGGCCCAGCCGCTCCGCGGCATGTGGGATCTTCCCGGACCGGGGCATGAACCCGTGTCCCCTGCATCGGCAGGCGGACTCTCAACCGCTGCACCACCAGGGAAGCCCCCAAAGCAGCTTTCTTCTTCAGGGCCAGCAAGGGACTCTCTCTCTGCTGCTTTTTGACATTTTTTTTTTTTTTTTACCTGATTAAGTTACATCCACCCAGGATAATCTCCCTTCTGATTAACTTAGGGTCAATTATTAGAAACCTAAATGGAGGAGTGAAATCTCATCACATTCACAAGTCCCTCCCACTCAGGTGAGGGGATCATACAGGGCGTTTACACCAGGGGTGGGAATCTTGGGGACTGTCTTAGAATCTGACTGCCTTAGCCTGGGAAGCAGAAACCATTGTCCTGTCAATAAACCAAGGTTTTCGGGGTTTTTTTAAAGCATTTTTAGTGTAGTTTCCAAGACTGAATCCCTAAGCTCCAGGTAGAGGGCGGGGTGGGGAGTGGGGATGGAATTTGTTCTCCTGACTCTGACTGAGCTGCTTTTTCAGGGGTACGGCAGCTGGGTATCCTGCTCTTTAACTGCTGCCTCTGAGCATTTGCTCAGCCAAAGCCTGTTCTATCCCGGGGACAGCTTGCATGGAATTAGGAAAGAGGCCAGAGAATGCTGCAGGAAAGGGAACATCTTTGCCTCAGAGTGTGTGTGTATGTGTGAGTGTGAGAGTGTGTGTGAGAGTGTGTGAGTGTATGAGAGTGTGAGTCTGTGTGTGTGTGTGAGAGCATCTGTGAGAGTGTGTGTGTGTGTGTGTGAGAATGTGTATGTGTGTGAGTGCATGAGAGAGTGTGAGTCTGTGTGTGTGAGTGTGTGTGTGTGTATGAGGGTGTGTGTGAGTGTATGTGTGCGAGTGTGTGTGAGAGTGTGTGAGTGTATGAGAGTGTGAGTCTGTGTGTGTGTGAGAGCATCTGTGAGAGTGTGTGTGTGTGTGTGAGTGTGTGTGTGAGTGCATGAGAGAGTGTGAGTGTGTGTGTGTGAGAGTGTATGTGTCTGAGTGTGAGAGTGTGTCTGTGTGTGTGTGAGTGTGTGTGTATGAGGGTGTGTGAGTGTATGTGTGCGAGTGTGTGTGTGTCTGTGTGTGTGTATGAGAGTGTGAGTCTGTGTGTGTGTGAGAGCATCTGTGAGAGTGTGAGTGTGTGTGTGTGTATGAGGGTGTGTGTGAGTGTATGTGTGCGAGTGTGTGTGTGTCTGTGTGTGTGTATGAGAGTGTGAGTCTGTGTGTGTGTGTGAGAGCATCTGTGAGTGTGAGTGTGTGTGTGAGTGTGTGTGTGAGTGCATGAGAGAGTGTGAGTGTGTGTGTGTGAGAGTGTATGTGTCTGAGTGTGAGAGTGTGTCTGTGTGTGTGTGAGTGTGTGTGTATGAGGGTGTGTGAGTGTATGTGTGCGAGTGTGTGTGTGTCTGTGTGTGTGTATGAGAGTGTGAGTCTGTGTGTGTGTGAGAGCATCTGTGAGAGTGTGAGTGTGTGTGTGTGTATGAGGGTGTGTGTGAGTGTATGTGTGCGAGTGTGTGTGTGTCTGTGTGTGTGTATGAGAGTGTGAGTCTGTGTGTGTGTGTGAGAGCATCTGTGAGAGTGTGAGTGTGTGTGTGTGTATGAGGGTGTGTGTGAGTGTATGTGTGCGAGTGTGTGTGTGTCTGTGTGTGTGGGTGTATGAGAGTGTGAGTCTGTGTGAGAGTGTACATGTGCATGTGTGTCTGTGTGTGTGAGTGTATGAGAGTGTGAGTCTGTGTGTGTGTGTGAGAGCATCTGTGAGAGTGTGTGTGTGTGTGAGAATGTGTATGTGTGTGAGTGCATGAGAGAGTGTGAGTGTGTGTGTGTGTGAGTCTGTGTGTGAGAGTGTATGTGTCTGAGTGTGAGAGTGTGTCTGTGTGTGAGTGTGTGTGTATGAGGGTGTGTGTGAGTGTATGTGTGCAAGTGTGTGTGTGTCTGTGTGGGTGTATGAGAGTGTGAGTCTGTGTGAGAGTGTACGTGTGCATGTGTGTGTGTGTCTGTGAGTGTATGAGAGAGTGTGTGTGTGAGTGTGAGAGAGTGTGATTGTGTGTGTTGGGGGGGGTACCCACTGATCATCTGAGCATGGGCCCAGACTAGGAAACGTACATGTGTCCTGGACGTGGGGCACAGGATACACCCACACATGACAGGAAGCTCCACTCCTCAGAGGGCTGTGCATAAGGGGGCAGTGGGCGTCCTGGATCCCTCACCAACAGACTCCCTAGTACAGCCTCTTCAGACTTCAGGACCCAAAAATGGAAGAGATGCACATGGCCACTTAGTGCATTTTCTTGCCCCTGGTGGAAACTCTCCCTCTCTCCACCTGTGTCAGCTTTTTTTTATTGCAGTATAACATTATCCGAAACCTAACAGTTTAAGACAACAATAAGCATTTATTATCTCACAGAGTTTCTGGAGGTCAGGGATCCAGGAGCAGCTTAGCTGGCTGGCTCTGGCCGGGGGTCTCCTGAGGTCACAGTCTGGCTGGCAGCCAGGGCTGCAGTCATCTGAAGGCTTGACCAGGGCTGGGATCCACTTCCAAGATGCAGAACTCATGCCACCAGTTGCCACGTGAGGCCTCAGTTCCTCTGTGATGCTGCTTGAGTGTCGTCGTGACATGCAGCTGACTTCTTCTAGAGCAGGGCTCAGAAAACCTTTTCTCCAAAAGGACAGATAGTAAATATTTTCAGCTCTGTGGGCCCCTACGATCTCAACTGCAGCTACTCAACTCTGCTGTTGTACAAGAGCAGCCAGAGACATCACAGGAACAAGTGTGGCCGTGCTCCAAGAAAACTTTATTTCTGGATACTGAAATTTGAATTTCACATAGCTTTTATTTTGTCACAAAATATTATTCTTCTTTGATTTTTTTTAAACGATTTACAAATATAAAAGCCATCCTTAGCTCATAGGCCTTACAAAATTAGACAGCTGGCCAGATTTGGCCCGCGGGCCTAGAGCTTGACTTCCCTACCCCAGAGCAATTGCTCCCACAGCAGAGCAGAAGCCACAGTGTTCTTTGTGGCCTGGAAGTCACGCTCCACGGTGTCCACAACCTCATGTGGGCTACACGGGCAGCCTTATTTGATGTGAAAGGAGATTATGTGAGGCGTGGACACCAGGAAGTGAGGACCACTGGGGTGTCAGAGGCCAGCCACCACACCCTACTGATGACTGCCCCCCTCACAGGTGACTGCCCTGCACTTTGAACAGTGCAGCCACTGTATTATTCATTGTCAGCCCATTAGAAGAACAGCCTTCCTTCTGAGCAAAAATATAAGCAACGGAGTTTGAGGAGTGGTGCCCACTGAATTGGCCTGAGCGCGTCCGGTGCCAGAAGAGAGTCTAACACTAGAAGTGGTGGTGTTTTAGCAAGCGTAGAAACAGTCCAAGAAAGCAGGTGTGAGCTTTGTTCGTGTGGTTTGGGGGTGGTGGGAGGAGAGGTACTGTTTTTGAGCTTTCTCGTTGACTTGAACAAACATTGTCTCTGAGAAATTTGTGGGACTCTTGAACTTGATCTGCACCCAGGTGACTGGAGTTTTAATATTAATTTAATATGCCTGGGAAGCAACCCCCCCCCGCCATGGGAAAGGCAGCATACTTCCTGTTCCCAGCATGGAGTGACAAGGAAATTTGCATGGAGAGGTTACTCTGGCATATTAAGTGTATAATTCAGGAGGCATTTCTGCCTCGCCATCTAGAACCCCCTTAGCAAATTTTTTCCCCTTCTAAGAAAAGAACAAAGTGAAAGGAGGCAAGTCAGTTTTATAAGGAGTGTCCGTATTGTCCTTGTGAATTTATTGATGAGCTTAGGTAAGGAAGACGTGTTCTGGGAGAGGGGTTCTTTTATTACAAAAAATGTAAGAATGGACTGTTGTTTCTCTCAGAGGAGAGGAGAGTCACTGAGCCCTCGGGAGTTGCCTAAAAGCCATCGTGGGCCGCCATGTGGGAGAGAGGTCGTGTGCTTCAGTTCCGGAGGTGTGAATGGCACCCATAGGGTAACAGGGGGCGGGTATGCAGTGGCTGCTGGTGGACCTCAGCTCAGCATCATTCCCCGGCAATGCCCGGGAGCTGATGAAACTGGCTCTTCCCAAGTAGCCAACAGTCCTGATCCCCTCAATGGAACAGGGTGCACAACTTTAGAGGAAAGGTACCATGGTCCAGGCTGCAGAGTGTCTAGGCCCATGGGTCTCAACCCTGAGATTCAGTGTGAATCGATCAGCAAGTGGCATGAGACAGATTCGGCTTGTGGTTCAATGGTGGATCCGTATTTTAAATAGACAACAAAGCTTGTCCTTAACCTTCTCTTGCACACAGGTCTCCATACTCACACCACCAATGTCCTTGAGCCCCTCTGAGTGAGTGCTGACTGCTCCAGCCCAGAGCTGGGACTGTGGGGAGTGGTCTGCACCCTCAGCAAGTCCGGTGACTGGAAGGACTGGACCCTGATGCTGGGACACGGGCTGGAGCAGAGGTGCGCGCTGAGCGTGGGCCATGTTCTCTGCGGGTGGGACTTCGACAGTGTGACACACCAAGAGCCTCTGCCAGGGAGGCCTTCAGTGTGCAGTGTTCAGAAAGGAATTTGAACTTTTTAGCCCAGACAGTCATCAGCTCACGGATGAGTCTGAAACAAACTCAGTAGACTTTGGTGGTTTTGCAGTTTTCAAACATGGTTTTCCCCGTTGCTGATTAAAGCCCCCACATTGTCGGGAATCCTGGGCCAGTTTTGTGGGAATCCAGTGCTTGAGTGGGATCCAAACAGTCAGGAATGGCACTCATGCCCAGTTAGCCCGCAGTGGGCTTTTCGCTGGTGCACGGGCCCTGCCTTAGATCTCTGCCCCAAAACAGAGTAGCCTGGGGTGAGCGGTCAGGCAGGCCCCTGTCCCACTGCCCCTCCTGGCTGAGAAGTGGTCATAAGACAGTCTTGGCTGTTCAGGGCTGCCAGGAGGGGAGGAATGGGCGCAAATGAGCCCTGCAGGTCCTCTCTGGAATGCGGGCTCTTTGTCGTGAGTCCTCACCTGGACTGAGGCTGTGCCAGTGCTTAGGTGCTGGGCTGCCCTAGGCCGCTTGGCCCGTGCTTGCAGGCTGCCCGCACACAGCAGGGCCGGGGATGGGGAGGGGACAGTGAGCCGGATGAGACCATCACCCGGCCTCCGGGGTCACACCAGGGCAGCAACTCCGTCTGGTCCTGCCCCTGCCCCAGGTGAAGGCTGCGTGCACGCACGCCTCCGATGCAGGCATTCAGTAAAGGACGACTCCAGCTCCCCGGAGCTGACCAGTTGTAAAAAACATGCTTTTTTAAAGAGGAGTTTTATCAGCTCATAAATCCTTCTAAAGTCTACTGGAAAGTTTTCTTGTGGAGATAGTGTAAACAAGGTCTTGAATCCCACAGAGTAAAAAGACTTCCTTTTATGGGCAGCAGTGGAAGGGCCGTGACTCTGGAATGATTTAAAAGTGGTGTCACGTGGTTTGTTTGTGCTGATGTCACTCACATGCCTCCCCTGCTGGTGGCACCTTCTCAGCCCCAGGCCAAGGGGCACGGAGCCAGGGCACATCACGTGTCCTTGGCCCTGGCTGTGCTTCTATTCAGGGATAAGTCAGTCGGCCAGAGAGGAAATTGCAGCCGAGCCCTGGAGAGGGATTTCATGTATTTATGGCCCTTTTTTCTTTGCGGGGGGGTGGGGGGGGCGGGGGGGCGGTTATGGAAGGAGGCTTGTTTGCCATGTGACCCAAGGACAAGCTGCCAGTTTATCTGCAAAGCCCGCAGGACACCTGTGATTGTCGGTGGACGGCCAGGAGAGGGAGAGCCTCCAGGCAGGACTATGGTTTCTCTTGTTTAGGTTGAGAGAAAATTCCTCTTTCTGAGGTCGGTGGCATTCAAAGTGTAAAAACACCATTCACGAGAACTCCATCCCTGCACCACCCTCACTCGTTTGGGAACCTTGGACAAATTATTTAATCTCTTGGTACTTCCACTTCCTCATCTATAAAATGGGGCTATATTATGATACACACCTTCCCAGGCTCGTGAAGAGTAAAGCCATTTACACCCATAACACTACCGAGAGCGTTAATTAACTACCGTGTGGTTAGTGCTGTGACCTAGTGTAGGTGATTCAGTTGGGAGGGGAAAGAACTAGTCAGTCTTCATGTTTTGTCTAATTCTTTTTCCGCTAGAGCAGGGGTGACAAGCTTTTTCTATAAAGGCCCACACGGTAAATATTTCGGGCTTGTAGGCCAAACCATCTCAACTGTTCAACTCGTAGTTGTGGTTTGAAAGCAGCCATAGATCATATGTAAACAAACAGTGTTTCTGTTCCAATAAAACTTGATTTACAAAAGCAGGCAGCAGGCCTCTCTCCCATTCCCACCCTCCCTCAAGGTCACATCCTCTTCCCTCTGACTTGACCTGACACCGTTTGACATGGGAGTTTTCCTGTCCCCACAGGCTTTCTCTCCTTGGAACTTTCCCTGGGGCCAGACTTAGGCAGTTGCTCTGTCTGTCAAGTGTCAGCCTGGCAGAGGCCAGAAGCCAGTTTGGGGTGCTTTGAGCTTCCTAGATGTG
This sequence comes from Delphinapterus leucas, assembly GCF_059928025.1. NCBI lineage: Eukaryota > Metazoa > Chordata > Mammalia > Artiodactyla > Monodontidae > Delphinapterus > Delphinapterus leucas. The sequence continues at coordinate 52,670,511 of NC_143130.1, read as the reverse complement.
GGTAGTTCCATTGGCCATTTTTATTGAAAACTATCTCATTAGCCAGAAGTTTTAAAACAAAACATAGAATAGAATTTTCTAGCGAGAACAGAAGTGGAAGGGAAGGCACTTTGGTCTTCTTGAGAAAGGACTGCTGGCCAGTCCCTTCTCGGAACCTTCTCCACACTCTGGCCAGCCTGGACCTTTGTTTAGCCACCTCCTTTGTGCGCCAGTGGTCTACTTGGCTGGACCGCTCTGCATTCCAGATTAATAAGAAGCACCTCTCCTCCTGCGGCCATTCTGAGCCTCGTCAGAGCCTGGGCCTTTCCTGGCTGTCCCGGCAGCACCCTGCTTTTCCGGTGCAGCCTCCTGCTCTGGGGGCTCAGGCCCGATGCCGGGTTGCTCCCTGTGGCCACATGACTCTGAGGGCTTCCCAGGGGCTGCAGCCCAGGTGCCCCCTCTGCCTGCCCCAGGCCTGTACAGGGACTCTGCCACCAGGCTCTCCCTGCTGGCTTGTTGGCATCTGGCTCAGGGCCCCCCTGGGCCTCTCATTGGGTTCAGGGCAGCCAGGCTCCCAGGCCGGCTCTGCCGCCCCAGGGCATGCAGTGAGCAGCCTGAGCCCTGGCGCCAGACGTGGGTCGTGCGCCCCTTCTGCCTTGCAGCCATGCTGCCTGGCACTGCCTGTCCTCAGTTCTCTGCCAGTGGTCCCCTGCCACCAGGAGGAAGAGTAGAAATAGCATGGGTGGAACTGAAGGAGAGATCACTGTGGGGAAAGCTGTGATCACTGCTCAGCCTTATTAGTGAGAAACCAGAGGTTTCTTGCATTCTAATTCTGTAAATAATGTTTAATCAGTGGTTGCAAGAGATGCTTCAAATAGAAAGCTGGTTTGTTTTTTATGTAAATAATACCTGTAATAGCAGACTTGTGTGGAACCTGTATTTGTCCTTCTCAGGAAGTAAGAGTTTGGGTTTTGTATTGTGGAGGGTCCTAGGTCTGGATGAAGTGACTGCACTGGTGGATGTTAAGTCAGGAGAAGCTGAAGGCTACTTGTGCCATCAAGATAGAAAGCCAGAGGCCCAGACAGGCAGCAGAACTGCTTTGGCACACTTGCTGTACACGTGTAGGTGGGGAAGCCACAGCAAGTAGCCACAGGGCTGCTTGGCCACGGCCCCCTTCCAGGCTGGGCCCATCTCTGTCTGTCTTCCCCTCAGGTTTGAACTGATGCGCATGTGCTGGCAGTACAACCCCAAGATGAGGCCTTCCTTCCTGGAAATCATCAGCAGCATCAAGGACGAGATGGAGCCCGGCTTCCGGGAGGTCTCCTTCTACTACAGCGAGGAGAACAAGCCACCTGAGCCAGAGGAGCTGGACCTAGAGCCGGAGAACATGGAGAGTGTCCCCTTGGACCCCTCGGCATCCTCGTCCTCCCTGCCACTGCCCGACAGACACTCAGGACACAAGGCCGAGAACGGTCCGGGCCCTGGCGTGCTGGTCCTTCGAGCCAGCTTCGACGAGAGACAGCCTTATGCGCACATGAACGGGGGCCGCAAGAAGGAGCGGGCCTTGCCTCTGCCCCAGTCCTCAACCTGCTGATCCTGGATCCCGATCCGTGCAAACAGTAACGTGCGCACACGGCGGCGGGTGGGGGGGAGAGTTTTAACAATCTATTCACAGCCTCCTGTACCTCAGTGGATCTTCAGAACTGCCATTGCTGCCCACGGGAGACGGCTTCTCTGCAGTAAACACATTTGGGATGTTCCTTTTTTCAATATGCAAGCAGCTTTTTATTTCCCTACCCAAACCCTTAACTGACATGGGCCTTTAAGAACCTTAATGACAACACTTAATAGCAACAGAACACTTGAGAATCAAATCTCCTCTCTCTCCCTGTCTCTCTCTCCCTCTCTCTCACCTTTCTCTTTCTTTCTGCTTCATGATGGAAACACATTTGCTGCAAGCCCGACGCCCTTTGTATTGGATTGAGGCAACGTCTGTCCCTCCATGGCCCCCCTGAACACACCTGCCGGTCACCATAGGTCTTTATAAAACACGTTGAGACAGGATTTTTTAACCGTATCTTTAACATTTTTAGGGACATACGAAATTTACAAAGGGCCATCGTTCATCCAAGGTTGTTACCATGTTAACGCTGCCAAATTCTGCCAAAACCCCGAACCTTCTCCCTCACCGTCCCTGCACTGTTCTTTTGTTTCCAGAGGCCTGAGCGAGCATGGTAGCTAGTCACTCGTTAAGAGCCACGCTGGTGATGCTCTCCATCCGATCATCCCCTGGTGTTCTTTTCAAGTCTCACATTCACACAGGTCTGATTGCTTTTGACGAGGTTATTATTTGGGGGAACTGGACAGAATGAGACTTCCTCTCAGTGAAGATGGCTTCCCCGCTCCCCCTTCTGCACCCACACCTTCTAGCCCCCAGGAATTCTGGAGGAAACAGGTCCTGTCGGGAGCCTGGAAGACAGGCTTTGAGTAAAGGTCGTCCACGTGCCAGTCTCCTGTCCCCGCCCCAGCTCCCCACCTGGCCCCCAAGAACACAGATGGGAAGGGGTATCCAGGGACTCAGCCCAACTGTTTATGCAAGTTTGCAAGGAAAGAAATTCAAATACCACAACAACAGTACGAAGAAAAGCAGTAAATGGATTCAAGCATTCTAAGCTTTGTTGACATTTTCTCTGTTATTAGGACTTCTTCATGGGTCTTACAGTTCTATGTTAGACCATGAAACATTTGCATACACATCGTCTTTAATGTCACTTTTATAACTTTTTTACGGTTCAGATATTCATCTATACGTCTGTACAGAAAAAAAAAAAAGCTGCTATTTTTTTTGTTCTTTATCTTTGTGGATTTAATCTATGAAAACCTTCAGGTCTACCCTCTTCCCTCTCTGCTCACTCCAAGAAACTTCTTATGCTTTGTACTAGAGTGCGTGACTTTCTTCCTCTTTTCCCAGTAATTGATACTTATATAACATAATTTGCCATGAACTGTTTGATGCCTTTTTATAAATACATACCCCTCCCCACTCCCCCTGCCCCATTAGTTCTATTCTACCCCATAGGCTCTGTGGGCACGAGGCTGGTGAGGGGAGCAGGTGGAGAGAAGGTGGGCGCCTGCCCTGGACCCTCTCTCCCCAGCCTGCTCTCACAGAGCATTTGAGTCTGTTACAGTGCAAGACATGATACAAACTCAGGTCAGAAAAAAAAGGTTAAATATTTCGCACATCCTTGTTCAGTGTTTATATTCATCACTGTTGAAAAGTCTCACCTTCTCTTTCCCTTGCCTTTGTTTTGGTTGTGACACACATATGTCTATTTTTTTAATTCTTGGGTACAGCAGCAGTTTTAACTGCAGGCACTAGGCCTGTGGATTACTGTTTTGTGTTTAATGGGTATTTAACCCTCTTCCGTCCCACGGAAAACAGCTGCTGAGTCCAGGGGTGCAGCCGGGTGCGCTCCAGTGGGCCCGTCCGCGGCTTCCCGCCACCACCCTCCAGGGGACAGGAGCCCTGGCGCAGGCGCGCTGTTCCTCAGCCAGGAAGCCGCGTCCTCGGGGCCCGGGGGTCTTGTTTTGTTTAGTTTTTAGCACTTCTCACCAGAGTGATGACAGCACAAGAGTTGCTTCTGGGATGGAAATGTTTAAATTATGAGTAAGAACAAAGCTACAACATAGTGATTGCTAGTTGTGACTGGAGATTAAACACAAAAAAGAAAGTTTGTAGTGCTTTTTTGCTTGTCAGTAGTTTCAGTCCCACTATTTTCTCTAGTCTCTGTCCCATAGTTTTTCCCTTAAAAAAAAATGAAAAAAAGAAAAAATTAATTAAGAAGGTATTATATGTAGTTTTCTTTTAATTTATTTTGTGATACCAGTTTCAATCACTGTAGAGAAGCCCCCTTATGAATTTAAATACTGAGAAAAGGGTTTTTGTGTGTGTGTGTGTGTGTGTGTGTGTGTGTGTGTGTGTGTGTAAGACGGGACAGTTTTTGGGTTTTTGTTGGTTTTTTTTCCAAACATTTATCTACCTCACTCTTATTTTTTATATGTGTATATATAAAAAGAATACATCTCACATTTCTCAGCACCTGACAATATGCCGTTGATACTGGTAACCTCATCCACACCACAGGCCGTACACACCAGGTGACGCAGGGAGAGGCCAGGCTGTATTCCGGGGTCAAAGCAACACTAGCTCACCTCTCCACTCATTTCGAACAGCTCTCCTTTTTCTGCGACGTCTCATTTTGCGTCGCTTCTGTTGTTCTCCTGACTCGGTATCCCAAGAGGTGGAGAGGGGCCCGGCCCAGTTGTCTTGGAAACCAGCTACTTGGTGCAGATTGGGTGGCGGACAGGGAACAGCAGTGGTTTCCAGGTCTTGAGGACAGGCAGTGCTGGGGCCGGGGTCAGGTGGTGTCTCCTTAGGGCCCCCGTTGTCCCTGTGGCCGTAGGGTGGGTGCTGGGCTTCCGGCTAGGCTGGCTCAGCCCCTCGTGCAGCCGCTTGGGCGCCAAAAGCCCGCTCCGGGTTCCTGACCTGACGGCCAGTCTCACGTGGAATGTACGGAGAAGAGCCCCCTTCTCCCTCTCCGAGCAGTTCTCTCAACCTCACCCTCACCTCCTCCCCAGGGGCAAACAAAGACGTACCAAACCTTCGGGCTGGAAGGGGCCAGCGGTGGGCGCCGTGCCCCCGCTGGGGCTGTGCCTCACCCCCTCATCCCGCAGTTCACGGGGTGGACGGCGCACCCCCTCCAGCAGCTGCTCTCACAGGCACTAGCGTTTTTTCTGGGAAACGCAGTGGGCGTCTCCCAAAGTGTGGCGGCTCCTTTACGGTCCCAGGACTGCAGTTACACTCAGGAGCTCTTCCCTCCTGCTAGAGCACCCCTCCTCTTTCCCAAGTCCCCTGGGATCTTAAGGTCATTGAGAAATAATGTTTGATCAGGGTTTCCCGCTTCCACACTGTAGGTGACCCCTTGGAATAGTGGCCTCTCCTCTCTTTTGCACATACCTACCGGTTTCCACAACTGGATTTCTACAGATCATTCAGCTGGTTATAAGGGTTTTGTTTAAACTGTCCGAGTTGTTGGTGTCACTTTTTGTTTTATGTAAGTGGTTTTCCTTTTAAGTAGAAAGAAAACACTAACAGTATAGTGCCCATCATAACAAATGCTTCAGAAACACTTAAATAAAAGAAAATTTTGCTTGTGTGATGGTGCAGTCATTTTACTGGACCAAACCACCCACCTTAACTATACCAAGGCATCATCTATCCACAGTTCTAGCCTAATTTTATGCTGATTTTCCCACCTCTTCTTGGTTTCCTCCTTTGTATGCTCCAAATAACTTAAGCTGAGTTGTGGCATTCTCCATGCAGCCTCCTGACAGCAGCTCACACTGCTTGAAGTGACGTGAACCACTGAGGCACATCATTGAACTGATGTGAGCATTAAAACATGATCACACACAGCCCTTCCCTGAGGCAGCAGGAGCTGGTGTATTCTGGAGACGTTGTTGAACTTCAGCTGGGTGAGACCCAGACCACCCCAGGACTCCCTTAGAGGATGTCCTGACTTTTGACACAGTTGGAATGTGCTTCCCCCTTGGAAGATAGAAGACCGTGTTCATGGCCGACACTGGCCTTTCCTTCCAGCCTGTTTCTTATGACGTGGAACAACATTTCAATGATAGAAAAAATGGTTATTGTGGAACTAAATGGCAAAATGCTTGGCATGAAGTGGTGTGTTTCAGTTGGGATAACAGATGTAAGAGCCAAGTATGACGCCAAATTCTAGGCCAGTTTGTTCCACCAAAACCTCTTTCTCAGCAGCCCACCTCTGCTGGCAGGTGGCTGCACGGGATGCAGGCCGCAGTTATGGCAAGGTCACACTTAGATCAGTGAGAAGGCTAGGATGCTTGGTCCAAGGTCCTCAGCTGTCACTGTTGGGTCCTCCAGCCAGACAGTGTCAAAGGCAACTCCTTTTCAAAACACAGGCGCCCTCCAGTTGACAGTAAAGCTCCATGGTATGCCTTGGCCCATTCCAGCAGTCCCAGTGATGCATTTAAGGTTTGGGGTTTGTTCTTTTGTTAATGGTACTTTTGTGTTTGTTGGCTGTCTTTTCATTTCCTGGGCTAAGCAGCATTGGGAGATATGGACCAGAGATCCACTCTTTAAGAACCAGTGATGAAAATCAAACTTTCTTACTCCACTCTGACATAGTTGGTGGTACCAATGAGAACTTCAAGAGAGGATGTTGTTTAGATTGAACCTCTGTTGCCAGAGATGCTGAAGATACAGACCTTGGACAGGCCAGAGGGTTTCGTTTTTGGCCTCCAGCTTAGATGACTAGTTGGTCATTTAGAGAAAAAGCAGATGAACACGCCTTGATGGTGGAATGATAAGGCAGCAGGAAACCATTCTAACAGGGATCATGAATGACGTGGAGAGAGGAAGCACGAGCAGAAGGTACAGGGCTTGGAAGAAGTGTGGGCTGTGCTTGGAACTTGATGGTTTCTGAAGGTATCAGACCACATCAAGGCTCAACAGTCATCCATGGGCATTTGGTTTCAACAGATAAACCTAACATCCTACTTTGGAAACTGTTACTGCGGAGTTCAGTCAAATTGTTCCAAGAACGCAAACTGCATCTCACCTGTCAGGTGTCAGTTCTGGGGCATGACTTTAGGGTTTTGTTTTATTTTGTTTCTGCAAGAACATAATGATCGCTCATCTGTATGTCCACGTTTGTGTGTGTCCACATCTTTCTGGTAAACATCGTTGTAATTAGTCACTCATTAGCGTTTTCAATAGGGCTCTTAAGTCCAGTAGATTACGGGTAGTCAGTTGACGAAGATCTGGTTTACAAGAACTAATTAAATGTTTCATTGCATTTTTGTAAGAACATAGAATAATTTTATAAAATGTTTGTAGTTTATAATTGCTGAGAATAATTTAAAGACACTTTTTTTCTCTGTGTGTGCAAATGTGTGTTTGTGATCCATTTTTTTAGGACACCTGTTTACTAGCTAGCTTTACAATATGCCAAAAAAGGATTTTTCCCTGACCCAAGCCGTAGTTCACCCTCTTTCCCCCCATGTTTTGTGCCCTAGTTTATAACAAAGGAATGATGATGATTTAAGAAGTAGTTCTGTATCTTCAGTATCTTGGTCTTCCAGAACCCTCTGGTTGGGCAGGGGATCATCTTTTACTGGTCATTTCCCTTTGGAGTGTAGCTACTTTAACAGACTGAAAGAACCTCACTGGCCAAGGAAACAGCAGAGGTGTTGCAGCCCAGTGGTGCCATGGCACCTTCGGCACCTGGTTGGGTCGGTTTGGTAGTTGTACTGTTATACAATGCCTTGAGATGGAAGGACTCCATTGCGTAGCTAATGGTTTTCACAGTGAGCACAGCGTACAGACTTATCACACAAAAGATGGTAATTCTGGTGCACGCAGGCCATTTGCTTACATGCCTCATATCATGATTAATGCTTTGCTATAACAAGGAAGAGACCCTATTTATTTTTATTTAAGGCAGAACACCGAACATAGATTTTTTTTCAGTACAAAACAAATTCTTTTTAATAAAAACTATACACACACCAGATTTTTTTAAGTTTGACTCCATTTCCTCTAGCTCCCAGTGGGTTATTGGCCATGTCAACACAACCCCACAAAATCCCCATCATTGGCAACGTTTGGGTGTTTTGCTCTACATGGGAGAAAGATCCAGAAACAATTTGGGTTTTGTTTGCAACTTTTCATTTGGATGTTTGGCGTTGCACAGACACATCCACAGGTGGAGTAGATGCTTGGCAAAAACACCTGTCTGCTTTCTAAGCCAGTGAGGTTGAGGTGAGAGGTTTGCCAGAGTTTGTCTACCTCTGGGACAAAAAAAAAAAAAAAAAATCAAACCAGAAGGCGCGATGGAATGGATGCATCGCAAATAATGCATTTTCTGAGTTTTCTTGTTTAAATAAAAAAAAAAAAGTTTTTAAAAAAAAGTAAAAAAAAAAAAAGGTAATAACATGGCCAATTTGTTACATAAAATGACTTTCTGTGTATAAATTATTCCTAAAAAAATTCCTCTGTTTATATAAAAAATCAGTAGATGAAAAAAATTTCAAAAGGTTTTTTTGTATATTCTGTTGTAAGAATTTATTCCTGTTACTGCGATATACTCTGGATTCTTTATGGAAAAAAAAGAAACTGTCTATTTTGAATGGCTGAAGCTAAGGCAACTTTAGTTTCTCTTACTCTGCTTTTTTCTAGTAGTTAAAGTACTACATGGTTTAAGTTAAATAAAAGAATTCCGTATGCATTTTTGGTCTCTGATTTTGCCCCACCCTCCACCCCTTCTGGAAGAATAACCACACTTCTGAGCAGGGAAGCTGAGCTACGTGTGGCATGTGTGTTCACACATATCGCTGGGAGGTGTTCTGCATGAAGGCTTCGCTCTATTTCTGACAGCTGAACCTTCTCGGCATGCAAATTGCTGGTGAACAGGGAAGCTATTCTGTTTCTCACTCCATTAAATCAGCCAGAAGAACATTTGAATACATAAAATATAGAAATCTGTACTTGATTTTTGAATGATGTGTAGACTTTTCTGCTGACATAAGTCAGGGCAGGTTTGATCTGGGTGACTCTGGGGCAAAGGACTTTCTGCACATTTTCATGTCCTTGTCGGTCACCTCCTCAGAGGGCGCAGGTGAGGCCATAGACACGCACACAGGATGCAGCTCCCTGGCGCTGCTCAGAAATGTTAGTTACTTTCCAGCCAGCGAGCTTGGCCTGCCCCAGGGACTCTACAATCTGGGCATCGTTATCTTTGCCAGGGGAAATGGTTATGGTAGGAAGTGTGAATACATGTTCTAAGGAAACAAGCTGTACATGTTCTAGAATCAAACCTGAGACACATCAGGAAGACAAGCTCATCATTCATTAAACTTTGATCATGGGAAATTATACTCCAGTAATAAAATCAGGCTACCGGACAAAGCGCTAATTAGCAAGGTGTAGGCAGCAGAAGTAAATGAAAGGCCATGCTTACTAAAGACCTGGTGAGTCTCAAATACTTGGACCTAAAAACAAAAAAGAGGGGACTCTCAAGCTTGGCATTGCCCCGGGGTTTTGCTTACCATTGTCACGGAGTGCCTGGCACTCAGGGGACCCTTACTAGATGACCGATGACTAACAGGCTCATTTCTGAGGCTTGGGTGGGTGTCTGGGCTCTAGTGGGGAGAACACAGGAGCCCAGCAGGATTCCCACCTTCCCCGGTGGGTGATGCCGTGCTTCCAGGCTGTGGAGGCGCAGTCTGCACCTGTCCTCAGCCAGAGGAGCAGCAGTTTCTTCTGAGGATGAAGGTGCTGGGTCTTTAGAAGTGTTAGACCCTCTCCCCACCATGCCACTGCTTAAGGCCACAATCCAGCAGGGCTATTTCCATATTTACCCTCACAGGTCCAGCAACAAGCCCACATTCAGCAAAGTTTCCTCTCATCACTGATGGACTTTCACATCCATTCTCTCACCAGATCTTCACAACAACTCTGCAAAGGAAGGATTTTTATTACTCTGTTTTACAGATGAGCAAACACGCAGATGTGTCCAAGACCCCCAGCTATTAAATGACCAACCCAGGGCTCAGCCTTTTGAAGCTGTGTCAGCTTTCAAACTGTCTCAGAACTGCTGCGTATCAGCCATAACTAAACAGACCCCAGTGTGTATCAGCGGGGGATGGCAGGCCACTTAGCCCAGGATGTGAACTGGGCCTCTGGGGTTCTCCCTAAAAAACCTTGGAGGCCACAGAGGGGAGATGACAGGGACGTTCATCAAGAGGGAGCTCTGGGCCTCCAACTGGATGACATCTAAGAGTTTGCTTGGCGCCAAGCCATACGCATTTTACAATCTGAAATAACACTGGAGCCGGGTCCCAGAGGACGCCTGCTTGCCACCGTCCTGAGACAGAAGCTAAAATAAGGGGGTGTCCAGGGCTCTGGGTAGCAGGTGTTTGCCTACAACTACAGAAGGCTCTCCACATTAACAGCCGTGCAGCAGGACCTGTGCTTGCTGGCCAGACCATCCCACCCCACTTGCTGCCTTTGATCTGATACAGTAGGACTTTGATTTTTATGGCAAGTGAGCCAGTTTCATTTGCAAAGGGGTCCTGTAAAGACTATGACAAATGCACAAGTGTGCTGGAGGGCTAATGGCAAAGTGAGTTCCTTTGCCCAGTTCCTTTGTTATTAAGGTGCAGCTGCTTTTTCTTACAGTGAATAAACCTGGGTACTAAGTGACGATTTTTTTTTAATGGAATTAAGTGGAAAATGATAGCTGTGAGCATACCAACATAAGAAGAAATTTCCCAGAGCTTAGCCACCTTCAAGCTCTTTCTCCAAAATACAGTGTTGCTAATGGGGTTCCCAATGGAAATTTGCCCCCAGAAAACACTGGACAAGTAAAACCTTGTTGTGAACAGCTTAGAACCGTGTCATAAAGGCAAAATGAAAGATGAAAAGGGGAGGTTCTGTTTCTTAAAAGGTAGGGATAACACTGACCATGGCAGAGAAGCTAAACCCAGCTATTAACCTTTGCTTTAGGACCAAACACTACTGGGGGAATGTAAAGTGATACAGCTGCCATGGAAAGCAGTATAGCAGCTCCTCCAAAAAAGTAAACATAGAATTACCTTATGATCCAGCAGTACACACACATATACACACACACCAGGATTCTAACAGATATTTGCACACCAGTGTTCATAGTAGTAGTATTCAAAATAACCAAAAGGTAAAAGCAACCCAGTGTCCATCAAAAGATGAATGGGGCTTCCCTGGTGGCGCAGTGGTTGAGAGTCTGCCTGCCGATGCAGGGGACGCAGGTTCGCGCCCCGGTCTGGGAAGATCCCACATGCCGCGGAGCGGCTGGGCCCGTGAGCCATGGCCGCTGAGCCTGCGCGTCCGGAGCCTGTGCTCCGCAATGGGAGAGGCCGCAGCAGTGAGAGGCCCGCGTACCACAAAAACAAAACAAAACAAAACAGAAAGATGAATGGATAAACAAAATGTGGTCTCTGCATACAATGGAATATTATTCAGCCTCAAAGGAAGGAAATTCTGATGCGTGCCACAACATGGGTGAACCCTGAAGACATTATGCTAAGTGAAATAAGCCAGTCACAAAAAGACAAGGATTCCATTTATATGAGGTCCCTAGAGTAGTTAAATTCAGAGATGGAGGGTAGAATAATAGATGCCAAGGGCCGGGGTTGGGGAGAAGGGCGGAGACACTGTTTAATGGGTACAGAGTTTCCGTTTGGGATGATGAGAAAATTCTGGAGATGGAATGGTGGTGATGGTTGCACAAGTGAATGTACATAATGCCACTGAACACTTAAAAATGGTTAAAATGGCAAATTTTATGTTACGTGTATTTTACAATAATTTTTCAATTAAGTTAAAAAAGAAAAAACCAAACACTAAAGACTCAGTGGCTCAGAAGTTGCCCACAGCACCTGGATGCACAAGCTTGGAGGCCCAGAGTGGGGCGCCCGAGTAGCAGCTGCACCTGCGTTTCCCATGGTCGGCCAGTCGCAGGTCATCCCACCACACGGGGCTCGCAGAACAGGTCTGGGGTCCCAGAGATCTGGGCAGGATCACACAGGCCTGCTGCATAGACTTTTAAGAGGAAAAAAAATTACTAGCATTTCATTTTATTGTCCGGAAAACCATAACTGAAGCTAGTTAAGCCCTTGTGAAATGTCTGCCTTTCAGAGTGTTCTTTCTTCTGACAATAAAATAACCCTTTGTGATTTCATTGGGCTAATTCAGAACTTTTTTCCTCTGTGTAAACTGTTTTACAAGCAAATTTTTAAAAGCCTCTCAAAGCACAGTTGAACTCTGCATACAGGACTGAAACATTTAATTTTCTCTAAAGGAGCAGTCTCCCAGTTGGTTCCCCCTGTCTGGAATCGCAAAGGCTGAGTTTCCTGTGAACCAGGCATTGAGACCTGGCTTTCTCAGTCTCCTCCAGCATTTCCTGGATGATAACTTGCAGGGCTTTTCCCAGCAGGCTAGCCGGAAGCGAAGGAGATAATGGAGGGACATGGACGAGCACCGCGCATCCATTTCCATGATGCAAAGACAGGTAGTAGGTGTAATCGCAGACGTACCTACAACCACACAAAATGCCAAGTTACTCCTTGGACCAGCCTCTAACCTCGGTGAAATGTAAGCAGAAGCGGCAATGCAGCATCCGCAAAGCATGAGGGAAGACTGCCACCAGGGAGACCCAGGTTTTGTTCTTCTGCCAAAGAACATGCTGCTGGGAATGAGCCATGGAGAGACCGGCTCTTGGCCTCATGTCCAGCAAGTGGCTGAACCCTGGAAGGGACCAGATTTTCAACCAACTAATCCAAAACGTTCTCCCCCCAACCCCGTGAACCTTTCTCATTCATGTCTGTGTTGAGTCATTTTGTTGTCACAGCTGCTCCAGGTCTTTGCTCACAACCCTGCAACCTCCACCTTTAGTAGGAGTTAACATAAATCTTTACGTTAACGGATCCAGAGATAAGACAGGAAGAAACAAAAAAAAGAAGATAAGAAACAAAAAAAAACTAGATGGAACTAGCTGGGAAGAGATGGCCACAAACCTGACCTCCAACAGACCCTGGGTCTCATTATATGTTGATTTTTCTAAATTAGCATATTAAATGACACATCTACCAGCTGCCATAGCTGGACATTAAGGACCAAAAAAACATTAAAAAGGGGGTGGCACTCCACTCCCCTGAAAAAGCCCTGCCCCTTCCCAGGTAGACTAATGCATATGCCTCCCCATCATTAGCCTCACTCCTACCTTTAAAATTAAATCCCTCTCACCAAGTGGGTGAGAAGTTGATCTGTAAACTTAGTCCCTGCTTCTCCAATCTCTGACCGCTGAATAAGGCTTAACCCAAGCAGGAAAAAGAACCCTCTCCCGCTGAGGCAGGGCGCATCGGCTCGGCTAGGGCCTGAGCAGGGTCCATACAACTTAATTTGGTAACAAATTCTGGCATCCAACAAGGGGCACATTCTGTCTGTTAACTCAGGGTTACTCACTGACCCAGGGCCAACAAAGCCGGCTAAATAACTGAGCTGTTTGCCCCAATTCTCAACCGCTGGGCCAGTAAGGGCTACTAAATTAGCCTGAGATTGAAAAGCAGCCAAGGATCAAGTGGAGCACTCCTTAGGTAAAGAACATCTCTTTGGGGTTCCCTGGTGGTGCAATGGTTGAGAGTCCGCCTGCCGATGCAGGGGACGCGGGTTCGTGCCCCGGTCCGGGAGGATCCCACATGCCGCAGAGCGTCTGGGCCCATGAGCCATGGCCGCCGAGCCTGCGCGTCCGGAGACTGTGCTCCGCAACGGGAGAGGCCACAACAGTGAGTGGCCCGCGTACCGCAAAAAAAAAAAAAAAAAAGAACATCTCTTTGTTTCATGTGTGTGACGTGAGCCCTAGTCTCTGTTCTTGATATGAGTGAAGCTTCAGTCTCTGTTCTATGTGGTTTTGTTTGTCCTAATGCTCTTGGAAATACATGCCACAACTGTGGGCACGGGTTGAGCACTTGAAGGCCACTATGGCGTTTGCCACCAAAAAGGATAAGTTGGTCATGCACCAGCGTAGATGAGCACTGGGTACCCTGCCAACCAGAAGCAAATGTCCATGTAAGCAGGCACACTGTAAAACATTCACAGCCCCAACTGTCTACCGCGTTCCCACCTCTAGGGTATAGTCAAAAATGCAAGAGCACACCTTTTGTGTTGGTTCCTCTTGCCCTAACTTGCCATCCCGGGACAAGGTATACGTCTCTGTTGGGTAGGTCCCTCCCCACTACCCTCTACCACAGATCCCTAGGGATCCCTCCTCTGAGACATGAACGCTTTAAAAATCTTGTTTTCATCAGATTTCAGGAAAATCACTTTGTCTAGTTGGGGAAGGAAGAAGAGGACCCCAAACTGTCCAAAGTCCTTGGGTCCTCGTAGCTGAGAGTATAGAAAACTGGACACATACCAAATGGGCATTCGGCCTCCCTGTCTGATTACCTGTAACGGAGCAGGGACACACCTTTTGTGAACAAGCCTCCCTTGACTACAGGAGAGGCTCTTTATCTGAGCAATTTATCTGATTAGAGAACCCTTATTTCCCACTCCCCCTTCACCCTATCTCTGGGGACTGTTTGCTGAAAGAAATCTCCTACAGCCCCACAGCGGGTCTGGGAACGTCTAGTCACTGACTTAAGAGGGGCTTTATAGGGACTTCCCTGGTGGCGCAGTGGTTAAGACTCCGCACTCCCAACGTTGGGGGCCCGGGTTTGATCCCTACTCAGGGAACTAGATCCCACATGCATGCCGCAACTAAGAGTTTGCAAGCCACAACTAAGCAGGCCACATGCCAAAACTAAGGAGCCGGCGAGCCGCAACTAAGGAGACTGCCTGCCGCAACTAAGACCCTACACAACCAAATAAATAAAATAAATAAACGTTAAAATAAAAGGGGGGAACTTTATAACTAAGGCCCTCTTGGACAGTGTCTCCCCTACCAGCCCCTGCGAAGATTGGTTCAGGTTTCAGTTAGAGCTCCTAAACCGCTTGGTGTGGGTCAATCTTGTGGGATCTGCATAGCCACCAGCCCTAAGAAGAGGCGACTGGGAAGTTGGAAACAGACTAAATAAGGACTCCCCAGTATGGGTAATCAAGCCTCTATCCCAGTGAACGCTGTCAAGGTGCATTCTCCATAACTGGAAATTCTTTGAGTAGCGCCCACTAACAGGGAGACAGCTTATTTTCTGCTGTAACACCGCATGGCCCCAATATAAACTGGCGGATGGAGAAAGTCGGCCAACTAACGACTCTCTAAATTCTAATACTATTTTTTAATTTGACCTCTATTGCCAGCGTTAAAAAAAGAAAAAATGGGATGAGATCTCCTATGTCCAATTTTTCATGGCCCTTAGCCAAATAAAGGGCTTCTGGAAAAAATGTGAGGCTAGTTCAAATTTCTCTTTCCTGGAATTGGAATCTCAGCCTGAGGATCCTCTTGACTTCCCCCCTCTGCTAAGGGTAGCTGCCCCCGCTTCCAACAGTTCACCTGAGACTCCTGAGTCATTGACATCTACCCCTACCTCTCCTGAATCCCCGACACTCTCTACTCCCTCAAATTCACCACCTCCCTACCTGGTGCCCCCTCTTCCGCCCAATGGGTGGTCCCCCTCCCCGACTCTTTCACCTCCATCTCTCAGTACACCTTCCTTGGGGACTAGTCCAATGCACACCTGTAGCAGCATTCAGTACCAGCCCTCTGGAATCAATAAGCTACTCCCCCTTCAGGCGGTTCCCAATGCAAAGGGCGAACTGACCACTGTGTTAGGTACTCTTCTCTTCCTTGGATCTCTATAACTGGAAGGATGGATCCAAGGGTTTAAGGGAAGACCCCGAGGAAGTCCTTAATTTAGTCTGGGGAATACTGCACACTCATTTGAGTGGATACCCAAACCCTCCTAAACATCTTATTGTCTGGGGAAGAAAAGGTACTGATTATAATTAATGCAAGGGAGGAAGCTGCTAAGACCAATCAAAATAACACGGGGCATGCTGTATACCAGCCTGGAGTCCAGGTTGTTCCCAACATGGACCCTGGGTGGGGCCATCTAGAGGAAAATGGTCAGCAGCACCTCACACATTTCAGGAATTTGATTCTGAAGGGCATTCAATTAGCGGGGAAGAAACTCATAAATTGGAGTATGTTCAAGGAGTCATCCAAGGACTGAAGGAAAATCCCTCAGTCTTCCTTGAGCACCTAACGGAGTGCCTCCGAGTATATACAAACATAAACCTGGTGTCATTGGAAGGGCAGGTCATTATTAAGTACCATTTTATTTCCCAGAGTGCCCCAGACATTAGGAGAAAATTACAAAAGTTGGAGACAGGGCCCACCACACCTACTTCCGGGCTGGTGGAATCAGCATTTCGGGTGTTTAACAACCGGGATCTGGAGGCCGATACAAAGGAAGATAAACGAGCAGCACAAACTGTCAGTTCTTTGGCTTTAGCAATTCAGGGTTAATCGACCTCCAAGGGATGACACCCGCCCCCCCTCCACACACACACAAGGGACCCTGTAACATCAACGAGTCGCCTGGGATTTCGAAGACCATGCCCACAGTGGAGAGAAGGGCTTAAAGCCAATCAGTGTGCTAACTGCATAGAGGAGGGCCACTGGAAGGGGGACTGCCCCAAATGTCTCAGAAGGAGGCTAAGTGGACCACCATGTCCTGGCCCACCCTCATCGGTCACACATGAGGTGGAAGCTAAAAGAAGAGGACTGAAGGGGCCCAGGGGCTCCTAGGAGTGCCCTGGAAATTACCCCCAAGAAGCCTTGGCTGACCCTGACTATAGGTGGTAAAAAGGCTGACTTTTTAGTCAACACAGGAGCCACCTACTGGGTCTCGAACACCCAACAAGGCAAAATGACCAAAGATAAATGTAAGATAATGGGAGTGAAAGGGAAGCCGCAGGAACGCAATATTATAGAGCACCTTGAGTGCGATTTGGAAGGAAGAAAGTTATCTCACTCTTTCCTGTATGTCCCGGAATGCCTAATTCCTCTAATAGGAAGAGATTTACTATATAAATTGGGAGCAACAATTTATCTCAGAGACACAAAACTTAACATCAAAATACCTAAGACTCCCTTCCATTCCATAGCGCTCATGCTACCACCCTCTGCGGATTAACCCCTCAGTATGGGCCCACGACACCATGGGCAGAGCCAGGAGGGCACCAGTCATGGTCAAGCTGCGACCTGCCTACAATCACCCAAATAAAAAACAATACCCATTAAGCAAAGAAGCCCTAGCAGGCATTAAGTAGAAAGTCTACTCAAACAAGGGCTTCTTAGACCCTGCCATTTTCCTTGCAACACGCTAATCTGCCAGTAAAAAAAAAACCCAAGAGATACTGGCTAGTTCAGTACCTCCAAGCTGTAAATGAAGCTATGGAGGAAATTCACCCTGGGGTGCCAAATCCCTACACCTTACTCTCTACCCTAAACTGCGAAAGGATTTGGTATTCAGTGCTAGATTTAAAAGACACCTTGTTTTGTGTGCCCTTAGCCCTGTAATCTCAGTACATTTTTGCATTTGAATGGCAGGTGGCAGCATGAGAAAACAACATTTTTGCTGGATGGTTCTGCTCCAGGGATTTAAAAACTCTCCCACCCTTTTCCGAAAGGTTTTAGCTGAGGCTCTTAGTGAACTTGAGTTAGAACAAGGGACTAGGACTTCCTTGGTGGCACAGTGGTTTAGAATCTGCCTGCCAATGCAGGGGACACCAGTTCGAGCCCTGGTCCGGGAAGATCCCACATGCCGCAGAGCAAGTGAGCCCGCGTGCCACAAGTACTGAGCCCATGCACCTAGAGCCCATGCTCCACAACAAGAGAAGCCACCGCAATGAGCAGCCCGCGCACAGCAATGAAGAGTAGACCTTGCTCGCCGCAACTAGAGAAAGCCCACACGCAGTAACAAAGACCCACCACAGCCAAAAATAAAATATAAATAAATAAATTAATTTTTTAAAAAAAGAACAGGGTACTATACTTCAATATGTGGATGACATTCTAACCGCCACCCCACCAAAGAGCTTTTCGACCATAACACAGTTAATGCCTTAAATCATCTGGCCGAGAGAGGATATAAAGTTTCAAAGGAAAAAGCCCAAATATCCCTCCAGCAGGTAGAACACTTAGGGTTTAATAATAGAAAAGGGGCACAGAGCACTATCTAAAGAGAGGAAAGAACATATTTGCAAGATGGCACTCCTAGTACGAGAAAACAGCTCCAGGGTTTCCTGGGAATGCCTGAGTTCTGCCACATATGGATCCCCAATTCTGCCTTAATTGCTAAGCTCTAGTATGAACAATTAAAAAGGAAGGAACTTGACCGTTTTGAGCAGACCCCCAATTGTGACTGGGCATTCCTGGAACTCAAAAACCATCTCATGAGAATCCCCGTGTTACCTTTACCCTACCTGAGTCTACCCTTCCATCTACATGTACATGAGAGAGGAGAAACTGTCCTGGGCTTGCTTAAACAAAAACTTGGACCTCTGACTCAGGTTGTAGCCTGTTTTTCTAAACAATTGGACCAAACTGCTAAAGGATAGCCCCCATGTTTACAGGCTGTAGCTGCTACTTCTCAAAGAAGCTAACAAATTAACTTTTGGACAGCCCCTGACCATCTGGACCCCACACCACCTCATAAAGTTAAGGGGGGCAGACTGGTTATCCCCTGGTCAAACCCTCCAAGTCCAAGCCATGCTTCTAGACAACCTATCTGTGACTCTGAGGCACTGTAATGTCCTTAACCCTGCCTCCTTGCTACATCAGACAGGTCCAAAATTAACTCATGATTGTGAGGAAGTTATGGAACAGGTTTATTCCAGCAGGGCTGACTTAAAGGGCTTCCCTAGAGAGAAGGCAGGATTGGAATGGTCCACTGGTGGGAGTTGCTTTATGAAAGATGGAAAACAAAAGTCAGGCTACACAGTGGTTTCTGTCACTGAAGTGGTGGAAGCTAAAGCCTTGCCCCCTGGCTGCTCTGCTCAGAGGGCTGAGTTAATTACCCTGATCAGAGCACTAGAACTGGGGAAAGGGAAAGTTGTCAATATCTACGCTGACTCTAAATATGCCTGTTCAATCCTACAGGCCCATGGGCCATCTGGAAGGAGAGGGGAATGCTGACCTCAGGGAATAAACAGATTATAAATTGGGGGGGAGGTGAACTATGAGGCTGCTGGAGGCTATACTCCTGCCAAAGAGTATAGCCTGTATTCACTGTAGAGGCCATCAAAAGGGAGAAGCAGAAATAATAAGAGGAAATAACAGAGCAGATATGGCAGCTAAACAAGCAGCAGAGGGTAGGGACAGACTTCAAACGTCACTCCTACTGGTACCCCCAGATCCTAACTCTTACACTCCCATATACACCCAGAAGAAAGAGAAAAGCCTTTGAGATGGGGCTATTTTAAAAGGCCAGAATGTCAGGAATGGATGGTTAACAATCATGGGCAGCTGTTCTTCCCATCAGCTACTGCACTCCAAGCCATCCGGGAAGCTCACCAGAGCACACGTTGTGGGCGGGAGGCCCTGTGTCAGTGGCTCACCAAATCCATGACTAATCCCAACCTCTGAAGTCTCCTTAAACAGGTGGTTGAAGCTTGCCCTGTCTCCAGAATAACCCCAACACTTACCGCCCACCAAGGTCAAGGGAGTGACCCCCACCCAGTACAGAGGCACACATCCAGGTCACGACTGGTAAACTGATTTTACAGTAATGCCCCAGGCACAAGGAAATTTTTAGATATTTGCTGGTTTTGACTGACACCTCTGGCTGGATGGAGACATTCCCGACCCAAACCAAGACTACCTCGGAGATATCTAAGGCCCTGCTCAAAAAAATAATCCCTCAGTTTGGGCTCCCTAAATCCATTCAAAGTGACAGTGGGCCCGCCTTTGTTTCTCAAATTACTAAGGAAGTCTCTAGAGCCCTAGGAATTAAATGGAGCTTACACTCTTCCTGGAGACCACAATCTTTAGGAAAAGTAAAAAGAACAAATGAAACTCTCAAAAGAAATTTAGCCAAACTATGTCAAGAGACTCATCAACCTTGGATCTCCCTTCACCCCACAGCACTTTGGAGAATGCAATTAGCCCCTAAAGGAAAGCTCAGGTTAAGTCCATAAGAGATCATGTACAGGAGGCCCATTCCTGAAGGACCTGGCTACAAAGCCAGCCTTAGGGATATGGACCAAATGAAATATGCCTTACAGAGAGGGGAAATAATCAAAGCTTTACACGCCTAAGGGAATCAGGAATTGCCTTCCCCTCCTGACATGGTTTTACATTCTTTGTACCCTGGGAATTGGGTTTATTTGAAAACCTGGAAGGCTGGAAATCCACAAGACCAGTTAGAGCCCAAGTGGACAGGACCTTATCTTCTTATCTTGACCACTCATTCAGCCTGACAATTGCAGGGCATAACTCCATGGGCCCACCATACCAGAGTGAAGACGGCACCTACACCTGAGGAAGAAGTTACTGAGCCATGCACTCAATACACCTGTGAACCTGTCACACACCATAAGTTACTTTTGAAAAGGACTAACTTACCAACAGATAAGTAATGTGGTGGACAGGCTTATTAGTTGGCCTCATCATTACTATTGCCTTACTTGGCTTCTGTTGTTCTGCCAAACCCCCTCCCTCTGGCAAACACCTCCTCTGAACATGCTGGACATATGGGATACTAACATTGGAAGCAGGATGAGTGGCCATTATTGTCTATTGTTTCTTCTCTGCTCTATCTATCTCTTACAACCGTCCACACAGAATGGGAATTCAATGCAATAGTAAATTTCTCGAGAATTCTGGCCGGTGGAGAAAATCTATCCCAGTGCTGGATCTGTCACCCCCACTCTCCAAGTGACACCTATGGATTAAAGGTATTATATTTTACCTCTAAGAATGATAACCTCACTCTCACCTTGGCTAAACCTACCCCTCTTGAAGTTCATATCCCATCCCTAACGCAGCTTCCCTGCTTGGATTCCCTCTAACGAATACAAAGCACTCACTCTAAAGTGCCATTGCTCTGATCGTCTTGCTGCCCCTGCCCCTATTAAACGCCCCTACCAAAGGGAGGAACTTGCAATAACCCCTTAGGGCTGCTCTGGACTCTGATCAATGCTTCTTCCATTATCCCACAATTTCAGTACCCCGGGATTGACTCCTGTGGAAACCTCACCTGTTGGTGCCCTCTGAACCAACCTGATGAATACACACAGGGACCGGAAGGGAGATGTGCTTATTGGAGAGGGAAAATGCCAGTTGTCTGGCATTTAGTATATGGCCCTCCTAAGGCCTATGGAAAAGCCACTAGTGAAGAATCCCTCAGTAACCCCTGCTATGCAGGTGGGCCTTTCTCCCCACACTGTAAGGGCACCCCCTCTTGGGCTAGCCACTTATGGAGGTGGTTCAACTCCCCAGAACATAAGCTCCCCCTGGGTACCTGTTCCTTTGTGGCCCAAGAATAAACCAACTGCCCCATCAGACCAACCCCAACTCCTCCTTCCCTTCTCTGGGGTGGGCTCTAGCCCTTCCTTGTTTAGATAATGCCCAGTTGGGGGAACATTGCATGCTAGACCAGCTAAATTCTCAGAACCTACGTATAACCATTCATAATATCACCCTGCCCTGAGATAAAAGAGCAATAGGACTCATTCTGGCAGGAATAGGGACTGCTCCAGACTAGCAGCTCCCTGGGGAGGCTTCGCATACCATGAAATCACTCTACAAAATCTCACCCAGGCCTAATTGCTATTATCCTCCTGCTTATCTTTGGGCCTTGCCTCCTTAACTGCCTTGTCAACTTCCTTAGTAAACAGCTTGAAGCCATCAAACTTTAGATGATACTAACACAAGGGTACAAGCAACTGGGACTGCAGCTTGGCGAAAATCAGACTTATTTTAGGCTAGTCAGGAACAGTTCTGCTCCTCTAATCCAGGCAAAAATTATGCTCATGTTCAGCAGGAAGCAGTTCAGAAGTCAGACCTTTGCCCTTCAACGCCCCTCAAGAATGGGGAGCAATAACAAGGAAAGGGGGATTTTATTGCCAGAGCTGCTCCAGGTCTTTGCTCAAAACCTGCCAACCCCCACCTTTAGCAGGAGTTAACATAAATCTTTAAGTTAAAGGATCCAGAGATAAGAAAGAAAGCTACAAACAAACAAACAAAAACAGGTGGTACTAGCTGGGACCAAGATGTCCAGGAACCTGACCTCCAACAGACCCTGAGTCTCATTATATGTTGATTTTACTAAACTAGCTTAATATGCTTAATAAGACACACCTACTGGTGTCCAGGACCAGTGATTAAGGACCATAAAAAGGATAAAAAGGGGGTGGCACCTCACTCCCTCAAAAAAGCCCTGCCCCTTCCCAGGCAGACTAATGCATATGCCTTCCCATCATTAGCCTCGCTCTGCCTCCCTTTGTCTTTACCTTTAAAATTAAATCTCTCTTACCAGGTAGGTGAGAAGTTGATCTGTGGACTTAGCTCCCACTTCGCCATTCTTTGGCCACTGAATAAAGCTCAAACCCAAAGGGAAAAAGAACACTCAGAGGTCAGGCTAGGACCTGAGCAGGGTTCATAGGACTTAATTTGGTACCAATTTGTTCATTCATTCTTTGCAGGGAGGAGTAACTATCTCCTAGGGGGTCAGAGTCTGGAGAAAAAAAGGTAAATTAATCTTCATCTGGGCTAAACCAGAAGTTAATTCACAACTTTGCCGGCAATAAATAAAAATAAAACATCCATAAAATGTTAGTGGCTCTCAACATCTCCATCCTACCCCTTCTCCTCTGCCAGCCACCAGGCCGGTGAGTGGGAGGGGGACTCGGAACAAGGCCTGGGCGTGAGTGAGCAATGGGCCAGTGTGCAGGGTGACTCTGGGCTGTTCCCTGCCGCCAAGCACCCAGCTGGATGGCACAGGATGGCACATCCCCGGAGAAAGGCTGGTCAGAGGCCACTTCAGCCCTTCCTCCTCCCCTACGTGCCCAGGAACAAAACGCACCTGCCTGCGTCTCGGGAAAAGGCCACCTCCACGCCCTCGACCACCGCGCGCCTGCTGACTGCCCTCATGCTGACTCCCGAAGCGATCACTTCCGGGCCATCTGGAAGGCACACGCCACGCTCAGGGTGGAAGCCTCGGATGTCGGCGTCCCCGTAGCCCCAGTTCTTGCAGCACTGTTCCAGAAAGATGGCCTTGGCGGTGGGGTCCACGCCCACATGCACAACGAGCTGTGTGAACACACGTGGCGGCAGGAGATTAGGGAAACTGAGGTCTGCTCTGCTCCCCAGACCACACAGAGGGAGAGCTCCGGGGTGCAAGACACCTCAACATCCCAAATGTGCCAGCATCACCCCCATCCCCTGCCTGCTTCCCCTGATCAATGTGCTGGAATGAAAAACAGCTGGATAGAAACCCATGTGGCATCTTTTATATTTTAAAATATTCTTACACGGTAGTGTATTCCCTTTTTCCCTGGGGGATCCAGCTGGTATCTAAGCGTGTCCCAGGAGAAGCTTAGCCTTTCTGTGGAGGCTTCCATCTCTTTTATGAAACTCTTTAATAAAGGAAGTTAGTAACAGTCTAATAAAATATTGTTAGACTTTTTTGAGCCGATTATTTTTCCTCTTTGAAAAAATAGCTGATTGTTTTATCAAAATATTGGGGGTGTTGTCTTAATGGTCTGGTGGTCTGTGTTTTATTAATATTATCTGGTCGTCGTATTTGGGGGATATTTGTACCAGCTTCCTATATAGTAACTCTGTTGTGGTAAGATAGGCTGGGAGTGATGAAGATGGGCCTCCCCAGGTGGGCCACTCTCCCGTCTCCCAGCGGGGGCTGCCCTCAAACTGCTCTCCAAGGTCCAAGAGGTCCTTGCCTCTCAGCCCACCTCACAACCCACCTGCCCTGCGAGGGCCTGGCTGGGACCTAACCCAAGCACCTCTCTGTTAGTTGGAAACTACCTTTGGGTCCGGGCTGGGAATAAAGCTTCCATTTCTTTTCCTCCTTCTCTCTCTCCAGAGTCTTATTCCAAGATCTACTCTGTCTTTCATCTTAAACTTTTACAAATAGACCCTTATGAAATCATCTGGGCCCTTACTGGTGGGATGAGGGGGCAGGGTACACTTCAGCCATCAACCCTAGAAACAGCATCCTGGGGTTCACAGGTTCTGGGTCTCCACCACATAATCAGCCCTCTGTCCCCCAGCCCAGCTGCCTCCCCAGCTGTCATTTACTTGCGGTTGAAGATCCTCCCAGATTCTGGTGACCCTCTGCTTCACCTCTCTGTAATCCACTGGCAGTTGAAGAATCCGCAGCTCCACCTCCATGTCACGCCCCAGACCCAGCTTGGAGAGCTCCTGCAGAAAGAAACAGGTGGGCTCACCTTGCTTTATGGAGGGCCAAGGGGAGTTCCTGAAAAGCCAACATCGGGGTCATCCAGTCCATTCTCGGGGCCTTCTGTGGGCCTGGACCCTGCCCTCAAGGAGTGGCGAGGGGCCAACAGGGGGGCCATGGTTCCTGCCCTACGGACAAGGCCCCACAGAGCTGCTTCTGTCAAGGTGCACGTACCCCAGAGGCATGCCTGACCCAGTCTGCAGGTTAGGAAGTAGTTCACAGAGGGGATGCAGGGGAGTTCTAGGGGACAGATGAGGGTGAGCCAGATGAAGAAGCTGGAGAAGAGTGTGCGGGGCAGAGGGAGCTGCAGAGGCACAGGGAGCTTAGAACAGGAATTTATCATCTCACAGTCTTGCAGGACGGAAGTCCAAAATCAAGGTGTCAGCAGGGTCATCCTCCCTCTGTACCTGGTAGGAGAAGGATCCTACCTTGCCTCTTCCAGCTTCTGGTAGCCCCCGATAGTCCTTGGCTTGTGGCAGCATAACTGCAGTCTTCACATCACCTCCCGTTTGTGCATGCTTGTTTTTGTGTCCAGATTCCCCGCTTTATAAGAACACTTCACCCATTACACTCTATAATGCGGTGCTTTCCAGAAGGTTGATGGCATTACTCTTGCCAAAGTAGAAAGTGCAGGGAAGCCAAACTGTTGTTCTCTGTGGCTTTTATAGAGCTATAGGTGTGGAATGGAGTGCATTTGACATTGGACTTGACACCTCTGTCTATTTTACTTATCTGAAAGACGATGCCCAGGAGACTGAAAGGCCCTGCTTCTGCTTATCAGCTGTTTCCTCTCAAGTCTCTAATCTGATGCTCAAACAGCCTTGACTAGAGGTTGACATTAGAATCCCTCCACTGTTTGGATTCTAGTGGAACTCCTGGTCTAGGGCTGCACTCCACAACCAGCCACCTTGACATTTCAGTGCAGGAAATAGGGATAGGCACTCTAGGTGGAATAAATACAGATATCACACATTGCCTCACATCAGCTCAGGTCATGTTTTGCCATCAAATAGATTAAGGAAAACTTTTAATATTTAGAAATCTTTGGATGTCAGAATTGCAGATAAGGGATTGTGGACCAGTATAAACTTGAACTTGTTCAAGTATTACCATGGAATTATTCTCCAGTATCTTCCTGGCATATTTTCTCTCCCTAACTAGAAGGTCTCCCTCTTCCTCTTTCCCTCCCAGTTGTCCCTACAGGGAGAGCTGGCAGCTTGGGAGATCTGCCCTGTCACCAGCTCTAGGGACTCTGCTAAGGGGCAGTCAGCCTCCCCTGGAAAGAGGTGACCACTGTCGCCCACACTGTGGGTCTGAAAGTCCTGGGGCCTGCTGATTCCCCTGGAGTACTTTGAGCAAGGGGAGGAACAATTGGAGCCAATAGACATCCGCCACTGAGGACAGAGGGCAGACAGGAGGGTAACTGCACCTCCACTGGCTGCAGGCCTCCCAGGGCCTTGGCCAAGCTGCCTGGATGGCTACGGGAAGTCTGCAGCCATCCTGAGGTCACCAGTATGTGTGGTAAGCTGTACTGGTGTTGGGAGGGGGAGCTATGGACTGAAAATATGCCTTCCCCCCTCCAAATTCATATGTTGAAACCCTAACCCCCAATGTGATGGTGTTTGGAGATGAAGTCTTTGGGAGGTAATTAGGTTTAGATGAGGTCATGAGGGTGGGGTCCCCATGATGGGATTAGGGCCCTTATAAGAAGAGGAAGAGAGACCAGAGCCTTTCTGTCTCTGCAATGTGAGGGAAGACATAACCAGAAGGCAGTCATCTGCAAGCCAGAAAGGAAGTTCTCACCAGGAACCAAATCTGCGGGCACCTTGATCTTGGAGTTCCCAGCCTCCAGAACTGTGAGAAATACATGTGTGTTGTTTAAGCCACTCAGCCTATGGTATTTTGTTATAGCAGCCCAACCTGACTAATACAGGTGAGCTTCCAGTTGGTAATGAGATTTGGCCTGGTTGAGTTTCAGATACATGTCAGTTCATCCATCCAACTCATTATAACTCTTGAAAGTGGCACAGCCAACCTGGGACTGAAGTCAGAATCTGATTTGGGATATTGAGGAACTCCTTCTAACCTGCAATCATGGAAAGAGTCTCCAGGCACTGACTTATGTGGACACTCTGCTCCCTCAAGCATGTGTTCTCCCGCTCTCTCTCTCTCTCTGTCTCTCTCTCTCTGTCTCACAGACACACACTTGGTGTCCTGGGCCATCTACACTGTGACCCATGGCAGACAATAGCATTTTACAAAAAATAGGCCAAGCTGGTGGTCATCAGCAGCCTAAGCCTGGAATGAGGAGGGAACAGGGCAGAAGGGTGCACATGCAAAGCAAGACCCCAACTATAGTGCTGCAGGGAAAGGCATGGGCTTTGGAGTCAGAAAGACAAAGGTTTGAGATCTGGCTCTGCCACCTTTCACTGGGCAAACTTGGGCATGTTATTTAGGCTTGGTGCATCTCAGTTTTCTCATCTGTGAAATGGGCATAATTAAAAGCCGGAGGGATTTTCACAAATGTTAAATGATTCACAAAAAGTGCCCAGCACAGCATCTGGCACAATCGGGACTTTATATGAGGGATTGATGCTTATAATTAATCCATATTAATTTGAGAAAGCCGTTTAAGAGGGATTTATTGAAAGTGATATTTATTAGAATTTGATGAGCTTGGGCCTGTCAGAAGCAGTGAGTAGAACATTCTGCAAAAGCAGTCGGCAGGCCACTGGCTGCCACCACCCTTTCTGCCAAGGAGGGTTGGTTGTTTTAGCAAAGAGAGTATCCGTTCTGTGCAGACCAGAGAGCCAGGGGTTTGTGCTTTCCAGACTGGCACACTTTCTCAGCTAGAACTGCAGAGTGTTTTGTGCTCAAGGGGGCAGGGACAAAGCCTGGTATAACCGTCACCAAAGTGGAATCCAGGGTACTGTTCTAGCCACAGGAACCACCAGGCTCTGCAGGGAGCTGTGAGCCCATGCCAGGCCCATAATCCCGCGAAAAGCCTGAACCCCACCAGTCACAAAGGTCCTCAGGAATCAGAGAGTCCCGCCTTCTGCCTTTCTCCCACTTCTTCTTGCCTCCATGTCATCCGAGATCTGGTCACCAGGAACACATGGCAGTTTAACAAAAGGAACCAAAAGAAGGAGAAAAGACACCAGTTGCTCTCTGAATTTTTTAAAAAATCCACCGAGACTGTGGCACCAACTGGTGTTCCAAAGCGGTTGCTGTTTTTCCAAAATCTGATTCTTCCCTTATCAAATGAGAGTCTGGGGCTAGTACCAGGAAACAGGAAAGCATTTCTTCACTCAGGCATTCAAGAAAAACTCCCCAAGGGCTTGCAATGCAGTCCTCTGCTAGGGCTTGGCGTGTCCTGGAGGGTCACGTTCTCAGAGGAGACGCAGACCAGGAATGGGACGTGATCACAAGAGTCCCGGTTCCGGTTCCAAGGGCTGTGTTTGGCCGCCCCCAGCTGCGGAAGCCTGAGGGTGAGGACCCCTGACTAGGGCATTAGGAAGGAGCCCAGACCCCGCTTTTTCCTCTCCCTACTGCGTGGGTTTGGGCAAATTATTAAAACTTGCTGAGCCTCAGTTTCTTGATTTGCAAAACATAGTAATAACAGGACCTCCCTCGCAAGGGTTGCTGTGAAGGTCAAGCAAGGCTGTGCACATGGAGTTGCAGCCTAAGAAGGCTGCACAGAGGGGGCTCTGACTGGCACTTGGAGGATTAAAAGAGTGTTCGAGGGAAAGGAATAGTGGGAGCTTGGAGGTATGTGCAAACACCCACCCTCCCTCCCTCCCTTCCTTCCTTCCTTCTGCCCTTCCTCCCTCCCTCTCTCCCTCCTTCCCTCTTCCTTCCATTCTTCTCTCGTTCACTTATCCATCAGTCATCGGACTAGGCACTCCTGCATGCAGCCTCTGTAATAGGCTCTGGCTAAGGGTTTAGGAGTGCCTGTGTGTGCATGTCCGGGGGCTGACCATGGAAGAGGAAATGAAGGCTACTTCTTCTTGACCTGCAGGGCTGGAAGGGACCTGGGAACCATCGGGTGCTGAGACCCAGGCCTGGGCTCCCTCCGACCCCATCAGGCTGGAGGCGCTCCGGGGAGAGAGAAACTAAGGCCAGAGCTGGGGAGGGGCTCACCAGGCACAGGAAGAAGCCTATAGAGGTGACAGGAGGCCTAGCATGCTAAGTATAGGACAGCCACCGGTGGAGCATAATGTGGCCATTCGAAATGATTTTACAAAGAATTTATTGACATAGGAAAACCCATGAAAAGAAGTAAGTTTAAAAATCAGGATCTCAGACTGTTTCCTGCAGCCGTTTATGGAGATGGAAACATACTGAAAATGGTCATCCCTTAAGGGGAGAATTAGGGGAGACTCCTATTTCTTTCCATACTCGTCATAACATTTTCACAATGGAATATTTTTGTATGGAATATTTTTCTGGCTCTGAAAGCTTAACAAAGAGTCCAGTAATCAGACTAGCTGCCCCTGGAGCATCCTCGCTGTGTGCAGGCACTATGCCCAGCACCTCACCCCAGCCCCCCGATGATGTCACCATTTTACAGATGACAAAACCGAGGATAAGTTTAAAAGAAGGGAGGAGTTCCAGGGAGTAGTCACAAAGGAGATGTTACCACAACATTGGGGTCAACTGTTTAGGGCTTGGGATAGTTCCCAGGTCACTCTCCTTTCCTTAACAAAGCCAAGTTCTGTTCTCTATATGTGATGACTGTCCCAGCCTGCGCCCAATATCTTTTGGTTATTCCTCCAAACTAGTGGGTCTCTTGCCTGAAAAATCCAGTACGAAAAACAGTGACCCCGTAATTCCTAATCCTCTAACTAGAGCAGTTGTCTCCAAATATTTTTGATTGTATGCCCCTATTGATAAAAGATTTTAGTGTGCACACATGCAAGTGGGCATGCACGTGCACACACGCACTATCATTAGCTGATGTCTTCATGTCTTAAGGCATGATACACACTGCATGTGGGCTTCACTGTTAATAAGTGGATGTACATATTTTCGGTGGTTTTCTTAATTCTTCCCCTTTTTTGGCCAATTTCTTATTAGATTGTTCTTGTTTTTACATCAAAATGTGTCTGGGAGAGAACTCAGATGAGGTTAGGAAAAGGGTCACTTGGCTGTTTTCACATGTTTGTTCAGGTTTGCATCATGTTATATCTGTGGGGTTTTTGAAGGTCATTTTTGTAAGGATTCCTTGATCATAATTTGAGGCTTAGTTTAATTAAAACTGGATAATATAATTCTGAAACCCATTAACTGGGCTGAAATACTCTGTAATAAAATAAAAAATATTCAAAGATGGAGGGCCTATCACCATGGTGTCCCTTGCTCCAAGGGTGACACTTTCCCTCTTCCTTCAGGAAACCAAGCCTGTCCAAGGACCTGCAGATGTACAAAGCCAGGTCAGCTTTGGTCCAGCTATGAAATTTAGTTTCAAGACTAAAAACATAGAGATTCACACCCATTAGGATGGCCACTATGAAAAAAAAAAAAAAGATAGCAAGTGTTGGCAAAGATATGGAGAAACTGCAACCCTTGTGCACTGTTGGTGGAAATGTAAAATGGTGCAGCTGCTATGGAAAACAGTATGGACACTCCTCAAAATATTAAAAATAGAATCGTCATGTGATCTAGCAATCCTATGTCTGGGTACATATCCAAAAGAACTGAAAGCAAGAGCTCAAAGAGATATTTGCACATTCATGTTCATTGCAACATTATTCACAATAGCCAAGAGATGGAAGCAACCCAAATGTCCACTGATGGATGAATAAACAAAATGTGATCTATACAATCAATGAAATATTATTCAGCCTTAAAAGGAAGAAATTTCTGGCACATGCTACAATATAGATGAGCCTGGAAGACATTCTATGCTAAGTGAAATAAGCCAGTCACAAAAAGACAAATACTGTATGATTCCACCTATATGACGGATCTAAAGTGGTCAAATTCATAGAGACAGAAAGTAGAATAATAGTCATCAGGGGTTTGGGGGAGGCGGAAATGGGGAGTTGTTGTTCAACAGATACAGTTTTAGTTTTGCAAGATGAAAAGTTCCGAATGTCTGCTGCACGACAACGCGGATATACTTAACACTACAGAAATGTACACCTAACAATGGTTGAGATGGTAAATTTTATGTGTTTTTAATCACAATTTTCTTTTAAAAACCATAGAAATGGAAATCCTGATATCTTCATCCTGTCTTCCAATGGATCAACTTGCAAACCCCATTTTGGAAATGATTTTGGATCCTCAAGAAGGTGCTGATGTAGGAAGTATTGGAGGACAAGGGGTGGGTGGGTCTGCACACCTCTCACCTCTGCTTAGGAGGTTGGGCAGGAGAGGGTTAACCCAGGAGGCTGTGGCTGCTCAAACTCTGCGCATTTCCAAGAAACACCTGTCTTCAGGACTGGCCCTTGGCTGGCTCCTGGGAGAAAGAGCTCTGAGCCCTTGGGATGTCCTGCTTGATTAGAACAGTTTTGTATGCCGGTGGCCTTGGGTGCTAGGTTTGATTAGAGTTTATGCCAACAGTGTGATTTATGGTGGATGGCTGTTTTTGCTCTGGAGTCTGAGTAGCTGAGGTCAGGCAGGCAGGCACTGCATACCTAAGTGACTGACCCCAGTAAAAACCCTGAGCTCAGATAAGCTTCCCAGGTTGACAACACTTCACACCTGTTGTCACATGGCATTGCTGGGAGAGTTACACGTATCCATGCAACTCCACTGGAAGAGGACACTTGGAAGCTTGTACCTGGTCTCTCCTGGTCTTTGCTCCATGCACCTTTCCCTTTGGTGATTTCAATATGGATCCTTTTGCTGCAGTACACTGCAATCGTGAGTATAACAGCTTTTCTGAGTCCTGATTCAGGTGAATCTTGGAGCCTGAGGGTGGTCTTGGAAACCCCCTGACACAGAGGTATCTCAATGGCTCTTGAATCCTGGCCTCTCCTTAAGAATCATTTCATCTTTATTTTCTCCTACTAGCTTTTTTTCCAAGCAGAAAAGAAGGCAATTTTCTCTGTTTTCATTCATTCATTCATTCATTCATTTTTTTCCAACAGTTTTCAAGTCCTTCCTTTGTCCAAGCACTGTGCTGCCCTGTTCCTACCATGGGTGGGAAATGCCTGTGGAAAGTAAACATCCTCAGAGCAGGCAGAGGGCAGGCAGGAGAGATGGTACTACTAGGGTCAACTTGGAGGTCACAACTCATTGTAGGAGTCAGGAGAACAGGCTTGGAGTCTAGTGGGTGCAGTTCAATTCCAGATTTGCCCCTGGGACACCACCTCAGGCATTTGACTTTGGGAAAATGACTTAGACTTTTAAGAGCCTCGATGTCTCATCTGTAAAACTGAGAGCCCTTGCAGTGGCTCTCCATGGTGATACTGTCCCCACAGAGGGTGTCTGAACATATGTGGAGTGCTCTTAGTGTTTAAGGGAAAGCTACTGACAGTGCCTCAGAGGCTGAGATGCTAAATATCCTTCAATGCACATTTCACTTTATCCCACACTCGACACACAATAGTCTCAGAATAACAATACTAACTCCACTTTTAACAATATGATGACTGAAAAGTTTGAGACATTTTTGTTTTCTATTTGGTTTTTTGTCCTTAAAGTAAATTGCTGGGTTTCAAAACTACTCGTCATAGTTCCTCTCTGTGTGGTTGTGTCACTAACTGGACACACTGTTAGGCTCATTAACTCAATTTACTCGTAATTTCTATGGATTCCTTTTTAAAAAATTTAACGTTGCTTTATTAGTATGTAAAATATGCTACATGGTTCCATAGTTAAATCTACAGAACAAGCTTTACTCAAAGAAGTCTAGTTCCTTTGTTTTTCCCCTCCATAAGAAACTATTTTTTAGTTGTATGATTTATCCTTCATTTTTAATTTTCATAAACAAATACGTGACATATATTTAGGCACCCCTCCCTTCTTATATACACTTTCCCCATCTTTGTGCAGCTGTCTTTCCTTATTTTTGCCAGTGTACCTTTGGGAGAGCTTCTAGAAATTTTCTGGATTGCTGGAGCAACACATATATTATCTTGCTGGGATTGCCAAATTCCTCTCCATTGGGGCTGTACCACATTGCACTCCCTCCAGCAAAGTATGACAGTGCCCATCAGCCTCACAGCCTTGCACACTAGTTGTCAAACTTTTGGATTTTTGCCAATCTGATCTTAGCATGGCTTTAATTTGCTTTCCTCTTATGAGCAAGTTTGGACATATTTTCACATGGGTAAGAGTCATTTGCATTCCTTTCTCTATAAAGTGACTCTCCGTATCTTAGGCATACTTTTCTTTAGGGTCAGTCACCTTTTTTTTTTTTTTCATTTATAGAAGCTCTTTATGTATCAGGGATACTGCCTTTCAGCTTAGAAGTTTATCAGCTGTATTTGCCCTGAGAGGACTGGACAGGACTGAGTGGGGAAGAGAAAGGATGGAAAGGAATCACCCGCCTAGCTATGCAATAGCAATAGGGAGTCTGCCACGTCCAGAGACCTGGCTAGAAAGGAAGGTAGGTAGAGATTGCCACTGGAGTTCGCTTTTCAGAGGGACACGGTTGGATGCTATTCATCTCTGAATTGATCTCCAGTGGTTTTTGTCCCAAGAATAACACTACACTTTCATTGTCTGTCAACGGTGCTCTCAGCTCCAGTGGGTCCCCGTCTGGGAGCCTGGGCAGATTCAGGCTTCTGCTTGTGGCTCCCAGACCTATGGAGGCCCCAGGTCTTCTATGCAGCCAGGAGCAGAAGCTTAACCAGAACAGCTACCTGATCCATAACAAGCAAAATCAAGGGTGTTGGAGGGGAGGTACTGTTTAGGCTATAAGATCAGCAGTTCATGCTCTTGATAGGGGCTGGGTACCTGAGGACTGCAGTCATTAGTCACATGAACTTTCTTGCAAGGGAGACGTTTTACAAAATAAAGTGTTCTCTGAGTGTCAATACCCCCAGACTTTACGAGCCATAGAGAACCTCAACCTCAGGTTTGTTCAGCTTACCCTGTCTCTGCAACTGGGTGGAAATGCACCCTCATCCATTTAGCACATCTGACTTTTCCCCAGTGAACTACAGATGGAACAATTAACCAAAATTATCTCAGCCCAAAAGAACATTCCTCCTGCTGGTCTGGTTTCTAATTACCCAGAGGCATGTAGTCAAAGGAACTTGGGTCTGGAAAGTCGAGGTACAAGCCTGTCGCCTCCAATTTCCTCTCTGCCTCTTCCAGCTCTGATACCCGCGGTCCTGTGATGCTACCCATGGCCTTTACAGCGGCTACTCCCTCTGCCTGGACCACTTCCCAGGGAGGCTGGTCCTGGTCACTCAGGTCCCAGTCAAAATGTCACGTTCTCAGAGAGGCCTTCCTGGCCCACATCTGCTAGAGGAGTTCCCAAGTCACCATCCAACACATCACTGTGCCCTATAATCTTCGTGGCCCGTAGGACTTGCTGACATACTCTTGCTCAGTTTTTCATTTCTTGTCAGTTTTGCCACCACGGAGCACCAGCACCACCGGAGTGGTGTGCTCCAGATGTTGGGCAATGATGTGGAATGATCTGTCCCACAAATTCTGCATGATTGCATTCTTCACTGGGATTCCAGGATTATCCCAAACAAAACATAATAATAACTCTGTCTATTTAGACTTCCGGAATTTTATCAAACAAATTTTCCAATCACCTAGATTTGAATATTTGACTGACAAAAAAAGGGCCCTGTGGGGCACGTACTAAATAGAGAAGAAGGAGTCTTTGTTGTCCAAATGAAGGAGTGGGGTGTTTAATTTCATTTTCAGTTTATTTTTCAAAATCGAATGTGGGAGATATTTTTGCCTGTGTGTTATATTGGTCATTAATTCTAGTCAAGCCAGACCACTTGATTGACATCTGTGAAAATCTTGGGAAAAAAAAGTTCAAATATACAGATGCAATATATTACTATGAAGGTTATTTTCAGTTCCTAAAAAAAAATGACCAGTCAGGAAATTCAAAGGAATTGAGTTAATGATACCTCTCCACTCCTTTCAATGACCTTTGTCTTGATTTAAGGGTGCTGGTTTAATAGGATTTATATTAACACTGTGGTACTAATCAAACTGGCAAAGATTTTAGAAACCATAACACCCTAGTGTTGGGGTGTGTAATGAAGCAACATGTACTCTCATTCACTGCTACTGCAAAGGGGAATTGGTATAACCCTTCAGAAGGGTTATGTGGCTATGTGGTAACATATCTCCAAGACGGTGTTACCAAACCGAACTTGGCAGTTTGGTACTGACATGAGGTTGTAGTGAAGAGAAGTACAGCATTTACTGCAGGGCCAAGCAAGAAGAATGGGCAGCTCATGCTCAAAAGATCCAAACTTGGACTTCCCTTGTGGTGCAATGGTTAAGAATCGGCCTGCCAATGCAGGGCACACAGTTTTCAGCCCAGGAATATCCCACATGCCACGGAGCAACTAGGCCTGTGCACCGCAACTACTGAGCCTGCACTCTAGAGCCCATGAGCCACAACTACTGAGCCCTCATGCCACAACTACTGAAGCCCGTGTGCCCAGAGCCCATGCTCCACAACAAGAGAAGCCACCACATCTAGAGAAAGCCCACGCGCAGCAACGAAGACCCAGTGCAGCCAACAATAGTAAAATAAATTTAAAAAAACAAAGAGAGAAGCCACCACAATGAGAAGTCCGCACACTGCAACAAACATTAGCCCCCACCTGCCACAAATAGAGAAAGCCCATGTGCAGCAACAGAGACTCAACGTAGCCAAAAATAAATAAATAAATTTATTAAAAAAAAATAAACAAGATCTTTATATAATTCCTTCAAAAACAGAAAAAAATGACCCGAACTCCCTGATGGCTTTCAGGGAAGGATTTTTAAAGGCAACATTTGGGGTGAGGGGTGCAGGGGGCATGAATTTCTTCTGATTGCTTGGTGGTGAGGTAACAGGGTGGTGTTTCAGGAATCTTAATTATTAACTTTCTGGTTCCAGCCAATCTGGGTCTACGGGCTTGTGGTCAGTGTGTAGTCACCATCCTCCACCTGGGTAGGGAGTCTTAGTTTCTGCAGAGCAGCACAAAGATTCGTGTCAGATTGTTACGTATACCCTTTGAGGAGGAACTAGGACTCTGTGTTATGGCTGAACTATTGTTTAAGCTATTATTAATTTTTGTGCTTGACTGCTTTTCCTATGTTTCTGCATTCCCTCACTTTCCTAATTAGTAACTCCTTGAATCTGCTCTTTGGAACTCTGGGAAGGCCTAGGAGATGAAAGCCTTTTTCTACAAACAAGAAACACGGAACATGGAGGGGCTTTTGTACTGGAGAGGGCCCAGCAGGGTCCTACTCGATTTCAGTGGCTTCAGTTACGGAATGAATGTTTGTGTCCCCCGAAAATTCATGTTGAAGTCCTTATTCCCAGCGTGATAGTATTTAGAGATAGGGCCTTTGGGAGATAATTAGGTCTAGATAAGGTCATGAAGGTGGGGCCACCACAATGGGATTAACATCCTTATAAGGGCATGATGAGACTAGAACTCTGTCTGCATGCTGCA
The DNA here is from genome assembly GCF_059928025.1 of Delphinapterus leucas. NCBI lineage: Eukaryota > Metazoa > Chordata > Mammalia > Artiodactyla > Monodontidae > Delphinapterus > Delphinapterus leucas. The sequence goes on along the minus strand of NC_143130.1, from coordinate 52,634,872 downwards.
TACATGCACCAAGGAAAGACTCTGTGAGGTCATAACCAGGAAGTGGGCCCTCATGAAGAACCCAACCATGTTGGCACCCTGATCTCAGACTTTCAGCCTCCAGAACTGTGAAAAATAGATATTTATCGTTTAAGCCACCAGTCTATGGTATTCTGTTATAGCAGCTGGAGCTAAGACAGTCCCCAGTGGAGCATGCCTCTGGTATTCACAGCCTGGTGTCATCTCCTCCCACAGTGTGCCCGAGCTGGCCTGAACTCATTTTACCACCATAATTCAGCCAGTTCAGGGCCTAAGCCATAAGAGGGCTTAGCAGCTTCTCCCCTCGGCTACCCCGTGGGGAGACCTCCTGTGGCAAGGTCTGCTGTCCTAGCACCCCAGCCAAGCTCCGTGATCCTGTCCCAGCCTCCTTCCTACTACAACCACAAGAGAGACCCAAACAAGACCAGCAGAAGAGCTGCCCAGCTGAGCCTAGCTGACCCACACAGCCAGGAAGGATAATAAAATGGTGGTTGTTTGACGCCATTAAGTTCTGGTCTGGCTTGATTGCAGCAACAGATACCCAACCCAGAACATGACAGTAAAGATTGAGAGGACATGCACTATACTTGGGGTTCTTTTTAGATGGGGAATTACAATCTATTTTTCTGTGTTTCTTTGTGATCTTTGGAGGTCTTATGTAATTGCTCCTTAGTAACTGGAAAACAGAACAAAGCACATTGTTAAAAGTGAGATGTATGTTTTTTCGCTTCCTCGGGGATGTAGTTTCATTAACAATGATATTCCTTCATGAATGTTAATTGCCCCTGCCAAGTTTTAGGCCTGTGCTGGGTGCTGGAGACAAACTGGAGACCAGCACAGAAAAGAGAGAAGCAACAGATACAGAGAAGAATGTAATGGGGGAGGGAAGGTGGCCAGGTTCAGTGGCAAATGTGGGCAGAAATAAAGATTTATGGTGAAATAAGCGAGACACAATGGACAAATATTGTATGATTCCACTTACATGAAGTTGCTAGAATAGTCAAATCCATAGAAAAAGAAAGTGTGATGGTGATTACCAGGGAGGAGGGAATGGGGAGTTAGAGTTTAATGGGTACAGAGTTTCTGTTTCAGATGGTGGAAAGTTCTGGAGATGAATGGTGGTGATGGTTGCACAAGAATGTAAATGTGTTACTACTGAGCCTGCGCGTCTGGAGCCTGTGCTCTGCAACAAGAGAGGCCGCGATAGTGAGAGGCCCGCGTGCCGCAATGAAGAGTGGCCCCCACTTGCCGCAACTAGAGAGAGCCCTCGCACAGAAATGAAGACCCAACACAGCCAAAAATAAATGAATAAATAAAAGCTGAGCTGATGTCCTTCTTCAAAAAAAAAAGAATGTGAATGTGTTAAATGCCACTGAATTGTATGTTTAAAATGGTTGTTATATGTTATGTATATTTTACCACAGTTAAAAAATATGCGTTGATTCTCCATCACTCTTTTCCACCAATATTTTTTAACCTGACTAAAAAGTACAGTCTGAAGAAAGACTAAATTCACTTAGGTCAGGCTGACATCTCCATCTTTCAGACAGGGTTAATAACTAGGTAGGGATTTTAACAGTCTCCCATTTTCTTTTTTTTTTTTAATTTTATTTATTTTTGGCTGCATTGGGTCTTTGTTGCTGTGCGCGGGCTTTCTCTAGTTGTGGTGAGTGGGGGCTACTCTTCGTTGCAGTGTGTGGGCTTCTCACTGCAGTGGCTTCTCTTTCTGTGGAGCACGGGCTCTAGGCGCATGGGCTTCAGTAGTTGCAGCACATGTGTTCAGTAGCTGTGGTACACGGGCTCTAGAGCGCAGGCTCAGTAGTTGTGGTGCACGGGCTTAGTTGCTCCACGGCATGTGGTATCTTCCCCGACCAGGGATTGAACCTGTGTCCCCTGCACTAGCAGGTGGATTCTTAACCACTGTGCCACCAGGGAAGTCCCTCCCATTTTCCATATCCAAAAGCCTTCTGGAGTTCTGTGGCATCAAGGTCTAGAAGTTGTCTTTGAGATGACAGCAAGGGAATCTGAAAGGTGACGGTGTCTGAGCTTCTGGTCTACTGAAGGAGTCTCAGGATTTGAGAAGTTCTTTTCTTCTAAAGAGAAGAATTTTGGATGGCAATTATTCCCACAAAAATTCTGTATTGCAAATCCAGAACAATCTAAATGTGGTTATTTTACCAGGAACTAGGGAAGAGGCAGGGACAGTGGTGAGTACAGACTTTTCCAGAGGCTGGGGTCTGAGGATATGAGCTGTTTGGAAGAGGGTGTGGTCTTGGAAAGGGAAGCTTGTGATTAAATGGCGTTTATTTGATGTATCTTTGAGGAACTAGTAAGGATACGAGCTGAGCTAAAACTTTACAGGTTATCATTTTATTTGATTAAATCCTAACAGCAACCTTTCGAGCCAAGAAGGGGAGAAGAAAGGAGGATCTGGTCAGCTTGGGCCTCAGTCTCCTCACCTGTAGGATGGGAACAATAACAATACTGTGTCTGCCATAAAGATTATTAGGACCCCAGGGAGGTCAAGTAAAATGGCAAAGAAAAAGAGGTCTTTAATGACTTGGATGGGAGTAGCTTGAGTGTGGAACCAGGGCTAGAAGCCAGGCAGTGGTAAATGAATTTAAAAATTAAGAGGAATTATGTGCTCTCTCTCTCTCTCTCTCTCTCTCTCTCTCTCTCTCTTCTTGATCCTCTGGCTAGAGGTTTATCAATTTTATTGATTTTCTCAAAGAACCAGCTCTTGGTTTCTTTGATTCTCATTATTATCTTTCTGTTCTCTAGTTCATTGATTTCTGCTTTGATCTTTATTATTTCATTTTTTCTCCTTGGTTTGGATTTAATTTGCTCTTTTTCTAGTTTCTTAAGGTAGAAACTGAGTTCACTGACTTGGGACCTTTGTTCTTTTCTAATATTGTCATTCAGTGCTACAAATGTCCCCCTGAGTTCTGCATTAGCAAAATATGCCACAAATTTTAATATGTTGTGTTTTCACTTTCACTTATTTCAAAAGACTTTATAATATTGCTTCTGATTTTTTCTTTGATCCATTGCTTATTTAGAAGGGTATTAATTAATTTCCAAATATATGCAGAATTTTCAGATATCTTTCTGTAGCTGATTTCTAATTTAAATCCACTGCAGTGAGAGAACATACTTTGTATATCTTGAATTCTTTTGAATTTATTCAGACTTGTCGTATGACTCAGGATATGGTCTATCTTGGTAAATGTTCTACATGCACTTAAAAGAGTCGTATTCTGCTTGGGGTGGAGAGTTCTGTAATGTCAATTAGGTCAAGTTGGTTGATTGTTTAAGTCTTCTGTATCTTTGCTGATTTTCTATCTACGTGTTCTATCCATTCTTGAAAGGGGAATATTAAAATCTCTATAACTGTGGAATAATAGGACTTACAGTTCTATTTATTTTTGCTTTGGGTATTTTGGAGGCACTGTTATTAGTGGCATAAACGTTTAGGGTTGGGTTTCCCTGGTAGCGCAGTGGTTAAGAATCCACCTGCCAATGCAGGGGACACGGGTTCGAGCTCTGGTCCGGGAAGATCCCACATGCCGTGGAGCAACTAAGCCCATGAGCCACAACTACTGAGCCCTTGTGGCACAACTACTGAAGCCCACGCACCTAGAGACTGTGCTCCGCAACAAGAGAAGCTACCGCAATGAGAAGCCCGTGCACTGCAACGAAGAGTAGACCCTGCTTGCCGCAACTAGAGAAAGCCCACGTGCGGCAATGAAGACCCAATGCAGCCAAAAATAAATAAATAAATAGATACAACAACAACAAAAAAGTTTAGGGCTATGTTGTCTTGATTAACTGGCTGCTTACTATGTAATTGTCTCCAAATCATGAGCTCTTAGAACATAGTTACCAAGACGGATAAAGGATAGGAATGATCTTACAATGGGCAAAAGAGAGGATGACCCCAGCCAGGATGCTGCCTGAGGACTGCTATCCCGAACGCATCTTACGGCTCCCCAGCCATATCCCCATCTCTGGGGAACCCAGGGCCTGAAATCTCACCTCCATAGATGCTTTGGGTTCAACAGGTCCTGTCTAGATATTTTTGCAAATGCCTGCGAGAGAGGAAACACTGCATCAGCACATCTTCCTGCCCAGAGAGAAGGTGCAGCTTGTGAGGGGGGTGGGACCCAAAGCTGGGAGAGTCAGGAGCATCCCAGAGAAGTGTAACCTTACCAAGGCTGGTCGGGGGTGCAGCGTGATTACCTGTGCTTAGATGTTAGTTCAGAGGCCTGGGACCCATCAGTGGTGTCTCAAATTGGCTCACAACCTTCAGGCCCACCAGGACCTCCATGGGTTTTGGAATCCCAGGTGTAGCATCCCTAATGTAATGCCAACGTTTTTTCAAAATGTGAAACGTGCTTCTAATGTGGATATGAGGATGAAGATGAGAAAAACCATTGCTAATAGCCTCTTTCGTTTGTTTGTTTCTCCAAAAGCTCTGTCCCTCCCCAGAGGAGCTAAGGGTTGTCTTTGAGTCCCAGTTCAAGCTGACATTCTGATGCCTGATCTCCAGGGTCACACTTGTTTGTGTACTTTTCTCTGGTGTTAGACTGTGTGTGTTGCCGGATATATTTTCATCATATTTATGGCAACACATATACAAACCTAAAGCCCTCAAGATTCTGGTGTGGATTCCACAGAGCAAGATAAATAGGCCAGAGTGTTTCCTATGCTGACAGGGTGTGTAATCCAGAAAAGACATGATGTATTTCATCAAATCTGAGCCCAGAGAGTGAACGCAAAGCATTATTGTATAAACCACCAAGAAAGCAAAAGCTCTGCTCAACTGTAACAAAGTGTAAGAGAGAATTGACTGTAAGATTCGTCTGATTTCAGGATGCCAAAATGTTGTTTAAAAAACTGGAAGTGGGGCTTCCCTGGTGGCGCAGTGGTTGAGAGTCCGCCTGCCGATGTAGGGGACACGGGTTTGTGCCCTGGTCCGGGAAGATCCCACGTGTCGCGGAGCGGCTGGGCCCGTGAGCCATGGCCGCTGAGCCTGTGCGTCCGGAAAAAAATAGAAATGGCTCTTTGCATCAATGAAATATGATAAGTGATGTGATAAGGACAGGGGTACAAGCAGTTTTTTTTTTTTTGACTACACTGGGTCTTCGTTGCTGTGCGCGGGCTTTCTCTAGTTGTGGCAAATGGGGACTACTCTTCGTTGCGGTGCACAGGCTTCTCATTGCAGTGGCTTCTCTCGTTATGGAGCGTGGGCTCTAGGTACGTGGGCTTCAGGAGTTACAGCACACGGGCTCAGTAGTTGTGGCACGTGGGCTCTAGAGTGCAGGCTCAGTAGTTGTAGTGCACAGGCTTAGTTGCTCCGTGGTATGTGGGATCTTCCCAGGCCAGAGATTGGAAGCCATCTCCCCTGCATTGGCAGGCAGATTCTTAACCACTGTGCCACCAGGGAAGTCCCAAGCAGATTTATATATAAAAGGAATGCAGTTAATTTAAAAAAGTGTCCACCTTAGTCTAACTTTCAATGGTGGAAAATGAAATGTGGGATCTTGTGTTTCCCTTGGAAGAGGTGTGTTAGTAAGCAGGGATAGTATAGGAGGTGGGAAAGGTTTCAGGAGAAGATGGACTTTGATAAGGAAGCAAGCCATAACCCAAAGTATAAAATAATTATCCATGAGTCCATACTGACATAAAGAAATGATTACATAAATACATCAACAGGTGAGGCAGGAAGAGCCAAATCTTCCATGCAGACACATCCCAAACAATTTATGGAGACACTCTGTCCTCAAGGGGACATAATTCCTCACTCCTTGAGTGTGAGCGGCACCCAGTGATCTCCTTCCAAAGAGTGAAGTATAAAGAGGGGGAGAAAGCAACTTTACAGTGAGACACTGGGAAGGACTCCCTCAGCCAGGTGATCAAGGTCAATGTCAATGGTGATCAGTCACATCAACAGTATGTGCCCCTGATATTATGGGATAAGAATGGTACTTGACCTCTGTTCTTCCTCCCCAAGCCTACTTGTCTAATCATGAGAAAAGCATCAGACAGATCCCAGCTGAAGGACAGTCTATAAAATACCGGACCAGTACTCCTCAAAACTGTCAAAGCCACCAAAAACAAGGAAACTCTAAGAAACTGTCAAAGACCAGAGGAGCCTAAGGACACATGAGGAATAAGTGTAATGTGTCATCCTGGAGAGGACCCTGGGACAGGAAAAGGATGCTGGGTGAAAACTAAGGAAATCGGAATAAACTATGGACTTCAGTTAATAATAATATATTAATACTGGTTCATTCATTGTGACAAATGTACCATACTAATGTATGATGTGTAAGATGTTAATGATAGGGGAAACTGGTGGTGGGGCAGTGTGTATATGGGAACGCTCTGTACTATCTTCACAACTTTTCTGTACATCTCAATGTATTTTTAAATAAAAACATAATTTAAAACGAACACAGGGCTTCCCTGGTGGCGCAGTGGTTGAGAGTCCGCCTGCCGATGCAGGCGACACGGGTTCGTGTCCCGGTCCGGGAAGATCCCACATGCCGCGGAGCGGCTGCGCCCGTGAGCCATGGCCGCTGAGCCCGCGCGTCCGGAGTCTGTGCTCCACAACGGGAGAGGCCACAAAAGTGAGAGGCCCGCGTACCGCAAAAAACAAACAAACAAACAAACAAACACACAGAACACCAGTCAGAGAGTCTGCTCTACTTTGGCACCAGGAGGGAATTGAGGACTCCACGTTTGCTGGGGTCGGGGTGGGGGTAGGGGGACCCCCAGTAAGACCCTGGAAAGGTGCTGGTGTCATTTTAAAAGATCTTACTCTGCTTTTTCTGATTTGTCGTCCTGTCAATGTGGGGACGGATTTAGGGTGTAATGAGAAGTAAACATTTGACTCACTTGTCTGTAAATGGCAGTTTTTCCTCCAGATAAGCAGACTAAATGCATTTGCCTGAGTGCTTAATAAAAGCACAGTTTACAGGGAGGCTGTGAAGCTACAGCAGACACTCCTCATGAGCACGGACTGGGAGGGGCTTCCTCCACCGAGGTGTGGGTTTCCTCTTCATCCTCGCGGCGGGGGGCCCTGCGGCCAGGCTGCTTGTGTGGGCTCCCACTGCTATGGGAGCAAGCCTTCTGCCCAGGGCCAGGCTCTTCATCATGGGCTCACATATTCTCCATATCCTTGTGCCATTTCAAAATGAGGATACAAGGACAGTCTTACTTCAGGCTGTACAGGGGCCAGCACGAACTGGGGACAGTAATATGGCTACTTCTCTTCCAACCCATAAGATGGGTTCACACTACACAGTCACCGGATTAAAGAAATAAGGTGTAAGAAATCATGAAAAAGGGTTCAAGTGAGTTGGGGTTATACAGCCTTCGAGGTCAAATTCCACACAACCCATCCAAGTGGTTGCCCCGGAAATGATTGGCACTGAGCTGGTTGCTATCACAGGTGAGGTCCCTGCACATTACAGGGAGATGTTGGGGTCTCCTTGTATCCTCATGCTGGTGACTTTTATCCCAGATCTTCCTGTATTAATCAAGAAAACAAAACAAACCCCACTGCGGGCCAGATTGAAAAAATGTTCAAAACTGTCTGTCATACATATGGTCCGTTTTCCCCTAGGTTGGAAAAAGTTTTATCAGGGGATTTTAGGAAAGAAAATAAAGCAGAATCAAAAGAAACAATTTACTTCTACTTGGAAAGGCAAGCAGTTACCTGTCTGTCCCTGAGTGTAGTCTGCACAACTCATCCTTCATTCTAAAGCATTCTTCAGCTTGGTGCTTCTTTTTCTCTTCTGATTCACTGCCTTTTGTTCTTTATTATGCTTTTTTTTTTAATTTTTAAATTTTTATTTATTTATTTATTTAAAAATTTTTGTTTTTATTATGCTTTTTTAAAGCAACATGTAAGAAAGGCACAAAGCCACCTCATCTCTGGAGTATAGAGAAGCTATTCTGCATATCAAGTTGATCAAATCTGGCAAGAGCTCTGATCTCTTGGCCCCCCAGCCTGGGTTTATTTTAAGTGCAGTTATATAATATCCTAGCCCAACTGACCCAGGGTGTGTTTTACAAAACCCTTGTTTTATTTGCTGCCTTTCCAGGCTCAGGCACTTCTAAAAGAGTTCAGGACATAATTTCTTTTGAAAGAATATGAGGTGGTACTGGCTCCAAAATGAAAGCGTTCAGAAACCAGGAGATAATGCTCAGCCATTGCATCAGTCAGGGGATGAGGCTTACGACTGGGGAGGGCAGGGTGCCCAGCACAGGCCAGCCTAGTGTTAAAGTCTTTGGTACATGCTGTTGATAAATAGCGTTAAGTCACCCTTCTGGGAGTTTATAGGAGATGCCTTTGTTCATTGGGAACTTTTAGCATTTATATTATTTTTCTGTATTTTCCTTCTTTTAAAACAATCTCCCATTTAAGAGCAACCCAACAAAAATGCATTCAAGTTATTATTTAGAGGTGAAATAATCTCAGAGGTGAAATGCTGTTGAGTGTAGAACTGCACTCTTTTCCCTCTCTATCATTTCATACATCCCCACTTACAATGCCTGGCATGGAGCAGGTACTCATGAGACGTTGGTATTCACAAGGTTGACTTCCAGTGGGAGGATGCAGGAGGATAGAAAAGAATGACAATCATTCACGTATCCAGTCAACACATAGCCACTGGAAGGCTTGCTTCAGGCCAGGCCCTCTGTGGGGATGGGGGTATGTTGATGCTGGTCCCCACAGACAGTGTGCTGCTTATACTGACTCTGGGAGGTGTGTGCCCTCTTGTGCATTATTTAGTCCATCTAAGCCTGTTTCTATATCTGTATAATGGGTCCAATGTATATATCTGAACTAGCTTGGACCTTTGTCTTAATACCTAACTTAGATGATTAGCCTTACAACGGATGCTCTGTTGGCCATATGCTGGCACTTTCAGTGGATACTCCCAAGGAGGTCCCAAACCAGAATCAGAAGGTCTAACACTGAGCGGAGTCTACACACACATTAGTGGAGGTCACTGAATAACCGTAGATGGTGCAGGAAGAGAGCCTGGTCTGAGGACTGAGAGTGAAGTAGCCTTTAAAGAGACTGCCAGTGCCTCTGCCCTGGAGCACAACACCAGAAAGAAGGAGAAAGAAGAAGCTAGAGATGGATAGCAGGGACCCGGGGAGAAGGCAAATGGGTGGCAGAGGGCACTGAAGCTGGGCTTGGGTTTGCTTCCTCATCAGCTGGTAAGAAGGTTTCTGTTCTGGTCACATTGTGAGCAAGAAGACCAAGCAGCAGATCATCTTGTCTGTGTCTCAGGCACTGGCGGGAGAGCTTCAAAGACGGTAAAGATGAACTCGTGACAGAAAGCCAGCCATGATGACGTGGATGTAGGGCTGAGGCATTTGGGTGAATAGCCTCACTTTGCTCACCCCTGGGTCACTGGGTAGTGGGTCTTGATATTTCTTGAGTTCTAGGAAGTTTAAAAGCCATTCTTTTTTTTTTTTTTTTTTTTTGGCCATGCCACACGGCTTGCAGGATCTGTTTCCCAACCAGGGATTGAACCTGGGCCCCGGCAGTGAAAGCACCGAGTCCTAACCACTGGACAGCCAGGGAATTCCCTAAAAGCCATTCTTGTGCTGGAAGAGGTCCTCTTCTTCTGAACCAAGTGTTAATTTCCCCCAGGGGAAGAGTGAGGCAAGTGGGCTGAACCTGGACTTCACTCAGCAGGACCACCTGAGACTGGAATCTAGGCATGGCCATTTCCTGGCACATGTCCCCAGGCCAGATAGCCAACCTCTGAGCACCCATTTCCTCACCTGCAAAATGGGAATAACAGTATCAACCTCTTTGGACTGTAGGAAGAATTCAGCAAGCCATTCTGCATGAAGTGTCTGGAGCACCCAGCGCATGGTGGTTTAGAGAATTTATTCCCTCTTGCCTTTATCCTGTCCTTCACTGCTGCTTCCAGATGGCCTTCCCAGTGACCTCCCAGGGGTGCAGCTTTTTCTCACTTTGTTTTAGGTTCCTTTCTTTCATACGTTCTCCAGAATGAAATTAATCTTTTCCTCTTCAGAGTCTCATAATGTAGCATTTCTCAGAATCTGCTCTGGGTTATAATTATCTTATTCATGAGCCATCTCCTCTCCCTACACAGGAACCCCTCTAGGGAACTGTGATATGAGAAAGAGTATATCTGGTCTTTGTCTCCAGTTCCAGGCAGAGAGCTTCAAAATTCTTGGAATTTCCGGAGCAACAGGAGTATCTTTGTTATGCTGCTGGGGTGCCTCATGGTGGTTCCTTGATAGCTGCAGGATGGGACCTGGTCACCAGAAAAGCCAGCCACATGACTAGAGGGTGGGGACTTTCAGCTGCCTGACCTTCAGGGAGGGGAAGTAGACTGGAGACTGAGTTCAATCACATGGCCAGTGATTTAACCAACCTTGCCTACACAATGAAGCACCAATAAAACTCTGCATGTGGAGGTTCCATGGTGCTTCCTGGTTGATGAATGCATTGATGTGCCAGAAGGGTGATGCGCCCTGACTCTGTGGGGAGAGGGCATGAAACTTCTGCATTTGGGACCCATCCAGAATTCAACCCATATGTATCCTTTATTTTAAAAAATTGTAAGTTTAGTGCTTTTCTGAGCTCTGTGTGTCATTCTAGCAAATTATCAAAACTGTGGGGGTCATGAAAATTCCTGAATTTTCCCAAAGCACAGGTGACCTGAGGACCCCTGAAATGCAGCTGGTGTCTGAAGCGGGGGCAGTCTTGTGGAGAACTTTGCCCTTAATCTGTGAAATTTGTGTGTACTCCAGGGGGTTAGTGTCAGAATTGTACTGCAGTACACCTGGCTGGGGTGGAATAGGAACAGGAAGAGATTCATGTGTTAGTAGACTGTCTTCCAAATCAGGAACTGAATAAATATAGGTTGAACTAAGAAGAGTTGACTTAATATTTTATATCCATATCAACATTGTTATTTCTTTGGCCTTCCTCTGATTTGGGGCAACCCCTAATATTGGGGTCTTGGTGGCAGATAGAGCCTGGCTCCCCCCACAAATGCTGAAAAGGTCAGTCTCACTGTGGCCAGGCCAGGATCAACCAATCAGGCGCACTCATCTTTGACTCTGAATCACAAGCAAATCTCTCTGATAGAAGAAACATCCATCTTTCCAGGGTAACAATAATGCCACTGGGAGTATGCAGCAGCCAGTGCCATTGGGACAAGCTACAATAACTAGTATTCAGCTGGACAGCAACAGTGTATTCATCTACCTTGTTTCCTATGGGGTGATTTTTTGGTCCCTTTGATTAAAGTTTTGTTCATTTTTTTCTTATTCTGTTTTGTTTCCCTGCTCTCTTGGAAACCATGTACTCTATTTCTACTCTTTCATAGTTACTCTTGAAATTTTGCCACACATATATAATTGGGATTTATCCCAGGGATGGAAGGATTTTTTCAATATCCGCAAATCAATCAGTGTGATTCACCACATTAACAAACTGAAGAATAAAAACCATATGATCATCTCAATAGATGCAGAAAAAGCTTTTGATAAAATTCAACATCCATTTATGATAAAACTCTCCAGAATGTGGGTGTAGAGGGAACATACCTCAGCATAATAAAGGCCATACGTGACAAACCCACAGCAAACATCATACTCAATGGTGCAAATCTAAAAGCATTCCCTCTAAGATCAGGAACAAGATAAGGATGCCCCTCTTTCCCACTTTTATTCAATATTGTTTTGGAATTCCCAGCCACAGCAATCAGAGAAGAAAAACAAATAAAAAGAATCCAAACTGGAAAGGAAGAAGTGAAACTTCACTGTTTGCAATGACTATACATTGAAAATCCTAAAGATACCACCAGAAAACTACTAGAGCTCATCAATGAACTCAGTAAAGTTGCAGGATACAAAATTAATATACAGAAATCCGTTGCATTTCTATACACTAACAAGGAAACATCAGAAAGAGAAATTAAGGAAACAATTCCATTTACCATTTCATCAAAAAGAATAAAATATCTAGGAATAAACCTACCTAAGGAAACAAAACCTGTACTCAGAAAACTATAAGACACTGATGAAAGAAATGGAAGATGACACAAACAGATGGACAGATATAACATGTTCTTGAATTGGAAGAAACAATATTGTTAAAATGACCATACTACCCAAGGCAATCTAGATTCAATGCAATCCCTATCAAATTACCAATGGTATTCTTCACAGAACTAGAACCAAAAAATTTTTAAAAATTTGTATGGAAACAAAAAAGACCCTGAATAGCCAAAACAATCTTGAGAAAGAAGAATGGAGCTGGAAGAATCATATTCTCTGACTTCACACTACTATAAAGCTACATTAATCAAAACTGTATGGTACTGGCACAAAAACAGACACATAGATCAATGGAACAGGATAGAAAGCCCAGAAATAAACCCCTGCACTTATGGTCAATTAATCTACAACAAAGGAGGCAAAAATATACAATGGAGAAAAGACAGTCTCTTCAATAAGTGGTGCTGGGAAAACCTGACAGCTCCATGTAAAATAATGAAATTAAAACATTCTCCTGGGACTTCCCTGGTGGTCCAGGGGTTAAGACTCCATGCTTCCACTGTAGGGGGCGTGGGTTTGATCTCTGGCTGGGGAAGTTCCACATGCTGCCTGTGTGGTGTGGCTGAAAAAACAAAGAAAAGAAAAAAAGAACATTCTCTAATACCATATAAAAAAATAAACTGAAAATGCATTAAAGACCATAAAAGACCAGACACTATAAAATTGTAAGACCAGATACGATAAAACTCCTAGAGGAAAACATAGGCAGATTGTTCTCTGACATAAATTGTAGCAATATATTTTTTGAATCCATCTCCTAATGTTAATAAAAGCAAAAAGAAACAAATGGCTAATTAAACTTAAAAGCTTTTGCACAGAAAAGGAAACCATAAACAAAATGAAAAGACAACCTACAGACTAGAGGAAAATATTTGCAAATGATGCAACCCACAGGGATTAATTTCCAAAATATACAAACAGCTCATACAGCTCAATATCAAAAAAACAAACAACCCAATCAAAAAATGGGCAGAAGACCTAAATAGACATTTCTCCAAAGAAGACATACAAATGCCCAACAGGAACGTGAAAAGATGCTCAACATCACTAATTATTAGAGAAACGTAGATCAAAACTAAAATGAGGTACCACTTCACACCAGTCAGAATGGCCATCATCAGAAAGTCTACAAATAATAAATGCTGGGGAGGGTGTAGAGAAAGGGAAGCTTCTTACACTGTTGGTGGGAATAAATTGGTGCAGTCACTATGGAGGGCAGTACAGAGGTTTCTTAAAAAACTAAAAATAGAGTTACCATATAAGCCAGCAATCCCACTCCTGGACCTATATCCAGAAGAGACGAAAGCTCTAATTCAAAAAGATACATGCACTCTAACGTTCATAGCAGCACTATTCACAATTGCCAAGACATGGAAACAACATAAGTGTCCACCAACAGATGAATGGTTAAAGAAGATATGGTACATATACACAATGGAATATTACTCAGCCATAAAAAGAATAAAATAATGCCATTTGCAGGAACACGGATGGACCTAGAGATTATCATACTAAGTGAAGTAAGTCAGACAGAGAAAGACAAATATCATATGATATCACTTATATGTGGAATCTAAAAAAATGATACAAATGAACTTATTTATAAAATAGAAATGGACTCATAGACATAGAAAACAAATTTACAGTTACTAAAGGGGAAAGGTGGGGAGGGATAAGTTAGGAGTTTGGGATTAAGATACACATCACTATATATATAAAATATATAAACAACAATGGCCTACTGTATATAGCAAAGGGAACTATATTCAATACCTTGTAATAACCTATAATGGAAAAGAATCTGAAAAAGAATATATATATATATATTCAGCTATATATATACATATATACAATTGAATCACTTTGCTGTACACCTGAAACTAATACAACGTTGTAAATCAACTATACTTCAATTAATATATATATTATATATAAATATAAATATATATAATTTAACAAAGTCTGAATTTGATATCAGGATGCCTGTCTATACAAGGGCCTTAGAAGACTTAAACTTCAATCACTCGTCTTAACTTCTATGCCTTCATTGTCCTATATTTTAGTTCAATCCTTTATTTTTAAACTTACAATTAGCCATTTATTATTATTATCATTATTAATAAATAATGCTAGTTTAGATTTTACCTTTGGGCTCACAATTCCTCTTTGCATCTCACACCATCTTTCTGGGATAATTTTCCTTCCTTCTGAATGATATCCTTTACATGTTCCTTTAGGGTTGTGCCTGCTGGTAGTAAACTCTTGATGCTTGCTTTAATGAAAATGTCTTCATTTCATCCTTGTTCTGAAAAATAATTTTGCTCGGTATGCAATTTCAGGTTGACAATATTTTTCCAGCATTTTGATGATGTTACTCCACTGTTTTCTAGCTTTTATTGTTGTTTTTGAAAAGTTTACTCTCAGTCTAATTGTATTGTCTTTTGTAGGTGACCTGTCTTTTTCCCTGACTACTTTCAAATCTCCTTGTCTTTGGTTTTCTGCAGTTTTACTATGATGTGTATATGTATTGATTTTATTTGTTTTTGCTTGGTATATTTTATACTTCTTATCTCTGTGGATTTATGTCTTTCATCCAATTCTGCAATAGTCTCAACCATTACCTCTTTGGCTAGTGCTTTATTTCATTCATTCTCTCCTTATGGAACTCCAAATAAACATATGTTCAAATATCTCATTTTATTATCCATATTTCTTAATTTTTTTTCATTTCATTGTCCATCTCTTTATGCTGCCCTTTAAACAATATCATCAGAGCTATCTTCTAGTTCATTAATTTTTCTTATCTGTTTCTAAACTGCCATTTACATGTATTTCACATACCATACAATTTACCCATTTAAAGTCTATAATTCATTGCCTTCTAGTATATTCACAGAGTTGTGCAACCATCACCACAGTCAATTTTAGAACCTTTTCATCAACCTTAAAAAAAACCCATACCCGTTAACAGTCACTCCCTATTTCCCCCAATCCCCCACTCACCTGCCCTAGGCAACCACTAATCTACTTTATGTCTCAATAGATTTGCTTCATCTGGACATTCATCTAAATGTAATCATATAATATGTGGTCTTTGGTGAGTGGCATCTTTCACTTAGCATAATTCTAAACTGTCTTTTAAGTCATCTGTTAAATTCTTCACTTCAACAATTGTGTTTTAAATTTCTATAAGCTCTATTGCTCCCTTTTTCAATTTGCCTAATCTTTTGATAGTTTTTGTGATTTTATCATTACTTCTTCAAGCATTCCATATATAATTATGTTATTTTCTGATAATATCTAGCAGAATGATTTAGAACAAGTTTTTGAGGTTCTAAATCTGCTTCTGCTCATTCTTACTGAGGGTAGTTTGTTTCTTTGAATATTTGGTGATCTTTGATTGGAAATAAATGTTTAGTTTATCTTAGTTTGTGGAAAATCTAAGGTTTTAAATCCTCAAGAGAAATTGCATATGCTTTGCTGGGAGTCAGGGGTGCTAGAGACCACAGGATCTCCTTTCAAGGGTCTGGCTTACAGTAAGAGCCTTGGTTTCATTCTATCCCCTTTGCTAAAAACAATGTTGATAATGGCACGTGCCCCCCTGCCTTTTGTGTGTTAGGGTGGGGGTGCTGACCTTCACCCCTTCAGGCTGCAGCCCTGGGTATGTGTGATGTATTTCTGTGCATGGCATGACGTATATGGGCTTTCCTTTACTACTACCTGTCCAGCAATGCACAGAAGTTCTATCTTATCTAGTTTATCTACAGGGGAAGGGATGCTCAGAGCACCTAGTTTGCCATTCTACTACCTCTTCCTGGAAACCCCCGGCCTGCTGTTTCTGCCCTTCTGCCCTGATTCTCCAGCTTTATTGTGAATCTTGAGTCTACAAAATAATCCCCTCCCTCATTCCATTTCCTGTGTGGATCTCCAAAGTCCAATTCTATTTGCCCACAACTGAGAAAACTGACTGGTAGAATAGCTTCTTAGTAATAAGAATGAAATTTGTGAGAACCAGCAGTTGCCCTGCCATG
Organism: Delphinapterus leucas; assembly: GCF_059928025.1. Lineage (NCBI taxonomy): Eukaryota > Metazoa > Chordata > Mammalia > Artiodactyla > Monodontidae > Delphinapterus > Delphinapterus leucas. The sequence continues at coordinate 52,618,697 of NC_143130.1, read as the reverse complement.
CTCTGAGGGCTTTATGTGTGTTAATTCCTGTAGTCATCACAACCTTCCCATTTTACAGATAAGAAAACTGAGGCACAAAAAGAAGGACTCAGGGCCCATTTGGGATTCAGCAGAAAAAGTCCTGTTTTTCGAGGAACTGGCTACAAACACCCAGGAACTCATAAAGCCCTGACCTGGCCTTTCTGGCATGTTGTGTGCAGCAGTGAGTCTTGGCAGTGAGTCTGGGGTTCTCTGAGTTTTTTTGCGGGTTGAAAAAAACCCAAGTTCTAACTCAAGAGTGGAGAGTTTCCTTGACCGCGTCTGTGTGGACAGGCTAAAAAATGAATGCTACAGTGGCTGCAAACGCACGATTCAAGTGGTTTTGCTGCATTTTCAGCTTGACTGGGTAACTCTGAGAACAGACTCAAGATCCTACCTTTGGCTTGATCCAACAGAAGCATGAAATTGATGGTCAAGTGTGAATAAGTAGCCAGCTGTGCTCTGAGCCTCTAAATGACACCGTGTAGGGACTGGTAGGAGTGGGGCAATTGCTTCAGGGAGGAGAGCTCTGTTCTACGGATGAGACCCCTCTTCACGCCCTGTCTGAGGACATGCTCTCTCCTGGCTGCTTTCTTAAAAATGAAGCCATGTTGTTTATAATTATAACCATGTATTAAGCTCTTACCCTGTGCCAGGCACTATGCTTTAAAAAAGCTGCTTTTACAGACTTACTTGCTTCACACACCTACCTCTTTTACTCCTCAGAACGACCCTGTAACATCAGCACTATTATTCGCCCGTGTCATGAATGAGAACACCAGGGCTGGGGGCAGTGACTTTCCCGACACTCCACAGCCAGAAGGGGTTCTCAGCTCTCAGGGCAGCAGAGCCTTCCTGGGCCACTCCCCATCCTTCCCAGGGGTGTCCCTCCAGCCTGTTTTCTTTACCACTGAGCCAGATGGGCCCCCTATGGGCAGGTGAGTCACAACCCAAGGACAAAAAGCTAGCTCGTGTCCCCGCGCACCCAGTGTGTGTTTTCTCCCCTCCCGTGTGGATCTGGTCACCAAGGAGCCTACGTGCTGGATTTTCTCAGAACCACAGAAGGAACCAGCTGGATCGTGCGCTCCTGGGTCTGGGCTTAGAGGGTTTTTACCTTTACTGCTTCCCAGCTGGAATTCACCAGGTGCTGCCGGAAGGGCCCGAAACCTGAAACCAAAGAAAGCCTGGTTTCCTCAGGCCATGCCTTGGGCCGCGGTGTCTCTGCTTCTGTGCTGCTCCCCGCACCTCCTTGGGGACCTCTTGTGATTCCCTGGGCCATCAAGGACTCCACACACCCCCTTTCTTGTGGAGGCTTGCAACCTTGCCCGTCTGGAAGCATTTTCCAAGTCCTCTTGTGTGAGGCATTGTAGGGGGGCCCTAAAGGAATGTGGGGCTGATCCACCACCAAGTAGGAGGGCTCGAGAAGGTGTGAGCACACATGTCCAGTTAAAATGCATGCTGTGTTGAGGGACCAGAAACACACCCATGTGAATATGCCCAGTTGTCTGTTAACAAAGGTGCAAAAGCAATTCAATGGAGAGGGACAGCCTTTTAACAAATGGGGCTGGATAAATCAGACACCTATAGGCAAAAAAAATGGATCCCTCAGCCTGCACCGTATACAAAAATTAATTCAAAATTGATCATGGACTTAAATGTAAAAACTAAACTTATAAAACTTTTTGGGGAAAAAAAAGGGAGAAAATCTTGGGACCTAGTGTTAGGCAAAGAGTCCATAGACTTGACACCAAGTGCGTGATCCATAAAAGTAAAAACTGATAAAGTGGACCTCATCAAAATGAAACCCTTTTGTTCTGCAAAAGACCCTGCTGAGAGGATGAAAAGATACTCTGCAGACAGTTGTAAATCACATATCTGACAAAGGCACTGTATGTAAATCGTATAAGAAAACTCTCAAAACTCAACTTTAAAAGACAGTCTAGGGACTTTTCTGGTGGCGCAGTGGTTAAGAATCCACCTGCCAATGCAGGAGACACGGGTTCGAGCCCTGGTCCGGGAAGATCCCACATGTCACAGAGCAATTAAGCCCATGAGCCACAACTACTGAGCCTGCACTCTAGAGCCCACGAGCCACAACTACTGAGCCTGCATGCCACAACTACTCAAGCCTGCGCGCCTAGAGCCTGTGCTCTGCAACAAGAGAAGCCACTGCAGTGAGAAGCCTGTGCACCACAACGAAGAGTAGCCCCCGCTTGCCACAACTAGAGAAAGCCTGCATGCAGCAATAAAGACCCAACGCAGCCAAAAATAAAAAATTATTTAATTAAAAAGAAAAAAAAAGACAGTCCAGTTAGAAAACGGGCAAAAGGCATGAAGAAACATTTCACTGAAGAGGATATACAGGTGGCAAATAAGCACATGAAAAACTTTTCAACATCATTAGCCATCAGAGAAATGCAAATTAAAATCACAATGAGGGCTTCCCTGGTGGTGCAGTGGTTGAGAGTCTGCCTGCCAATGCAGGGGACATGGGTTCGAGCCTTGGTCTGGGAGGATCCCACATGCCACAGGGCAACTGGGCCCGTGAGCCACAACTATTGAGCCTGCGCGTCTGGAGCCTGTGCTCTGCAACGAGAGGCCGCGATAGTGAGAGGTCCGCGCACAGCGATGAAGGGTGGCCCCCGCTCGCCGCAACTCGAGAAAGCTCTTGCCAGAAACGAAGACCCAACACAGCCAAAAATAAATTAATTAATTTTAAAAAAAAGCCATAAAATCACAATGAGATGTCACTACACTTCTCTCAGGGTGGCTAAAATAGAAATACTGGTAACACCCAAAGCTGACAAGGATGAAGAGGAACTAGGTCACACATACATTGTTGGTAGGAATGTAATGGTACTGCCACTCTGGGAAATGGTTTGACAGTTTTTTTTAAAATTGAAAGTGGACTTCCAAGCACTTGCAGTGCTGGACATTTACCCCAGAGAAATGAAAACTTATTTTCACACAGAAACTTGTACACAAATGTTCACTGCAGCTTTATTTGTAATAGCTCATAGCTAGAAACCAACTCAATATCCTTCAATGAGCGAAAGGTTAAATAAACTGTGGTTCATCTAGATCACAGAATACTACTCAGCTGTGAAAAGAAAAAAGTAGAAACAACCCAAGTGTCCATCAACTGATGAATAAACAAAATATGGTATTACCCATACAGTGGCATATTATTTGGCAATAAAAAGAAGTGTTATGTTACAACATGGATGAACCTTGAAAACACGCTCAGTGAACGAGGCCAGTCACAAAACTGTATGATTGATTCCATTTATGTCAAATGTCCAGAAGTGGCAACCTATAAGGACAGAAAGTAGATTAGTGGTTGCCTAGAGCTTGACTCTGTGTGTGTGTGTGTGTGTGTGTGTGTGTGTGTGCGCGCGTAGTGGGGGAGTGGGGATGAGGATTAGGGAGTCGAGTTTCTTTTTGGGGTAATGAAAATATTCTCAATTGACTGTGTTGAGAAACGCATAACTCTGTGACTACTAAAAGCCATTGAACTGTATGCTTTAAATGAGTGAATTGTATAGCATGAGAATTATATCTCAATAAAGCTGTTAAAAAATTGCTTTAAAAGTGAAGGAGGGCTTCCCTGGTGGCGCAGTGGTTGAGAGTCCGCCTGCCGATGCAGGGGACACGGGTTCGTGCCCCCGTCCGGGAAGATCCCACGTGCCGCGGAGCGGCTGGGCCCGTGAGCCATGGCCGCTGAGCCTGTGCATCCGGAGCCTGTGCTCCGCAACAGGAGAGGCCACAACAGTGAGAGGCCCGCGTACCACAAAAAAAAAAAAAAAAAAATGAAGGAATTATTGGTATAAACAACTTGGAAGAAGCTCAAGGGAATTATGCGGAGTGAAAAAAAGCCAACCTCAAAAGGATACATACTGCATGATTCCATTTACATTGGGCTGGCCAAGAAGTTCATTCGGGTTTTTCCATAAGCTCTTATGGGAAAACCTGAACGGATTTTTTGGCCAACCCAATACAATATTTGTAAATTATAATTTACATCTATAAACATAATTATAGAGATGAAGAACAGATTAATGGTTACCAGGAGTTAGAGATGGGGGAAAAGGGTAGGTGTGGCTATAAAGGAGTAGTTCGAAGGAGCCTTGTGATGTTGGTACAGTTATTTATCTTGACGGTGGTGGTTACACAAAGCTACACACGTGATAATACCACATAGAGTTATGCATGCATGTGCACACACACACACACACATACATACTGAGTTATACCAATATCAGTATCTTAGCTTTGATATTGAAGATGTTAACATTGGAGGAGGCTGGGTGAAAGATGCAGAGGACCAGTGTATACATTTTCTTTGCAAATTCTTGTGAATCTATAATTATTTCAAAATTAAAAGTTTAAAAAAGTGTGAGATTTGGTCCAGCATTTCTCAAATGCTAATACACATGTATATCTTATTAAAATGTAGAATCTGATTGGGCAGGTCTGGGGTGATGCTGGAGATTCTGAATTCCTAACAAGCTCCCCAGTGGTACTGATGCTACTGGCCCTTGGACCACACTTGGAATAGCAAGGCTTTGAACAACAACTAGGATCAGAATACAGAGGGGGGAGAGAAGATGGGTGGAGGTGGTTAGGGAAGTCTCCTGGAGGAGGTGGCGGTGACCCAGGACTTCATGGGGGAGGAGGAGGCAGAGAGGTTGGAGGGGCTGAGCCTGGGCAAGGTGAGACCCAGGAGAGGCCTCACTCTGGGAAGGAGCTTCTGGATGAGGTGTGTGGACGGAAGGGCTTGTTCCTAGAACTGGGAACACTTATTTACACTGTGTACTATTATGTAATTTAATTGCAATGAAGATTTCTAATAAAACGCAGTTAAACAGAATTTTGCTTTGGGGAGGATAGCAAACCTCCTCTGAGACTAGCTTAGGAAATGTGTCCTGCTGCCTGGGGAGAAGGACACCGTCACCCTCTCAGTGTTGCAGCTGCTTACTTTTACAGCACCCACACCATGCAGTGACCCCGCCAAAGCTCAGGCCGTGGTGCAACAGCAGCCAAGAGTGGTCAGAGACCTCAGTGTCTGGGTTCAGGCTTCTGTTGTTGCATCTCAGCCCCACCACTTAGCAGCTGGGTGACGTTGAGCAAGTTACTTAGCTTCAGTGCCTTGATTTTCTCATCTGTAAAATGCACACTAATTATAATAATCTAAAAGGGTTGTTGTGCAGATTAAATGAATAAAACGGAGCATTTGCAATACTGCCTCAAACACAGGAAGCAGTGTCAGCGTTCTCCTTCATAGTTGTTATAGTTACATACCTCCTGGGACCTCTGGACAGATTAAACAATGCCATGTACAGCACATATTGTTTCCAGAAGCTGGTAGATGCTAAACAAATGCTAAATCCTTTTATACTGTCTCTCTGGGCAGCGTGGGATGGGCTACAGCTAGACCCTCACTCTGCCCTGATTCTCTCTGATCATTTGATGCCACCATTTCTCAGCCCCAAACCCCCTGCCTGGGCACCGTGCCTATCAGTCAGGGGCCCAGTCCTTACTTTTCCATGTTGAGATTTCATGTGTACTTTAGGCCTCTATTTCTCTCTCCAGAAATTGAGAGGTCTATACTGGTATGTATGTGTGTGTATATATATATCTGCATATATATAGAAAGAGATTTATTATAAGGTATTGGCTCATGTGATTATGAGCCACAGGCTGGAGACCCAGGAAAGCCAGTGGAGTAAATTCCAGTCCAAGGCTGAAGGCCCGAGACCCAGGAGCACCAGTTTGGGGGCAGAAGAAGACTAATGTGCCAGATCATGCCTTCAGACAGAGAATTCAACCCTCCTCTGCTTTTTTATTCTATTCAGACCCTATTCAGACCCTTAATGGATTAGATGAGGCCCACCCACACTGGAGAGGGCACTGCTTTACTGAGCCCACCGATTCAAATGCTAAAGCTCTTCCAAAAACACCATCACAGACACATCCAGATAACGTTTAACCAGATATCTGGGCACTCCGTGGCCCAGTCAAGTTGACACATGAAATTAACCATCACAAGCCCTTTAGGATGGTGTGCCCAGGAGGAGGGACCAGGACCCTGGGGGCCCCTTGCTTCATCTCTCCTTCAGTGTGGCCCATGCGCAGAGCTCAACAGTTCCTGCCTGGCCCCTGTAGGGGAGGTCAGCCGCTGTCAAGTGGGCCTGTGACTGGTGGGCTCCCTTCAGGGTGGGCACTGGGCTGCAGCTAGAGGTGACTTTCTCCAACTCAGCTTTACCTGGAACCCAGCTGACATTTTGAGTTCCATCTATCTGATTCCCGTGATGTATTTCTCAAATCATCAGATTCTGAGATGGGGAGGAGCTACGATTAAATACCTACCTCTGAAACCTCACCTCCACCCCAAATCCCAGACCTCAGGTCTTTAGAGCAGGAGTCAGTTCTGGAGAGGGCTGTGCCTCTGAAATTCTGGAACCTCTGGGTCTAGAGCACCAGCAAGTTTGACTCACAAAGGGTGAAACTTTCTCAGGGAATAGAAAAGTTTGCGACACGATGTCCCAGGAAGCTAGTGGTGTTTTCTGACTTTGACTGAATCTTATAGAATAAATAAGGCTGGAGTTGCCGAGCAAAAAAGAAAAAGAAAAAAACGAAAATACTGAGATTAAGGAAAAATCACTGAGAAATCAGGTACCTCCTGGGATGACTGTAGGAATACTAAAAATGCAGTGACACCAGAAAAAATCACATGCTGCTTTAGAATCATACTCAGATCAGTGTATGCAGATCATTTCTTATCTGTTTTCAATTAGGCAAAACAACTCAGCAAATGAAGGTTTGAAGCTCTTGTTTTGCAGGGTCAAATCTTACACTTTAAACTTGGCAGGCCCTCGAGTGGAACTTGTGAAAAGGGGCTGGAGAAATCTCTTGGAATCAAGAGAGGCCCTCTGGAGGGAGGCAGGTTTTCTCACTCTCCCATCGTCATCGTTTGGTGCCAGTCCAAATGTCTTGATCTTAAGGCAGTTTGTCAGAGCCCTTGTTCCCCCACCATCTGTCTACGTGCCAATTGTCTTGGTGAGATTTACACGTGAAGCAAAACCAATTAAACGAAAAGACTGCCCTTAGCAGCTCAGAGCATTTTTAATGAAGGAAGGCCACACTCTGGAAGCCAGTGAGCATTCCCAAATCGCAGCTGATTATCAGGTACTTCATCAAACAATCCAGAGTTTGCCAGCAAACCACAAGTTGACAGGACAGAGGCAGGGGTTGATGTGAGTCTAAGCCTTGCCCTGGTGCTTCAATATTCATATTTCATTTGTGACAAGTGTCACATTTATCAGGGGTACAGTTTCCTTAGGAATTCAAGGGTAATCTGAACCAATCTCTAATACCCAAAATAACACAAATGAGAACAAGGGAGATAAAAGGTTTTCGAAAGAACTTTCTTTTTCTCAGAAGGTTAACAGGAGTTTGATTATAGTCTGAAAATATTAAGATAGGTAACTTTCAATTTTCCACACACACAGGAACCCTTCTCGCTTCAATGTTTCCTTCATCCAACACAATTCAAAAAACTTAAAATATGCCAAATGTGTCTGACTAAAAATAAAGAGCTTTGTGAAGAAATCAAGCCCTCCAGGGACCAGCTGTGACAACGACTGGGGGTGTCTGGGGTTGATTTTGAATGTGCCGGCGAAAGGCAGGAGTGGGTGGCTACCATTCCTTCTGAGTTGACCTTCTGGGGTTCAAAGTCTCTAACTGGTGGCTCTCAGAGGGTGCTTAGAGTTCCCTGGGTGGCTAAAAGCCCTCTAGTTTTGTAGGGGAGCTATGTGCGCCTGTCGAGGTGGGCACTGTAGATGGACTGTCTCAGCCTTATTAGGCTCTGTTCTTTCTGAGTCCCCTGCTCCCCCTTCCTTGCTATGCAGCTGTACCCCAGTGGATGCCACATGGGCCCCAGACTCGGACAGACGGCGCCAGCCTCTGCCTCCCCCCTGATGGGCTGAAGGACAAGGTCTGAGCCTAAGCCACATGTGGGCACCTACTGTGTATGCCACTCAAGGGTTATTTGAAGTGAATGACAGGACAGAAACAGAAAAGCCTCTCTGTCCCCTGTTTTTTTTTTTTTTTTTTTTAATAGGGCATAGCAGGAAGTTAGCTCCATCTGGAATTATTGGAACCACCAGTTGCCACTCTTTTTTCCCCATGAGGGAACTTTATGACCAGGATCAGGCAAGTGCGCATTCCATGGTCAGGCTAAAAGCAGCAGCAAGTGGGAAAGCAGAAAAGTCGTCTTACCAGTCACCATCACGCAGCTGGACTGGGAATCCATGAAACCGGAGTTGGGGGGGCGCTTCTGCGCCTGCGCGGGTCAGAGGCCCGGCCCTGGGCGCTCCGAGCGCCGCGCGCCCCTCCCGGCTGGTCGCGGGCCTCTCGCTGGGGTGGGGACCAACCACCCCGCCCCGCAGCGTTTTGGGGGCCCTGAAAGACTGAAGACTCTGGGGTGGGGCGGGTGGAGGGTGTAAGACAACCCCCCTCCGAAAGCAGAAATAGCCAGCTCAGGACGCACAGGCTGCGGCAACAGAAAAGTAGTAGGTCGGAGCGCCATCAGGGTCTTTCTGGCCACTTGGGGGCGGGGTCATTTTGTTGGTCGGTGTGTTCGAACGTGAGCCACGAGTCTGGCGACCAACTGTCTCAGTTTGCCTGGGACTTGGATAGGACGGGGGCTAAAAGGTGCTGAAACCCGTACAGCCCCAGTGAGTCAGGATGGTGGGGACCTTACAAGTTGTTTTGTTTAGACCTTGGCTTGATGAAATTTGGTAGCTCTTGAAACCGATTTTGCAAAATATGTTTTAAAAAAAAAGGAAAAAGAAACCAAAACCACAGATGAAGCTTATAGTTAAAAGTGATGGTTGAAAGCTCCTGCGGCCGGTAAGCTGTGGCTCCGCAGGCAAGTTAACCTGTGCCCCACCCGCTTCTCCTTGCAGCGAAATGGGGATGATCGCAGCACCGCTTCCTGGGTGGAGTCTTACCCCTGCCCACTGTCCCCGTACCTCCCACAGCCCTGGGGGCAGAGGCTCACTCGGCCAGGGGTGTCTGCTTGGGCTTCCCTGGCTGTGCTCTCACCGTCCCCAATTCTGCCTGCATCAGTGCTGAATAGGGCGCTTGACTAGCTACACGCACCACTAAATGCTTTTGCATGTCACCTGGCTCTGTAGCCCATTCCTCCTCCTTTTTGTGTCACGGTAACCAAAAGAGCTAACATTCGGGGCTAGTTATGCGACATCTTGACCTTTCAGACTATACTACTTAAGACAAACAAACACCTTTTTTAAAATTAAAAATACTTTTTACAAAAGCTGTCTAATAAGAGGTACAAAAACCATCATTCTCTTTCCCCATCTGGGCATGGCCATGAGAGGCTCCATCCAGGGGCGGCCAGGAGAACCCCACCAACCCCAGCATCATACTGCTTCCCCAGGTTCAGACTACTCCTTAATAGAGGGCGTGACCTCTTCTTAATTCCATCTTCTTAATTGGCCCCCTGATAAACAATACACCTTAATTGGGATTGCTGCCAAGGAACTAGAGTCCACCTGATGCCTTCCTGGGCCACTGAACAAACGGCCATTCGTTTTTTTTTTTGCGGTACGCGGGCCTCTCACTGTTGTGGCCTATCCCATTGCGGAGCACAGGCTCCGGACGCGCAGGCTCAGCGGCCATGGCTCACGGGCCCAGCAGCTCCGCGGCATGTGGGATCTTCCCGGACCGGGGCAGGAATCCGTATCCCCTGCAGGCAGACTCTCAACCACTGCGCCACCAGGGCAGCCCCAGCCATTCCTTTTAATTGGCCCCTGGTGTGGGCTGCAGGCTTATTTACAGCAGAGAACAGGTGGGAAGAGGCATCTGCCCCCAGTGGCCTTCCCGTGCCTGCTCTGGGAAGATGGGGCCAGCTTGTTTTGCAGAGGATATAGAGAGCTTTGCATTTCACCCTATTTTGAGATTAGACAATACAAAATTACAAGTTTGAGAGCAATTAACTGGTTTCTCATATTCTCACGGTTGATGTTCCCCACGACCACCTCTGGTAAATGGCTCCCCTAGTTCATGTCACTCACCTAGTCCTTCTATCAAGAGGGTTTTGCTTGTTCATCACAGTTATAAACGAGGCGATTAGATCACTAGAAATGCCCACATTTATTAAGTTGGTTGCTGCTAAGGTCAAATTGTGATATCAACATAACTAACGAGGTCTGGGTATCTAACTTGTTTACTAATGTTACTTACTAGTTTACTAATGTTAACTTATCAGACCTCAAAACAGACTCCTCAACTGCTAAGACTGTCCGTTTTTAACAGTGCTACTTTTCTGATAATGAAGCTTCAATTTTTACTTTTCTATGTTTTTCAGGATTTGACATGAGCCATTCCTATTTTAACTGCAACTGGGATGTGTCCTAGAATTTTCACTTTCCCATAATTCACTTATTATGTCCTAAAATTTCCTCTAATTTTGCAGTTAATGAAAAAGAAAATGAGAGACATAAACTATTTCGACTTAGCCACAGTGACATTTTCCCCACTTGAGGGAAAGACACACACACATTCTCATTCTCGAAAATGAGAACAATTCAGAGAAGTATGGATTTTGAGGTCTGACATTTGCACTTTTATTTCTTTTTCCACTGTAAAAACAAATGGTCTCTAACAATTGCCGATGTCAAACATAATCTTTAGGCCGATGAAATATAGTAAGCCTGAGAATGAATAGGGCAACTAAAGAGAGATGTCTTGTTAACAAAAAGCACAGTGGTCTTCCTTACAAGTTAGATTCCCGGGAGGAAAAGTTTGTAATCATATTTGACTCTGGGATTAAGAGGGCAAGGTGTGACCCTCTCTCACTGAACCGGAAAGCAAGCAGCAGTGTGCACGTGTTCTCACCAGGGAGGACAAATGGGGTTGCCAAGATGACAGTATCCCAAGGCCTAAAATATTTCGTGTTTTGAACCAAACATATAACGTTGTGGGGTTAGTTTTAAATTGCTTATTGGCAAGTTGTGACTTCCTGCTTAAGGAAGAAGGATTAAAAAGTTTGTTTATTGTCTTTGACACAAACAATTCTTGCAACATATTTTGTACACTTCACATAAATGAGATGTAATCAAACTGGTCAAATTCCTCTTGGGAGGTGGAGAATATAAATCAGCAAGAAGTACTGGTGGTTAAAATGATAATAATAACAACAGCAACACTCCTCTGTCAAACATCACTGCTTCCAAATCAGCTACTTACTCTACCATAAAACAGAACTCCTAGCCAAACTGCCTCTTGTCAAAGCACTAACCAGTTCTCCAAAAATGTCAGTCTTCTAAGGTAGACTTTGGGAATCGCCCTCTCCTATTACTTTGCCTTTTCAGCTTAATAGTCCAACAGGGGTGGATACACAGTTTCTGTAAAGAAGTAGATGGTAAATATTTTAAGCTTTGTGGGCCATATGGATTTTCCAGCAGCCATAGATAATATGCAAATAAGCAGGCGTGCCAGTGTACCAATGATTATCTATGGACGCTGAAATTTGAATGTCCATGTGTCATAAACTATTATTCTTCTAATTTTTTTCAACTATCTACAAATGTGAAAATTATTCTAGTCCACAGGCTGCACAAAAATAGGCAGTGGGCTGGGTTGGGGCTGTGGGTTGTAGTTTGACAAACCCTGCCCTAGAATATAATTTTTCTCTGGTATGGAACATGATAGAGCTGGTGATAAAGTGACCTTGTGGTATACATGAACAAATTTTCAATTAAATGAGTAGATTTTAATTAAAATAAAACCAAGGATTAAGTAATTCAGAATGTTCCATCAAAAACCTCATTGCTTTCCTTTTTTTCGTTAGGTTCACCCGGTGTTAAATTAGAAGAGCATTCTGAATAAATGTGATAGACAGTTTTGTGTTCAAAATGATAGTATTTATGATTTTTACCACTGTGGAATTAGCTCACTGAAGCAGTTATCAATTAGTATTTTTTCTCACCCATCTATGTGTAATTGCTAGTTGTCCTAGGCGAGATTAGGCTCCAACACCCAGGTAAGGAAGGATCCTGAAGCTGTACTTCATTATTTTGGAGGATTCAGGTGCCATATATTCATGCCTTATTCATGCCATATATTCATCTTCCTACTAAAGCCTCGCTCTCAAATGCTTATGACATTTACTCATTTAAATATAAAAAATTTGAGACTTTTATAACATTCTGAAACAACCATTTAAAACTGGTTTAAAACAATGAGGGAATTGCTATGTGAGAGATCATATAATAATGCTGGGATTATCTTTAGCATTCCATGGGAAACTGGTATAGAAGATACAAGTTTTTATAACTTCACCTATGCAATATGAATTAATAGCTTGAAAAATTAGTGTTTTAAAATTTCTGACAGTCTGCTGTGATACATCATAGGTAATAGTTTCCTTACATTTTATAGGAGAAAGTTTTGCCTATATTTTTCTTCTGTTTTGTATTTTTCCCTTTGACTTTTACTGTCTTGATTTTTTTTTTCCTAAGGACTACATTTCCTTGACTGAAAAGTAACAACTGCAGCTACAGGAATTGGTTTATTTATTGAAATCCAGTAGCTTGCTAGCCCTATTGTTTAAATACTGTATTTTTCTTTCGAATTTCACAAATATCTTGGGAATGGCTAGAGCAGTTGTGTTCTTAACACTGAGGAAATTCCTGTGTAGATAAATGAGGCCAGATGGAGGACGCATCAGAGCACTTAACCTCCTGGAATGAAGGGAGGACCATACTGAAAACATGCTCCAAGCCCCTATTTTCCGGTTTATATATATAAACAATATTTTTTCTTTGTTAGAGTTAAGGGCAATTTTGGTGTCAAAAATGAGTGCCATGTGCCTGAGTAAGTTTGAGCAAGATTTAGAAATCCAACAGCTGATTTACAGACCATCTGATAGTCTACCTAGAAATTCTGTGATAATTGACTTTAGAAATTACTGGACCTCATAAAAGTGGCTGAATGTAAGACTGGCATTGACCCAAGCTAACGGTTTTCTTATATACCAGCAATAACCGATTGGTAAATGTAATTGAAGAAAAGAAAGAGCCATTCAAAATAGCTGGCAAATGCCAGAAATATATAGGAATAAACCTAGCAAGGAATATATGAGATCCATTTGTAAGAACTGTAGAACTTTGGCCAAAAAAAAAAAAAAGGTAAAAGATAAAAGTAACTCACATATCTGCTGACCTGAGGTGCCAGGTGCAGCCATTTGCACTAGGAACTCTGGTCTGAAGCGCCAGGTAAGAAGCCTCTATGTTACACCCTATGAAACTAGACGAAGCAGGAAGGAAAAGTGAAAAAAAAGCTGCACTGATGAGACCGCAAGGGAAGACTACCTACTATCAAAGAAAGACTCCAATTCATCTCTACTTAAAAGGGGTTCTTGCTGCTCTGCCTGGCTGTCAGGCCTGAGCCTCCGAGGTGGGAGAGCTGAGTCCAGGACATTGGACACCAGAGACCTCCCGTTCCCACGTAATATCAATCAGCGGGAGCTCTCCCAGAAATCTCCATCTCAACACTAAGACCCAGCTCCACCCAACGGCCAGCAAGAACCAGTGCTGGACCCCCCTGCCAAACAACTAGCAAGACAAGAACACAACCACACCCATTAGCAGAGAAGCTGCCTAAAGTCATATTAAGTTCACAGACACCCTAAAACACACCACCAGACATGGACTTGTTCACCAGAAGAACAAGATCCAGCCCTACCCACCAGAACATAGGCACCAGTCCCCACTACCAGGAAGCCTACACAAGCCACTGAACAAATCTCACCCACTGGGGTCAGACACCAAAAATAACAAGAACTATGAACTTGAAGCCTGCGAAAAGGAGACCCCAAACACACTAAGTAAGTTAAAATGAGAAGATAGAGAAATATGCAGCCAATGAAGGAGCAAGGTAAAAATCCATCAGACCAAACAAATGAAGAGGAAATAGGCAGTCTACCTGAAAAAGAATTCAGAGTAATTATAGTAAAGATGATCAAAAATCTTGGAAATAGAATGGAGAAAATAAAAGAAATGTTTAACAAGGATCTAGAGGAACAAAAGAGCAAACAAACAATGATGAACAACACAATAAATGAAATTAAAAATTCTCTAGAAGGAATCAATAGCAGAATAACAGAGGCAGAAGAACGGATAAGTGACCTGGAAGATAAAATAGTGGAAATAATTACTGCAGAACAGAATAAAGAAAAAAGAATGAAAAGAATTGAGGACAGTCTCAGAGACCTCTGGGACAACATTAAATGTACCAATATTCGAATTATAGGGGTCCCAGAATAAAAAGACAAAAAGAAAGGGTCCAAGAAAATATTTGAAGAGATTATAGTCAAAAACTTCCCTAACATGGGAAAGGAAATAGTCAATCGAGTCCAGGAAGCACAGAGAGTCCCATACAGGATAAGTCCAAGGAGAAACACGCCACGACACACATTAATCAAACTATAAAAAATTAAATATGAAGAAAGAGGTGTGAAAAGCAGCAAGGGAAAAGAAACAAATAACATACAAGGAAATCCCCATAAGGTTAACAGCTGATCTTTCCTCAGAGACTCTACAAGCCAGAGGGAGTGGCAGGGCATATTTAAAGTGATGAAAGTACAGCTGATTCACTTTGTTATAAAGCAGAAACTAACACACTATTGTAAAGCAATTATACTCCAATAAAGATGTTAAAAAAATAAATAAATAAATAAAGTGATGAAAGGGAAAAACCTACAACCAAGATTACTCTACCCAGCAAGGATCTCATTCAGATTCAACAGAGAAATTAAAACCTTTACAGACAAGCAAACATTAAGAGAATTCAGCACCAACAAACCAGCTTTACAACAAATGCTAAAGGAACTTCTCTAGGCAGGAAACACAAAAGATGAAAAAACATACAAAAACAAACCCACAACAATTAAGAAAATGGTAATAGGAACATACATATCGATAATTACCTTAAATGTAAATGGATTAAATGCTCCAACCAAAAGACACAGATGGGTAAATGGGAACAAAAACAAGACCCGTATATATGCTGTCTACAAGAGACCCACTTCAGACCTAGGGACACATACAGACTGAAAGTGAGGGGATGGAAAAAGATATTCCATGCAAATGGAAATCAAAAGAAACCTGGAGTAGGAATACTCATATCAGACTAGACTTTATAATAAAGACTATTACAAGAGACAAAGAGGGACACTACATAATGATCAAAGGATCAATCCAAGAAGAAGATATAACAATTATAAATATTTATGCACGCCACATAGGAGCACCTTAATACATTAGGCAAATGCTAACAACCATAAAAGGGGAAACTGACAGTAACACAAAAGTAGTAGGAGACTTTAACACCCCACTTTCACCAATGGACAGATCATCCAAATGAAAATAAATAAGGAAACACAAGCTTTAAATGATACATTAAGCAAGATGGACTTAATTGATATTTATAGGACATTCCATCCAAAAACAACAGAATACACTTTCTTCTCAAGTGCTCAGGGAACATTCTCCAGGATAGATCATATCTCGGTAAATTTAAGAAAATTTAAATTGTATCAAGTATCTCTTCTGACCACAATGCTATGCAACTAGATATCAATTACAAAAAAAAAAACTGTAAAAAACACAAATACATGGAGGCTAAACAATACGCTACTAAATAACCAGGAGAGAACTGAAGAAATCAAAGATGAAATAAAAAAATACCTAGAAACAAATGACAATGAAAACACAATGACCCAAAACCTATGGGATGCAGCAAAAGCAGTTCTAAGAAGGAAGTTTATAGCAGTACAATCCTACCTCAAGAAATAAGAAAACTTACAAACAACTTAACCTTACATGTAAAGCAATTAAAGAAAGAAGAATAAAAAAACTCCCAAAGTTAGCAGAAAGAAGGAAATCATAAAGATCGGATCAGAAATAAATGAAAAAAAATGAAGGAAACAATAGCAAAGATCAATAAAACTAAGAGTTGGTTCTTTGAGAAGATAAACAAATTGCTAAACCATTAGCCAGCCTCATCAAGAAAAAAAGGAAGAAGACTCAAATCAACAGAATTAGAAATGAAAAAGGAGAAGTAACAGCTGACACTAGAGAAACACAGAGGATCATGAGAGACTACTACAGGCAACTATATGCCAATAAAGTGGACAACCTGGAAGAAATGGACAAATTCTTAGAAAAGTACAACCTTCCAAGACTGAACCAGGGAGAAATGGAAAATATAAACAGAACAATCACAAGCACTGAAATTGAGACTGTGATTAAAAATCTTCCAACAAACAAAAACCCAGGACCAGATGGCTTCACAGTTGAATTCTATCAAACATTTAGAGAAGAGCTAACATGTATCCTTCTCAAACTCTTCCAAAATATAGAGAGGGAGGAATACCCCCAAACTCATTCTACGAGGCCACCATCACCCTGATACCGAAACCAGATAAAGATATCACAAAAAAAGAAAACTACAGGCCAATATCACTGATGAACATAGATGTAAAAATCCTCAACAAAATATTAGCAAACAGAATCCAACAGCACATTAAAAGGATCATACACCATGATCAAGTGGGGTTTATCCCAGGAATGCAAGGATTCTTCAATATATGCAAATCAATCAATGTGATACACCATATTAATAAATTGAAGGTTAAAAACCATATGATCATCTCAATAGATGCAGAAAAGCTTTCAACAAAATTCAACACCCATTTATGATAAAAACTCTCCAGAAAGTGGGCTTAGAGGGGACCTACCTCAACATAATAAAGGCCATATATGACAAACCCACAGCCAACATCTCTCTCAATGGTGAAAAACTGAAACCATTTCCATTAAGATCAGGAAAAAGACAAGGTTGCCCACTCTCACTACTATTATTCAACATAGTTTTGAAAGTTTTAAGCCATGGCAATCAGAGAAGAAAAAGAAATAAAAGGAATCCAAATCAGAAAAGAGGAAGTAAAATTGTCACTGTTTGCAGGTGACATGATACCATACATAGAGAATCCTAACGATACTACCAGAAAACTACTAGAGCTAATCAATGAATTCGGTAAAGTTTCAGGTTACAAAATTAATGCACAGAAATCTCTTGCATTCCTATACAGTAATGATGAATAATCTGAAAGATAAATTAAGGGAACACTCCCATTTACCTTTGCAAGAAAAAGAATAAAATACCTAGGAATAAACCTCCCTAAGGAGACAAAAGACCTGAATGCAGAAAACTATAAGACCCCGATGAAAGAAATTAAAGATGATACAAACAGATGGAGAGATATACTATGTTCTTGGATTGGAAAAATCAACATTGTGAAAATGACTATACTACTATACTACCCAAAGCAATCTACAGATTCAATACAATCCTTATCAAATTACCAATAGCATTTTTCACAGAACTAGAACAAAAAATTGCACAATTTGTATGGAAACACAAAAGACCCTGAAGAGCCAAAGCAATCTTGAGAAGAAAAATGGAGCAGGAGGAATCAGGCTCCCAGACTTCAGACTATATTACAAAACTACAGTAATCAAGGCAGTATGGTACTGGCACAAAAACAGAAATATAGATCAATGGAACAGGATAGAAAGCCCAGAGATAAACCCACGCACATATGGTCACCTTATCTTTGATGAAGGAGGCAAGAATATACAATGGAGAAAAGATAGCCTCTTCAATAAGTGGTGCTGGGAAAACTGGACAGGTACATGTAAAAGTATGAAATTAGGACACTCCCTAACACCATACACAAAAATAAACTCAAAATGGATTAAAGATCTAAATGTAAGGCCAGACACTATAAAGCTCTTAGAGGAAAACATAGGCAGAACACTCTGTGACATAAATCACAGAAAGATCCTTTTTGACCCACCTCCTAGAGAAATGGAAATAAAAACAAAAGTAAAGAAATGGGACCTAATGAAACTTAAAAGCTTTTGCACAGCAAAGGAAACCATAAACAAGATGAAAAGACAACCCTCAGAGTGGGAGAAGATATTTGCAAATGAAACAATGGACAAAGGATTAATCTATAAAATATACAAGCAGCTCATGGAGCTCAATATCAGAAAAACAAGCAACCCAATCCAAAAATGGGTGGAAGACCTAAATAGACACTTCTCCAAAGAATATATAGAGATTGCCAACAGATGAAAGGATGCTTAGCGTCACTAATCATTAGAGAAATGCAAATCAAAACCACAATGAGGTATCACCTCACACTGGTCAGAGTGGCCATCATAGAAAATCTGTAAAGTGTCCATCAACAGATGAATTGATAAAGAAGATGTGGCACAATGGTTAAGAATCCATCTGCCAATGCAGGGGACACAGGTTCGAGCCCTGGTCCGGGAAGATACCACATGCTGCAGAACAACTAAGCCCATGCACCACAACTCCTGAGCCTGCGCTCTAGAGCCCATGAGCCACAACTACTGAAGCCCACACACCTAGCGCCCGTGCTCCACAACAAGAAAAGCCACTGCAATGAGAAGCCCGGGCACCACAACAAAGAGTAGCCCCCAGTTCCTGCAATTAGGGAAAGCCCGCAAGCAGCAGCGAAGACCCAATGCAGCCATTAAAAAAAAAAAAAGAAAGAAAAGATGTGGCACATATATACAGTGGAATATTACTCAGCCATAAAAAGAAACGAAATTGAGTTATTTGTAGTGAGGTGGATGGACCTAGATTCTGTCATACAGCGTGAAGTAAGTCAGAAATAGAAAAACAAATACTGTATGCTAACACATATATATGGAATCTAAAAAAAAATTGTTCTGAAGAAACTAGGGGCAGACAGGAATAAATATGCAGACGTAGAGAATGGACTTGAGGACATGGGGAGTGGGAAGGGTAAGCTGGGACGAAGTGAGAGAGTGGCATGTACATACATACACTACCAAATGTAAAATAGATAGCTAGTGGGAAGCAGCCGCATAGCACAGGGAGATCGTCTCAGTGCTTTGCGACCACCTAGATGGGTGGGATAGGGAGGGTGGGAGAGAGATGCAAGAGGGAGGAGATATGGGGATATATGTATATGTATAGCTGATTCACTATGCTATAAAGCAGCAACTAACACACCATGGTAAAGCAATTATACTCCAATAAAGACGTTAATAAAATAAAATAAAATAAAAGGTGGACACCTAAAAAAAAAAAAAAACTACAAACAATAATTGCTGAAGAGGGTGTGGAGAAAAGGGAACCCTCTTGCACTGTGGTGGGAATGTAAACTGATACAGCCACGATGGAGAACAGTATGGAGGTTCCTTAAAAAACTAAAAATAGAACTACCATATGACCTAGCAATCCCACTACTGGGCATATACCCTGAGAAAGCCATAATTCAAAAAGAGTCATGTACCACAATGTTCATTGCAGCTCTATTTACAATAGCCAGGACATGGACACAACCTAAATGTCCATTGACAGATGAATGGATAAAGAAGAGATGGCACATATATGCAATGGAATATTACTCAGCCATAAAAAGAAACGAAATTGAGTTATTTGTAGTGAGGTGAATGGACCTAGAGTCTGTCATACAGAGTGAAGTAATTCAGAAAGAGGAAAACAAATACCGTGTGCTAACACAGATATATGGAATCTGAAAAAAATGGTTCTGATGAACCTAGAGTTAGAACAGGAATGAAGATGCAGACGTACAAAATGGAATTGAGGACATGGTGGCAGGGGGAAGGGTAAGCTGGGACGAAGTGAGAGAGTAGCATTGACAAATATACACTACCAAATGTAAAATAGCTAGTGGGAGGCAGCTGCATAGCGCAAGGAGATCAGCTCGGTGCTTTGTGACCACTAGAGGAGTGGGATAGGGAGGGTGGGAGGGTGATGCAAGAGGGAGGTGATATGGGGATATATGTATACGTATAGCTGATTCACTTTGTTATACAGCAGAAACTAACACAACATTGTAAAGCAATTATACTCCAATAAAGATGTTTAAAAAAAAAGACCTGACTAAACCAAGGTGTGCTATGTTCTTTGATGGGAGGACTCAAAACTTTAAAGATGTTAATATTCTGCAAATTAATGTTTAAAACTAGAAACAATCTCAGTGAAACCTCAATATCCTTAATTAGTTTGTTCCAATATTTGATGAGGGTGGTTTGTCCTCCTATATTTCCCAATATATTATGAAGCTGTCATAATTCAAATAGTGTGGTATTGTAGGAACAGGGCAATAAAACGAGCCATAATGTATATAAGGATTTAAAATATGGTTAAGGAAGTAACTCAAATTAGTGGAGGAAAGAATGGACCATTTGATGGTGTGGGGATAATTGGCTATAGTGAGATCTATTCCTTATGCAGTATACATAAATAAATTCTATTTGGATTTATTTTTATTTGTTGGCCATGCCATGTGGCATGTGGAATTTTTGTTCCCCAGCCAGGGATCAAGCCCGCACCCCCTGCAATGGAAACACAGAGTCTTAATCACTGGACCCCCAGGGAAGTCCCTCTAGTTGGATTTAAATCCAAATCTAAAGACCAAAACAGTACAAACACTGAAAGCAAAAGTAGAAGGGTTTATTTCTAATTCGGGGGTGGTTTCAGCCTACCCAAGCACGACAGAAAACCCAGAAACTATAAAGGAAAAGAGGAAGTATTTGACTAAGTTCTGACTTTGGGACAGGAGTTGAATAAGCAGCTGAGAAGCAAGGAACTTTTCAGTCTATTGCTGTTTCTTTCTGTTTTTAAAAGGAACATGTATTCAGGTACCATGTGAGTAATTTAAAAAAAATATATCAAGGCCTTTGAACAATTATGTTTTGCACCAGAGATTAATAAATCTTTAGCCCTATGTGCCAACAGCTTAAGTAGCACCCTCGATTATCAGGGGCTCAAAAAAGGCACAGGGGCCAAAAAAGAGATTTCTTTCCACCTCAGGACCTTTGTACTTGCTGTAGCCTTGGCCATTTTCCCTTCCCACATGTTTAGCCTCTTCATTTTCTTCATGTTTTTCCTCAAATGTCATCCTTTCAACAAGGCTTACAATTAACACTTTATTTAAAATTATAAAAGCCTCCTCCCATCCCATTTCTCTGTTTTATTTTTTTCCTTAGCTGTTATTTAACATACTATTATGTTCTCTTTATCTCCTGCCCACTTCTGCCCAGAAAGTAACCTCCATGAAGGCAAGGTTTTGTCCATTTTGTTCACTGCTGAATCCCTAGAATCTAGAACATATAGGGCAGATAGTAGGAAGCTAACAAATATGTGTTGAATGAAAATAAGGTGTTTGGAGGAGTTAAGTGTCAGGAATGCTATCACCCAAGGAGCTCTGTGTTTTTATCACTGTAGAAAATGAAATCTCACAATTCCAAGAGATGACTCAGGGTGGCTCTGAAAACACGCACCTCAGATTGGAACTTGAACCCACGTGGCCGGGACTCAAACCCGGCCAAAACCCACGGTCTTCCAATTGAGATCACACCCCTGGCTTCAGGACTTAATGAAGCTCAGGTTCTTAATGTCTCATCGTGGAAAGAATTCAGTGAGAGACAAAGTGATAGGTAAGAAGTGGACTTATTTAGAGAGAAACACACTCCATAGGCAGAGTGTTGGCCATCTCAGAAGGTGAGAAAGGCACCAGGGTATTGGATTGTCAATTTTTATAGGAGTGGGTAATTTCATAGGCTGAGTGGGAGGAGTATTCCAGCTATCTCAGGAAGGGGTGGGGATTTCCAGAAATTCAGCCATCGCCCACTTTTTGATCCTTATGGTAGGCCTTGGAACTGTCATGGCACCTGTGGATGTGTCATTTAGCTTGCAGATGTGTTACAGTGAGCGTATACTGAGCCTCAGGTTCTAGTGGAAGTGGACCTGTCTGCCATCTTGGGCCCATTTGGTTTTAATCAGTTTATGTCACGTCCTCGGGCTATGTCATTCTTTCAAATGCTGTGCCCTGCCCCCTTCCCTCCTGTTTCAGCTCTAAGGGGAGCCTCCAGCTCCGGACACAGTAAATACTGCAGCAATGTACCATGGAAGTGAAACTGGGACCATTTTTCTTCCTCTGCTTGGGGGTGCCCTGGTCTTCCTCAGGTGGGTTGCTTCAAAGGTGAGGTTGCACGGTGGGGAGTAGCTGAGAGGCTCCCCTGAGCCACTGTTTGCTGGGGTACAGGGAGAAAGCAGGCAAATGAATTCTACACCCATCCTGGGGGCAGAGGATCAGAAGGGCTGAGGATGCAGCTCTGAGGGAGCTGGTCCAGAAGGGCAAACTTCAGAGCTGCCAACCAAAGAGGGTAGGTGCCAGCTGACAGGCCTTTGGGTTCCAAGGCCATTGGCATTTTAAAACTACCCCTGCTCCCCCTCTCCCCTGTAAAAAACACCTTGAAACAGGCCCAAAAGAAATAGTAGAGAAACAATTGTTTCTCATTGAATTTTGCTACTTCAAGTGAGTAAAAGCTTGAACATTTAATTTAAAAAAGGTACTAGTTATCAGAAAAAGCACTTTACAGTTGTTAGGAAAAAAACTGAAAAGACTGAAAAAATGGGCAGAAAAGATTACTGGGGGCCCTGCGTTATGGGGGCCATTCGTTGTCTTTGAGCTAGTTTTCAACTGTATACGTTTTCGAAAAGGGGTAATACAAGCGATTCTTGCCCATAGAAACAGAAATAATAGAAGGAGGTGGGAAGGGGCGTAGAGAGTGGGGTGCCAGGCCGAGGGCCGCTGGCGAGGGCGTGGGGCTGCGAATGGCTCTCTTCCAACAGGAGTAGTAAGAGAAATACTAACTACTCACTACTCATGGGAAGTGATGAGCTCGCTTTGGAAACTGTCTGCAGGGAGCGGGGGTCGCTAGCTACGACCGCAGGGCGGTGGCCCCGGCGCTGGGGGCGGGGGACGGGGCAGGGAAAACATCGGGGCGCAGGCCGGGCAGCCGCGGTGCTGGAGCGGGGGCATTCCTGGAGCAGGGGGCCGGGGCGGGGCGGGGCAGCGGGCGGGGCAGAGGGGGCGGGGCGGGGCTGGGCGCCCAGAAAGCGGGAGCATGGAGGTGGAGGCCGCGGGCAGGACTGCAGGTAAGGGGAGCTGGGGCCAGGCCGGCCCGGAGCCTGCCCGCTTCCCTCGCGGTCTGCCGTGCGGGCCCCACCCCACGTGTCGGGTTTCAATGGCTGGGCTGGCCCGAACGCTCCGGGCCCCCGCGCTGCAAAACGAGACTGTAAACAGCGCGCCGCGGCCAGGGAAACTTTCCCCGGAATTGGCGCCAGGGCGCCGCGAGCCGCGCACCTGTTGCCGCCAGGGAACGAGATAGTGGGCGGCCCTGGATGTCAGGGGCGAGACCACCCCCGGGAGGGGCAACCCCCGAGGGGTCTCCGTCACTGCCCTCCCGGCCGTCCCTAGGGCCCCCAGCAGCCGGCACCCGATGGCCTGGCCTGGCGAACTCCCTGCCTTCCCTTAGCCTTGGTGGTCTTGTCTGTGAAATGGGAAGCGCACGGTGGGGAGGGTTCGGTAAAGCAGCTCGGGGGACGGCGGGTGCCCCTGTTGCCCCTGTTCGGGGACTGCCAGTTCTGGCCTCCGGCCTGGTGCGCGGCGGGCGTGCCGCCCCGGGCCCTGCAGGCCAGCAGGGGAGCCTGGATTTGCGGGCGCGCCCGGGAGCCCGCCTCCTCCCTCGCGTCCCATGCCTGCCCCCTCTCCGGAGAACCGGGCGAAACCGTGAGACTTCTGAATTTGAAAGCACGTGGGACAGATCCCCGAAAGAGTTTCCAGCAGTCCTGCAAAGGAAGGAGTATTTGCATGGGAGCAAGCATAGGGGCGTTTGATGCCGAGAAAGTGCCTCTTTCCCTCCTGCATCTTTCCTTTGTTCCCCCGGGGACCCGCGGCACATAGGGCCCCTTGGCTGGGTGCTCACGTCCAGTCCGACCCTCGCTAGAGCCCTGCGCCCACGTGCAGTCAAACCGCAGATTGGCCACTTTCTCCCACCACTCATCTCTAAGGAAAAACTCAATCTTACAGAGGCTCCTCTGCCTTTTATTAGAAGCCAGCGGCGGTGGATTACTTGTTATTGTGACCTGCATTCAAAAACTGTGACTTTTAGTTGTTTTTCCCGATTTCAAGTGAGGCAGTTGAGGAGAGAAGGTGGCCACTGTCACTTGTATGAATTACTTACCTTCCTTGTCAAAGTTTTCATTGGTCTAGAGATTGAGAAAGGGTTTTGTCTCTAGTTTTAGAGGGAGAAGTACTATTTCGTTTTTTATTTTTCTGTGGTCCTTTCTGGAAAGTTGGTTAATAGTGAGTGCTGCTGCCAGTTTATTGTTTGAGAACTTGGGCAAGAAGAAAAAGTGACTTGCTCTTTTGCTATCACCTTCCTCACCTGCAAAACGGAGAAGACTTTGCCCACTTCGGGACTTACTGTACAGAAATATGTCATATATTTTAAACACTTAGCTGGTCTGCACACAAAGCTGCTCAGTTTAGCTTTCTTCCTTCCCCTCCCCCTCCGAGTGGTACCATGAGTCAGAAAGTTCCTCCCAACTAGTGCCTTAGAGCTGTGCTTATTCTACCCAGCTTTACTGTTTTAATGGGAAAAGTAATGGTAATTTCATCTTCTGGAAAAGTGTAGTTGGCCTAAACGGTTTCAGGATTTTCCTGTATTTATGTCGGCGTTTGCTGTGGCTTTCATGGTTGCTGATGGCCCAGATGACACACAGCAGTTGCACATTAATCATTTCCACATGTGCTAGATCCTAATGGATGGGAGTTTTACATAGCTGAATCGATGCCTGAGCTTTGATAGCCCATTTCCAAAAAGGGCTTCAGCCAACCATGCATACGTGGGAATCCTTTTTCTTTGAGCAAGGAAGCATGAAACTGAGAATTGTGCTTTCAGGTAAGGCTGTGTCCCGGTCCCCACTTAGTTCTAGCACTAAAAGGTAGGGAAAGGGCACATAACATTCCCGTGGGAGTTGCCTCTGTATCTAGATGAGGTTCCTCAATATTGGTGTGTCTAGGCAGGGGTACCCTCAATAATTCAAAACATACCCCAGGGCCACACACACATTCTCTCTCTCTCTCTCTCTCTCTCTCTCTCTCTCTGAGTCTGTATGTATTTTTAATTTCCCTGATACTGAAGACCGTCTTAGGTTCCACCAGACCATCAGTTGCTGTCATTTCAGCTTGGAGTATAGTAGAAAGGAAGAAGAAAGTCAGACATGACCCAGTTCTGTTACTCCTCTCATCCTTTACCTTGAAGTTCCTTCATCTATAAAATAAGGTCTTGACCTGCCTCATAAGGATTAGATGAGACCTTGTGTTCATCAGAGCGGACTGCTGGGCCCCTTGTGAAATTTTGAGTAGACTCAGAGAAGGCCCTTTACTTTGCCCCCCCCCCCTTAGTTTACACAGCAAATGAAAGTGTCTGTGAGAATTACCTGTTTTATGATCTCCATTTAGGAAGTCAGTTTAGTGTTCCAATTTTGAAAAGTTAGGTGCCAGACAGTTTGCAGTGGTAATACAAGCAGAGCTTTATAGACAGGAAAGCTAGCAAGCAAGGAGGAAAATCCGGATGACTCCAAAGCTTGGGTTGGGACAGTGGTGATGCCACTAAAGAAACTGACTCTGGGAGGGGGAATACATGATGCAGTCTAAACACAGTGACTTCAGAATGTTTCAGTAGCTTCCCGTTGGAGACACTGAAGAGTTAGTCAGAAACACTGACGCTGGAGCAGAGGAGGACTCTAGAAAGGCCAGTGCTGACCCTTTTGGGGCCCTGTTGGAGACCCCTGTTGCCAAGTGGGAGGTGCACAGCAGTTGGAGGCATGGCGCGGGCATCTCCTGGGAGATAGGAGGTGGGGAGGAGCTGAGGGCACAGCCCGAAGGCTCAGGGAGGGAGAAGCTCTGAGAACCTGATGTTGAGACCCGAGGAGAGACTGAAAAGAAAAAAGCCCATGGGGGCAGGGCCTGGGGCTGAGGGAGGCCTAGGCAGGTGCTGACTGCATGGGCTCAGAAGGAGGGTCAGGGAGAGGGAGAGGCCAGCAGGGAAGGGGGTCAGCATGTCACATGACCCTGAAGGGGGTCAAGCATAGCTGATGTTTCAGGGATAAGAAGAGGGAGAAGGCTGAGCTTGAGGTAGTGGTATGAGTGTGGGGAGGTGGCTTTTCCCTTGCGTTTTTGGTGGAGGAGACTTGAAGACACTTTTAGTAAACTAACCCTTAGGAGCACTTTTCTGCCTGCCGAGAGTATTGCTCTAAACCCTTTCTAAGCGTTACCTTAATTGATCCTCATAGTAAATAGTAAATGTAGATACTATTATTATCCCATTTTACTGGTGAGGAAGCTGAGGCACAGAGATATAGTCACTTGCCTAAGGTCACCTGGCTAGTAAGTGGTAGTGCTGGGATTTCAATTGGGGGGTGATTGGTGGTGGTGGTCTGACTCCCCAGAGAAAGGGACTTAAAATGAGGATGATGTCCGCCCCCCTTCCCCCTGCCCCAAACCGAAGTGGAGGCTCAGGAAGGTGATAATCCATGAGCTAGCTCCTCAGAGATGACCTCATGTTAACATAACACTTCAAAAAAAAAAAAAAATCAAATATTCATCAGCCATTTTGCATCTTCTCTAGTTCAAGGTGTAGAAGTGTCCTTTTAGAGGAACAGGGACCTGGCAACTTGGAGGAATCTCAGTTCCTGAGGGGCAGGGCCTCACTCGGGTTATGACAGAGGGCTGGGCTGGACACTGGGACTCCTGTCACTAAGTGCTTTTGTGCCCTAGGTGAGTCTCCATTCCTTCATCAGGAGGGAGGGGAAAGGATAAGATGGTCTCTAAAACTCCACTCGGCCATGAAGTTTGTCAGTTACTTCCTGTCACTGTAACCAGACTGTAATCCTACTGAGGGCAGGACCCTTACCGATCTTTCTGTCCTAGTGCCCTGCTCGCCGCTGGCACATGGTCAGAGCCCTGTGAGCTTTGGATGGAGGAATCATTTCCTTTCAGGTGCTGGTGAAGACCTTTGTTGGTTCCCTGGCTACAGGAAGTGTTGCTGGGAGGATTTTACAGATTGTGTGTTTTAGGATGTGGGGTGATTCAAGCTGGCCTGCCACCCCTGGGGTTGAGTGCCACTGGTCAGCCCATCCCCTGGGAAATGTCTTTCTAGGGGTCCCACTCTTCTTGGGAAGACCTGGTCCGCAGTGGGTCCTCCTAATGGCCTGGGCATTTTGTATGTCCCCTGTCTGTTGGTTGTGATTCTTTGCCGTATAATGGAATCCATCCTATAGGTGGTCGTTGTTCACCCCCATCTCTAGACATCAAGGGGTGTATTATATCTGTATTAAACAGGGATCTCTGCTATACTAGGCCAGGCCAGAGATGGCTGGTGTCCTGACCTCTGGCTTCTGCCATGGCCTGGCAGGATGGAGTGAATGACCAGGCGTCCAGGACTCGGGCTGGGCAGTGGGAAGGCAGTGGGCACTGAAGTGTTGTCTTTCTGACCTTTGAAACCCTAGTCTGGTGACCGGCTGACTGGCCTTAGCTGGGTTCCTGACAGCAGCTGGCTCCTGGCTCCTCTGATGACATTCTTATTTGTAGCTCAGCTCTGGGAAATTCCAAACAGAGGATTATAGAAAAGGACTGTGTTTTCTGCTGTGTTGTGTGGTATAGAAAGCAATTTTAGGACAAAATTCAAGCACACTTGTTGGTCAGATGCCCCTGGTGTCCCGTGACTTTTAAAGTCAGGGTTATTGTGGGGGTTAAGTGACTGTCAGTAGCAACTGAAGGTCCAGGGCCTTTGAATAACGTTTGTTAGGATGTAACAGCTGTGGTTTACAAATTCCATGCCTTTTAGTGCACCCATCCTCTGTTGTGGGTGTTTCCTTTTCCAAGGCCAACGATCAGTGGGGGTGGGACACACAGCACGTGTATACAAAGGCCACTGTCTGTCGAAATCCAGGCACGTCTCTCTCCCTGCTTCTTTGGACCACTCGGAACCCTTTCGCAGCAGACCCTGTGCATTCCCTGCGCCCAGGCAGTGGCTTCGCTTCCTGCTTAAACCAGTGCCTATTATCTGTTGAGGCACAGAATCATTTCGATGCTTCTTTGCTCCTCCGAATCTGGGCAGCCACGGGGGCCACTGGGAATGGCCTGAGGCTGAGGGCTGGGGGCTCCTGGGGAGGGCAGAGGGGAAGTTTCTGTCCATGTGTGTGTTGGGGGCTCCCAAGGCCCAAGCCCTCCTAGACGGCTTGGTTTCCTTGTCTTGCAGAAATTAAGACAAATGTGTTTTTCTTGGAAACCGAGTCTCTAACCA
The DNA here is from genome assembly GCF_059928025.1 of Delphinapterus leucas. Classification (NCBI taxonomy): domain Eukaryota; kingdom Metazoa; phylum Chordata; class Mammalia; order Artiodactyla; family Monodontidae; genus Delphinapterus; species Delphinapterus leucas. The sequence goes on along the minus strand of NC_143130.1, from coordinate 52,590,342 downwards.
CTACTCACAAGTTCCACTGACAGAGAAAGCTGTATTCATTTACTCAGTGCATTTTACTGAAATAACCCCTAATTGGAGTCCCTGAGTGTTTCATTCGGTGATAAGTGCTTGAGAAGTCAAAGTTGTGGGGATGCCATCATTGCAGAGACTTCTGCTCACAGTGCTGTCTCACCGCCCACTGTGCTCTGTGAAATGCTGCTTAGTGGGCCAGGCTTGGTGAGTGTATGTATGTGGGGTGGGGCATATAGGCTCAAACAGTGAATTATACTCAGTTGTTCATTTTGACCTATGTTTTCCAGCAAGTGATTTCTTTAATGCATGTGTGTTGCCCATGTTTGGTCTATTAGAACGTCCTGGAAAAACATTTTTGTAAGCTATGCAGAAGGAAAAGAATTGCTCTGTGTTTCTTCAGAATACATGATAACTGAGTAAAAATATTATTAAGATATTCAAAAATGCTTGGTCAATACACTAATAAAAATCTGTCCTTGTGCAAAAGCATAGTCTAGTTACTTGTTGGCGAATATATATATTTTTTAACATCTTTACTGGAGTATAATTGCTTTACAATGGTGTGTTAGTTTCTGCTGTATAACAAAGTGAATCAGCTATATATATATACATATATCTCCATATCTCCTCCCTCTTGCGTCTCCCTCCCACCCTCCCTATCTCACCCCTCTAAGTGGACACAAAGCACCGAGCTGATCTCCCTGTGCTATGCGGCTGCTTCCCACTAGATATCTATTTTACATTTGGTAGTGTATATATGTCCATGCCTCTCTCTCACTTCGTCCCAGTTTACCCTTCCGCCTCCCCCTGTCCTCAATCCCATTCTCTATGTCTGCATTTTTATTCCTGTCCTGCCCCTAGGTTCTTCAGAGCCATGTTTTTTTTTTTTTTAATTTTAGATTCCATATATATGTGTTAGCATACGGCATTTGTTTTTCTCTTTCTGACTTACTTCACTCTGTATGACAGACTCTAGGTCCATCCACCTCACTACAAATAACTCAATTTCATTTCTTTTTATGGCTGAGTAATATTCCATTGTATATATGTGCCACATCTTTATCCATTCATCTGTTGATGGACACTTAGGTTGCTTCCATGTCCTGGCTGTTGTAAATAGAGCTGCAATGAACATTGTGGTACATGACTCTTTTTGAATTATGGTTTTCTCAGGGTATATGCCCAGCAGTGGGATTGCTGGCTCGTATGGTAGTTCTACTTTTAGTTTTTTAAGGAATCTCCATACTGTTCTCTATAGCGGCTGTATCAATTTACATTCCCACCAACAGTGCAAGAGGGTTCCCTTTTCTCCACACCCTCTCCAGCATTTATTGTTTGTAGATTTTTTTTTTTTTTTCGGTACGCAGGCCTCTCACTGTTGTGACCTCCCCCGTTGCGGAGCACAGGCTCCGGATGCACAGGCTCAGCGGCCATGGCTCACGGGCCCAGCCGCTCCATAGCATGTGGGATCCTCCCAGACTGGGGCACGGACCCGTGTCCCCTGCATCGGCAGGCGGACTCTCAACCACTGTGCCACCAGGGAAGCCCTGTTTGTAGATTTTTTGATGATGGCCATTCTGACTGGTGTGAGGTGATACCTCATTGTAGTTTTGATTTGCATTTCTCTAATGATTAGTGATGTTGAGCATCCTTTCATGTGTTTGTTGGCAATCTGTATATCTTCTTTGGAGAAATGTCTATTTAGGTCTTCCACCCAATTTTGGATTGGGTTGTTTGCTTTTTTTGATATTGAGCTGCATGAGCTGCTTGTGTATTTTGGAGATTAATCCTTTGTCTGTTGCTTCTTTGGCAAATATTTTCTCCCATTCTGAGGTTTCTCCCATTCTTTTTGTCTTGTTTATGGTTTCCTTTGCTGTGCAATAGCTTTTAAGTTTCATTAGGTTCCATTTCTTTATTTTTGTTTTTATTTCCATTTGTCTAGGAGGTGGGTCAAAAAGGATCTTACTGTGATTTATGTCATGGAGTGTTCTGCCTATGTTTTCCTCTAAGAGTTTTATAGTGTCTGGACTTACATTTAGGTCTTTAATCCATTTTGAGTTTATTTTTGTGTATGGTGTTAGCAGGTGTTCTAATTTCATTCTTTTACATGTAGCTGTCTAGTTTTCCCAGCACCACTTATTGAAGAAGCTGTCTTTTCTCCATTGTATATTCTTGCCTCCTTCATCAAAGATAAGATGACCATATGTGTGTGGGTTTATCTCTGAGCTTTCTATCCTGTTCCATTGATCTATATTTCTGTTTTTGTGCCAGTACCATACTGTCTTGATTACTGTAGCTTTGTAGTATAGTCTGAAGTCAGGGAGCCTGATTCCTCCTGCTCTGTTTTTCTGTCTCAAGATTGGTTTGGCTCTTTGGGGTCTTTTGTGGTTCCATACAAATTGTGAAATTTGACAAATATGTTTTTAATCATAAGAATTAAATATGAATATTGACAGATCATCTTGTTTTCATTTCTTGCCTTTTTTTAAATTGAGATTTCCCCCACCCTGGCCCTAATTCCATTTTTTTCTCTCTCCTATTTTGAAATTTAATATCTATATTTCTATTCTTTTAGGGGCTTGACATTTTAATGTGCATGTTAATTCTAATTAATTCTGAAATTAATCAGTTTTAAACTTTCTCTGGAATCATATAAGGGCCTTGAAATGCCTTCACTCAGATTACTTCCTTCCCAATTTCTGTGCTATGTGTTATGTAGCACCTTAGTTCTGTTATGATTTTTTTTTTAAATCTCCTTAAATTAGAAGTTTTTGTTTTGTATGGTCAGCATTGGCTTGGGTTTTATCCACGTTTCTCATTTTCTTTGCTCCCGTTCCTTCTTCTTCTTTTTTTTAAAAATATAAATTTATTTATTTAATTTTTGGCTGTGTTGGGTCTTCATTGCTGTGTGTGGGCTTTCTTTAGTTGCGGCAAGTGGGGGCTACTCTTTGTTGTGGTGTGCGGGCTTCTCATTTATGGTGGCTTCTCTTTGTTGTGGAGCACAGGCTCTAGGTACACGGGCTCAGTAGTTGTGGCTCATGGGCTGTAGAGAGCATGCTCAGTAGTTGTGGCACATGGGCTTAGTTGCTCCGTGGCATGTGGGATCTTCCCGGACCAGGGCTCGAACCCATGTCCCCTGCATTGGCAGGCAGATTCTTAACCACTGAGCCATGAAGGAAGTCCCTCCTATCCATTCTTGACTGACTTCCTCTTGAGGTCAATTTCCTCTCCCTTGATAATAGGCATCCTTTAGAAATAACTTTAGGGAGGATCTGTTGGTAGTAAACTCAGGTTTTGTTTTTCTAAAATGTTTTTTATTTCACCCACATTGTTGGAAGTTAGTTCTGCTGGATGGAGGGTGAAAGTTATTTTCCTTTAGCACTTTAAAAATGTTCTTCCATTGTCTCCTGGCTTCCATAGTTGCTGTTGAGAAGGCAGCTGTCAATGAAGCTGTCCTATTGGGAGGATGTGTCTTTCCCTTCTGGCTGCTTTCATGGTCACCTTTTTGTATTGGGTTGGTGAAAAGCTTCATTCAGTTTTTTCCATAAGATGGCTCTAGTAGTGCTTAGTTGGCTTTAACTTCATTTGAAACAATTTTGTTAGATTGTATTGTGACAGCTGTCATATCAGCATGCATTTAAAAAAACTTATCAAAATTGGTGAATTTTTGTATAGCCATTTTAATATTGAAGATAGAAGAAAAAAAGCAACATTTTCAGCGTATTATGCTTTATTATTTCAAGAAAGGTAAAAAGGCAACTGAAACACAAAAAAATATTTGTGCAGTATATGGAGAAGGTGCTGTGACTGATTGAACGTGTCAGAAGTGGTTGGTGAAGTTTCGTGCTGGAAATTTCTCACTGGATGATGCTCCACAGTTGGGTAGATCAATTGAAGTCGATAGTGATCAAATCGAGACATTAATTGAGAACAATCAACATTATACCATGCTGGGAGATAGCTTACATACTCAAAATATCCAAATCAAGCATTGAAAATCATTTGCACCAACCTGGTTATGTTAATGGCTTTGATGTTTGGGTTCCACATAAGTTAAGTGGAAAAAAACCTTCTTGACAGTATTTCCACATGTGATTCTCTACTTAAATGTAACGAAAGCATTCCGGTTTTTAAAACAAATTGTGACGGGCGATGAAAAGTGGATACTGTACAATAACGTGGAATGGAAGAGACTGTGGGGCAAGCGAAATGAACCACCATCAACCACACCAAAGGTCAGTCTTCATCCAAAGAAGATGATGTTGTGTATATGGTGGGATTGGAAGGGAGTCCTCTATTATGAGCTCCTTCTGGAAAACCAAATGATTGATTCCAACAAGTACTGCTCCCAAGTAGACCAACTGAAAGCAGCACTCGATGAAAAGCATCTGGAATTAGTCAAAAGAAAATGCATAATCTTCCATCAGGATAATGCAAGACCACATGTTTCCTTGATGACCAGGCAAAAACTGTTACAGCTTGGCTGGGAAGTTCTGATTCATCTGCTGTATTCACCAGACACTGCACCTTTAGATTTCCATTTATTTCAGATTTTACAAAATTCTCTTAATGGAAAAAATTTCAATTCTCTGGAAGACTGTAAAAGGCACCTGGAACAGTTCTTTGCTCAAAAAGATAAAAAATTTTGGGAGGATGGAATTATGAAGTTGCCTGAAAAATGGCAGAAGGTAGTGGAACAAAACGGTGTATAGGTTGTTCAATATATTTCTTGGTGAAAATGAAAAATGTGTCTTTTATTTTTACTTAAAAACTGAAGGAACTTTTTGGCCAACCCAATGTTTGTTGTTTTGCAGCTTGACCACAGTGTGTTTAGGAGGGGAGTTTTCTTTATTTTTCCTCCTTTGGGGTTGGTTGGGATCCCAAAGTCAGAGGACAGGTGTCTTTCATTAATTCTGGAAAAATTTCAAACAAATTTCATCAAATCTTGACTCTTCCTTACTGTTTTTTCTCCTTCTGGAACTTCAATTACATTGTTGGTAGACCATATCATTCTACTCTCCATCTCTCTTAACCTGCCTTTCATGTTTTACACTTGTTCTGTCTTTCTGTGCTGCATTTCTGGGTAATTTCTTCAGATCTATTTTTCTGTTCATTGGCTATTTCAGACATAAATTTCTAGAAGCTCTACTTTCTTTCCCCCCAGAATGTTATGGGACAATTTAAAAAATCTTGGCCCTTTATATTCCCTATTTAAAGTTCTTTAAACATATTTCATATCTCTATCTTCTGTATTAGATAATTTCAGTATCTGCAGTCTTTATGGGTCTGAGTCTATGGTTTGTGCTCTTTTTTTTTTTTTTTTCGGTACGCGGGCCTCTCACTGCTGTGGCCTCTCCCGTTGCGGAGCACAGGCTCGGGACGCGCAGGCTCAGCGGCCATGGCTCACGGGCCCAGCCGCTCCGCGGCATGTGGGATCATCCCAGACCGGGGCACGAACCCGCGTCCCCTGCATCGGCAGGCGGACTCCCAACCACTGCGCCACCAGGGAAGCCCAAGTTTGTGCTCTTTTGTGGCAGTTTATTTCATCATATGTTAGAGATTTTTGAAATCAGGTCTGAATGACCCCAAAGCTCTTGCCCTCGTGCCCAAACCTCACTCTCTATGTGGCCTGATGTTGGGGTGGTCTGATGAGGTGGCATCATTTTGTGGGTGCTTCATCTGTGTTTTTATACTGGTTCAGTTTGTAATACCTCAAGGAAAATAGTATTTTTGAATAATGTACATCGTATTCTTCTGTTGGCAGGTTCATCAATTTCCCCCTTTGGAAAGAGCTAGGATCTTAACAGAAATTAGACTGTTTCCAATGTTAGTTTAGAAATGTCACAATATGAAAGCTACTCGTTGAATTTCATTGACTTATATGAAGTGGAGGGGTTAAAGCAGAAAGTCAGCTTGGCCCCTCACCTCACACATCCATCTAGCAGCAGGTTCTGCCATGTCCACTGCTAACATCTAGCTCAAGCCTGCCATCTCCTTCTCATCATCTAAACTGCCGTCATTAGTCTAAGCCATCATCGTCACTTGACTCAACGTGCACTGCCCCTGGTTCGGATTCCTGCAGAGCTGCAGTGTGATCTGGAGGAGGCAGCAAACACACACTCCAGTTATCATGCCCCACTGGGGACCCTTCAGCATCCTCCTACTGCATTCTTCTTGAAACCTGAAGTCGGAGCTTGGCCAGCGTCCTATTACTCTAGCCCCTGTCTGCCTGCTTCCTGTGACCTTGCTCTTCTCCCCCTGGCCAGCCATGCTGCAGGCACACTGGCCACCCTTGAGCGCTTGGACTCCCTCCACTCCTTTCTTCCTCCTGCAGGGGCTGTTCCTTCAGTCTGGGTGGCTCTTGATCTTGCTCTGCATGAGGCGAACATTTTATTCTTCAGTCCTTCTGCTTAAAGGTTACCTCCTTAGAGAGACCTTTGCTGGTCATCCTGTCCTGTCTCCCACCTCCCTTGTCACTCGCCTCCCTCCATGCCATGGGGGTATTAACTGTTTTTATGTCTCCCGCCCAGGCGGTAAGTTCTATAAGAGCAGAGGCCACTTCTGCTTTTCCACCACTGTATCAACTAGCACTTAGCACAGTGTCTGGCAATAGTAGGAAAGTTTCTAAATGATGACCATGATTGTTTTATATTATACATTATAAAATAGCTTTATAGCAGAAAGTTTTTTCAAACCTTTGCTGTGGTGTTGGTATTGAACGTGATCAGGGTCTGATTAGACCACTTTCCAGGACCATAGGGTATCAGGAAGACCTTTGTCTAAGCTAAGGTCACCCTTGGGCAGGGACCCTGGGAGCAGATATCATAGAAGCCTCAGGGTATTACTACTACTACTACTACTACTACCATCACCACTACTACAGTACTATTACTACTATTATTATATTTTACTATTACTACTATTATTATATTTAAATATATATATATTTTTAAAAGTAGTTTTTTTTCCCCCAAGCCTTAAAGTACAAGTGACAATGCACACTCAGTCTGTCCTCTTTTCACTGCTGCCACCTCCCAGCTTCTGCCTCTTTCTTGGGAGTGTGGCTCAGATGGACAGTGGGCAGAGGTGGCATCATTGCCCTGTGATGCAGATGCTGTGATGAAGCCTGTGTAGGTAGCCCATTTAGACCACATCAGCCTTGCCACTTATCTCTTTGTGAATTCATGTCATTCTAATTCTTACAAGCTTTTAAAGTGTTGTTAAAAGTTACTAATATGTGGGCAAGAGAGTTAATAGACATTTCTCCAAAGACACACAAATGGCCAGTCAGCACGTGAAAAGGTGCTCAACATCACTAACCATTAGGGAAATACAAATCAAAACCACAGTGAGATACCACTTCACATCCATTTGGATGGCTGTTATCAGAAAAAGCAGAAAATGACAAGTGTTGGGTGAGAATGTGGAGAAATTGGAATCTTTGTGCATTGCTGGTGTAAAATGGTACAACCACTGTGGGGTATGGCAATTCTTCAAAAAATTAAGCACAGACCTACTGTATGATCCAGCAATTCCACTTCTGGGTATATCCCCAAAAGATGTGAAAGCAGGGACTAGAAGAGATATTCCTAGATCTATATTCATGGCAGCATTATTCACAATAGCCAAAAGGTGGAAGCAATCCAAGTGAACATCAACAGATGAATGGATAAGCAAAATGGGGTGTGTGTATATATATAATGGAGTATTTTTCAGCCTTAAAAAGGCAGGTATTTTAAACAGTGCTATACTGAGCACTAGCTGCCTTTCGGTGCTAGTACACAATGTGTGGTCCTTGACACAATATAAATTAGTAAGTACACAAATTGGTGAAAGTACTTCTGGAAATCTCAAGATCTGGGTTTGAATCTCAGCCCCATTACTAACTTTCCATTTTGAGAATGTTTCCACTTCTGAAAAATGGGGTCAGTTCTTTGTTCTTTCTTGACTTCAAAGGGTTGATGTAAGTTTCAAACAAACGAGGAAGTGTGACAGCCCTTTTGTTATCTGGAAAATACTGTACAAATGTAAGGTATAAAAGGGTACATTTTAATGTGAGAACATATCGCTATTTTTCTAATGCTTTCTCTCCCAACTAGTACTTGAGAAACTTTGTTTATCCACAGAAGGCAGAATGTTAACTTTCTTTTATATGTCTTCAATTTAAAACTGGGCTGGTACTAACGTGGATGCAAATATTTCTATTCGGCAGGTACCTCTTCATCTACTTTTCAGTTTTACACAGAAGAGGCCAGTGCCCTTATAAAATGTAGCTTTCTCAACACATTTCCAGGCATTGGGAAGTAACTACACTTTCCCTAAGCGACTCATTGTCTAGGTTTAAGGTAATCCCATTCTTCTCCATTCATTCTCCATGTGGGGTAGTCCGGGTGGTGAGGCTGAGTGCTTAAACAGGGGGCACCAGCTTAATCTAGAATTGGGTCATGGAGACTGAGGACTAGTCTACTTTCAGCTCTCCTTGTTGCTTTGCACAGGGCTGAGCATACCAGATAGACACCTAACTTTGTCCTCTTCAGAAATATTATTGTTAGCAGTGTAATAGATGGACATATAGGGATGTGATTTCTGGATGAAAGTTTATAAAGTCCATTAACAACCACAGTTTTTGGGTAAGTTCTGAGAAATGTTATTCTGTGACTAATGGGTAAAACATTATGGTGATGAGGAGTTATTTGTCTTCCTCTCGTGTGCTCTGTGGTTTAGGGCTCTGCTTCCTGCTGGCCAACTGCCCCCCACCCCCACCCCACCCAGCCTTTCCCCACCAGCTTCAGGACCACCACATCTTGTGGTGATGTTACTGACACTGGGATTTGATATTTTTACAAGTTCCTGGTCAGTTAAATTCAGGATACAAAGAGTCAGACTCTCCATGTTCTCCTGAGTATGTGCCAAAGCTCTCTTCCTTCTGGTAAAGGTTAGACAAATAGGGCACCATAATGATGACCACATGGGATGGAGGAGTTCAAGTTCAGGGGCAAAAGGTGGGCCTGAGCTTCCTGCAGCTGTATCAGATGAGGACCCCTCTTCTGTTACCATTCATGAGGAAGCAGACATTTGAGATGCTGTTTCCTCCTGTCTGCCCCAAATAGGGCTCCACATTTGTCCCCAAATGTGACACCTCTTTGAATGCAAAAGGAACAGCATGTTTCAGACCCACTTCATATCCTTTTGAATGATTCAGGGGGAAAAAGTTTAATCTTTGTATCATTTGCCTAAGGGTAAGATGCACCAGTGCTCAGATTATGGGACCTTCATATTAAAAGCAATTAGGATTACATAAATCTTTGTGTGGGTGGCACACTAAGTCATCTGCATATTTTACCATCTTAGATTTGGGACAAGTGATTTATTCTCAGCCAAGGCAATGACAAGTTGCAAGTTGGCCAGTACTAAATCTGTGATAACAGAGCAACAGGCTCGCTGTCAGTTACCAGTAATGAAACCTACCCTGCCACCACCTGCAGACCTCTCCCAGCGCTTCCTCCGTTCCCTGACAACTTTGCTCATCTGCTCAGAAATTCTAACATTTTCTACATTCTGTCTTCCAACATTTTTTTTCAATTCTTTGCTAAGAATATTTTGGCAATCAGATGCTCTTCAAAAACCAACAAAAATATCCAAGTGTGTATTTACTTCACCTTCTGTTCTCTTCTCCTCTATGTGGAGGATTGTTCTGCTGACACCACGGCCCCCTTGCCTGTGGTCCTTGAGCTCCAGGTATTTGCATATTTGCTATCTGTCTGATAGTGATAGGTCCTCTTGCCCTGACATTATGCCAAAGCACTCTTCTCTAAGATATTGTTTGTCATCTGTCCATCAATGTTCTGGGACGGGGGTCCCTAGTTAAATAAGTTTGGGAAATAAATGCTGGATTAATCAAATCTCATTGCTGCAGGGTTTCTAAGTGTCCAGATTGCTGATAGGCACACAGAACCCCCAGCAGTGAGCTCTGAGCATCACAGCAGGTCCCCTTTTCCAAACTTGCTGGCCTCAGAAACCTCCTTGCACAGCATATCTTGTGAAGCTAGTGTTCCACAGAATATATGTGTGAAAATGCATGCTACAAGGGAAGTCAGGAACGTAGGATTCTTTGGCCCTCTTAAAAAAAAAAAATTAAATGTAATCATACTTTAAGAGTAGTTCTCAGTTTTAAGGCATCCTGTGGTGAATGCTTTGGAGGGTCAGGATGAAGTTTGCATTTGTGAATACTGAATTTTCTTAAAGCAGGCAGCTTTGAAGTGCATGCCTCACTGGAAAGCAGGGCCCCTGGTGAATTCCTGGTGCTGAATTCTGAGCCATTGAGGTGGCATTTGGAAATCTTCTCCCTTTAGGCACTACCCTCCCACCGTGGGTGTGCAGAACACCTGGGTTCAGACACTTCTTGTCTGATGCCCTCTCTCCGGTTAGAAACTAGGCTCCAAGCTCTCTGCTAAGCTCAGAATTAGGCGCTTAACCCCCCTCAGCATATTTCTTCTATAATAAGGATTCCTTCTTCTAATAATTTCCTTTTAGAAGCAAATTATTTTGTGAAGAAAACAACCAGATAGCTTATGTGAAAAAGAAAAGCAAAAATAAAAAAATTCTGTACCCTGGAAACTCAAGATTTGGTACAAAGATCCTGAATGATTTCAGCATTTTCCCTGGAAGAATGCTTTAAGATAGACCTCTGCTTTTGTTTTTCGGGTGACCACAACCAACTTATGCTTAAAGTGAATTCTTAAAATCGGGGTTCGTTGGGGGATTTCAATTTCTTTACTGTCTGCAATGAATTATCATTTCAACTGTGTGCCGTTTTTCATAAAAGCATTTTGCATTGTACTGAAAAGATTACATTCTTTTGGCTTTGGAAAAATATTTCCTGTTGGGTTCAAACCATTAAAGCCTGTTAGCATTTCACATCTGGAAGCTCCTGCCCGAGTCTGCCTTCCATCAGCAGCTCGGAGGCCAGGCTGGTCTCTGGCGCGTGCAGAAGACGCCCCAGACCTGTTTACTTCCCGAGGGCCCCTCTGCAAGGCCCAAATGTGCCCTTGTGGTTGGCGGGTGCGTGGGGGCGGGGCTTCCTTCCTCCCTGCAATGGAGGCGGGGTCTCGTGTGTGTGTGTGTGTGTGTGTGTGTGTGTGTGTGTGTGTGTGTGTGTGTGTCCGTCCTGGGTTGGGGAAGGGGTCTCCCTTGCCAGCCAGCATTGGATGCCCCCTCCCCTCTCCTGCCCTAAGCATTTTCCTTTTTTTTTTTTCACTCCCACCCAGTTTTCCAGAAAGCTAACCCAAACATTTTCCGTGTAAGGAGGAGTCTGCCCGAACTTTTCTGATGGGGCAGTTTCCCCAAAGAGATGAGAAGGAATTAAAACCCCAAAGGCTGGAGCAGCCTCCTCCTGTCCCCGGCCAGCTTGGGGGGCCCTTTCCCTGGGGTGCAGGGGTCTGGCCCAGCTTAAAGGTTTTAAAAGGGAACCTTTAAGAGATCTTTGGAAATTCCTTTTCGTGGAGGGTTAATTTATCCCCAGAGGCAGGCCCGATGCAGCCCCCATGCTCACGCTATCGGGCTGATGGATTCTGCTGGGCTTCTGTTGAGAAGACCCCCAGGGACCCGCCCCCGGGCTGCAAGGCAGGAGAGCCCTGAGGGGCCAGGGTGCCCTGGGAATACTGTCCATCAGGTTCTTTGAGGGGCTCTCACAGCTCCAGCAGCATACCCGGCCAGGGAAATGATTTCATGGTGTACAAGGAGCAAAATACATTCACTGCATTTCTCCTGACCACACTCGGCCAGAGCCAATGCCAGGCAAGCTGTGGCAGCCTCTGGGGGAGCCAGGCAGAGGCCCCTAGGCCGAATGGTCTTGGGTGAGGTATCCCACCCTGTGCCCCTCCGCAAAACATGGACGATTACGCTGTCCTCCCAGTCCCCTGTCGGCAGAGGTCCCAGCTTGTGTGTGTGTGTGTGTGTGTGTGTGTTGTAGGGGGGGTGTCATTGATAAGGCTTGTCAGTCAAACCTCAACCTCACTGGAGTGGACTGAAGGCTTGCCTCTGACAAACATCTCTCCCAAGACACAGGGCCAGCGCCAGAGAGTAAAAGTCCAGGTGGGATTTTTACTTGCTCTGAAAGACTGCATTCCTGGGGGCGTCTGGAGAAAGGTAGCTATTGAAGTTGCTTTCATGGGAGAATCATGCAGCATGAGTCAGGTGCCCTAGGGCTGAAGCAGCCCACTTCCCAGTATGTTTTTCTTAATTTATTTGAACGTGCACTGAATCTTTTTTCATACCTGTGGGAAGCCACTAGACCAACTGGATGAATAGCAGTTTGAACAGAGAGCTCAGCTAAACAACCACCCACATTTCCGAAGTGCTCAGGATGAGAAAGGCATAGGGAGAGGCCTTTGTTGGCGAGGGGTGTTGGGGCCAGGAGAGGAGAGAACAAGCACTCAGTGTGCCTGGAGGGAGTCTTCACGTTCCTGGTGGGGTGAGGCTGCCTCACCTGCTGACCAGTGTGAAAGGCCGAGTTCAGGTGTGTAAGGCCCTTCAGCACAGGGGAAGTGGCCAAGGTATATCAATTCCCATCCTAAGCCAAGCTGGATTCGAACACGGGACTCAATAACCCACAGAGCCCTTGCCTTTTGGGGCTCCAGGAAGGCCCCTGGGTGTGCTAGAGTTTGAGATGGGCCTTGAAGATGGCAAGGCAGAAGGAGCTGGGGAGTAGGGGTGCTGCAGAGGAAGGGGGCATGTGATTGTAAAGGGCCTTCGAGGCTTGGTAGAGGAGACTGTCTGGATGGGGTCACTAACATCATCTGAGTGTTTTACACATTCTGAAATCAGACAGACCTTCATGCCCTGGTGTTGCCACTGACTAGCCAAATGGTCTCCTCTTCAGGCCTCAGTTTTCTCATCTGTAAATTGGAGTTAGGCTGGACTCAGTGAAATAAGAGGTGTGTAGCACTCAGCAACCTGCTGGCACCTGGGGCCAGGGTATAGCTACAATATTTTTATTGGTGGCAGATAGAGGAAGGATGGGTGGAAAGGGGTGAGGCCAGAGGTTATTGTGAGATGCTGAGGCCTTGAACTGAGAGCATCAGGACGATTGGAGATAGGTGATGCAGGCTGAGGGTTTGGTGGCAGGTTTGAAGTGGTTCCTGAGCGAGGAACCATCTGGCTTGGCTTGGATCCATTGGCTTTGAGCTGTATTCCTGGAGGGCCCAGTAAGGAGTAGGGAGGGCGTAGAGGTTCAGCTTGAGGGCTGTGTCTGATCAGTTGCTGGGGGCTTCGTGGCCCATCACAGTGAGAAGGAGCCTGGGCTTCCTTGAATGTGTGTGTATAGAGAGAAAACACATACGCGCACACACACCACAAGTGTGTGCCTTGAACAGCAGAATATCCCTGCTACCTAGAGGCACAACCTTGTTTAGAAAGAGACCCCAAAGTTCATCATTGACTGTTCATTGTCACTGAATGGACTGTTAATTTTTCATGTCTTTATTTGAAACATTTTAATCAGTGCATTTATAGTTGTAATTTTTTGGTGTGTATTTCACACTCAAATAAATACTTAAAAAAATTGAATAGTGGGAGAGTATTTACTCATCTCTTTGCCACTGTGTGTGCTGGTGATGTTTTCACCATGAAAAGTCAGGGGCAGGGGGAGGGGCTCATGCAGGACTGAGGCCTAGTCCACCCCTGCTCTTGACATCCTCTGTTTTCTATGAGCACTGCCCCCAATCAACAGCAGTAAAATTCATCATAGGCAAGCTTGGTGAACTGGAGACAGGAAACTTTTTGCTGCTAAGAGCAGTCTCTGTTCCCTGAAAAGTGTCTGCAGAAGGAATGGAGATTCTGAGAGCAAGTAGGAAGATGATATTTCCGTGGGTGTTTATGCACAGGCTTATCTTCCTTGAGGAGGCAGAGGAGGAGGAGGAGGAGGAGGAGGAGGAGGAGGGGGGAGGGGGAGGAGGAGGAGGGGGAGGAGGGGAGGAGGGGGAGGGCGATGGGGAGGAGGAGGGGGATGGGGAGGAGGAGGAGGAGGGGAGGAGGAGGAAGAGGAAGAGGAGGAGGAGGAGGGGAGTAGGGGGGATGGGATGGGGAGGAGGAGGAGAGGAGGGGAGGAGGGGGAGGAGGGGCAGGGGAGGAGGAGGGGGGAGGAGGAGGAGCGGGAGGAGGGGAGGAGGGGGTGGGGGGGAGGAGGGGAGGAGGGGGAGGAGGAGGAGAGGAAGAAGAAGAAGACGGCTGCTTTGGCACCCTTCCCACCATAGGAGCCCCAGAAATGCATCAGAGGAGGGGACCACGGAAGGGCAGAAGCTACAGAGCCCCCTCCCACTCAGGGATGTGCCAGCCAGAGATGAGCCAGCATCTCAAGGGAAAACCAACTGCCATTTCCAAGCTGAATTGTATGCTCTCAATTTGTATGATTATTCGAGGATATAATTTTCCTCTAAAAGTACGGTGATAAGAAAGAGATGCTGAGTAGAGCTGGGAGATAACTTGCAAATTAATCTGTGCAATAGTCTATCTGTGAATGGCCATTTCGGTTTACACATGTAGTTTTATAGTTCATACTAACTAGTACGTTTAAACTCTCTTACAATAAAGCAGTCCAATTAAAGGAGAAGAATTGACAAATCTTAACTTCGTGGCAAATGTAAGCTGGCAAACTAAAAACTCAGGCTGGATTTTGTCAAAGTTAGCAAGGTTCTAAGCAGCTGGGGTCAGCTCTCAGGGTACCTGTTTGTACATGTGGCTGTAGTGGAGGACACTACTAGAAAATACTTGGGAAACCATTTGATAGTTAGGGGGTATGAAAGGAAGTTTCTGCAGTGGTCTAAGAGGGTTCGTATTGAACCTCATGTCTCCTTGGGGTTGGTGCCAACCCCACCATCAGGAATGTCTTCTATTTTCTTTTGGTTCCTGTTGCTACACTGCTCTTTTCTTTTTCACTTAAAAAAAAATAGGCGAACAGAATATTTTTTTTTTTGGGCGGTACGCGGGCCTCTCACTGCTGTGGCCTCTCCCATTGCGGAGCACAGGCTCCGGACGCGCAGGCTCAGCGGCCATGGCTCACGGGCCCAGCCGCTCCGCGGCATGTGGGATCTTCCCGGACCGAGGCACAAACCCGTGTCCCCTGCATCGCCAGGCGGACTCTCAACCACTGCGCCACCAGGGAAGCCCGGTGAACAGGATTTTTAAAGCAAGTTTCAATTGGCTGCTTTTTTCTTTTCATATTCAAGAAATAAGTGACTTTTATTTCAATGAGAGAGGAAAGCTCACGTCATTTCTTGCCTTCTTTTTCCCCTAGCAGGCATTTACCCAGTGGATATTTTGGAAGATGACCCTGCTGGGCATCGGGAAGCGGCTCTGGCTTACTGTGCCACTCTTGGGGAAGGAGCATGGCCCTCACCAGAGGTTTTCTCTCTTCCCACTGGGGAGCAGGTATGTGTGATCTTCCTCATTGGTGGAGAGTTCTGTAAAATCTAAATTATTGAAAAGGAGAATGTTAGTGAAAGAGCATTACAGATTAAAAAAAATCCTTCTGGGGTGAATACTAGAATAATTCCACTTTGAGAAGCAAAAGGAATCCTGGATTGGGATTCTGAGGTCTTGAGGATAAGTCCAGTTCTATAAAGCAGTCAGCCAAGTAGCCTGCTGTGAATCCCATGCCTACCACTTAATAGCTGTGTGACCTTGAGCAAGTGTCTTTACCTCTCTGCTCTTGCTATTCTCATCTCAGAAGTTGGGACAATAACAGTGCTTACTTCATACTGTTGTTATGAGGATTAATTGAGATGCTGTGTGTATTGCCTGACTGGCCTCAGTTTTCCCATTTGTAAATGAGGGGATTGACTGACCTTTAGTCTCTAAGGTTTGACTTAGTCCTAAAAGTTTCTGACTTGGAATGAAGTTATATCAATTACGATTTTTAGCAATGATAAGATTGAATTTTGAATATGGGCTGGAAGAAGACAGAAATGAAAACTATTTGTTAGGACAGTGGGATTGTGGGTGAAATTTAATAATTGTGTTATTTTTAAGGCCTTCCCCCCTCCCCTGAAGTAAATAAAAATAATATGTGAATCTTGGGCTGTACCTAAATTGGTTACCTTTTTTTCAGATTTGAGGCTGATCTGTTGAAAGAGGCAAGATTTTCTTGTTTTATACGAATAAGATTTCACTCATAACAGAAATCATTGCTCTCTGGCAGGCAAAGTTGGTTGAGGAAGACAGGGTTTTATTTTGCTGTATTGAAGTTGTTCCAGAGTTAATTAAAACAATGGCTTGTACAGTTTATATAGTGTGGCTTCCTTGAGATTTTGGAGATGGTAGTTTGTAATTAACTCCTGGAAGAATCCAGCTCCCATGGGTGATTCCTTATTGTTGATCTGCCGAGGGAGGTGGCTGTACTCACACGCTTTCAGCGCCCCCTAGTGACAGCTAAGCCAGAAAGCAAGCAAGCTCTCAGTCAAGACTAGGGCTTACTCTTGGGGAACTGCGGGGCTGGTGGGCTGCAGGGTTGTTGGATGGAGTCGGGGAGGGGGGGAATGCTAGGTAATCTGAGAAGTGTGGCGAAATACAAGAGTTAGCGCTGAAGTACTTTAGGGTGCAGTTTCAGTCATCTATCCGATTTTATTTCACATTTATTTATGGATTACGTCGCTTAACAACAACAAACCCCCCCAATATGTAGTATGCTCACAGAGTGAATAATTTTAGTGTTATTAGCAAAAACGTAATAAAATAAGACAGTTACTAAAATTAAGTTGTTTTAATGTGTTAGAAATGCTGAAATGTCTTTCTACCTATTTGCTTCTCCCCCTTCTAAAAAGAGTCCTGAAAATAATCATTTGGTTTCCTACCATTTTAGCAATTAATTAAGAAATGGTAGCAGTTTCCTACCATTTAGCAGGTTTTGAAATAGTCTGATTTGCGATGATGATAGACCTCCTCATTGCTTTTAGCAAATTTAACTTTTCTTTTTGAAACCAGAGACATTTTTTTAAACAAACAAACAAAAAAGACAAGGATGTACCACACCACATCACTCTGGTCCTCCTCAAAGTCTTTTCTTTTCATAATTAACTCTGTTTTCAGTCTTGAAATTGTCTTATAATATTTAAAATATAATAATACTTACTGATTTTTCTTGGTTATAGAACAGTATATGCTCAGTGTATACTATTTGGGAACTATAGCCAAGGACAGAGAAAATAAAATCACCCATGTTCATTGCTGTGAACATTTTGATGTGTTTCCATTGGATTTTATTTCTGGGCATGCTTTTTTAACATTCAGATCACACTCAGAGTACAATATTGTCTATAATAAGCATCTTTCTATGTTAATCCAATGCTTTGTACATATTGTTTTTAATGGCCTTGTAACGGCCATCTGATGGGTGAATTGTGCTTCATATAGCCACCACAGGGAGCCAGCTGGGGGGCTCTTCGTTAAGGTGACTTGAAGACTGGGAGCCACCAAGATGTTTATGGGTCTCAGGATTTGTTAAGAAACAATTCTCTGAAACCAAGGAGGCCTGCTGTAAACTTTTACAAGCAGCCTGCCTGCCTCACTCAGCCGACACGTCCTTTTCTCATTTTCTTACACTCTCCTTGGTTTTCAAAACAGACTTTGGAGTGGAGCGTGTTGTCCTTTTGCTTTGGGAGCTGAGGCCAGTGGGTTCGATGGCCGGGAACAGAACTTGGCAAGTGGGTGCTTGAGAGAAGGCTCTGGGGCAGCCCAGCATCAGAGAGCCTGCATGTGCTGCTTGGTATTCCTTGTGGTCATGAGCAAACAGGTGCTGGGCACTGAGGATCTTCCCCCCGGGGCTGCCTCAGAGCCAGAGCTGAGACTGCAGGGCCCAGAGAGGGTGTGGGTTTCTTGAGGCTGCTTGCAGGGATCCGAGCCAGGGCAGCAGGCAGCCTGAGTGGCAATGCGGGTGGACGCAGGCTTGTCTAGGCTGTTTACGTAGAGTGGCTGCAGGGGGACAGTTGAGGTCGGCTTGGCAGGTGCAGCCTGAGGTTGGGATGTGGCCTTCTGCTTTGGCAGGTGGAGGCCCGACGGGGATTCGGGTGGGGAAGGCTGCTGGGGCAGGAAGTGAATGGAAGGAGAGACCGCAAGGGGGTCAGCTGAGGAAATGTTCAGTCATTACTTGGATAGACAGGTGAGCAAGGGGAAGAGCAGGTTTGCTGGGTGGGAGATAGAGGAAGGGCCGTTGTCAGATTGCCCTCGTGTTTAGCTCAGAGTGGGTAAGGTTTCCATTTTCATGTTGCCTCCATCCTGTCAATTTTTTTAAAAAAATATTTATTTTTATTTACTTTATTTTTGGCTGTGTTGGGTCTCCATTGTGGTGCTCGGGCTTCTCATCGTGGTGGGTTCTCTTGTTGCGGAGCACGGGCTCTAGGCACGTGGGCTTTAGTAGTTGTGGCTCGTGGGCTCTAGAGCTCAGGCTCAGTAGTTGTGGCGCACGGGCTTAGTTGCTCTGCGGCACGTGAGATCTTCCTGGACCAGGGCTTGAACCCGTGTTCCCTGCATTGGCAGGCAGATTCTTAACCACTGTGCCACCAGGGAAGCCCCGTCCTGTCAAATTAACTTCTGTGCAACAGTGTTCTTTCAGTGAATATTGTGCTAATTTAATTGTTAAGCAATTTCTTGTGCCCTTACTGTGGTGACAGAACAAAATGGTGATTTTACTATTTTTTCAGGTTAAACTTGAAGCTTCGTCTGTTTGCTTTTGCACTGTGCACTGTGATGAACCTCAACATAAAATCTTGGTCTTGGTTAATCCCCAGGACACAAAGACAGGTTGGTAGTTATTAATTAATTTAATAAACAAGGATTCTGATTTGTTTACAACAAATGGAATCAAACACCTCAGAAATGATGGTTGTACTCTTCGGCTGGACTTAGAAGGACATCAAGGCAGAACTGGTTTATTTTCAGCTTTTAGAGATCTGGTAAGGCATTATGATTTCTGTTTATTGACACACATTGATTTTTGTATTGAAGACACCAGACACCTTCTTGCCCATAGTGGCAGTATTCAAAGCTGCTTTTAAGGGTAGCACTTACTGTTCTTATTAATAACATTGTGTGCACCGGGTGGAGCCCTTTTGTTGGAGTGTCACCGCAGCCCTGCAAAGCACAGGGACCATTCTTATCCCTGCCAGACAGATGAGGAAATGAGGCTTCTGATGGTCAGCTGGTGTAGGGTAGGGGATTTTTGCAAGGGGTTTTGTTTCTGGTGGTGAAATTTATGTAATCTGTAACTCATTTATTCTCCCTCTGCATTATCAAGAGCCCGTTTTTGACCAATTTCAGCTTCTTGGAGTGAGTGCTCTGAGCACACGTGGATGGCTGTGCTCAGTTGCATATAGGGCAGGGGTCTGGGGCTGTTGGCAGTGAGCAGTGTGAGGTTGGAGAGGGTTCCAGGCTATCAGTCCACCTGGAGCCCAGGCCACCAGTGAGCTGGAAGCAAACTCCTCGTCTCTGACTTCAAGGGAGTCCCAATTCAATCCTATTTAGAAATTTACTCCTTTATTATACTTTAATGTGTTTTAAAGATTTCCTACAATTCCCATATATTGCTTTCTGAATAAGAAATTAAAAAAACAAACCCTTAGTGAGTTAGCCCTCTTTCAGTGTTGTGGTGTCCGGTAAAAGTTTGGGGTTATGGGTCTTTAACTACAATTTGCAAAGGGGCGTCTTTCAGCTCTCCAGCTCCCCTGGAGATGGACTTTTGCCTTAAACACCGCATGTCCATCTGGGGTTTGTAGTCAGAGGATGCCCTGTTCGATGGGTGTCACAAAGCCCAAGGTGACCTCCTTGACTGGGGAACGTTATTCACCATGTAGACTGTTGTTAACGCTTCTCTTGTTACTAATCCTGAGACACGAGTGTGCTTAGCTAGCTGTCTGGGAGTTTTGGGCATGTTGGCGAAGCCTCCTCCTTGCTCCAGGGCTGGGGGTGGCTGAGCTGTGTGTGAGAGCTTTCTGGTCAAGGTTCAGGACATCTCCTATTCCTGTCAGGTCAAGCCCTGGTTGAACAAAGGGATTATGATAACCCCAGGCCTTTGACATTGCCTTGAATTTGTGACTCAAGCTGGCACCAGGTTAGTGAAAGTAACAGGATATGCACTCCTTGGGAAACAGATTGTCGAAAAACTCTGAAAATATCATTTGCCAGTTGTAAGAAAATGTCCAAATATCAGCAGCCCTCTCCTCTGCCTTTTTTTGGCATTTAACAACATTCTGGTTATAGGTCTTTAACTGCAATTTGCAAAATGCAAATATATGACTGACTCATAAAAATCTGTTTCCTATTTCTATTATTCTTAATTTTTTGATCGTTTTCAAGAATGTATTATAATAAATATTCATAAGCTCCAAGAAATCTCACTCTGGACCTTTCTTTATATTTCATAGAACTTTAAATGAAGTTTCCAAATGTTTTCCTGCTGCTGGGGCTCTATGATGGTTGCTGCAATTTTGCGTGATTTCCAAAAAGCACTCAGGTGTTATCCACACCTCATGCTCTTTAGTCTGGTATTTTGAAGCAGGCACGATATGTAAATGCACCTCTTGTGGCTTGAAACATGTGGACTCCGAAGCAGCCGATGGTACCATAGAGCCTCTTCACAGCTTTGACACATGTGCCACTTCAGTTATGTGCTTAGCTGTGACCATTGAGAAGGCTGTCGCTGGTTACTTTATAATTTTCCAATTATATTTGTGAAGACCTTGTGTTTGTGTGGTTAGATGGAAGCTAAAGGGATCAGAGCTGTTTGATAAGCCCGTGTATGAGTTAATTATTGGTAAGCTGATTGAATCCATCATAGTAACTTCCAATAACCCTGCGAGCAAATGAAAAACATCCTGGAGTTGTGAATTCCCTGGTGGCAAGTAGTTAATATTCCTGGCGGGCTACCCTGAGGATGTGAGTTAAGGCAGACCTCAGAGATGTTGCGCAGGTTCCGGACCACTGCAGTAAAACGAATATGGCAGTAAAGAGAGTCACACGAATTCTTTGGTTTCTCAAATATAGAAAAGTTATATTTACCCTGTACTGTAGTCTGTTAAGTGTGCAGTAGCATTATGTCTAAGAAAACAATGTACACACCTTAATTGAAAACACTTTATTGCTAAAAAAGCTGACCATCATCTGAGCCTTCAGCAAGTCATAGTAATCTTTTTGTAATAGTAACATCAAAAATCACTGATCACAGATCATCATAACAAATGTAATAATAACGAAAGAGTTTGAAATATTGCGAGAATGACCAAAATGTGACACAAAGATGTAAAGTGAGCAATTGCTGTTGGGAAAATGACGCCGACATAGGGTTGACACAAACCTTCGATTTGTAAAAAAATGCAATAAAGTGAAGCAGAGTAAAGTGAAGCACAGTAAAATGAGGTCTGCCTGCAATGCAGCTGTCCAGCTTTCCCCTGTAAGAAACTGGGGATGTGCCTTCCGTGAAGGTGGTTTGTGAAGTACGTGCCCTCGTTCTGTCTGGCTGTTCCCCGCGGGGCTCATGCTTGACTGTTTCTCTAATCAGTGGCTGGTTTCTGTCACCGAGGGGACACAGCCAAAGGCACACAGCCGAAGGCTGCCAAGAACCCTCCCTTCCTTAGTTGTTTTGTACCTCCCCACGGCCCTATCTTTCATTTATTTCCCCTTGTTTTACTATTCCTCTTATTTTTAAATTATTAACTGAACTCAAGTGTTTACAAAGATTAAAAATATAACTCCCCTCATCAAAAAAGTAGTCTTTTCTTACCTCCTATATTAAATCAAAACTGCTTATCCTGGCATTCCAGATTCCCATCAACTGATGGCCTTTTGCTTCTCTCATTTCTTCCTGGGACCTGCAGAATAGAATTGATGAACCTGGACTTCGGCATCAGATTCAACAGACTTGGCATCCTGGCTCTGACAACTGACTGAGTGACCCGGATAAGTGATTTGGCCTCTCCAAGTCTCAGTTTGGTCATTTGCAAAATGGGGGCATCTTAGCTACTTCGCAAGGTAGTTGTGAGGATGAAATGATTTGTGGCAGAAAATCTGATGCTTTGGACCATCTAGGGCAGAGAGTAGGCATGAAATTAGAAGTGTTCTTCCATCATGATGCACTTTTGCATGTTCTTCTCTGTCTGAGTGCTGTGTTATAGAAGCACAGGGTTTTAGAATGGGAGGCCTTCTTGTCAACTGCTGGCCAAACTTTGGCAATTGAATTACCTCCCTGATGGATTCTGCTTGCAAACATCATGGAGAAGAAGGTAACACCACACTAGGGCAATCTAATCTGTTTTTGAACTCTCTAATGGTAAGACCATTGTTCTTTCTACTAATCCAAAACTGCCTCGTTGGATAATGTCATGCAGTCCATCCAAAAGCAGCCAGAGATCAAGGATGGGCTGGGGAGGATGTACCTCTACACCACCTGGATAAAAAGAAACAGGTGGCGGTTGTCATCCTTGGAAGCGCAGTGAGCCTGGACATTGCAGTGGGCTGCTGGAAAGCAGATGGAACCTGGGGCTGCCTTAATGGAAGCACAATGTTCCAGCTCAATTACAGCCCCATTCTCTTTGGTTGCTGCTCAGGATGCAGCTGAAACAAACTGGTGCTTATCCGTGGAGAGCAACCGGGGCGGGGGTGTTGAGAGGGCTTGAAACCATTTGAACAAGGCTCGAGGAAACTAGAGCTATTTAGCTTTAGAGAAGGGAGACAAGGTTCCAGAAGCTCACAGTTGAAAGGGTGTTTAGATCATTAGGTCCAGTGCTTTCCAAGATGATTTTAGGTGGTACAGCTGAATTTCAGAAGGAGAAAAAGGATGATCTTTTGAATTTTATTTCAATTTTAAATATATCAAGGAAAGAGATTCTGTTTCCTACTAATATGGCTTTAACGCTTAGCTAACACTTGTTAATCTCCTTTTAAAAAAAAAAGAAAATAGGTCTCCCAGCTGAGCACCCTTAGCTAGGCTTTAAAGATTTATCATAGTAAGATTTATTTTTATAATCATAGCAAATGATGCCTCTTTTATGGTAGGGCTAAGAAGGTAGTATAGAGATATATCAGAATCATGAAGGTGTTGTCTGGGGCACCGGCTTGTAGTCTGGGAGAGCCTGGCCTGTTCCGGGACAGCTCTATTAGAACGTTCTTCTTAAGGAGCCCAAACTGATATGCTCGTGTGTCTCCTCATTGGCCTAGTGCCCCTACAGGGGCCATCCAGGTAGGTGGGCATGGCTGCTCCACAGGGCAGATCTTCCTAGGCTTGAGGCCAGCTGCCATGTTTCCTGAGTCTTCTTTTAAGATCACTCACACGTTTCTCATTCTTTAGCTGTTCCTCCTTTGTTGTGGGCTCCAGAGCCCATCACATCCTGGATCCTTCTTTCAGATCTGGCTTCTCTTGGAACATGGCATGCAGATACCACGTCATGGATGGTCTGGTGGAAAGAAGCTGGGTTTTGGAGTCAAGTAGACCTGAGTTCAAATCTTCTGCCCTTTATGAGTGGGTGGCCTGGGTTAAGTTATTTAGCCCCTCTGAGCTTCAGTTTCCTGTCTTCCTACTCGGGTGTGGCCCGTGGCCTAGCAGCGAGATGGCACCGCACAGGGAAGCTTGTTAGAAATGCAGGCACTTGTGCCCCACCCAGACCCGCTGAGTCAGAATCTGTCCTTTAACAAGATCTCCAGAAGCCATCTGAGAAATGCGCTCTAGAGAACCGTGAGAGGAGAGTGGTGGCTGGTGAGAGCATTCCTCACTTTTCTTGGACATTCAGTTTCCACAAAGTTAGCCTCAGTTTACCTTGGCATTTCCTTAGAACCAGCCCAAGGCTGACTCACCTCTAGCTGACAGCTCATTACCATGCATGCCCGGCCCCTGGGCTTTTATCACAAACTTGTTATCAAGACATTGCTCTGTCCTCCAATGTTTTGAACCCACAGGAAGGACTACTGTTATTCCCATTATATATATATAAACAAACAGTTTTATGGAGCCGTAATTCACATATCATACAATTACCCATTTAAAGCATACAATTCAGTGATTTTTAGTATATTCAGAGTTGTGCGCCTGTCACCACACTTAATTTTCATTACCCCTAAAAGAAACCAACCCCACTTCCCTATCCTCCTTAGCCTTAGGCAATCTCTTCCATTTCTATAGATTTGCCTGTTCTGGACATTTCCTATGAATGGAATCATGGAGTATGTGGACTTGTGTGTCTGGCTTCCTTCATTGCATAATGCCTTCAGGAATCATCCATTCTGAAGCATGTTTCAGTACTTCATTTATTTTTATGGCTGAATACTATTCCATTGTATGGATTTGCCACATTTTGTTTATCGATTTACCAATTGATGGACGTTTGGGTCGTTTCCACCTTTTGGCTATTATGAGTAATGCTGCTGTGAAAATTCTTGTACAGGTTTTTGTGTAGATATATAATGCATGTATCGTTTTAAGTCAGTGTTTTTGTTTTCTTCAGATAAATACCCAGAAGTGGGATTGCTGAATCATGGGGTAGTTCTATTTAAAAAAATTTAAGGGACTTCCATACTGTTTTTCATAATGGTTGCACCAACTTACATTTCCACCAATAGTGCATAAAGATTCCCTTTTCTCTACATCCTCACCAACACTTGCTATCTCTTGTCTTTTTGATAATAACCATTCTAACAGATGTGAAGTGATATTTCTTTGTGGTTTTGGTTTCCATTTCCCTGATGATTAGTGATGTTGAACACTTTTTTATGTAGCTGTTGGCCATCCGTATGTCTTTGGAAAATGTCTATTCAGATTAAATGTATTCTGAGATTCAATTTCCAATGTGTGGAAGTGGGTGGTTTCCCATAGCACCAAGTAGTTCTCTAGACACCAGCTGGTTGTCCTTCCATTTACCTCAATTCTGACACTACCTGGAGATACCATCAGATTCTACAGGTTAGGGGTTTAGTCCTACCAGACTCCCTTGCCCCCCACTTCAGACGCCAGTCTCAAGCCCATGTTTTACCTGTACTTCTGACCAACTGGCTATCAATCAGAGGTTCCCATGACTCTGTGCCCCCTTCAGGCTCACCACTCTCTCAGTACCTCCACATGTTCACTAGCCCAGAAGTTCTCTGAACCCAGTCCTTTTGGATTTTTATGGAGGCTTCATTACAAAGGCATGATTGATTAAATCACTGACCATTGGCAGCTGATGCAACCTCCAGGCTCTCGCCCCTCCCCAGAGGCCAGGCAGATGGGACTGAAAATTCCAACCCTCTAATCACGTGGTTGGTTCTTCTGGCAACCAGCCCCCATCCTTAGGTGGGTCCAAAAATCACCTCAGTAACATAACAAGAGACACCTTCCCTGCTCTCATGACTTAAGAAATTCCAAGGGTTTTAGGAGTACTATGCCAGAAATGGGAAGAAGACCAAATATATATATTTCTTAATGTAAATCACAGTATCACACAGATCCTCTGCCCATTTTTTAACCACATTGTTTATTTTGCTGTTGAGTTGTATGAGTTTTTATATGTTTTGGACCTTTTATCAAATATATGATTTGCAAACATTTTCTCCTATTCAGTAGGTTACCTTTTCATTTTGTTGACAGTTTCCTTTGCTGTATAGAAGTTTTTTAGTTTGATGTAGTCCCACTTGTTTATTTTTGCTTTTGTTGCCTTTGCTTTTGGTGTCAAGTCCAAAAAATCATCGCCAAGACCAATGTCAAGGGGTCCTTGTGGTTTTGATTTGTATATCCCTGGTGACTAATGATGTTGAACATCCTTTCAAGTGTCTGTTGGTCATTTTAATATCTTCTTTGGAGAACTATCTATTGAGATCCTTTACCCATTTTTGCATTGGGTTATTTATCTTCTTGAGTTGTAAGAATTCTTTATATATTCTAGATACTATCCCTTATCAGATTTATAAAATTTTTCTCCTATTCTGTGGGTTATCTTTTTACTTTCTTGATGGTGTCCTTAGAAACACAAAAGTTTAAAATTTTTATCATGTCCTGTTTATCTGTTTTTTGTTGTTGTTTTGTTGCTTGTGCTTTTGTTGTTAAATCTAAGAAAACTTTGCCTGTTTTGAAGAGTAAGTCCTTTCATCCAGTTATATTAACTCTTCCTACTGGCTGTGTAGTTAATATCATTTGAAGTTCTGAAGGTGTGCATTCTTTATTTTTAATACAAGTATTTAAAAATGCTTATTAAAAATTCATGCAATTATTATACCACAAAACACACACCTAACCCATTATTTAGCATACATTTCTGGAGATTTCAAGAGACTTTCATAAAATGCAAGTCAAGAGACTTTATGAAATACATGCCTGCAGTTAAGAATGGAGGGAGGGCTTCCCTGGTGGCGCAGTGGTTGAGAGTCCACCTGCCGATGCAGGGGACACAGGTTCGTGCCCCGGTCCGGGAAGATCCCACATGCCACGGAGCGGCTGAGCCCGTGAGCCATGGCCACTGAGGCTGCGCGTCCAGAGCCTGTGCTGCACAACGGGAGAGGCCACAGCAGTGAGAGGCCCGCGTATCACAAAAAAAAAAAAAAAAAAAAAAGGAGGGAAATCTGGCTGCTGAAATTAAGATGACTTATGTTTAATTATTCTCCTAACACTTGCCTAGAACACTCGTCAGAAAAGGGAGTGAGACCAATTTGTCTCTTCTGGTCTTGGTGAATTCATGCTGATTTTAAGTCCAGTCTTTCTTTTCTAGGGTACTTACAGATCATCTTTCGTAATTCACTCTAGAACACCATTAGGAAGGGATGTTCAGGGAACCAGGCATTAGTTCCAAGACCTGCACCTTCCCCACACACACCAGGATGGCACTGGCTCATGTGTCTTTCTGGCCCCTTCCGGCATCTCATGCTCTTAGTGACTAAAGGTTACAACTTCAGGATCACATTTGCAGGACTTCTGGCCCCTGGGATGTACATTCACTGAGGCTTTTGCCTCTCTAAAAGGAGCTAATGCACTCCTTTGCTTTTCCACTGTTTCCAGCTGCTTGCTCCTAATTTGGAGGCCCTTTGCCTTCTCTGTGGCCAGTAGAGCCTCTGGCTAAGTTGTATTTCTTCCTCGGGCTCTCCCCTCCGAGTCCCGCCAGCCTACCCAGGCAGCTGTCCTGTTTCCTTGAACGTCTTCCCAGCCTGCCTGAACTTCCTCAGTGCCCGGCTTTTCCTACTTTGGTCTTACACGATGGTGCGGGGCCTGGGGACCTTGGCTGTGGGGAGGCCTCTTCCACCCTTTGCACTCGTCCTTTTAACATCTGACCCTTTCTGATGGAAGCCCTCTTGGCAAGCTCCTAGGCCACGTGGATACTTTTCCTAGATGATCTCTTCCTGCTTTCCTTGTCAGGAAACTTGTCAGGTTTTTTTCAGCTCTCCTTATGACAATATCTGTTTGATTTTTTTTTTTTCTTCCATAAAACCTAGTGGTTGATGATCAGAGGACAGAGCAACGAGTGTCCAGAGGCTGATTAAAAAATGTCTATTTAGGGCTTCCCTGGTGGCGCAGTGGTTGAGAGTCCACCTGCCGATGCAGGGGACGCGGGTTCGTGCCCCTGTCGGGGAAGATCCCACATGCCGCGGAGTGGCTGGGCCCGTGAGCCATGGCCGCTGAGCCTGCGCGTCCGGAGGCTGTGCTCCGCAACGGGAGAGGCCACAACAGTGAGAGGCCCGCGTACCGCAAAAAAAAAAAAAAGTCTATTTATAATTGAGTCAAATGAAAGAGACCTAATGCCACAGTGCTATGGAAGTTTCCAGAATAAGGGGACTCTTGGGTATTGCTGGGTGTAGGAGGAGCACGAGTTCTTGGCAGGGAAGTGCCCGTCTGGCTAGCATGTGGGGTAGGAGGCCTGAGAAGTTCTCCACTGCTTGCTCACTGGGACCTCTGGTCTCCTCTCCCACTGTCCAGGCCGACTGGTGGTTACACAGTGGTCACACAGCTGCTCCTCTGCCCTGCAGGGCTGGGTGCTCTGGACGTGAAGCAGTACCCGTGGAGGCACGTGGAACCTGGAAAGTAGGCCCCCTCATCCCAGGCAGCGCCCCACCTTACAGACTCTGGCCCTGAGTCTTACTGACCCCTTCTCTGAACGTTTTGCAGCTTCCTTTCGTAAAGCCTTCTCTACACTCCTGGCCCCTGCCTGGTGGGGAGGCCATGCTGAGGGGAGCTGGCCAGATGCCTGGTGACGTTATGGAGGATGGGTGGGGACTGGGGCTGGAGAGGGGTCCGCCTTTGGATCTCAGCCCTTCGAAGAATGCCTTAGTCATGATCGGAAGGAAGGATGGAGAGAAGGGAGGACAAGTGTTGAGTGTCCAGGAGTCTGGGAGCGCCCACAGGAGAGATGCTGAGGCCTCGCCTGGTGGGGAGAACTCGGGTTGGTGAAATAGCGGAAACGACAGGATTTGGGATGAATTGGAGGGGCCAAGGAGGGAGGCCTGGGAATGACTGGGGTTCCGGCTGGGGCAACAGTGCTGGGTGATCTGGAAGGAAACGCTTGGGGCGAGGGCAACCTGAGCTCCTCTGCAGGGTCTGTGGGCTGTCAAATTGAAGGAGGGGTCCGGGCAGGGACCTGGATCCCAGGTGTACATCACTTTGCAGCCGTTCTTGGCTCTTTCTTCCTGGAGGGTGTATTGTGAATTCCCTGTGCAGGGGAAGTGTCGAGGCTGAGAAACAGAAAGCGGGGTCCTTGCGGAGAGAGAGGACAGAGGGACGGCTGTTTGTGTTTGTTACCACACGCTGGCTTCCCTGATTGGAACATCTATCCCCCCAGCTTGCTTCCAGGACGTTTTGTGACCAAGCATAACACTCATCCTTCAAATTGCTGCTAATTTATTTATGGCTTTTGGTGATTGCGTGTCATGTGCACCCTGAGAAAAACAAGCAGGGAATCAAAAAATGATGATTTTTTCCTGGAAAAGCATGCCCATTCTAGGCCTGCAGTGACAGCGAGAGCCAAGGCAAACATTCAGTTGAAACCAGAGCCGCTGTGTAGCCGCCTTCCTGGTGGCTGTCGTGGGCTGAGAGGTGATTGTGACACAGCGGGCCCGGGGCCAGGCCTTCTCTGGGCTGCGTTTGGGGCAGGTGGGTGGTGGTTCAGGAGGGGTGGGTGGGTGGAAACTGAGATGCCCTGAGATGCCCAGAGAACTTCTGCAGAGCTGGAAGGCCCTTTCTGGGACGTTCCTCACCCCTGAGAAGGCTGCCCAGATTTGGGGGAGGGGTTGGGGGAAAGGCCAGAAGATGGGGTAGGGGGAGGCGCTGTGAATTTCTGACCTTCAGGAAGGGGGCACCCAGCTAGAGCAGCTCCTGGTCCCCTGTTTGCCTTGAAGGGAGAGGTCAGGCCTCCCGGTGTGTGGGATGGATGGGGCTAAACCCAGCTCTGTTAGCAGGATGAACCTGTGGACCTGAGTCAGTGAAGTGGTTTTTATATCTCTGGTAAAAACCAAGCTAATATGGCAGGAGTGGAGGAGAGGCTTGTTGCCCTGGTGAAGTCTGAGTTTCAGCATGTGGAGAACTAATTACAGTTTTCCTGGCTTTGAAGTGTGATGACCCCCGCGGACTCACGAACCCCAAGGGTTCAGGGACCGCCTGATTAGCAGCCTCGTTGGTGCAGCCTCCCGTGATCCCATGGACGTTGAATCTTTATGTTTAAGTCTGTGCTTGCATTTTGAATAAAGGAGAGGTAGACATTAGCCTGAAATGGATCCCATCCTCCCAACCTTCTACATGGGGGAGTCCCACTTAAGTGGGTTTGACAGTTTGGGGGAAAAGAGTTCTGGCCAGAAATTCAGGCTCGATTTAAATACCTGCTTCTCGTGGTGGCTAAGGCGCCCGTGTGGCTGTGCAAGCTCAGCCGGTGTCAGGTGGCCCCCAGGTTGAGTGGGACCTGACTTCACATAAGCTAAGAGAGCTCCATGCTAGAAACCAAGAGAGTTCTGTTTTCCGTGGGCCATGACGGATGCAGATTGAAGAGCTATTTGCAGTGACAGCACTGTGTGTTTGGGAGCACATGTTGGCTATTGTTTGGGATTTCCTTCTTTATTCCCTATTAATTTATGACACTGTGAGTTGGATGTCAATGTAGGGGAAAACAGCATCCCACAAACAAAAAACATGTCATTCTTACCAAGGGACTAATGGTATTTGGAAAACAGAGAAGCTCCAAGGAAAATATTCCGAGAGTCATGGATGTGCGGGGTTGGGGGTGCTTCTTTGAGGCATCCTAGGGTTTT
This sequence comes from Delphinapterus leucas, assembly GCF_059928025.1. Lineage (NCBI taxonomy): Eukaryota > Metazoa > Chordata > Mammalia > Artiodactyla > Monodontidae > Delphinapterus > Delphinapterus leucas. The sequence goes on along the minus strand of NC_143130.1, from coordinate 52,560,102 downwards.
ACCGCTGCAGCTTGGGCTGTCTGCACCTCTCTGTGCTTCCCCCAACCCTGAGAAACTTGCTGTACTTGCCTTGGTACGGCCTGTGATTTTAAGATGCCTTTCCTAGATAGACTAGCTCTGGTGTGGGCTTCTTTCGGCCTCCAACACCTTGCCGTCCAGCTGTGCCTCAGGATCCAGGCACCTCATCTTACCTGGTCTTCCTGGAGTTAAAATCTCCACTCACGGAAACAAAGTCGCCGAAGGCAAGAAGGGCGTAAGAACCACAGGGAAGTTGATGCAGATATACTACATACCAGATGTTTCCTTCTCCCTGGCAAAGAGGTGCCCAAGTTCACAGGGCATCTGGGGAAGCGTTTTCCTCTAAGGAAGACATCTGTATGGAAATGGTAGCCCGAGTAATGCGATATGACAGTTGCTATGTCAACTTGCGTATTTTTCCCCTCCCCTTAAATTATTGACCGGCTCAGTCAATGTTGCATAAAAGTCATGCAATGCCTTGGAATGTGTTTATGTGCTGTCCTCTGCCAGAACTTTTCAGCATTTTTTTCCTACGTGTATTTTGCTTTTGGGAAGATGGCCTGTCACTTTGGTTTAACTGTGCTCTTTCTTGGGGGAAGTACATATTTCTTAGATTTGTAACAGGGCAGTGGCAGCTTAGACTCCAGGGGAGCAATTGGGGGAGGCTGGTGGGGGGTAACAGGCAGACCTGAAGCTCCTTCGGTTGTGACTGAAGAAGTGTAAACCATGGGCCAGTATGTAAACAGCTTGCAGTTATTGTGGGGAGGTAGGGTGTGTGTGGGGGGGGTGTGTGTGTGTGCGTGTGCAAGCGTGCGCATGAGAGCTCCTCCCTCCTTGGTTGCTATGATGGTGTGGGGAATGGGCCTTCTCTGTCTCTGCTTACCTCTGGCTGTGTATCCAGCCATCTGCTGGCCACCCTGACCTTGCTATCTCTAACAGGCATTTCAAAACTGAAACCCTCACACCTCTTCCTCGTCCTCACTTCCTCCTGGTGAAGACACCTGCGTGCTTCTTCTCAAGCTTGGGAGCTGGCTGCTGTCCTGCCTTCCCTCTCTCTTCTGCCTTAGGACCAGTTTGATTCCCAGGTGGTCTTTTCTGCCACCCGAGCATCTCCCTCCCTGCCAGCATGACTGCTGCACTCAGCCCCTCCTTACTTCTTGGCTGGATGACCACAGGCTCTCATTGCCCTCCTTGTCTCCAGCCTTACCTACACCTGAATCCAGTGTGATCCTTCTCAAATAACCTTTTTCTTTTTTTCTTCTTAATTTCTAAAGGACTAATTCTTCCCACCTGGGCATAACCCAACTGTTCTCTCTCTAAACCACCACTCTGATCATGTCTCACATTGATTGGACTCCTCCAGAGACTGACAAAGCCAGTACCTCAACCTGGTCCCCAGAGACCCCAGCACTGGAGCCCCGTCTGGCTCAGGCCTATTCTTGGAACTCTGCCTAGCCCTTCCAGACAGCTTGCTATGGTCTGAATATTTGTGTCACCCAGCAAATTTATATGTTGAAGTCCTAAGCCCATGTAATGGGGTTGGGATGTGGGGCCTTTGGGAGGTGCTTAGGTCATGAGGGTGGAGTCCCCTCGAATAAGGACACCATGGGAAGTCAGCTGTCTGCAACCCAGAAGGGCTCTCATCAGAACCTGACCATGCTGGCACCCTGATCTCAGACTTCCAGTGTCCAGAAATGTGAGAAGTAAATTTGTGTTGTTATAAGCCACCCAGACTGTGGTATTTTGTCACAGCAGCCTGAATGGATGAAGACATAGCCCTGAGTAGGTGCCTGATGCTCCTTCCGTCTTGGGCGCTGGCCATGGTCTGTGTGGTCCTGGCCTGGTGGCCTGTCTCACTCCTGCTGGGCAGTGTCTTCTGCCCTAGATCCCTGGTGCCAAGTACAGTGCCTGAACTTGTCAGTGTTTGCTGAATAAATGGCAGCCCTCCTCCCCGTCTTGATGTGCAAAACGAGGTCCACTCTGTTCAGGTCTTTCTGTGCCGGCCTCTCCTTTCTCATCGCTGTCTTGGCTTGTCACCTCCTTGTCTCTCCTCTCATCTTTGTCTTCCCTACTCTGTCAGCCTTCATGGAGTCTGGACTCAGCTCTGTCTTGTCTCTTTGTCTATTCTTCACCTGGAGTATAGAGGTTAGAGCAGGGGCTCTGGGGTCAGTGAGAGCCAGTTCTCATCCAGTCCCAACACTGCTGTTTACAGGCACTTGATCTTGAGTTCTTAACCCTTCTGAGCCTCACCTGAAAAAAAGTCAGCCAGACGCTTGGTGGATGCTTGGACATGTGGTTCTGGTGAATATTATTACTTTAAAACAGTAATCAGGTCATGTCCCTCTCCTCTGAAGCATGGCGGCCACTGGTGGTCTGCAGGGTACGGCCCCCAACCCCTCCCTGGCCAGAGGTGCTTTGCATCCCAGGCACTGTCTCCTCCTCCAAGCTGTAAGTGTCTTAAGCCAGAGTCTAAATTTAATTCCTCCAGTGGATTTATTATGTGCTCTGTACATAATAGCTGCTCAACATGTGGGTTGGATGAGCACCATGTGCTTCAGAATTGTGACCTCTGCAGGGTCCTGAGCCACTTTGCTGCCTCCCGCATCCTTCGTGCTGGGCAGATGAGGAGAGACAGCAAGCACGGCCACATGAGCCACTGTCCCCCGCTGGGTGTTGATCTCTACAGTGCTCCTCCTTGCTGAGCTGGACGGTGGCCTCAAAGTCCTTGTCAGGACAGCTCCCCACTGCCACAGCCCACCCATCCAAGGTGATGGGTGACAATCAGCTCTCCCTGACCTGTACTGTGGAAAAATCACACTAACTTTTAAAAAATGTTTGTTGTATTGATTGATTTAAAAATATTTAAATAAAAAAGGAATTAGCTCCATTAAGAAATCTTAGGCGAGATGAAAGGTTTAAAAATCTTGTTGGGGGCTTCCCTGGTGGCGCAGTCATTGAGAATCTGCCTGCTAATGCAGGGGACTCGGATTCAAGCCCTGGTCTGGGAAGATCCCACGTGCCGCGGAGCAACTGGGCCCGTGAGCCACAACTACTGAGTCTGCGCGTCTGGAGCCTGTGCTCCGCAACGAGAGGCCGCGATAGTGAGAGGCCCGCGCACCACGATGAAGAGTGGCCCCCGCTTGCCGCAACTAGAGAAAGCCCTCGCACAGAAACAAGACCCAACACAGCCAAAAATAAATAAATAAATAAATAAGTAAGTAAATAAATAAATAAATAAAAAGCCAAGCATTTGAAGCCCTTTAAAAAAAAAAAAAATCTTGTTGGGAGGTTCTGGGCAGGTGAAAGTGTGTGCCTTGATCAGGCATGATGTGTCCCCACAGCCCTGGAAGGAGGAAGTGAGGGACATGATGGTTAGCTTAATGCACCCTGATGGAAAAGGACCAGTCGTGAGCAAACGTGGTGAGTAGGAATGTGTCCCCACTCACGTTGGGAGGCAGCGGATAGGATGGCAGCAATCAAGCTGGGGAAGAAAGACAGACATTTCCCTGCAAACCAGAGCAGAAAGTTTGGAGAGGGAGCTCCCAGGAAGAAACCCAGTGTTAGCAAGCAGCTTCCATTGTGTCACTGACAAAAGCCAGCAAATAACAAAGGGCTTTTCATACTTCTTTGGAATCCCAGAGCAACACTTGAAGCAGGTGGAGGAAGCTTTTGGACACCACTGAAAAGCTTCCCTTTGGGCAAAGCAGTTTGGTGAAGTGAGCTCTTTCACCAAATCTGCATAATGGCCAGGTGAGAGGATGTCGTGGGCTCCACGTGTGACAGGTGGGGGACTCGAGGTGGGGGAAGGGTGAAGGTCACACCTTGAAGAAGCTGGAATCTGAACCCCACCTGGCTCTGGAGTCTGTGTTCTCCCTACACCAGGTCCATAGAGATGTATCCAAAATGTCTTATGTTGTCTTGCTTTCCGTCAGCACTGGTTTATGTTTGTTGAGATGGCTGTGAAGAGTAGAGTGAAAGGTCTGTGTTGAGATTTATTTTTATGTGTGTGGATGTCCGGTTGTTCCAGCACCATTTGTTGGAAGGACTATCTTTGTTCCATTGTGTTGCCTTTGCTTCTCTGTCAAAGTTGACCAAATAGAAGTTGACTACATTTACGTGGGTCTATTTCTGGGCTCTACATTCTGTTCCATTGATCTGTCTTCCACTGATACCACACTGTCTGGGTTACTGTAGCTTTATAGTAAGTCTTGAAGTTGAGTAGTGTCAGTCCTCCAAGTTTGTTCTCCTTCAGTGTTGTCTTTGGCCTCTCTATGTAAACTTTAGAATCATTTTGGTGAAATCCACAAAATAACTTCTTGGGATTTTGATTGGAATTGCATTGAACCTATAGGTCAAGTTGGGAAGAACTGACATCTTGATAATATCGAGGTTTCCTATTCGAGAGCATAGAATATCTCTTTAGTTTTTATTTGTTAATCAGAGTTATGTAATTTTCCTTGTATAGCTCTTACACATATTTTTGTTAGATTGCATAAATCTAAGTATTTCATTTTGTATAAGCCTAAGTATCTCATTTTTGAGGGGTGCTAATGTAAATGGTATTGTTTTTAATTTCAAATTCTACTTGTTCATTGCTGGCATACAGGGAAGTGGTGGGCTTTTGCATATTAGCTGTGTATCCTGCAACCTTGCTATAATCGATGTTTGCAGCTCTGCCTCTCCCTTGTTTAAGCCTTGCCCAGCTACCCCCAATGCTTGGGGTGCCCTCAGTGTGGCCTTGGACTTGTAGGGCTCTGTGCCTCTGCTCATGGGTTACTCTGCCCTTGCATGTCATCTCTGCCTGTTTTGAAGCCTTACACAGTGATCCAGAGCCCGAGCTGGCAAATTCCCCAGGGATGCTTTCCCAAACCCCTCAGCAGAACTGACCCCCTCCTCTGGGTCCTCTGGACTCTGTGGCTCCCAGCTCGATTCTAGCACCTATCACGTCCTGCCCTATATCACATCAGCTTGTCTAGCTCTCTCTTCTCTGCAGGCTACCAACTCCCAGGGGCAAGGATGGAGACTTACTCATCAGCCTCTGGAGACCTGGGACAGGGCCATTTGCGCATTCGGGAACTCAGCCCCAGGTAGTTGAATTCAGTTCATCCTGCTGAGCCTTGATGAAACCAGGCCACTGGGAGTCAGCCTTAGGGACCTCACTGTCTTAACATGTTTGGAAGACCTTGGGGTGTTATGGAATAAAATCCATTACTGGCATCTTCTTTGTGGTTACATGTCACTCAAGGGGAGAGGGGAATTAAATCAGTGAAGCAAGGCTGGCCTGTGACCCACAATGCCCCATCGACTGCTGTCACCACTGCTCAGCCTTTTGCAGGGGTCCAGTCTCCCAGGTCCTAGTTGGTAGAGAGCCAGAGGGTACTGATCAGGATTGTATTTTTCTTTTAAAAGTATGGATGTGTGGTTTCCAGTTTCATTTCATTTTATTTTATTTTTTTATTTATTTAGGCTGTCTTAGTTGCAGCACATGGGATCTTCATTGCGGCACGTGGGATCTTTCGTTGTGGACCACGCGCTTCTCTCTAGTTGTGGTGTGTGGGATTTTCTTTCTCTTGTTGTGGCACGCGGGCTCCAAGGTGCATGGGCTCTGTAGTTTGCGGCACGCAGGCTCTCTAGTTGAGGCATGCGAGCACCGTAGTTGTGGTGCGTGGGCTTAGTTGCCCTGCTGCATGTGGGAATCTTAGTTCCCCGACCATGGATCGAACCTGCGTCCCCTGCATTGGAAGGCGGATTCTTTACCACTGGACCACCAGGGAAGGCCCCAGTTTCCACTTTCTAACTCTTGGAACCTGCTGGCTCCAGGGTCTCGAAAGCGATGCCCCAAGGCTGGCTCTGCAATGCCTGCCAGTCCCCCAGGTCCATCTTTTGTCCTTGCTGAGCTGGAAACAGCCTCTCTCCGAGGACTCTGGCCCCCATTCCTCTTGACTAGGTAGCAGGCTTTTCTGATCAAAAGCTGCTATTCTTTGGAAGGCTGACTCTTTTTCAAGACTTGTGTTTGAGGACAATTCATTTTAAGCCTATTACATTTGATCAGACTTCACCTTCATTGTTATGTACACTTAACAGCTTAATATTAGTTTTGAAAAAAATTCAGTCTATTTTGTGACAACTTGTGTGGCTAATTAATGCTCTGCAGTGCACCGTGTAACTTGCAAGGCACCACACAAACACCAAATCATAACACATTTCCTGTTTGAAACTGTCTTAGTAAATTGAACATCTGTATTACAGTAATACAGTGTATTAGTAAATTGAACATCTTTTATTGATTCACCTTGTTAAGCAGGGAAGTAATCCTTATGGTTTTATAAGCCTCTTGCAAGTTCTAGTAGATGCCATTTGGAACATGAATTTAGTTGAATAAGTGAAGGCAGATGTCAGGCATTTAATTGGCACTTCTCTCTCAGTCGGCTGTATCAATTTTGGAACTATTGTTGGAGAAGATAAAATTCACCAATGGTATGAAACTGACAGTGGATTAGATGCTATTGGTCTTTGGAGAGGAGGGAGGGACTGTGCAGAGTTAGTGCTTGACAATAGCTAATGTCATCACCTGGTCTTCACAGGGTTTTCTACGAAAGTTCCTCAAAGAGCAGAGAGGAATAGGGAAGAAGGTGGTGGCAGCTTAACTTGATTGCCCCACAAAATTTGTTTTAAAGTCTTGAGCCTTATATTAAATGTTCAAGGGACTTTTGTTTTCTACTCTGTGTTATTTTCCTTCAACTCTTCAGCCAAAAAGATTTGACTGGGAAGATGTATCTTTTTATCTGTGGCTTTTGGACCCCTTGGGCTCAGATACCTGGCTTGAGAAACAGGTATAAAAATGGCAATTAAAGGGGTATAAAAAGATAGTGGAGGAGAACTAAACTATGGTACCTTCAGACAATGGAATATTTTAGCACCAAATACGGTGCTGAGAAGAATTTTGAGCTATCAAGCCATGAAAAGACATAGAGTAACCTTCAATGCATTTCACTAGGGGAAAGAAACTAATCTGATGACTCCAATTATATGACATTCTGGAAAAGGCAAAACTGTGGAGACAGAAAAAAGATCAGTGGTTGCCAGGGGTAAGGGGTGGTGAGGAGGGATGAACAGGCAGAGCACAGAGAGTTTTTAGGGCAATGAAAATACTCTGTATGATATCATAGTGATGGATACATGTGATGATACATTTGTTCAAACCCATAGAGTGAACCCTAATGTAATCTAGAACTTTGGGTGATATGATGTATCAGTGTAGGTCCATCAGTTGTAACAAATGTACCACTCTGATGGGGGATGATGATGGGGGGGATGTGTGTGTGGGGGAGGGGGAATATGGGAAATCTCTGTACCTTCCTCTCAATTTTGCCATGAACCTAAAACTTCTCTTGAAAACAATCTTAAAAAAAAAAAAAAAAAGATACCAGAAAATAACCAAAGTGACTTTAGTGTTTTAAAATGTAATTTTAAAGCAAGGAAAGGAGAGACAAGAGGCAGAGGCCATGATTGCATTTGCATTTGGAGTGGCCCCTCAGGAGGGATAGATTGGCAGGGGAGACTGGGGGGACAGGGGACCAGGTGGAGTGTTCTCAGTTACCTGGAGAGATGGACCAGTAGCATTCAGGGTTGGGGAGGGAGTGGATCCTGTCCTGGGGCAGCAGGTGGAATGATGGGACCTGGCAACTGCAGCATGAGCAGGGGAGAACTGACGCATTCATTAGCAGGTGCTGAGGGCATCCTACCTGCCTGGCCCTGTGTTGGGTGTTTCACACCTGATCCTCATTGGAATTTGTTAGCCACCTTGGGTGATCAGTTTGGGCAGCTCTGATGAGGGACTTAGTGAGGTTGAGAGTGTTCCAGGATCACCTCTACTAAGCAGCAGGACCCATGTCTAAACTCAGAGTGGGTGGAATCAACAGGCCTCAGTGACTGTCTAGACAAGGGCGGGGCATGTGCGGGGTAGGAGAGATGTCTCTACCCTTCCTCTCTTGCAGGTCCCAGCCCCAGAGTCTTCTTATCCAAAGCCCCACCACCACCCCTGCATGATTATTCCTCATCAACAGCTGACCCATCTCTGGCCTCTTGGAAAGAGCACTGAACTTGGAGTTCAGTGGCTGAGGGTTGGACCCCACCTCAGCCCTCCTAGCTGTTTGCCTTCCCCTCTCAGAATGTTAGCGTCCTCAGAAAAATGCAGATGACAATTTCATCGTGAGAATGAAAGAAAAGCATGTAAAAGAAGCCAGCGTCAAACCCAGCACCGAGGGTGATAAGAAGATGGTTTGTTCCATGCCCTTAGGTAATGTTGGGTTTGACTAAATTTGCGGAGTTCCAAGTTGTGTCACATAGTTGGACTTTGAAAAAAAATATAATTCTCACCCATTGAATTTGTCAATATTGGTGTGTAGCCTCTTGCGCCCAGTAGCATTGGGGTACATCCTGTGTTGGGGTCAACAACAGGCCATCTCTGCAGACACCTGTGAAGTCCTTTCAGGTGACAGTGGTCACTCTGTCCTGGTCAGTGCTCTCAGACAACTCAGCTCTAGAAACATCGCCTGCTTTTGCTGCACATAACTTTCCTTTGCACCTTCACAGTGGCTGCATGTTGCTAAAACTGCCCCTTTGGTGGCCAGTTGGCCATGTGTACATCATTGTTTTCTCTTGGCTTCCTCTTTAGTTGTGGCTGTTTACATGAAGGAGTCCTGGTGGACCACTGAAGATGTACTAAGAACCTCTGATCCTGCAAGAGAAGGTCTGATAAAGGTGAGGTATTGCAAATTTAAGTGGACATTGCAAAACAGGTTTTAAAGGTCAGTGTACTTATTATCATGTTAATAATTTAAAGCAGTCTACCCCTGTGGATTCATTTTCTAGCACTGCTGTAACAAAGTGCCAACAAACTGGGTGGTTTAAACAACAGAAGTGTATCATTTCCCAGTCCCAGAGGCTAGAAGTCCAAAATCAAGGTGTTGGCAGGGTTGGTTTCTTCCGAGAGCTGTGAGGGAGAATCTGTTGCAGGCCTCTCTCCTAACTTATGGTGGCCTCAGCTTTCCTTGGCTTATCAATGGCATTCTCCCTGTGTCTTCCCATCCTTTTCCCTTTTGTCTGTCTATCTTTGTCCAAATTCCCCTCTTCCATGGGGACAGCAGTCACGTTGGATTAGGGCCCACCCGAATGACCTCATCTTGACGTGATCATCTGCAAAGACTCTATTTCCAAATAAATCACGTTCGTAGGTGCTGGGGGTTAGGACTTGAACATCTCTTGGGGGGACACAGTTCAATCTACAGCACCCTGCCAGCAAGGAAACTAGTAGTAAATGGCTATATGCAACAGATACCTGGCTATTGGTAAATCTCTCTTACCTTCCTGAGTGGCCTCTCACATCTTAATTTTGAAACTTTAATCCACATCATCTCTCTAAGGTGCAGGGAGGTTCTATTTATTGCATTCCAGTAGTGTTTATTGGTACTTACTATGAGGTAGATACTATGTTAGATGCTAGCCTGTGTATTACCCAGACTTTTCACAGGGATTATCTGACTTCAGAATCTTTAAGGTATTTGTTTTGCAGACAAAGAAATTGAAGCTGAGCCACACAGCTTGTAAGTGATTTAACTGGACACAAATGCTAGTCTCTCTGACAGCAGGCCTGGTGGTCTTTGAAGCACCGTGGCTTTATAGAGACCTAGGATGACAAGGGTGAGGGTTCCTTGTGGCTAAGGATGTTCAATATCTTTTCACGTACTTATTGGCCATTCATATGTCCTTTTGGGGAAAATATCTATTAAAATCCTTGGCCCACTTTTTAAAAAATTTATTTGTTTTATTTATTTTTGGCTGTGTTGGGTCTTTGTTGCTGTGCGCGGGCTTTCTCTAGTTGTGGCGAGTTTACTCTTTGTTGCAGTGTGCGGGCTTCTCATTGCAGGGCATGGGCTCTAGGCACGTGGGCTTCAGTAGTTGTGGCACATGGGGTCTAGAGTGCAGCCTCAGCAGTTGTGGCGCACAGGCTTAGTTGCTCCATGGCATGTGGGATCTTCCCGGACCGGGGCTTGAACCCGTGTCCCCTGCATTGGCAGGTGGATTCTTAACCACTGTGCCACCAGGGAAGCCCCCTTGGCCCACTTTTTAATTGGATTGACTTTTTCCTGTTGAGTTGTAAGAGTTTTTCTATATTCTAGATGCAAGTTCTTATTGCATATACGATTAACAAATATTTCTCCCCAGTTTATGGGTTGTCTTTTTCAAGTCTGTTTTCCCCCCAGCTTTGTTGAGATATAATTGACATACAACACTGTGTAAGTTTAAGGTGCACAATGCGTTGATTTGATACACTGCAAAATGATTACCACCAGTGTTAGTTAACACCTGCATCACATCACATAATTGCCATTTCTTTTTTGTGGTGAGAACATTTAAGACCTCCTCTCTTAGCAACTTTCAAGTATGTAATACAGTATCATTAGCTACAATTACTATGCTGTATATTAGATCCCCAGAACTTGTTCATCTTATAACTGGAAGTTTGAACCTTCTGACCATCTTTCCCTCTCCCCCACCGCCAGCTCCTGGCAACCACCACTCTAGTCTCTGTTGCTATGAGTTTGGCTCTTTCATGTTACATGTATGAGATCATGCAGTGTTTGTCTTTCCCCTTATTTCACTCAGTATAATACCCTCAACTTCCATCCATGTTGTCACAAATTGCAGGATGTTTTCAGGTCTGGTTTTAATTGACTTGATAGACAGTATTATTATTATTAATTTTATTTTATTTTACGCTGTGTTGGGTCTTCGTTGCTGCGCGTGGGCTTTCTCTAGCTGCGGCGAGCAGGGGCTACTCTTCATTGCGGTGCGAGGGCTTCTCATTGTGGTGGCTTCTCCTGTTGCGGAGCGTGGGCTCTAGGCATGCAGGCTGCAGTAGTTGTAGCACGTGGTCTCAGTAGTTGTGGCTCGCAGGCTCTAGAGCACAGGTTCACTAGTTGTGGCGCATAGGCTTAGTTGCTCCACGGCATGTGGGATCTTCCCGGACCAGGGCTCGAACCTGTGTCCCCTGCATTGGCAGGCGGATTCTTAACCACTGCACCACCAGGGAAGCCCGATAGAGATTATTTTGAAAAGGGTTTTCTTCCAGTAAGTTAACGATGGCTGGAGCTTCAGCAAATGGGTGCTGCCTGGCATACACACACACACATCTGCCTGTGTGTGTCATTGTCTGTGCCTGAAGCAGGTGGTATGAGCGGTTGGGTGTTCTGAATCCCAGGAAGAGTTTGATTTGCTTTTTAAATATATATATATTTTTCAGAACAAGAGTGGTCACTTCCCTTGTGTATCAATCCTTCTAAATTTAGATGAGGAAAACCCTCACATTTTCTGAAAATGTGGCTTATGTTGTGAACAGAGAGATACTTGGATGTTAATTCCACTTAATGAAGCAGGTTGTAAAGATCTGTCTGCCCCAGCTGTATGTAGGGATAGTTTCCCGCTCCATTTACAGAACTTGGTGTCTTGACTTTTTTTTCTTTTAATTACATTCTGTTTCTTAGCCAGCTCTTCTTTACAAATTACCAAACCAAACCAAACCAAACAAAAAACCAACTTTCTTAGTGTTCTTTCTATGAACATAATTAGTGGTCCTAATTGAGGGATTAGAACTGGTTCTTAGTTTTGTGTTTTGAGAAACATTTCTAAGTCAGAATCACATGTCACACATTTTTTTCCCCCTGTAATGAAATTGGACAAATTAAGTGCATTTTCTTTTTCTCCTTTTTTCTCCTGCCAGTTTTTGATTGGATATTTCCCTTCTGCCAGATGCAATCTGTTTTTCTCTTCTGGCTTTCCTCTGAACTTTTTGGTTTTATAAGTTGAAAAATATAGCCTCCCACATTACACCCCTTGGGTTTTGTGATGAACTAGTTATTCTTAAAGTCTGAACTTGATTTGGCTGCTACTGTCTGAGATACAAAATTGAGGTGGCTTCTCAGAGTTAAGCTGGTGTGGCTTTTGCAAATCTTTTTCTCATCTAAGATTTGGCTCCAGATGAAGGTGAAACGTTTTGCATTCTGGGCCAATTAATAAGTTTATTGGCACTAAACACTTTGTGCCATTTGCTAGAGGGCTGCAAGCTAACTTATTTTTATTATTGGAGCATTTGAAAAACATACAAATGTCTGAGAGACCACTTAGGCAGTCTTCTCCCTTGATTAGTGGAGGAAACTGAAACTGAAAGGCGTTGTGAGTTGCTGAAGATCTCCCAGCAAATCTAGGCCAAGAAGCCATGACCACAATGATGATGGTGATGATAATAAACATTTAAGGGTCCAGTATTAAATACAAAACCAAACATTCATATTTATTTCAAACTTCCCTTTCCCAACGCTCTAATGGATGAAAGTGCAGAAGGGAGCCACTGGCTGGGCTGTAGCAGGTACCCTGGCCTGGGACTCAGAAGTCCTGGTCTGGTGCTGTAAACCTGCCTGCCTTTGACAGAGCCCTTGTCCAGCTGTCTTAAGGCCTCTTCAGAATAAGGCAGGGAAATCAGTACATGTAATCTTAGCCTCTTTGAGCTTCAATTTCCTCACCTATAAACCAGGACCTCTCTGGCGGGTGGTGAGAATCGAATGGTAGCAGGTGGGGGGCAATCTCAGCCCAGGTAATACTCTTGCTGATTTCACGGCGCTGCATAGGACGGGGCGACAAACACCCACACCCTTAGGCTGTCACACAGCAATGTTGTTGAAATAAAAGCTAATAAAACAATACCATCACTTTGTCACTAGCTGATTGGTTTCATCTCAAGTGCCACATTTTAGCGGTTGCTTGTAGTTGTCCGGGAGACTGCATTTAGGAGGATCCTGAGACCATATCCAGGCTCAGCCACATAGAGTGGGGATTGATTAGTTACGTCTGCTGTGGGTGCAGGAGTGGGAGGCCTTCATTTATGCCACACCTGTGCCATCCGTGGGCTATACAAATGCAGAGACTATGAACAGGCAGGAGCAGGAAATCATTTTGACTTGTTAATGGTCAAGCTCTTTTGTGGGCCTGACCTTGACCACAATACAGTTTCCTCAATTGTCATGACATTGCAATGGGTGAGAGACAGTTCCATTTTGTAGCCTTAGGATGGGCTAGGCCTTGAGTCCCAGTAACTCTCTGGGGTTGGGACTCTAGTATGTGCTCAAAATCTGTCACAAGCCATTGAAACTCAGTTGCTCTTGGTGTAGCAACTGGACACCAATAATTATCCCCAATTACTTACCCTCCTTCTGAGGGTCAGAATTCTAGGGCTGTTGTTAAAAATGGCAGACTGGGTTTATCTCTGGACACATCCAGGGTTTCTGCTGAAATTGCTTGCCTCTATGTAACCTCCTGTTTCACTGGCATGTGACTGATTGTTCTCTGTCTCTTCACATTCCATGTCTGTGGTCCTGGAGACCCAGGAGGCCCCTCTGGCCATGCTCCTCGCTCCTGGAGGCCAGTGCATGTGAAAGGTCAGGGGTGGGAAAACCTCCGTGAGAAACTATGATCCGCATTTTGGATCTTGAGCATGAGAAGAACTGTATGGTGGGGGAGCTCACACCTGGCCCCGGGGTGTGGGTTGATTCCAAGCATAGAATTTATTGTGTCTGATTTTCCCCTCTTGTCTCACTTAGATGTTCTTTTTGTTTTTCCTTCAAAGGTTCAGTCATTTGGGGAAAGGATTGTGCTTTTTATTCTAAACGTCGTTATTTTTGGAAGACTGGAGAGGAATTTGGATGATGATGACATGTTTTTTTTACCTCACTCTGTGAAGGAGGAGGCTAAAATTCTGTGGAGAGACGGAGCAGCTGTTGGATTTTACACAACCAAAAGGAAAGGTAAGGGCCACGCGGCCGTGTGGGGTCACTGCCACTTCAGGCTCTGCGGGGGAGGCTTCTGGGTGTCTGCCTGCCTTGGAGGACTCCTTGAGCCCAAACGTTACTTGGAGAGAATCTTCTGGCACGAGAAGTATCACTAATTCAGCTGTCATGTAAATAAGCCGAAGGTATGGATTTCATTTTCACCACATTTCTCGTTTTACTGGCAGAGTGAATATTCATCATGGTCCTTGGATTCCCAGGCAGTGCCATGTCCCCCGTAAAATACTTGTTGCTGTTAATGGTTGTAAAATGACTTTGCAAGCTCAATGCTTTTCATTTCTTTTCTTTAATGTTACCAATTAGCTGTCAGGAAAAATGCCATTGCTAATAGCTGACATGTGGTGCAAAGGCACACTGGATGCCAAGATTTATAGACATTACCTCAGAAGAGAGGGAGGTCGGCGCGATAACGAGGTTAGGGTAAAATCCTGGGACTTATTTTTAGGGGCTGTGATGAGCAGGGAGTGTGGAACTTGTACTACTTTGTCTAAGAGATCAGTCTCTTCTTTAATGATGCTTTCTTTAATAGTTTCTTTGATTTTGAAAGGCTGTCAACATCTCTGACCCAACTGGTCCAAGCCCCATCATTTAATTCTTACAAAGTTCTGAATTTTAGCAAAAATAAAATTTCCCGGTACACCACCATAGATATGCTGTTGTCTTGAGTTGAGTGTTTTTCTCTGGGGATAAAAAGGCTATGATTATGGTTTTGAGCTGTGTTCACATTGTGTATGTGTTCCACCTGTCCAGGATGGAGTAAATCTGCGTTTCAATTTTTTCCCTTGGTGTGGTGTGAGATGACCAGTTTCCCACGCAAGCAAGTCATGTAATTAATTATTTGTCAAGGTCAGTCATAGAGGCTGAAGCACCTGTGTCTTTCAGCTTCTTGGGTCATGAAAGCCCTTTGTCCTTTGTTTTGATGCACTGTTTCACTTTTTGGGGTGGCTGTATTCTTTAGTCATTATTTAGATAGACCAAGGATCTGGAGAATACTTGAAATGGAAGTATTTTTGTAATTCCTCTTTCTTAGGAGACCCATTTGTTGTCATTTTCTACCAAATAGCTTGTCTTAAATCTGTAGCTAAATCATTTGTGCTGTAGATGTCCTACTAATAGAAACAAAAACTGTTAACAGATTCCAACCTGATGTGTGAGAACCACAGCTAAGGGGCAGAAGGAGCTTGACCTTGGTCTTGCCCACTGCTGCTGTTGCTCCTGGTTGCAGTGATACCCCAGACTTTGTTCTGTGAGAATTAAGCAGAGGCTGGATGTGGCTGCCTCATTCTTCCCAAGGCAGACCCAGAACCTTGGAGTGGAAGGAGGATATTATGGTGTTGAGTTGAGGCAGATCAGTCTAGGTGCTTGGATTTCTGCCTCCTCTTCATTTCTGACGAATTCCACGAATTTGATGGAAAGTTCTCTGAAGCTGCTTACTAGGTATTGTTGTTTTCATCCATGCACTGATTTTTTTAAGTGGCAATTGACTGTTAGTTACTCAACAACTGAGTTAGTTTAAAAAGTATCAAATGAGGGACTTCCCTGGTGGTGCAATGGTTAAGAATCTGCCTGCCAACGAAGGGACATGGGTTCGATCCCTGGTCTGGGAAGATCCCACATGCCGTGGAGGGACTAAGCCTGTGCGCCACAACTACTGAGCCCGCGTGCCACAACTTCTGAAGCCCTCATGCCTAGAGCCCATGCTCCGCAACAAAGCCACTGCAATGAGGAGCCCTTGTACCACAACGAAGAGTAGCCCCTGCTCGCCGCAACTAGAGAAAGCCTGCACGCAGCAATGAGGATCCAACACAGCCAAAAATACATAAATAAATAAAAAAATTTATATATTAAAAAGTATCAAATGAGTAGAAAGTTAAGTAAATAAAATATATTTTTCAGGTATACATTGCCAATTAAAAACATTTTTTACTGCCTATTTCTGGATTAGCTTATTTTTGGAGAGACAGAATAAAAGCATTTCCATGGAATAATTATATAGACCTTGCCACCAGCAATGTTTGAGAGTTCCAATCACTCTACATCCTTGCTGGTACTTGGTGTTGTATTTTTAATTTTAGTCATTCTGCAAGATGGGAAGTGGTATCTAATTTTGGTTTTAATTTGCATTTTACTAATGATATTGATCATGTTTTCATGTGCTTTTGTTATGGTCATATATCTTTTTTGGTAAGTGTCTGCTCAAATATTTTTGCCTACTTTTATTGCGTTATTTGTTTTCTTATTATTGAGCTTTGAGCATTCTTTATGTGTTTTAGATATTGGTTCTTAATCAGATATATTTTGAAAACATTTTCATTTTGGTTTAATAATTTTTTCAAAGAGCAGAAGTGTTAAATTTTAGTGGTCTAATTTATCATTTACCAATTTTCATTATAATTCAGTTCAAAATATTTTCCAATTTACTTTGTGATTTCTGTGGTTCCTTTAAAAGTGAGTTTTAAATTTCCAGATATTTGTGAGCTGTTCCAGATGTTTTATTTTTTGTTGATTTCTAATTTAATTCTGTTGTAATAAGATAATATAGTCTGTAACTATATTATCTTATTAAATTTTAATATTTTGAAAACTGTTGAGAGTTGTTTTATGGCCCTGTATATTATTTTGGTAGACACTCCATATGGACTTGAAAGAGTGTGTGTATTTTGTAGGTATTAGGTTTCATGTTTGGTTAGGAAATGTTGGTTAGGTTAAAGTGACTGATGGTGTCATTCAGATCTTCTATATTCTTAACTAATATTTTTGTCTAAGTCTATGAATTTATGAGGGAAGTATGTTAAAATTTTTATGATTGTGGATTCTTCTCTTCTTTTAGTTGTCAGTTTTTACTTTGTGTATTTTGGAGCTTTGTTATTAGTCACATCTAATTTATAATTGCTATATTTGCCTGATGTATTGACCATTTTGTTATTATGAAGTGTCCTTCCACTTGTCCCTAGTAATATCTCTTGTTAAGAAGTCTATTTTGTCTGTTTTTAATACAGCCACTTCATCTTCTTATGCTCACTGTTTGCACAGAATATATTCTTTCTAGCTTTTTACTTTTAGTCTATGTCTTTATATTTAAAGCATGTGTATTGTTGACGGCATACAACTGGGTCTTGGATTTTAAATCTAGTTTTAATAATCTCTGCCTTTTGATTGGAACATTAGTCTATTTACGTTTAATTTTTTAAGATTTATTTAATTTTGGTAGTGTTGGGACTATGTTGCTCCTCATGGGCTTCTCTAGTTGTGGCGAGCGGGGGCTACTCTTCATTGCGGTGTGTGGGCTTCTCATTGTGGTGGCTTCACTTGTTGTGGAGTACGGGCTCTAGGCATGCGGCTTCAGTAGTGGTGACACGTGGGCTCAGTACTTGTGGCTCATGGGCTCTAGAGTGCAGGCTCAGTAGTTGTGGTGTGTGGGCTTAGTTGCTCCGCAGCATGTGGGATCTTCCCAGACCAGGGATCGAACCCATGTCCCCTGCATTGGCAGGCGGATTCTTAATGACTGCGCCACCAGGGAAGTCCCCTACATTTAATTATTGATATGATTGTACTTAGATCTTCTCTGCTGCAATTTGTTTTGTGTCTTCTGTTTCTTTTTGTTTTTCTCTGTTCTTCCTTCCCTGTCTCCTTTTGTTTTAATCAGATTTTTTTTTTTTTTTTTTTTGCGGTACGCGGGCCTCGCACTGTTGTGGCCTCCCTTGTTGCAGAGCACAGGCTTTGGACGTGCAGGCTCAGTGGCCATGGCTCACGGGCCCAGCCACTCCGCGGCATGTGGGATCCTCCCGGACAGGGGCACGAACCCACGTCCCATGCATCGGCAGGTGGACTCTCAACCACTGCGCCACCAGGGAAGCCCTTAATCAGATATTTTTTACTATTCCATTTTAATTTCTCTCTTGGCTTTCTAGCTTTATATTTTTGTATTTTTTAAAGTTGTTGCTCTAGAGATTACATATGCATCTTAAACTTAAATTAACTTAGAGTGAATATTGAATTACTTAAGGTAAAATATAGAAACTTTGCAATAGTGTATTTTTATGTACCCATCATTTTATTTACATAACTGCTATTGTTATATGTTAGATCTGTTTGTTATAAATCTGTTGCTACTGACTTATAAGTTTTAATTTAAGTAGTTATATCTTTTAAAGATGTTAAGAAAAAATACATAGTTTAAAAATATTTACCCACATATTTACCATTACAATTTTTTTGTATAGGTCCCAGTTGCCCTTTAGGCTAAAGTACTTCCTTTAGCATTTCTTGTAGTGGAGTTGCTGGCAGTAAATTCTCTCAGGTTTTGTTTACTGAAAATGCCTTTAT
Organism: Delphinapterus leucas; assembly: GCF_059928025.1. Classification (NCBI taxonomy): domain Eukaryota; kingdom Metazoa; phylum Chordata; class Mammalia; order Artiodactyla; family Monodontidae; genus Delphinapterus; species Delphinapterus leucas. The sequence continues at coordinate 52,541,857 of NC_143130.1, read as the reverse complement.
TTCACCTTCATATTTGAAGGGTTGTTTAGCTGGATGTAGAATAATTAGTGTTAGCTTTTTTTGTGTGTGTGGCACGTGGGCCTCTCACTGCCGTGGCCTCTCCCGCTGTGGAGCACAGGCCCTGGACGTGCAGGCCCAGCGGCCATGGCCCACGGGCCCAGCCGCTCTGCGGCATGCGGGATCTCCCCGGACCGGGGCACGAACCCGTGTCCCCTGCATCGGCAGGCGGACTCCCAACCACTGCGCCACCAGGGAAGCCCTTAGTGTTAGCTTTTTTCCCTCAGAATTTTGAATACGTTGTTCCAGTATCCTCTGGATTTCATAGTCTTGGGTGAGAAGTCAGCAGTTAATCTATTGTTGTTCGTCTTACGTGACATGGCATTTTTCTCTGAATGCTTTTAAGACTTTCTCTTTAGCTTCTTTTGCAGTTTAATTGATTTGTCTAGGAGTGATTTTATTTTTGTTTATCTTTTTGGGAGTTTGTTGAGCTTTCTGAATCTTTAAAGTTTTCTACCAAATTCAGGAAGTTCTTGGCCATTATTTCTTCAAATTTTTGTGCTATTTTCTCTTTTCTTTTTCTGGGATTCCAGTTATATGTACCTTGGGGTTCTTCACATTGTCTTGCAGCTCTCTGAAATTTTGTTCATTTTTCTTCAAACATTTTTCTCTTTTTTGGCTGGATAATTTCTCTTGAACCATATTCAACTTTATCTGCCATCTCCAAACTCTTGTTGAACCTATTTAAAATTTTCAGTTACTGTACTTTTGAGCTGTATAATTTCTGTTATGTATAGTTTCTGTTTCTTTGTTGAGATTCTCTATTCATTGAGCATATATTTCCCTTTAATTTGAAAAATTAGTTCTTTGAACATATTTATAAAGCTATTTTAAGTTCTTTGTCTACCAAATCCAACATCTGGGCCTATTTAAAATCAGTTATATTAGAGTGACATCAGCAACATGACAGAGTGAAAAGCTCCCTTTCAGTCAACAACCAGTAAAGCATCCACAGCTCAACAAAGGTGCCTCTGAGGAACCCACTGGGATGCCAGAGATTTCCACATATCTGCACATTTAAAGGTGGGTGGACTGGAACACATAGGGGAGGCAGAACTGAGGGAACAGCAGCCCAGCTCTCTGGCCATGGAAGCTGAGCCCATAGCCCCAGAGAACACATAACAGCAGGGGAGGCAGTGAGCACAACTCTGGCCTCGCAGCCGCAGTGGTGCCTGCAGCCACAGGTAACTGGGCAGCAGCAGCAGTGGGGCCTGAGACCCCATTCCTCCAGCCACTGACGTGCTCACAACTCAGGCCCCCTACTCCTCCACACACAGTGATGGAGTCTGTGAATCTTACAACACTGGGCATAGCACAGGTGCCTGGGCAACCCCTGCTCCGCCCACCCTCATCCTCCCCCTGTGGCAGCAGAGTCTACAACTCAGGGGATCCTGGATGCCAGGGAAGAGCCCATCATCCCAGTGACATTAGCAGCAGGAAGGCATCATTGACCCCTGGAGACACAAGAAGCAATAATGAGGACACGGGCCACACCTCTGACAGAGGTGGTGGAGGGTAGAATGTGCCAACTCTCAAACATAACTGGAGGCAGCTCAGGTAAGGAAAACCATAAACTTGTGCTATAGCGCCACCTACTGGAAAACAGAAGAAAGACCTCTAATTTCTAACCTGTTGAATCATTAGAATCAAGCAGAAAGATATTTGCTACTTCAAATGCATGGGCAGAGGAACAACTCATCATGTGCCATGAAGAGCCAAAGTAACGCCATGCCACAAAAAGAAAATGACAGTTCTCCAGAAGCCAAATTTAAAGTCACAGAATATTGCAATTTAACTGACAAAGAATTCAAAATAGGTGTCATGAAGAAATTCATTGAGCTATGAGAAAACTCAGAAAGACAGTTCAGGGAGCTCAGGAGTAAAATTAATGATCAGAAGGAATACTTTACTGAAGATATTGAAACTCTAAGAAAGAACCAAGAAGAAATTCTGGAGCTGAAGAACTCAATAAACAACATAAAGAATGCATTAGAAAGCACTGGAAATACATCAGACCACATGGAAGAGAGAATTAGTGAGCTTGAGGACAGAAATCTAGAAATGATGCAAGTAGAAGAGGGAAGAGAATTAAAATATAAAAAATGAAGAAATTCTACAAGAGCTATCCAGCTCTTTAAGAAGGGTGCATATTAGGGTTATGGGTATCCCAGAAGGAGAAGAGTGGGAAAAAGGAGCAGAGAGATTATTTAAAGAAATCATAGCTGAGAAATTCTCAAACCTGCAGAAGAAACTTGATATATACGTCCATGAAGCTAAGAGAACACCTAATTGCCTCAATGCAAAAAGACCTTCTTAAAGACACATCATATTAAAATTGTCAAAAGTCAATGACAAAGAAAGAATTTTTAAAGGCAGCCAGGGGAAAAAAAAGGATGGTAACCTACAAGGGAACCCACAGAGGCTATCAGAAGATTTCTCAGCAGAAAGTTGACAGGCCAGGAGGGAGTAGAATGACATCCTTAAGATACTGAAAGATAAAAACTGTCACCCAAGAATACTTTATCCAGCAATATTATCTCTCAGATATAAAGGAGGAATAAAGACTTCCCCAGGTAACTAAAAACTGAGGGAGTTCATCAACACTAGATGTGCCTTACAAGAAGTGTTGAAAGGAGCTCTTCTACCAGAAACAAGAAGGTAAAAGGACGCAAAACTTTGAGTAAGGTGATACATAGAATCAGAAAATTGTAACTCTTTATCAGAATAGGTATTAAGCATTTTATTATAGCATAAAGGTTAAAGGGGGAAAATCAGAAAAAATAATTATAGCTACTTCAATTTGGCAACAAACTCACAACATGAAAAGGGATAATTTGAGACAACAAAAATGCAGAAGGGGAAGGGGAAGAGGTCAGAAACCCTATAGGTAAATGAAGATAAGATGTGATCAGCAGAAAAAGGACTATTTTATCTATGAGGAGTTTTATACAAACCTCATGGTAACCACAAAACATAAATCTAGAGCAGAGACAATAAACATAAAAAAGGAGGAAACTGAAAAAAATCATAGAAAACCACCAAACCAAGATGGCAGGCTGAAACACAAGAACAAAGCAACAACAGTGATATAGAGAAACCAGAAAACAAAAGATAAAATGGCAGTAGTAAGTCCTCATTTACCAATGATTACCCTAAATGTAAATGGAGTGAATTCACCAATCAAAAGACACAGAGTGGCTGGATGGATTAAAAAACAAGAAACAACCATACATTACAGGAGGCTCACCTCAGCTCTAAAGACAAGCATATGTTAAAAGTGAAGGGATGGAAGATAACACTCCAAGCAAATGCCAGTCAAAAGAAAGTGGGTGTAGCCATACTCAACAGACAAAATGGACTTAAAGCCCAAAAAGGTAACAAGAGACAAAAATGGACAGTATATAATAATAAAGGGGACAATTTATCAAGGAAACTATGTGATTAATATATATATATGTATATATAATGCATATATATATATACATTTAACATAAGAGCACCAAAATATATAAAACAATTATTAACAGACCTAAAGGGAGAAATTGACAGCAACATAATAATAGTAGGGGACTTTAACACCCCACTTACATTAATGGATAGATCGTCCAGACAAAATAATCAACAAGGAAACTGAGGTGTTAAATGAAACATTAGACCAGATGTATTGGATAGATTTGTACAGAACATTCCATCCAAATGCAGTGGAATACACAGTCTTCTCAAGTGCACATGGAACTTTCTCAAGGGTAGCCCATGTGTTGAGACACAAAACAAGTCTCAGTAAATTTAAGAAGATTGAAATCACATCAAGCATCTTTTCTGATCACAATGGTATGAAACTAGAAACCAACTACGAGAAGAAATATGGAAAAAATCACAGATATATGAAGACTGAACAAAGTGCTACTGAACGACTATTGGGTTGATGAAGAAATCAAAGGAGAAATAAAAAATTACGTGAAGATAAATTAAGATGAAAAGATGACATACCAAAATTTATAGGATGCAGCAAAAGTGGTACTAAGAGGGAAGTTTATAGCAAAACAGGCCTACCTCAAGATACAAGAAGAATCTTGAACAATTTAAACTTACACTGAAAGGAACTAGAAAAAGAAGAACAAACAAAGCCCAAAGTCAGTAGGAGGAAAGAAATAATAAAATCAGAAGAGGAGAAATAACAACGGATACCACAGAAATACCAAGGATTACAAGAGAATATTATGAAAAGCTATATACAACAAATTGGACAACTTAGAAGAAATGGACACATTCTTAGAATCAAAGAACTGTCCAAGACTGAATCATGAAGAAACAGAAAATCTGACTAGACTGATCACTAGTACAGAGATTGAAACAGTAGTCAAGAAGCTCCCCACAAAACAGGTTCAGAACCAGACAGCTTCACAGGTGAATACTACCAAATATTCAAAGCTTTAATGCCTGTCCTTCCCAGACTCTTCCAAAAAATGTAGTAGAAGGGAGTGCTTCCTAACTTGTTTTGCGAGGACAGCATCATCCTGATACAAAAGTCAGACAAAGACAGCACACACACACACACACACACACACACACACACACAGTGATGAAAATAGTTATATGTCTATGATGAACATAGTTCAATATCTCTGATAAACATAGTTGTAAAAATTCTCAACAAAATATTAGCAGACAAAAATCCAACAATACATTAAAAGGTTCATACACCATGATGAAGTAGGATTTATTCCAGAGATGCAAGGATGGTTCAACATATACAAGTCAGTCAGCATGATACAGCACATAAACAAAATGAAGGATAAAAAACATATGATTATCTCAGTAGATCTAGAAAAAGCAGTTGACAAAATTAAATGCCCACTTATGATAAAAATTCTTAATAAAGTGGTAGAAGGGACATACTTCAACATAATAAAGGCCATATGTAATAAACCCACAGCTAACATCATACTCAGTCATGAAAAACTGAAAGCTCGCCCTCTAAAATCAGGAACAAGATAAGGGTACTGACTCTTGCCACTCTTATGTAATATAATATTGGAAGTCCTAGCCAGGGCAATTAGGCAAGAAATAAAAGGCATCCAAATTAGAAAGGAAGAAGTAAAACTATTTGCAGATGATATGATTTTATATATAGGAAAGCTTAAAGACTCTACCAAAGAACTATTAGCAATAACAAGCAAATACAGTGAAGTTGCAAGGTATAAAATCAACATGCAAAAATGTGTTATGTTTCTATATGCTAATGATGAGCTAGCAGAAAGAGAAATTAAGAAAATAATACCATTTACAATTGCAACAAAAGGAATCAAATACCTAGGAATAAATTTAACAAGGAGGTGGAAGACCTGAAATGGAAGAAGACAAAAATAAACGGAAAGATATTCTGTGCTCATGGATTGGAAGAATTAAAATTGTTAAAACATCCATATTACCTAAAGCAATCTACAGATTTAATGCAATCCCTATCAAAATACCAAGGGTATTCTTCATAGAAATTAAGCAAAGAAATTCTAGAATTTATGTGGAACCATAAAAGACTTCAAATAGCCAAAGCAATGCTGAGAAAAAGGGCAAAGCTGGAGGTATCACACTCCCTAATTTCACACTCTTTTACAAAGCTATAGCAATTAAAACAGCATGGTATTTGCAGAAAAGCATACATAGATCAATGGAATGGAATTGAGAACCCAGGCATAAACTCACATATATACGAACTATTAACTTACAACAAAGGAGCAAAGAACATACAATAGGGAAAGGATCGTCTCTCCAATAAATGGTGTTGAGGAATCTGGACAGCCACATGCAAACAAATGAAACTAGACACTATCTCACAACATACATAAAAATCAAGTCAAAATGGATTAAAGACTTGAATGAAAGATCTGAAACCATAAAACTCCTAGAAGGAAACATAGGCAGTATACTCTTTGACATTGGTCTTAGCAATATCTTTCTGGATCTGTCTCCTCAGGCAAAGGAAACAAAAGCAAAAATAAACTACATCGAACTTAAAAGCTTCCATGCAACGAAGGAGACCATCAACAAAATGAAAAGATAAACTACCAAATGGGAGAAGATATTTGTAAATGTACATCTTATAAAATGTTAATATATAAAATATTTAAAGAACTCATACAAATCAACAACAGAAAAATAAACAACTTGATTAAAAAAAAATGAGCAGAGGATCTGAATAGACATTTTCCCAAAGAAGACATACAGATGGCCAACAGGCATATGAAAAGATGTTTGACATCACTAATTATTGGGGAAATGCAAATCAGAACCACAGTGAGATATCACCTCATGCCTGTTGGAATAGCTGTTATCAAAAAAGCAAGAAATAACAAGTGTTGGTGAGGATGTGAAGAAAAGGGAACCTTTGTATGGTCCCATACACTGTTGGTAGGAATGTAAACTGGTGCAGCCACTATGGAAAACAGTATGGAGATTCCTCAAAAAATTAAGAATAGAACTATTATATGATCCAGCTATCCTACATCTGAGTTTCTAAAGAATATGAAAACACTAATTCAAAAAGATATATGTTCATCACAGCATTATTTACAACAGCCAAGACATGGAAACAACTTAAATACCCATCAGCAGATGAATGGATGAAGAAGATGTGGCATACATACACCATGGAATACTATGCAGTCATAAAAAGATGAAAACTTGCTGTTTCTGACAACATGGACAGGATAGAACTTGAGGGCATTATGCTAAATGAAATAAGTCAGATGGAGAAAGACAAATACTGCATGGTTTCTCATATGTGAAATATAAAAACAAACAAACAAAACCCCAAAATAAATGAACAAACCAAACCTAATAAAACAAGCACCTAGATATGGAGGACAGAGTAGTGGTTACCACAGGGGAGGGAGTGGAAGGGGGAGGGTGAAATGGGTAAAGGGGATCAACTGTATGGTGACAAATGAAAAATAAATTTTTGGTGATGAGCATAGTGTAGGGTATTCAAAAGTATAAATATATTGTACATGTGAAATGTATATAATGTTATAAACCAATGTTACCTCAATAAAAAATAAATCTAAAGAAAAAAGAAAAAGATAAAATCAGTTATATTGACTATATCTGTTTTTGTTTTTGTTTTTTCCTGAGTGTGGGTCACAGTTTCCTGTTTCTTTGCATGTGTTGGTTGAAGGCTAGATGTTGCAGATATATTGCAGCAACTCTGACTTTTTATGTGTGTTTTTGAGGATTTTTGATCTGGGAGGTATTTAGCTTGCCTGGATTCAAATCACAAACTCTGTCTCCTTTGATATGTAACTGCTGACACGTGTTAGTACGATGTCTCATGGCTGCTTCTGTAGCCTGGCTCTGTAGAGGTCTTCCCTGTGCCTGCAAAGTTGATGGCCAGACAAAGATTTGGGTATGGACGTTGCTGATCCCTGTGGTTTCCTTGTGTCTGCTGGTTTTGGGCTCTGTACCCTTACCCGTCAAACCCATTTGGTTTCAGCTTTCTGCCAGTTGAGCTGCCCAAGTTGAGGAATGTACTTGGTTAAGAAAAGCAACAGAGTCACAGATCTGATCATGTGTAGTTCCATCTTTCAAGGGTGGATATCTCTCTGGTTTCTGACTTCTTTTGGTTGAGTCCTCTGGATTCTCCTTCACTCATGTGTAGATTATTTATGAGCCAGGGATTTGGGCAGTTGCTCTGAATTAAGGTTTCATTCATTCTGTGGTTTCCATGTTGCCACTGAGCCTTTAAATTTCCAACTACTTTCCTAGTCCTAAAATTTGATCTTTGATGCCTTTAGCTGGTAAGGCTGCAGCGTTTCCCACCAATATTTTCTGTAGCCTTGGGGGTTGAGTTATACCCTGTGGCCAGTAAGCTGCAAACTCACAGGTTTTAACCTATTTCATTTGCAATTTTCTGAAATTAAAATTTCTTCTGGTTTCTATGTGCTTTTGAATGCCTTATGGTATCTGTGAGTACTTTTTTAAAATTTGTTTCTAAAATAGTTATTATATATGAGACTCTGCATGACCACTTAATTTACCATCATCATCTGATGGGGACTCTGTCCAGGGATGAATCACAGAATTTTATTCCTTGCTTTCCCATCCCTTTTTATAAGTAGAGCGAGGGATTTGCTCTGATGAATTAAAAAATGGTTGATATTAGCAACATGCTGATAAATTAAGCAAAAAATAATTTAGATAGTGAATAGATATTATTTACAATGTTTTATTATTTTAAACATATGATTTGTGAAAAAAATCACTGGCGAATACTTGTGGTTTAATTGACTATAGGAGGAGTTAACAGTTCAAAAGTTCAGAACAGTTAATGGTGTTTCTTCAGTCGTGGCCCTGTCCTTGGTGCTTGTCACAGCTTCATGTAGTGTTGTGTTGATACCTAGGTTATGGGCGTAGCACATGGCATGCTTTCCAACTTTGCAGCAGTACAATTTCTCTTCATTAGCTTAGATCCACATGATTCAGAATATCTGTTAATTTAGTTTCAGCTAGGCTGCAGCTTATAATTTCATTCTGTGACGAAAAGAAAATATGCAGATTCATTGCATAAACTGGATCACGGGCGGCAGGTTGCACCTTTTTAAGAGTATACATTGTTTCTAAGCACATTCATTTTTGTATGTGTGTGACTTTAAGTATTATTTTAAAAATTGTCGGACAGTAAAATTGATTTCTTTTTTGGCTTTTCAGTTCTGTGAATTTTATAATCACAACCATAATTAAAATACAGGACAGTTCTCCACCCCCCTCTAAAACTCTTTCTTGTTCTAATCTTTTTCACCCCTTAGCCCCCCACCCATAACCCCTGGCAACCACTGATCTGTTCTCTATCACTGTAGTGTTATCTTTTCTGGAATGTCACGTAGTGGAATCAGACCGTATGTAGCCTTGTGAGACTGACTTGTTTCACTTTTTCATGATGCTTTTGTGACTCGCCCAAATCATTGTGTCTGTCAGTAGTTTGTGCCTCTTTAGTGTGAGGAGAACATTCAGTTTTGAAACAAGTGGGTGCCTTGGTATAGAATGAATGAGATCTTTTCAGGTAGACCTCTCTTTTGGAACATTTGTTAATGGGCCAGTTTGAGTTTCTCCCTTCATTTGATAGTTCCATAATTGCCTTTCTTACAAAATATTGACACTTTAGTCATTTCATTATTTTGTGCTGAAATTCTCCCTAGATAACCAAAATTAGTGGGGTTTTACTTTAACTTTTGCCCTCAAACCATTAGTCCACAAGACAGCATTCAAGGAAAAAAATACTGGACTGGTAAGTGGAGAGTCGGCCGATTTAAGGCAGGGCTAGTAAGTATTTTGCTTTTGTATAAAAATATATAACAAACAGCTTTGTGTTTCAAATTCCTGAAAGCCCAACACTAATGCAAATCGTAAAAACAGGAATGGCACTTAAAAGTGTTCAATTAAGTGATTTGCCATCTAGACAAGCGTGTGACCTGTGAGATGGCTGTGATGCCTTGAAGTGGCCTCAGCTGCCCTGCTGGTCACCAGGGCCTTCTGCTCTCCCCTCCCCCTGATACTCCATGTCACAGGCCACTCCTACCCTGTTGTCCCCTCAAGCAGGGGGCCTTCATGCCATGTTCTGGACTTTAGTGGAGACATAAGCAGCAAAAGAGGAGTAGTGGGAGTGTGGTGTAGGTTCAGGTACCAGCTCTGCTGTCCGATGAGAAAGGGGTTGCTGTTGTGTGGAAGCGAAGGGCTTGCAAGATGGGGTATTGGAAGGGTGCAGGGGAAGTTCATGGGACGCAGACCGGCTTCCTGTGCTGGGTTGGGTACCCAGCTGCTGCTCCATTCTCATCTTTGCAAGTCATCTTCCTTTGCTCACTTATGTTTCCTGCTTCCTCATAACCTTGACTGTAGTTTGCCATGATGCCCACCCAGCTCTACCTCTACTGCCTTAAAGGGCTGAGACCTATCATAGTCCCAGTTTCACTTCATTCAAAACCTCTTGAAAGAATCAGGTTGGTCCAGCTGGCCTGCAGATTGAGTTCTTGTGGATCATGGGTCCACCTTGGTGGGCAGGCTTTCATGCTTCCGATATGGCCACCTAGCCTCAGCTCTTTAACTGGGGCTGTGGTAGGGGCAGTTTTAAAGAAAAACCGTGGCTGAGCAGACACCCCATAATCATCCACGGGAGGATCCAGTTGATAAAGTCTCAGCCTGGGCTGGAATACCTCCAGTCAGGACCACCAGGCAGCCCTTCATTGCTGCATAATGCCTAATGGATAGAATGTTCCAGCAGCACACTCTGTGCTGCTTCTCTGTCCTGGGCCACAGGAGTTCTTGGGCTGTGCCCCAGACCCCCGGCACCAGACACCGGCACTGGAATGGGGCCCAACAATTTATGGTTTAACAAGCCCTCCAGGTGATTCTCATGTTTCATTCTAGAGTTTGAGACCCACTCACCTAAGGCATGCATTTTCAGTGGTAGTTTCTTTTGCTTTAAAAAATTTTTTCTATGTTCTGTGTCATATGAACTGGATAATGTGCAGAGTCCAGTGTTATATTAAACCGAAGCAGTTCTTTCTCCTGTAATTGACAAATGAGATGAATTACTGGTACAAATTTTCTTATGTTAAACCACCGGGGATAAATCCAACTTGGCCAAGGTTACTTCCTTTAAGCAAATAAGATTTTCTTCAATATTTTAAAAATGAATCTAATTTTATGGCACCTTATAAATAAATTCCTGTTATAATAATCAAACATATAGAAAGAAATGATACTTTTCAAAGAGGAAACACTATAACTAAAGCTTATCTCCAAGTATATCTTGTTTTGGGGTGGTTCATGTTAATGCATTATTTTCAGTTGTTTTTGAGAAAAGATGATTATTATACAAATAGGATTCTGAACACTTAGTCTTGCTTGTTAAAAGTGATTTTTTTTTTTTTTGCGGTACACGGGCCTCTCACTGTCGCGGTGTCTCCCGTTGCGGAGCACAGGCTCCGGACGCGCAGGCTCAGCGGCCATGGCTCACGGGCCCAGCCGCTCCGCGGCATGTGGGATCTTCCCAGACTGGGGCACGAACCCGTGTCCCCTGCATCGGCAGGCGGACTCTCAACCACTGCGCCGCCAGGGAAGCCCCCAAAAGTGATGTTTTTCTGGAGCAGGTGTTGGCAGCTATGGCCCGTAGACCAAATTCTGCCTGTCGTCCGTTTTTGTAAATAAAATTTTATTGAAACACAGCTTCGCGCATTCGTATTGTGCATGGCTGATTTTGCTCTACAACTGCAGGGGTGAGTGGTTGTCCCCAAAGCCTAAAGTATTTTCTACCTGACCCTTACAGAAATAGTTTGCCAGCCCCTGTTCTAGAGAATACAGTTTAAATGTCTCATATTAAAAAAAAAAGATTTTATCCAAATTGATGTTAGTAATGCTCCTCGGTGGGGAGAATTTGGGAACATCCAGACCATTTAGTGGTATTGTCAATAGATCCTCAGCTGCCCCAGGTGCCCAGGGAGTGTGGCTCTAACCTTGTGAAGCGGGCTCATGACAGACATGCAGTATGACTGTCACGAAAAGATAGTGTCAATGGTTAGCAAAAGTTAACACTTTTAGCTACTACTGTTTTGAGTTTCCCAGGTTTGAGAGTATCCCAAATATCTTTATAGTTTGCACTTAATCTCTTGGACTAGCAACTGTGACTGTTTGGCCTGCATTTGGATTTTTAGAGCAATTATACTTAAAATGCTCCACAGAGCCAAGTGTCTACAGCAGCTACTGTCAGCGTATCGCCTTTGGGCGTTAGCAGTACAAACCCGGACAGGTGCTCACAGCCACACAAATGCAGCTTTGCAAAAGGAAGTGTGAAGAGAGCTTTGGCCGGGCGCTTGGCTCTTTTGAGTTCTGTGGACCCACACCTTAACTTTCCTGGTGTCCAGGTCTTTAGTGTCAAGACACCCGGGCAGTGGAAATACACTATGGCATTTGTCTTGCCACTTGTCTTTTATGTCGTCTTCCTTCTGACAAATCTTTTTGAAGCAGATACTGTTTATTCCGCTACTTCCTGGCTGTCTGCTGCTATCACTGCCCTATGGTGCACCGTCTGTCTTAGGTGTCCTAAGAATATATTACTCTCTTCCTAGAGTAACTGTCTTCCTCTTTGTCTTTGATTTGTTGGGGTACGTATTGTTAGGGGGATAGCCTGCTGGTGCCCCCTCCTTTACTCTTTGGTGGGCTTCATCTTATCCTCACAGATCTTCCTTCTTCAGGTCCTCCCAGGCTGTTGATGGAAAAGCCCTCTGTGTGGTGTTAGTTCATGCCTGGGCGTGGTAGTTTCACCCTGGATACCTTATTGATCATTTGTATCTCCCCCAGAACAGCCTGGGGCATGAGCAGAGAAACCAGTTACCAGTGGAGTAACTTTGTTGAGTTCGGTTTGCTACTGTTGGTTTGTTTTTTGTCTTATGTTCAGGAACTACTGTTATTTGCTTAATTATCTGATCTTCATTTGCTTTTTATCTTTTTCTCTGAAAAGGTTACAGTGTGCTCATAGGCTGAGTCATGGACTAATGTCTCTTTTTCTGTGCTCTGGAAGGCTTTCCTGGGAAAGTTGGCAGAACTTATCTCTAAAGTCACCTGACCTGGTGTGTTCAGTGTGGGAGGGATTTAAACTACTGCGTTCAGATTTCCATGGTCATAGGATAGTTTAGTTTTTCTGTTTTTCTGTGAGTCAGTTTTGGTCGGTTGTATTATCTTAGGAATTTGTCCTTTTCATCTGTTCAAATCTATTGGCCTACAGTTATTTACAGTATTCTCTTACCTTTTAAATTTCTGCCACATCTATAGTGATATATCTATTTTAATTCCTAATGTGCTTTATGAATTGTCTTCTTTCTGGCTTTAGCAACTCTTGAATTTTTTTAAAAAATACTTTATGTTGTGTCTTTGTTTTCGTTTTAATTCATTTCTATCCTTTTTGTCTCCTTCCCTTTAATTTCTTTGCTGTGGTATCAACACTCCCCATGAGCTGATGAAAGCCAGTTGGGCAGCTGTTACTGACAAAAAGGAGCCAAGTCCTATGTTTTTAACCTTTCTTGCCCCTGTCAGCTGCCATGTCTATAAAATGGGTAGAGTGGATGAGATCATGGCTAGGGTTCCTACCAACTGTTCAGTGCTATTGTATGTGGGAAGGTTTCCTAGGATTTTACGTTCTGATTATGAATGGGGAGTCCATTTGTGTGCAACCAGCTTGCTCTCTCAGCCCCGTTCACAATCAGGCTGTAATATTCTTATTACAGTTCATTAATATTCTTATTAAAAGGCCAATTTGTTGCTTTGTGAATTGAGATGGGTTTTATTTGACCAACTTGAAAGTATGATGAGCCTTTAGGAAGGGCTGGTGCAGTGTTCCTCTGCCCCACCCCAGATTTTTATTTTGAAATAATTTTAGTTTTACAGAAGAGTTGCAAAGATAGGACAGAGAGTTCCTGTTATACCCTCACTCACCTTGCCCTAATGTTAGCATCTTACATAACCATGGCACAGTGGTCAAAACTGAGAAACTAACATTGGCTGATCTTCCAGCAGTGTCCTTCTCTTGTAGGATCTGATCAGGAGTCTTTGTTGTCTTTAATCTTCAGGTCTTCTTAGCCTCCCCTACCAATTTGGGACCATTTCTTGGTTGTCCTTGTCTTTCATGACCTAGACATTTTTGAGGAGTACTGGTCAGGAGATTTATGGAATGTCCATTAATTTAGATTTGTATGATATTATCTCATGATTTGACCAGGGTTATGAGTTTGGGGCACAGTGAAGCATGCTTCTCCTCACGTGGTCATATCAGGTGTGGGGTACAAGATGCCAACGTTACTACTGGTGATATTCACCCTGATCACTCAAGGGGGTGTCTACCCCCTTTCTATACTGTAAAGTTATTATTTTTCCCTTTCCTTATTTAATTGTATCTTTCGAATACAATTTAATACAATTCATTGTATCTTTTCAAATCAGTTTTTTTGAAGTATAATTTTACATCCCATAAAAGTTGCCAATTTTAAGTGTACAATTCAGTGACTTGTTCTTCAGCAAATTTAGAGAGTTGTATGACCAGCACCACAATCCAGATTTTAGATATTTCCATCACCCCAAAAAGTTGCCTTTTTGGTGTCAGTCTCTTTCCATCTCAGCTCTAGGGAACGACTGCTCTGCTCTCTGTCTCCATCAATTTGCCTTTCCTGGATGTTTCATATAAATGGAAAGATACAGTATGTGGTCTTCTGTGTCTGGCTTCTTTCACTCAGCTTGGTGTTTTTGAGGTTCATCCAAATTGCAGCATATATTAGTATTTTATTCCTTTTTATTGCTGAGTAATGTTCCATGGTATGACTGTACCACATTTTGTTTATGCATTTACCAGTATGGTTTCCAGTTTTTGGCTATTATGAATAATGCTGGTATAAATACTTGCATACATGTCTTTGTATGGACATGTTTTTGTTTCTCTTAAGTGGGTTCCTAGGAGCAGAATTGGTGGGTCTTTGGTTAGCATATGTTTTAAGTTTTTAAGAAACTGCCAAATTATTTGACAAAGTTTCTGTACCATTATGTATTCCCAGCAGCAATATATGAGGGTTCCAATTTCTCCACATCTTGTCAACGCTTGTCTTTTTGATTATAGCCATTTAGTAGGTCAAAAGTGGCATTTCATTGTGGTTTTAATTTGCATTTTTAAATGACTAATGGTGTTGAATATCTTTTCACTGATTATTAACCATTTGTATGTCTTCTTTGAAGAAATGTCTGTTCAGATCATCTGTCCATTTTTAATTGGTTGTTGATTTTCTTTTTGTTGAATTATAAGAGTTCTTTATATAGTCTGGATATGTCTTTTATCAGGAATGTGATTTGCAACATTTTCTTACAGTCTGTGGCTTGTCTTTTTATTTTCTTTGTGGTGTCTTTTGAAGTACCAAGTTAATTTTGATGAAGTCAGATTTACCAGTTGGTTGTGTCCATTGATGTCAAAGCTAAGAACTCTTTGCCTAACCCAAGGTTGTGAAGATTTCCTTCTGTGTTTTCTTCTAAAAGCTTTACAGTTTTAACTCTTATATTTATGTCTAGATACATCTTGAATTAATTTTTTAAATGATGTGAAGTAAGGGTCCAGCTTCATTTTTAAAAATCCCTTATACATTAAAAAATTAGCAGATTTTACTTTTTTTTTTTTTTTTTGTGGTACGCGGGCCTCTAACTGTTGTGGAGGCTCCGGACGCACAGGCTCAGCGGCCATGGCTCACGGGCCTAGCCGCTCTGCGGCATGTGGGATCCTCCCAGACCAGGGCACGAACTTGTGTCCCCTGCACCGGCAGGCGGACCCTCAACCACTGCGCCACCAGGGAAGCCCAGATTTTACTTTTTAAAGCAGTTTTAGGTTTATAGAAAAATTGAGCAGAAAGTGCAGAGAGTTCTTATCCCCCTCCACACACACAGAGTTTCCTCTATTATTAACATATGGCATTAGCGTGGTACATTTATTATAATTCATAAACCAATATTGATGCATGTATTAGTTGACTAGGGCTCCCGTAACAGAGCACCACACATTGGGTGGCTTAAACAACAGAAATTAATTTTCCCATGGTTCTGGAGGCTGGAAATCCAAGTTCAAGGTGTAGGCAAGTTTGGTTTCTTCTGATACCTATGTCTTGGCTTGCGATGGCCATCTTCTCGGTGTGTCCTCTCACGGTTTTCCTGTGTGTGTGTGCATTCTTGGTGTCCCTCTGTGTGTCCAAATTTCCTCTTCTTATAAGGACACCAACTGGATTGGATTAGAGTCCATCTAAAGACCTCATTTTGAGTTCATCACCTCTTAAAGGCCCTGTCTCCAAATACAGACACATTCTGATGTACTGAGGGTTTGGGGAGACACAATTCAGTCCATATGAATACATTATTATTAACTAAA
The DNA here is from genome assembly GCF_059928025.1 of Delphinapterus leucas. NCBI lineage: Eukaryota > Metazoa > Chordata > Mammalia > Artiodactyla > Monodontidae > Delphinapterus > Delphinapterus leucas. Next base: position 52,525,863 of record NC_143130.1, on the reverse strand, counting down.
GTCCATAGTTTACATTAGGATTCATTCTTTGTGTTGTATGTTTTGTGGGTTTCGACAAGTGTATAAAGACATGTTCTATCATTGTACCATCATACAGAGTAGCTTCACTGCCCTAAAAATCCTGTGTTCCACCTATTCATCCCTTGCTCTCCCCTACCCCTTGGCAACCACTAATATTTTTACTGCCTTCGTAGTTTTGCCTTTTCCAGAAGATATAATTGTAATTGTATGCTCTGTAGCCTTTGTGGATTGGCTTCTTTTACTTAGTAATGTGCTGTAAGGTTTCTCTATATCTTTTTATGGCACGATAGCTCATTTCCTTTTAACACTGACTAGTAGTCCATTATCTGGATGTACCATAATTTATTTATCCACTCTCCTATTGAAGCATATATTGGTTGCTTCCAAGTTTTGGTAATTATGAATATAGGCATTACAAACATTTGTGTGCCAGTTTTTGAGTAGACATAAATTTTCAACTCCTTCAGGTAAATATAAATGAGCACAATTGCTGGATCCTATGGTAAGAGTAGGTTTAGTTTTGTAAGAAACCACCAAGCTGGGACTTCCCTGGTGGCGCAGTGGTTAAGAATCCACCTGCCAATTCAGGGGACACGAGTTCGATCCCTGGTTGGGGAAGATCCCACATGCTGTGGAGCAGCTAAGCCCATGCACCACAACTACTGAGCCTGCTCTCTAGAGCCCGTGAGCCACAACTTCTTAGCCTGTGTGCCACAACTGCTGAAGCCCGTTTGCCTAGAGCCCATGCTCCACAACAAGAGAAGCCACTGCAATGAGAAGCCCCGTGCACCACAACAAAGGGTAGCCCCCGCTCGCCACAACTAGAGAAAGCTTGCATGCAGCAATGAAGACTCAATGCAGCCAAAAATTAAAAAAAAAAAAAAAAAGAAAGAAAAGAAACCACCACCAAGCTGTCATCCAGAGTTGCTGTATCGTTTTGCATTCCCACCAACAATGAAAGAGAGTTCCTTTTGCTCCACATCTTCAACAGCACTTTGGTGTTTTCAGTGTTCTGGATTTTGGCCATTCTAATAGGTGTATGGTAGTATCTCACTTTTTAAAAATTTTTATTTCCCTGATGATATATGATGTGGCACATCTTCTCATGTTACTTGCCATCTGTACAGCTTCTTTGGTGAGGTGTCTATTAAGGTCTTTGGCCCACTTTTTAATCAAGTTGTTTGTTTTTTTTATTGTTGAGTTTTATGAGCTCTTTGTATATTTTGGATAATAGTTCTTTATCAGATATGTCTTTTGAATATATTTTTTCCCCAGTTTGTGGCTTCTCGTTCTCTTGACAGTGTCCTTCACAGAGCAGAAAAATTTGATTTTAATGAAATTCAACTCTCAATTTTTTCTTTCATGGATCATGCCTTTGATGCTGTATGTACAAGTTTATTGCCAAACCCAAGGTCATCTAGATTTTCTCCTATATTATCTTCTAGTTCTGTAGTTTTGCATTGTACATTTGTGTCTGTGATCCATTTTGAGCTACATTTTGTGAAGGGTTTAAGGTCTGTGTCTAGATTCATGGTTTTGCATGTGGATGTCCAACTGTCCCAGCATCACTTGTTGAAAAGACTGTCCTTCCTCTATTCACTTTGCTTTGCTCCTTTGTCAGAGATCAGTTGACTGTGTTTGTGTGGGTCTCATTCTGGGCTCTTTTCTGTTGCAGCTTCATTCATTAATTTGTTCATTTTTAATTAATTAATTAATTTTTGGCTTATGGATGTCCAATCATTCCACCACAGTTTGTTGAAAAGTCTGTCTTTTCCCCCACTGAGTTACCATGGCATTTTATAGAAATTCGGAGTGTAAGAGTTTACTTCTGGACTCTCACTTCTGCTCCATTGATCTATATGCCCACTGTTGCACCATTATCACACTGCCTGATTACCTTGATTTTATAAGAAGCTTTGAAATTGGTTAATATAAAACCTCCAACTTTGTTCTTCTTCTTCTTTTTTTTTTTCTGTTTTGTTTATCCTAGAGACTTTGCATTTCACATGAATTTTACTCTCAGCTTGTCAATTTCCACAAAAGAGCCTGCTGGGATTTTGATAGGACTGTTGTTAAACTTACAGGTCAGTTTGGGAAGAATTGGCAACTTAACAGTATTGAGTCATCCAATCCAGCAGTCCCCAACCTTTTTGGCACCAGGGACTGGTTTCGTGGAAGACAGTTTTTCCGTGGTGGGGTATGGTTTTGGGATGATTCAAGCGCATTACATTTGTTGTGCACTTTATTTCTATTAATATTACATTTTAATATATAATGAAATAATTATACAACTCACCATAATGCAGAATCAGTGGGAGCCCTGAGCTTGTTTCACTGCAACTAGATGGTCCCATCTGGGGGTGATGGGAGACAGTGACACCTGAAGTGTGTTGCTTATGTCCAGTCTATTATGTAAGATGCAGCTTAATTGTCACTTGCCACTCACTGATAGGGTTTTGATATGATTCTGCGAGCAATTGATTTATTATGATCACTGTGCAGTCAAACCTCTCTGCTAATGATAATCTGTATTTGCAGCCGCTCCCCAGTGCTAGCATCACTGCCTCAGCTCTACCTCAGATCATCAGGCATTAGATTCTCATAGGAGTGCACAACCTAGATCCCTCGCATGCACAGTTCACAGGAGGGTCGTGCTCCTATGAGAATCTAATTGCCGCCACTGATCTGACAGGAGGTGGAACTCCGGCGGTAATACGAGTGATGGGGAGCGGCTGTAAATACAGATGAAGCTTCGCTCGCTCGCCCGCTGCTCACCTCCTGCTGTGTGGCCTGGTTCCTAACAGGCCATGGACCGGTACTGGTCTGTGGCTTGGAGGTTGGGGACCCTGATCCAACCCATGAACATGGAATTTCTCTTCATTTATTTAGATCTTCTTTAATTTCCCTCAACTATGTTTTGTGCTTTTCAGTATTTAAGGCTTATGCTTCTTTTGTTAAATATATTCCTGAGTATTTACTTTTTAATGCTGTTGTGAGTGGAATTGTGTCTTTATTTAATTTTAAACATTCTTAGCTTTGAAGGACTTCACTGTTTAGGGACCATTGTTCTTGTTGTCTATAAAATTGGAAGTTATATAATTGCAACCCAGTTGGTGCTGTTATTTCAGGCACATTTAGGATAAATTCCAAATTCTTTACAATTACCATCTCAAGTAATTGGGGTTGCTCATTGGTCACAGATTATTTATTTATTCATTCATATTGGGCACAAAACCAACTATTTATTTAGCTCACCATTCTTTTGGTTGGCGATTTTGCTGAGGCTCAGCTGGGTGGTTTTCTGCCCTAGGCTGGGCTGGCCTATGTGTCTGTGGTCACCTGCCCACCTGTTTCTTAAGACCAGCTAGATGTTGGCTGGGACCATGAGGGTGCCTGGGCCATGTTTCTCTCCTGGTGGCAGGCTAGCCTGGGTTTGTTCTTGTGGTGAGTGATAGGGATCTATGAAAGAATGGAGGGGCCCTGGACCCCGAGAGGCCTAGGCTCGGAACTGGTGTGCTCTTGCCAGCTTCATTCTGTTGCTCAAAGTGAGTCACCAGGCCAGCAAGATTGAAGGGGAGAGGAAGTAGACCCCATATCTTGATGGGAGGACCTTCAAAATCACATGCAAAGGTGTGTGGATATAGGAAAGGGAATAATTGTGGCCATTTTTGAAACAGTTCACTACAGTAGCATGTAGCTCTGCAATTCAGCCTGGCTAATTAGACTCAGAATCATTTTTTTGTTTGTTTGGGAAATTACTCACCTTTGAATCTTTGCAGACACAAATACCACCTCTTCCAATAGGAGCTGACTATGTGACATATTTCTTTTCCTGGATTCCAGTGCATCTAGAGCACAGGCAACTGTGCGGCTGGGAAGTGAGGAAGGTGATATAGTTGGGTGTGTGTGGCATTTCTAGCTAGGGTGACAACAGAGGTGACTGACTGCAAGGGTAGCTTCCTGTTGCAGAAACAGCAACTTTGCTGCTGTTAGTGCTGGTTGCAGTAAAGTTAAATTCAGGGTAGAAAAGTGGGAGAGGTGCCAGCTGTAGCCTCTCTATAGCAGGGTCATTGATGTTCTATGGGAAACAGGACTTAGTCTGTTTGGGTCAGGTGTACTTTGCCATAATTGGCCATGGTGAACTCTGAACAAGTCCATGCCATGGAGATGCGTTGGCTGGGTCTCCCAGCCCACATCACGAAGAACTTTGACGTTGCCCAGATGCTCCTCCTTGGCTTTGGGGACCTCTGAACTGTGCACGGTGAGGGAGGGATGTGAGGAGTCTGGGTGCACGATGGCCTCGCTCGCTCAGTCACCTGGGTTTGCATTTCATTTCAGGGCAATAGCCTAGTGGCCTTGCTCACAGTAATTGACAATGTGTGGGCTGCCCAGTAAGCTGGAGAGCTGGTGGTTTAGGGTGATCTGCTGTTTGGTCTTCAGTGTTTAGTTTGTGAGGCTGCACTGCTTCCAAATGGTACCAGTGACCTGGCAAGTGGGAGTCCTGCCGGGTCCTGGCAGGCTAGTCCAGCCCAGGGGACAGCACGTGTCTCTTGCTTTCCCCTCAGGCAGCCTGTGTGGTGATGGCACGGGTGTGTGCTACCTGCTGCCTGTCTTAGACACCGTGTTTGTCCGGAGGAGCCATCGCCGCCAGGGCCTGGGCCTGGCCATGCTGAGGGACTTCTGCCAGACGTTCCGAGAGGACGAGGCCCTGGGCATCAGCTGGCCAATCTCCCCTGCCATGTACCAAGGTAATCACTGCATCGGGAGGAGCGCTTGGGTAACGGGGATGGGTAACTCATGTGGGTTCCAGATGATTCTGGGGCGGGAGGTCCCTCAGAGCCGCTGGCACCATGACACACCTGTGAGTTGTCTCTCCTCTGAGAAATCTCCTGTTGCTTCAGCACTGAGACTTTAAGCCTGATCACAAGGGGCAAACCTTTCCCAGTCCCTGAGAAGAATTGGATTTAGAAATAATAAGAACCAAATCAACACAGCGTCAGAGAGAAGCAGAATCCAGGGAACCCACTGTGCTGCTGGTTGTTGCTGGGCCTCAAAGGGCCTTTGCTCTTGCACGAGAAGATGCTAGTCATCACTTTGCCTTTCCAACTCGGAGCCCCAGGGGGACCAGGAGCTGAGTGAAGGCAAGCTCCAAATGCACTGAGCCCTGGGCACCTGTGTAGCTCTTACTACAGAAGATGGCTCCCCACATCCACTCTTGTCCTACTGAGTCCATGTATTAGTCAGGCTTCTCCAGAGAAACAGAACCGGTAGGAGATATATATATATATATATATATATATATACATATATATATATATATATATATATATATGTAGAGAGAGAGAGAGAGAGAGAGAGAGAGAAAGAGAGAGAAGAGATTTATTATAAGAAATTGGCTCAGACAACGTGGAGATTGAGATATCCTAAGATTACAGTCAGCAAGCTGGAAGCTCAGGAGGACTGATGGTGTGGTTCCAGTCCAAATGCTAACAGGCTTGAGACCCAAGAAAAGCCAGTGTTTCAGTTCAAGTCCAAAGATAGGAAAAGACCAATGTCCCAGCTCAGTCAGTCAGGCAGGAGGAGTTCCTCTCACTTGTGGGAGGGTCAGACTTTTTGTTTTGTAGTCAGGCCCTCAACTGATTGGCTGAGGTCCACCTACAATGGGGAGGGCAATCTGCTTTACTCCGTCTAAGGATTCAAATGTGAATCCCGGGACTTCCCTGGTGGCGCAGTGGTTAAGAATCTGCCTGCCAATGCAGGGGACATGGGTTCAACCCCTGGTCTGGGAAGATTCCACATGCTGCAGAGCAGTTAAGCCCGTGTGGCACAACTACTGAGCCTATGCTCTAGAGCCCATGAGCCACAACTACTAAGCCCACGTGCCACAACTACTGAGCCCATGTGCCACAACTGCTGAAGCCTGCACGCCTAGAGCCCATGCTCTGCAAAAAAGAGAAGCCACCACAATGAGAAGCCCGCACACCGCAATGAAGAGTAGCCCCTGCTCGCCACAACTAGAGAAAGCCCTCACACAGCAACAAAGACCCAACGCAGCCATAAATAAATAAATAAATAATTAAAAATGTGAATCTCATCCAAAAACACACTCACAGACACACCCAGAATAATGTATGACGAAATGTCTGGATACCCCTGGCCCACTCAAGTTGACATATAACATGAACTACCACAATCCTTCTCCAGGTTCTGGAAAAGAAATCTTAATATGTATTTGCCAGAGGAAATTCAGAAAGCTCTTATGCTAAATGTTTCACTCCAAATCAGCAAGGGTGGGAGATACTGGGGAGCATCTCCCAGGATCCACAGTCCCCCATGAAGCACATCCACCCCACACTGGGCCCTGCCTCACTCCTTGTCATACAGATACTTTTGGACCCTTACTATTGAGTTTCCAGTGTCCTTATGGTGTGAGAACAACAGATAGGAGAGAAAAGCTGCGAAAGGCAAGGAAACTTCTGTTGCTCGGAAGTCATAAGAAAACCAGGCGAAAACATATTTTCCTCAAGTAGGTTTGGTCATTTCTTTGTATTTTCAAACTCTCCATCTCTCACGAAACTCTGAAGATCCTGAATTTGTGCAAAGAATACTGGAGGCTTACTGCACTGGTTTGTTCACTTGGAGGTCTTGGAAAGTTCTGGAACTCTGGCACTGGTTCTCTGTCCATGCCCACCTGCTGTCTCTCCCTCCCGTCATTCTCATTTCAGCTCTGAGACTTTGTTTGAGTGTGTTGGCCCCCAGGGCAGCCACCTAGGTCTCCCCTGGGGAGGAGCAGGCTCCAAAGGGCGGGGACCACCGCTAGGCCAGCACTGCAGAGACCCTCGCAGGGGCCTGTATCTCCACCTGGTAGAGAAAGAAGATCTGAAGGTACTGATTCTGAATCACACTTGGGGTCTCAGTGGCCCAGCCAAGGGTGCTGGGGCCTTGAGCTTCTACGTCACCCTGATTGTGCCTGGGCTCATGTGTGAGCAGGCAGAGTGTGGACAAAGCAGGACAAAGCAGCAGCTGGAGGCTCAAGGCCGGGCCGGGTGTGGCTGCTCCAGGCTTCACTGACCGCCTTGTATCCAGTTCAGTCCTGCCCTTGGAATGGCCCGGAGGGCCTCCTGCCCAGGGCCCCATGCTTTAGCACCCTGTTGAAGCTGCACCTCTCTCCACGGGATGAGGAATCTGCAGGTCCAAGAGGTTGTTCTCGCCTGGGTGCAGGCCACTCCTAAACCAGGTCAGGCTACCAGAACCCCAGGGTTCCTGTCAGGGGCTGCCAAGGGCCCAAGTGGACTCTATCCTGGATCTGTGCCCCCAAAAGCAGAGGATGCCACCAATTTGCACATCCTTAGGCCCTGGGACAGCTGCTGGTGGGGTGTAGGTGGAGCGTGGGCGTGGTGTCCATATTTGCATGCACAGGCCCCTTGCCATGGGCTGGGAGCTGGGATGGGAGGAGGGGGTGGGCTGCCAGCTGGGGGCCAGCTCTCTTGGCATCGCCACATTCAGGTGCAAAACTCCAAGGAGTCTAAGAATTCTAAATTTGAAACTGGCTTTTCCTGCTGTTAAGAAGTTATATTTGTCAAGACAGGAGAGCAGAACATTCTATCTAGCACTCGGCTAGCTTGGCTTACACCTTTTGAGTACTTAGCATCATGCTCTGTGGGTTTCCATCTGTGCTCTTGCCCTGGGCCTGATGGAGCCCCCAGCACCTGCAATACCAGGAGCAGCTTCCCATTCGGCTGGATTCGGGGCCCTGCCACGTGGAAATGCTCACCCTGTGAACATAAAAGTCTACAACCTTGAGGGGGTTCTGGAGTCAAGGTGTCTCTGGATAAGCTGGAAGGCTCCCTGGGAGAAGAGGGCTGTGGAGGCTCAGAAAGAGGAAGGACAGTGCCTGTGGAGAGGACCGAGTGGGGTGCCATTATGGGCTGAATTGGGTCCTCCTCAAATTCTAACCCCCAAGGGGACTGTATGTGGAGATGGGGTCTATAAGGAGGTAACTGAGTGTGAGGTTAGATGAGGTCATAAGGGTGGGCCCTGATCCAATAGGACTGGTAAGAGGAGGTCCCAGTAAGAAGAGGAGACTAGGACACAGATGGGTACGGAAGGAAGACAGTGTGAAGACACAGTAAGAAGGTGCCATCTCCAAGCCAAGGAGAGAGGTCTCCGGAGAAGGCAAGCCTGCCAACACCTTGATCTCAGACTTCCAGCCTCCAGAGCTGCGAGACAATAAATGTCTCTTGTTTAAGGCCCTGGGTGTGTGGTGTTTTGTTGTGGCCGCCTGAGCAGGCTTAATGGGATGGATGAAAGTGGGAGGCAGGTGTGGAGGATGGCGGGCGGGGTGGTGGGGGGTTGGCGTGGGGCAGCGGCAGAGCAGAGAGCTGGGGGTGGGCCGGGCCAGGCTGCAGGAAGGACGGAAGTGGCTGTGCCTGGGGACGCAGACGAGGGACGGCGTGTGTGCACCAGGGCTGCGTGGGCCTCTCTGACTCCTGTGTGCAACTTCCCCTCAGTCTGTAGGAAGTTCCTGGCGGAGCATCCAGAGGAGCGGGGGCGCCTGTGGGAGGCGGAGCCCCCAGGAGCCTGGGGCCAGCGAGTCAACATCTGGCTGAAGGTTCAGCTTCAACAGGCAAGGCGTCCAGATTGTGAGTCGGGGTGAAAGCATGCCCTTTGGTCTGGTTTTTTCCAGTGTCGGTAACGGAAGCACAGATTCACTGGTGCGGATCGAGTCAGGCTGTGTAGACGTTCTGTTTGTTGCTGTTGCAGGAATAGAGGAGGGAGTGAAACCCGGGCGGTGGCATCCTGGCCTTCCTCCACCTCCCATCCTGAACGAACCACACCTTCCAGACCCTCTTGCTCAAATAGATCGCCCCCACTTTAGCCAAATCAGAGACTCCCTGGGACTAAGGGTTCCCCGTTTCCAGTCGGAAAGGGTCATTGAAACATGCAAGAGGATTAATTGCCTCTGTCTAGCAGAAGGTCCCTGGAAAGCATTGTTTCCCGTAGGCAATGTGTGCATCTGGTAAAAATTCTAAGACACACGAGGGTTTGCTGGAAGAGCGAACTCTGTCCCTTCTCCTCCGGGGAGGGTTCACGTGGGTGTGAGGCAGCCCTGTTACAGACACACAGGCCGTCTTCAGCGAGTTTGTGGCGGGGTTTTTTTTTTTTTCGGTAGGCGGGCCTCTCACTGTTGTGGCCTCTCCCGTTGCGGAGCACAGGGTCCGGACGCGCAGGCTCAGCGGCCATGGCTCATGGACCCAGCCGCTCCGCGGCATGTGGGATCTTCCCAGACCGGGGCACGAACCCATGTCCCCTGCATCGGCAGGTGGACTCTCAACCACTGCGCCACCAGGGAAGCCCTGTGGCGGGTTTTTGATGGATGGTGTCTGTTTCCAGGTGGTGGGTCTGAGGGCTGGAGGGGCAAACAGGGTGGCAGACACACATTGTCTTTAGGTCTCCAGGCTGCTTTCTGTCGGCATTCCCTCCACCTCTCCCAGGTAGGGGAGGACGGCCTCAGCTGCAGCTCGAGGTGCAGCTGGGGGCAGGGCTGCAGGGGAGATGGGGGCGAGGGAGCGTCTCTTTAAATTCACCGGCCACGATGAAAGCATGGCTGAGATCCCTTCAGGGTCGAGTGCCACTTCCGAGGCTGCAGGTAGCTCATTAGGGGATGGATAGGCAGGCTGAGGTGCCAGGCTTTCTCTTCCCATGGTGACTGATTCCCCTGAGGTGGTGACAGGGGAGAGTGCCTGGGAGTTTATTGATGATGATGGTGATAGGTTTTGCTCCTCTGGTGCCTTTCCGCTAGGAGGCTTAATGGGTCTTTACAGATATTAATGGGGTGACCGGGCACCTGGGAAGGAGGCTGTGGCAGGGCTGTGACTGTGATCCTAATGAGGCAGTTAAGTGACTTGCCCTGTGGCGTAGAAAGTCGGAAATGATGGGAAGCCAGCCAGGGTCCCAGGCCCTTGGCCGACCAGCCGTGTGGGTTTCTCACTGGGCTTCACAAAGGAGCCTGCAGCCCCCATGCCTCCTGGCTTGTGGCTTGGATGTTGCACTTCCTTGGCTGGAAATGGAAAAAAAAAATGGTTTGCCCATCAGAATGTGGAAATCATGTGGAAATTGCATGGGCTGGAGGGGGTTTGCAGGGGAGGACGTTTTTGCATAATTGGGGAGATGGCTTCCTCTGAGGAGAATTCCACTGGGGGTTATTTCAAGAGCTGAGAGAGTTGGTGTGGTCTGGTCAGAGGAAATGAGCTAGAATTCAGATGCCAGCCCTGTCACTTTAACTCACTCTGAGATGCACCAACTCTCTCCTTAAAACGGCAAATGAGGGGACTTTCACAGAGAAGGTTCCAGAAGCATGCTTGAGTCCCTTGAAGGAAGAAGGGTCATCATTATAATTAGGGATATAATTAGATTACCGAAACTATAATTTTTTGAAAAATTCTAAGTTGTGGTCTTTTCACTCCCTGTGTAAATCATGGCTAGTTCCCAGTTTCACCCACACCTCCTGTATCCCCCCAGGGCCAGCAGTCAGGATTTTAATTCACTCGTGAAGGTTTTCCGCCAACCAGCTTCATTTTGTAACAATTTTGTCAGTCGTCGCTGACACTCAGGTTTTTTCCAGGCCGGCCGGCTAGTGGGGGCCACAGATGCGATCACAGATTAGCCCAGATGCTCAGCAGTTTCTCTGTTTTCCTCTGTTTCTCTCCTCACGGAAATCAGCAAATGTTAGCCCACTGGGTTTTCCCACCCATCACCAAACAATGCAGATTCTGGAACCTTCTCTTCCTTGGAAATGTCACGAGGCCACTTATTTTAATTTTAGTTTTAATCAATTATTCTTAGAGTTGCTTTCTTGAATTGTTCTGTTTTTTAAATTCTATCTTTTGTCCCTTTATTTCTGACTATTATTTAGGAGGTTTCCTACAATTTCATGGGCCACAGAAATAGAACTATAAGCCAGAAGCCCGGTGGGGCCCGTTGCTTTTCACATTCTAACTAAGGTGTGGACATATTACAACATTCCACAACATTTCAGCGGGAAATTAACTTCTCCTTTCAAATGTTTTAAAATCTGTTTTTGAAGCAGTGTCATTTGTGGACTGGGGATTTTAGAGTTTGCACGGTCCTGAGTGTTGATAACATCTGTGGCTTATAAAGGCCCTGAAAATATTTACAGGGTTATTCAGACCTTTTGAGAGAAGGAGTTTGTGGGAAACTTTTTTCTTCCTATACTCAGTTACATATGAAGCCTTTGAAACTTGACCAATAGGATCAGAATTCTGTCCGATGTGACTTCCCCATTAGCTTGCACATGCCTAAGTTTCTTTACTGGGGGTGGGGTGGATGAAATTGAATACGTCAACAGTTGATTTTTTTGTTGTTATTGTTAACGGAAAAAGTTGCTGGAGGCAGGAAGTAATTGCACACAGATTAAAAAAGATTTTTTTTCATTTTTAGGTTATATTTTTGCTTTCTTTCCAGGTGAATTTTTAATAGATTCAACTGTCATCCATAGGGAAAATACTTTTCTTCTGTTAGTATTTAATTTTTAAAGCTGGAGGGAATGTACATAAAGAGATGTGAAATATTTGAGCTGAGGAAGTGGGGTCATTTTTCTAAAAGCCTGATGCTTAGCAGACTGCAGCTCTAACTTGTTTCAGCTTGTTCTGGAGAGTCAGGCATTACACAGAGCAGTAGCAAGAGCAAGCATATGGGGGTGAGCCAGGCTGGGAAGGGCAGAGAACAGAACCATCACGCTGGATGGGCTTTTTGGTCTAATGCTGCTCTTTGAAAGGTTGTGTGGCTCCCTCTAGTGGCCACTGTTATCTGCTGCAGCATCGGATGGCAAATCATAGGCATCTGCCTTTGACCTACCTGTGTGGCTGCTTCTCAGATTCTCATCCTTGTGAGTCCAAATTATCATTAATTTAAAAAAAAGTATTGCACCTTCATTGCTTAGGAATAAAGTACAAGGGAAAGTTTGATAGCTATTAACATACTTTCATCCATAACACATAAAACCACAGTTTCACACATCAGGAAAGGAAGAAAATTGATAATGGATTATCTACTTTATTCTCTCATTCATTCATTCACTCACTCATTCAGTTGATTACTGTTAACAGAGCATTTCTCAGCACTGGGAAGTGTCCAGGTGATCCGGATACAGTAGTCAATGAGGCTGGCTGAGAAGTGTCTGAGCTCATTTATGAGCTTATGGTTTTTGTGAAGGAAAGTACATGGGCAGCTACTACTGTATTATATAAAATCTTACATATCAGAGAAGGCTAAAGAGGGCTGGTATTTTTAGATGCTTATGATTCAATTTTGCCAAACCAAATTTTGCTCATTTATAGAGTCTGGAAATAAACTTTAAACATTTACTTATATAGGTAACAAGTAATATTCTTTATTCGAAAAATGTGTTTCATTTGTATTTTCATGTGTTTCATTTGTATTTTCAGCTCAAATGGAAAAGTGCATATTTTTTTCCTAAAGGATCTGAACCCCTCACCACACCTCCACTTATGGATTTTGGGGTGTGGGGAGGTGCACAGTAGGATAAGAAAGTCACCCCCTTCCAAGTTGGTACTGATTTGGTAGGAGCGGGGAGAGAGGCTGAATTAACATGTGTGATTATGGTCTCTCTTGTGAGTAAGAATTCCAGTGAGCAAAGAGGGGGGCCAAGGAATAGAATGGGAGATCTGACTGCATTTAATGCCTGAATAGTTGGGAGAATAGATCAAAATTCCAGCTCAGAAATGCTTGAATAGAACCACTCTCCCAATACCTGGAAGGTTTTCCTGTCCTTGGAGGGCATGTAGCAGGTGTCAGGGTGAAGGTCAAAAGGATAGAACTGGGTGGTGGGGTTCCATGCTTTTGGAAGTGTCCCCATTATATTATTAATCTTTTGACTGTCCAGTCCCTTGGGAGTCACCCCATTTGCTCACCCCACTCTCTTGCTTGGGGAGGGCAGCTCACCCAGGAAATTCCAAGGAGGAAGTGACTGCTCTTGGGTGCACTTCTCAAGACAGTGGACCCGGAATATCCCATAATGGAGAAGACAACAAGGTACAGTGACAAATGTGTGTCATTCTAGGACTGGTCATTGTGTCATGCTCATGAAGTTTCCTAAACACCTCTGCTCTGGGCTCCTCTGGGGCAGTAGGCCCTTGATTTATGCTCAGAATCTCCGAGCTGCAGTGGGAGGAGAGGCCATTGCAATTAGACTTTTCACAGTCCTCTTCTCTAAGCTAGACAAGCTCTGACAAAGCCAAAACTAAACAGAGAACACATGGGAATGAGCCGTAATTTTGCATTGTTAAGGAAATACTGAAAAATCTGAATTTCAGATTCTGTGACGGACCAGTATCTTTCAAGCAGAACTAATGTGTGGACAAATTTATCTTTCTTTCCTTCCCCACCCCTCAAGCCCAGATGCTAGAAAATGGAATAGGGCATTAGGTTATGAGATAGTTCAGAGCAATGGTAGACAGAACCGCAGGTAAGGATGGTTCCTGAATATTCCTTGCTGGCCTGTTGTCGTCCGTAGTTTATAAGATTTTGGAGTGATACGATTCCATGAGTATTTTCCTGAGGCCAAGCCAGACACTTGTCCACACAAGGTGATTGTGCTGACATCCATTTGCTGGCACGGAAGGGCCTTTGCTCTGGAATCCCTAAAGAAACGATAATGACATTAAACTCCAAAACTTATGAATGCATTTTGTGGGGAATGCTGCTCATATTGGAAAACAGATGGTTCTGGGACAGAAGACTCAACATCAAAGGCATAAAACATCTCAGAAAGTGCTGGATTATCTTAGAAAAGCTGACTAGTGTCTGACATCAGTTCTAGCCATCTGGCAGAGGAGGGCCTTCCTGTTCCTTGGGTCACAGTGGAAAGATGGGCTGTCAGGCTACTGAACTGAGTGTGTGCTTTGCCTCTGTGCTAATCTCTGACTCTCCTTTTAAATGTTAAAGGCCGTTAGAGGAAGCAGGAGGTGTCCAGTGTGACCTGACGCCTGCGGGCATGTGTCTGGGGAAGTCTGCGCTTCCCCACTTTTATAGTAGTGCCTCCTTGCCTTGTTCTCTCTTGGATGTCCCCGGGCCAGGACTTCATGTCCCACCACTAAATATATGTTCCCATCAGTAAATCTGTGCTCAGAGCATCTTATGTACAGAACACGGTGTCCCCGCGGCCGGCCTGGTGTGTGAACCTGGCTCGCCTGCTCTGACTCTGAGCTCGCGGTGCAGGGCGCAGCCAGGCCAGTGTTAATTGGGATGCTCTGTTGATTCTTTTCTGGTTTCAGGAGAGGATCAGTGGAGAAGAACTGGAGAAGAATGATCGAGATTGCGCAGTGACAGAAGCAGCTGGGTGGCTTGCGAGAGCATGCTGGCCTGAGCAGGAGGGGAAGGAAGCCAAGAGGACGGCGGTGGATGCTGGGCTGCCCCCAGGGTCGTGGCGGAAGCACATGCGTCCCAGCTCCTAACCCCTAACTCGCAGAGGCTGAGCTGAGTCCACTGAGAGGCTTGCCTAGGCTCCAGGGGACGTGGGTTTGAGAGCTACCTGCCACTCCATGCTCCTGTCGCTGGGAGCTGGCCTCTGTCCTTGCTGTGCTGTCATTTGAGGAGCAAATGACCACACAGACCTTCCTACCTAGGCTTGATGTGTGGGCTCAGGTGATGGGAAGCCTGAGAAGCCCCTCATTTAATCCGAAGGTGCTGTACAGGGGCAAGTAATAATTTTCCCACACTCAGATTTCAGAAGCCCATTCGTTAAACCTAACATGGTTTCTCTTGCTCAGGATGAATTTGTAAAGACTGCACTGGAACCACATGACTACGCCTCTTTCTTCAGCACAAGGAAGCCCAGGGCTGCCCCGTCCACACTGCAGAAATCCCTCTGGGGTTTGCCCACGACAGCTCTGCTGTAACTGCGAGACCCCAGACACCAGAGGGGTTTCCAAGGAGACACGTTTCTTTCTGGAGAAGTTTCAGCCACGTCGGAAGCTCCCTGAGGTCAGGGCCAGGCTGCCTGGTGCACACCCAGGCCTCTGGCTCACGTCTGGCTGGTGCAGGAGGCACTCAGAGTGGGCCCCAGGCGGGCACCAGGATCATAGCAGCACCTACTTCCCAAGGGAACTGCCGGAGGGGACTTCGGGCTGATGGCCCTTCTATAGTATTGGTGCCTTCAGTGGACAGGCTTGTGCTAATAAAGGTGACTGTAAAGGTGACATCCTGGCCTGCATGTGACAGCAGCCCCCCTTTCTACATACCTACACAGCCCTGCTCCGGCATGTGCCCAGCCGCTGTCAGGGTTCCTGCCCCCCCAGACCTCAGTGAGGACAGGCGAGGCTGGCCGTGGCCAGTGCTGATGCCTGTTCACAGGGCAAGGCACAGTCCAGGCAGCTTCACGAGGTCTCAGAGCCTGTCTCCTGAGATCGGGATGGGCTTTCTCTGCAGTCAGCATGGGCTCTCCCAGGGTCAGTAGGATTCTTTCCAAGGAAGGCTGGTCAGGTCTTCTTGGGGCGGGCAAGCCAAGTGCCGCCTTAACTTCTGGGGAATGCAAACCTGATTGTATCACCAAGGACACTCCACCCCCTCTGTGGCTCGACACTGTCTTTGCAGCACCCAGGGCCTGTCACAGAGGGCGCCGCTGACGCTGCACCTGCCTCTGGGCTCGCCCGCCCCATCTTCTGTTGCCTGGCTGCCTGGGCCTCTCCATCCTCAGACACACCAGGGTCTCACTTAGGGTCCGCTGGGGGTCTTTGCCTTCCCCTCCCTCACCACTCCCTCCTGCACGCGTGCGCGCGCACACACACACACACACACGCACACGCACACATACACATGTTAGTCAGGCTCATTCCTGCTTACACATCTGGTTTCAGCTCAGGTGTCCCCTCTTTCCCACATGGCCTCTAAGCACTGGTCACTCGCTGGGCCTCCCTGAGCCTCCACCAGGGTCAGCCTGGGGTGGCTGAGTGTCAGCTCTGACCTGGCCCTTGGTAACTGGTGGGGGGTGGATGGTAACATGTCACCTCAGGAGTGAGGGGTGACACCTTCCTTCTACTGTTCCTCTGCTGCTAGACCCTGGAGAGGTTGGTGGAAGGACAGTTTGAACCTTTTAGGGATTTAGTGAAGTCCATCCTGGAGGCTGGGGGTGGGAAGAAGACGACCAGTGCCGAGCGCTGGCAAGATACTTACTTGCTGCTTCCCTGAGTGGCTAAAGGGTACATGGGGTGGGACCTCTGTTACTTATTTACTCACCCATGTGTCCATCCATCCATCCATCCTCCCACCCATCCATTTCCCTGTCCCTCTCTTGCTCTCTCCCTCCATCTCTCCGCTCATCTTCCCACCCACGCATTTACCCATTTGTTCACATCCATCCATCCATCCATCTATCCATCCATCCATCCATCCATCCATCCATCTATCCATCCTGCTGTACAACAGACATTCAGTGTGCTTGCTCAGGGCCAAGCCCTGTGCTGGGCACAGGGGACATACAGATAAGTGAAGCATGGTCCCTGGACTCAAGGAAACTGTTTTCTGGAAGGGTCCCTCCTGGAATCTTCCAATACGCTTGTCTCTCTTACATTCGTTAGAAAGAGGGGTGAGTCCAACTGAATAGAAAGTTTAGAGCTCCGTACGGAGATGTAAAGTCCCCCAGTGCATGTAGGCTCTCTGGGAAGGAGGCACAGTGGTCTCAAGTCTGTAGTGGAGGGGCTGCTGTGTGTGACGTCAGACGTAACCTTTCACACGTGGTGTAGATTGAGCTGTGAACATTTCACTGTTTGAGACAAATCACTGGTACTTTCTGTTTATGAGGAAATGAACTGATCAAAGTGGCTCAGGGGTTTGATGAAGTTACTATCAATAAGAGAATCCTCTCAAGGAAGAAAGACTGATGTGTTGATGTAATTCATTTAAAGATGTACGAACAGGGCTTTCCTGGTGGCGCAGTGGTTGAGAGTCCGCCTGCCGATGCAGGGGACACGGGTTCGTGCCCCAGTTCGGGAAGATCCCACACGCCGCGGAGCAGCTGGGTCCGTGAGCCATGGGCGCTGAGCCTGCGCGTCCGGAGCCTGTGCTCCACAACGGGAGAGGCCACAACAGTGAGAGGCCCGCGTACCACAAAAAAAAAAAAAAAAAAAAAAAAAGATGTACGAACAAACCACGTGGCCTTAGAGAGAAATGTGGAGCTCAGAGCAGCCGCTTCCTAGCAGCACACAGCCCTGTCGGTGTGGGGCTCTGTGCAGGGTTCCTTCCAGGTGGCAGGGGTGCATGAGGACTGTCAGAGAGGCAGTGTGCGTGGTGTGTTTTATTTTTATTTTTTTAAAATTTTTTTATTGGAGTATAATTGCTTTACAATGTTGTTTTAGTTTCTGCTATACAATGAAGTGAATCAGCTATATGTATACCTATATCCTCTCCTTCTTGGACCTTGGATCTCCCCTCCCTCCCCCATCCCACCCATCTAGGTTGTCACAGAGCACCAAGCTGAGCTTCCTGTGCTTTAGAGCATGTTCTCGCTAGCTATCAGTTTTACACATGGTAGTGTATATATGTCAATCCTAATCTCCCAATTTAATTTGTCCCACCCTCCCCTTCCCACCCTGTGTCCACACGTCCATTCTCTATGTCTGTGTCTCATTTCTACCCTGCAAATAGGTTCATCTGTACTGTTTTTCTAGATTCCACATATATGCGTTAATATACAATATTTGTTTTTCTGTTTCTGGCTTACTTTGCTCTGTATGACAGACTCTAGGTCCATCACATCTCTACAAATGACCCACTTTCGTTCCTTTTTATGGCTAAGTAATATTCCATTGTATATATGTACCACATCTTCTTTATCCATTCATATGTTGATGGACACTTAGGTTGTTTCCATGTCCTGACTATTGTAAATAGTGCTACAATGAACATTGGGGTACATATGTCCTTTTGAAGTTTGAATTATGGTTTTCTCAGGGCATATGCCCAGTAGTGGGATTGCTGGGTTGTATGGTAGTTCTATTTGTAGTTTTTTAAGAAACCTCCATACTGTTCTCCATAGTGGCTGTATCAATTTACATTCCCACCAACAATGCAAGAGGGTTCCCTTTTCTCCACACCCTCTCTAGCATTTACTGTTTGTAGTTTTTTTTTTTTTTTTTGCGGTACGCAGGCCTCTCACTGTTGTGGCCTCTCCCGTTGTGGAGCACAGGCTCCGGATGCGCAGGCTCAGCGGCCATGGCTCACGGACCCAGCTGCTCCGCGGCATGTGGGATCTCCCCAGACCGGCGCACAAACCCGTGTCCCCTGCATCGGCAGGCGGACTCTCAA